>NW_024424564.1:48857266-49176010 GCF_017311325.1 Ursus maritimus
AAAAAAAAAAAAAAAACGGGTTTCTTCCGAAGGCTAGAATTATTAATATGAGATACTGAATAAAACTGAATTAGGACAGAGTGCTCAAAATTTATCTGCCATTTAGGATGAACACATTTTTGCTTATGGGCATGATACTGCCCTCTAGTGCCAGGAAGCATAATACCCTCAGCAGACTAACTCAGCTAACCCATTATTAACCGCCTACTGTGTATAAACACACTTCACTAATAAGCACTTTAAAGGGGGGGGGAGAGAAATGGTTACGCCAATCACACACATACAACCATAAAAACTATATAAGCCCCTCCAGGAATTTATAAATATAGTAGAGAAGATAAGAAATGCAAAACAAATCACTGTAATCAAGGACAGTGTTGTAAGTGCTTGCAGAGAATAAATCCCTAGAGCACAAAAAGGATCAGGCAAGCTTTGTAGGAGCAGCAGGATATAAACCATCTCTGGAAGACTTCATACACTAAATATGAGCAAAACCCAAAAACTAGATAGGAGCCAAGACCTAGAGGTAGGAAATACTATAAGGTTAAGAACCTAAGAAATATGTTACAATTTAGATGGAGAACTAAATTTGTGAAACAGAGCAGAAGGGAGCTGGAAGGCTGGCGAAGGTCAGACTGTGAAGGGTCTGAAACTATGTTATCCAATATGGTAACCACTTGCCACATACGCTCTTCAAATTTAGTTAAAATTAAGTAAAATTAAAAATTCAGTTTCTTAGTCACTCCAGCCACATTTCAAGTCTCAACAGCCACATATGGCTAGTAGCTATCGTACTGGACAGTGAGATGCAGTACCGCTGTACGAGAAAGGTGTATTAAAACACAAGACATCAATCTTTCAAGGCTTCATCTAAAAAATGCAGTTCTGATCCTTGCCAAAGTCTTAATAAAGAAAACCACAGGTCCTAATGCCATAAGGGGTAAATAAAACTGTGGTCCCTGTCCTCGTAGGCATTTCCAACTGTCAACTAAGACAACAGGAAAGGTATCACACATGGCCTCTTAGAGTCCTAAACAATTCTCTTTAAAAATGTGTGCCAGCTTTTTAGATTTTTTTTTAACTTAGGAAAAAGAAAACACAGAGCTAAGAAAACTATGAAAGAAGAAAAAGATTATCATCAGACATTAATCTATAATAATAAAACACAAGACTGAGAAGAGTCACTTCCACTGGGTAGTTTTTGAGTATTTGAAGGAAGAACTATCTTTATTCCTCAAACACCTGCTTCAGCCTGAAAGGAGTAATACTGGACATCCTTTATACTTTCAATATCTAATACACAATCTATTTCTTCTGTGCAGCTTATAATATGACAATCATTAAATAAAAAAAAAACAATGTGTACTGGCAGAAAACATAATATGAGTCCTCTCAAGATCCAACAGACAAAGAATTCTAGACACAAAGTTCCAAAGTACAGTCTAAAATCAGAAAAACATATAGTCAATTGCTTTGGCTAGTTGTCTAAAGTTACCATTCTGATCCTACTTATGACAAGTCTGCATCTTTATTTCCTATACACTGCCACATTTGAAACAAAGATATTCTTAATGTTCACACTGGGAATCTGAAACACTATAATCCTCTGGTTACAAAAAGGCAACAGTAGCAGCCCAAAGCTTTAGGTCCTAAACCATACTGTCTCTCTGCCTTTCAAATAATCTTCTCTGAAATGTTACTGTGGTGTTTGACACTAGTCTATAACACTTCTAGATATTAAAAACAAACAAACAAAAAAACCCAACCGCCTCTCAATCTGTTTTTTAAACTATTCTCTTTGCAAACTGGGCACTGATAATCACTCATCTCCTCATCAGTGGATTCATTCACTATTGATGCCACAAGCTGAAATCATCCTGTTAAATGTTAGTAAAGTCCCAAAGAGATCTTAAGAATTCAAAAGAAATGTCTGTTTTTTAGAAAAGTAGCAGTTACATAATCAATAGTGGAGATTGTGTATAAATTCTGCTAATGGACAACAGAAAGTTTTCCAAGGTAGGAGACAGAAAATGTTGACAACTCGTTTCCATTCTATCTGCTAGAATTTGAATGAAGTCCCTATTCCCCCCTTTTTTCATAACTTAGAGTTCTTCTGAAAGAATTACTGAACTTTCTGCAGAACTCAAATGTGTCCATTCTACTCCCAAAGAATATTTTTCCAGCAGTTTCAAAATACAAAAGAGGGATGTTCACAAAGGAAAAACCCTTCATGGGTGTTAACCTAATATAAAGAGTTTCCTGCTATCTTTCATACATGTGGATGTAATTCTAATGTAACTCTACAATTACTAAAAAGATTGGTAAGGCCAGCCCAAACTGTTCACCCTAACCCAACCTAACATGCAGTATAAGTAAAAAGCCTTCTAAGTATTATTTTATTTTAAATTATGATATCTTAGTGTTATGAGATCTCAGAGGTTATCTATACACTTTCAGTATTTAACACAGAGAAGAAACTGTCATCATCACTAGCTCCCTATTTGTATAGAACCTATGGGGCCAGAGTATGTTTTATTGATAAAACACTACATTTGACCCACATAAAGGGGAAGAATCCCACCTTATAAAGTTTTTTCTTCCTTCTTCCATAATTTAGGTTCAGTACATGAGCTCTGCAAGGGTGGAAGGAAGGGAGCAAGAAAAACATCCTAAACACTGTCCCCATCAGGTCATGAAGTACACCCTATGGTACCGTGCTCAGTTGTCTACCTGCTGAGGGCTCAACAAGCTTTAATAAAAACCCTGGGAGAGTAAACCACCCAAAGTCAAAGCTTGGACGGCTACAGAGGAATAGGGAGGAGATAAAAAGCCTGCAGTAAATTAAGGAGGAAACAAAAGCATGCAAATCCCAACAGGATAAATATGCCAACCTTCCCGAAAACTGTGATAAGGGGCCAGGCACACTGCTGAGTAGCTGTCCTTTCCCGGCTCCAGGACAATCCATGAAAGTGGCAGAATCCTGCAGGTGGGTTGATGAATCCTGGCCTCCTCCAGCATGCTGGGGGAGATGTGAGGCTCCAAGGGCCAGTGTTGCAATAAACCTGTCTTCCTTACCTCACTCCTTAAAGAGGCCATTTACTATTTGCTGAAAATCTGATTAGCATTGCTTTTTAGGTTAAAGTGGGTACTTCAATTCTGCAGTGCTAAGGGTTGTAAGAACAGCTAGATCCCAAGTTTACTTAGGGAGTGGGGCATTAAAAGCAGTGACAGCAGAAGGTCAGAATCAGTAAGTCTCCTGGAAAACATTTCTTCCTGTCAGCACTGGGCCTGGACACAGACACCTCCCTCCTCTACCCAAATGCCAAAAAGCAGGACTGGGATGATTTCAATGTGTAGAGCTGGAAGAGAAGAGGGTTCCCTTAGAGAAAATGCTCGTAGCAACCAACCAACCTCATTCACCCAAAATAGTAAACAGTTGGTTTCTCTGCTCAGAACCAAAAGGCTTCTGCCAGACAAGCAGTATCACATGACCA
This sequence comes from Ursus maritimus, assembly GCF_017311325.1. Taxonomy (NCBI): domain Eukaryota; kingdom Metazoa; phylum Chordata; class Mammalia; order Carnivora; family Ursidae; genus Ursus; species Ursus maritimus. The sequence goes on from NW_024424564.1 coordinate 48,860,761, forward strand.
GGTTCCCTCTTCTCTCCTCTGCCTCCCTCCCTTCCTGTGCAAAGTCTGCACCAAAGTGGAACGAGGACCTATAACACCGTACTATTTTATTTCACTTGACATTTGTTTTTAAAATGTTTGAAGATGAAAGATACCAAATTGGGAGGAAGGGCAGTACCAAGGGAAAAAATCAGGAAGAATTTACTTTGAAATAAGCCACATCACAGCAACAAGAAGGGGTAAGACAAACGTAATGGTTAATTGGCAAATGTGCTCAATGAATTAATAAATGAGTGAACAGACACTTTTTAGCAATTTGCAGATATTTTGGTGACAAAGTCTCTAAAAAAAAAGATACAGCTCAGTACATATTTGACTTTTTCATTTATAAAGAAAATAAAAGCCTCTTAAGATGCTAGCTAGTGTCAGAGACAATATACTGCAACAGTAGCAGCCCACCAAAAATTTGAGATTCATACTCTTATTGACCTCAACTTACCTCACCATTTGATTCTACTCCTTAGACATCATAGTCCCATCATTCAAACCACTGGGTAGAAAATTGGGGCAGTTACACCAACAGACTAAATTGAAAAACCTACGCAGCTAATTATGGAAACAGCTGCCATCATGACACTCACTGGCATTTTCCCCTAACGTGTTTCCATAAGGCTGGCAGCACAGCTAGAGCCAGATGTGCCACCATATCCTTCTCCCCACAAGGGTCCCCAGCACTTGAAAGCTGAGCAAGGCATAAAATGTAGAGGCATGGAAGCAAAAACCTCTAGTGGAGCAATTTGTTCTAGTAGGAAAACAGGTGAAGTACAAGAATCAACTGTGTCACCATCATCTGCCATGGACCCCACTCACAGGGCCAACCAAGCAGCCTTGAGGTAAGAGTTGCTCATACTCATCCATCCCGTTGCGCTGTAAGATATTCAATAAATATTTGTAACATGGAAAGGAAAGAGAAAGAAAAATGAAAAAGAAAAAAATATATCAGAAATCCTTAATTAAGTTAAGCAACACCTTTTCCCCTGAAAGACCATGTGAAGATAGTAACTTGTCCAATGTCAGAATACAAATACTAGCAATAAAGAATTTGCTGGTGAGGATGAGGAGCAACTGAAACTCTCAGACATTACTGGGAAAATACAAAATGATGATTTGGGAAAATAGTTTGGAAGTCTCTTATAAACTTAAACTTGGATTACCACACAACTCAGTAATCCCATCCCTGAGTACTTAAACAAAGGGAAATGAAAACATATGTCCACATAAGGAGCTGTACATGAATATTCACAGCAGCTTTATTTTAATTGCCCAAAACTAGAAACAACTGAAATGTCCTTCAACTTGTGAATGGAATAAAAAATGGTGGTACATCCATACGACTGAACACTACACAATGAATAAAACACATGAACTACAACTATAGACAACAACATGCACGAACCTCAAAAGCATTATGCTAAGCGAAAGAAGCCAAATGCAAAAGGCTACGATACTGAAAGACTGCATTTATATGAAATTCAGGAAAAGACAAAACTATAAGGACAGAAATAAAATCAGTGGTTACCAGGGCTGGGGAATGGGGGAGAAGACTGTCTTACAAGAGGCACGATGGAACTTCTTGATGGAAACATTCCATGTATCTTGATTATGGTGGTGGTTTGCTTTTTATCAAAACTCACTGAACTGTACCTGTAAAAGGGATGACTATTACTGCCTATAAACTGATCTCAATTTTTAAAAGAAAGCAGATTATGAAATAATATGCACAGAGGCAGAATGAAATAATAGCTAAGAATACAGGATCTGGAGCTAGATAGCCAGGGTTTAAATCTTGGCTCTACCACTTACCAGCTGAGTGACCTGAGATCCTTTACATGCCTGTGTCTCCATTTCCTCATCTGTAAAGTGGGGATGATAGTATTTACCTCGTAGTGTTGCTGTAATAAATGAGTCAACACATGTAAAGCACTTAGAACCGTGCCTATCCTGCAAGCGTTCAGTAAGTGCAAGCTGTTGTCATCACCCAATCATGTAATGCACACATAAACACGTCACTGTGCACAGAAGTGATTGGAAGGATGGTTACCATCTGGGTGGTGGGAACAGGCTGATTGTATTTTCTCTTTTTCTCCCTTCTGTTGTCTATATCTCCCAAATATTCTACATTAAACAACTATTGCCTTTGTAATAAATTAAAAAAATATTTTTTCCTCAAAAAAAAATTTTTTTCCCCCAAAACAAAAGAAAGAACACTGGGCTGGGACTCAGGAGTTCTGTTTTTCAGCTGTGCTGCTAATTATTTGGTTGTATGACCTCAAGGTATCACCTTCGTCTCTAAAAAGGAGGGGCTAGAGCAGATAGGGTGTCCTCCATCCCTAAAATGGAATGGTTCTCTAAGATTTATGATGGGACTGGGCAAGCTTTTATTTTGTTTCATTTTTCTTTCCATATTTACCGTCTGCCTGCCACGTGTCAGGCTGTGATACAGACAGATGAAACACCCAAGCCCTTGCCCTCATGGAGCTTACAATAGGCTCGTAAACAGAGACAAACTGGTACCCAATCATACAGTCTGTCAGCACGATAAGTGCTCTGATGGGAACTCAAAAAGAAGACCTAGCTGGGTTGGGAGGAGTCAGAGAAGACACCTGACCTGAGACCTGGATGGTTTAAAAGGAAAAAAGAAGTCAAACTGAAGATGGGGAAGGGACCTGCAACCAATGGGAGAGGAGCATATAAAAGCAAAAGGTGTGAAAATAACTTCTTGGGGAACAGAGGATAGAGAGAAAAGAAACAGAGAGAGGGCATTCTGACAGCAGTATGGAAACAAAGAAGGCCAACCCCAGCAGAGGGATGTTGGTCAGGAAGAGGGAAACGGGTACTCAGACTGTTGATAATTTCCAGAAATTATATGGGACTATAAATGGTTTATTCTTATTCAAATGTCTATATATGCAACAAAGAAACCTGGTAAATACTAGTCTAAGATGTACTTTACTATACTTAGAAATATAGCACATACTTATAAAAATTTTACAAACAAAAAGTTCACTTCCATATTCTATGGTTAATTGTACACCTCGTTTATTCAGTAAATAGTTATTGTGTGTTATACATATGCTAGGTGCTGGGAGACACAGAAAGCAAGAGAACCAGATTCACTTTTTCTTCTGTCCAGGACCTACTGAGTTCTTCTACCTCTCAGAAGCAGGACAGAAGCAATGTGACATAGTGGCTGAGAACTCTGACTTGGAAATCGAAAGATCTTTGTATAAATTCTTGCTCTTACCACCTACCACCAGTCTGGCTTTGGGTAGGTCACTTAACCTCACTGAGCTTTCATCTCACCTGAAAATGGGAATAACATTACCAAATTAGTACGGTTTAGAATGAATTTAATGAAACAAGCAATAATCAGTATGTCAGCCACCCAAAAAATGTTCCAGAAATGGCTCCTTTTACTAATTTTAATTTTCCATCTTGGGACAGCCCGAGATCTCCCACTATATAGACACAAATACACTTACAGGGTAGAAAACAGGGGGAGTAAGGTATAAAGGTCTATTTAACATTACTGAATTTACATTTTAGTGAATTCACAACTGTTTTCTCATAAAGATGTCATGCTTGGAACTAACATTCCTGAAGGATTTCTCAAACTGTTAATATCTGCCTATATTACATGACCCAGGAAATTAAATAAAAACCAGCACCCAAAATAGGGAGTCAGTCACAATCTCTTCTGGGATTCCTCATTCTGACTCTGACTAACACTGAGTCATTTGAAGAACTGAGACAACGCAGAGTACTGATAAGCAGTCTGAACACAACTGTGGAGCAGAGGTGCCCAAGCACAAGGCAGACCAACGGTTTACTGCAAGCAGACCTTCTGAGACAGAAAAACCAACATGGAAGGAGAGCTTTCTAACTGGCTGCACCTTTTAGTAATCACGTCTTTCCGGAAAAAAGAGGCACAGCAATTAATGTTTCTCAACTGCTGCCTCCCTATAATCGCACATACTCAAAAATACTTTAGCCACCTTTTAAAAATGTTTATTTCTTACAAATGACTTCAAGAACTAGAGTGGTCATTTTAAAATTTTAAAAGCAGGACATGCCACACAAAAAGAAAATGTCTTTGTGACGTTAGAGCTTAAGAGCCAAAATGATCCTATTTAAACTTCCCCCCATAAAGTTTCTTTTGCAATGAAACCAAGCAGTGATACTTCAGTCCAAACAGAAGAATTTAAGAAGCAGAGGAGAACCTGGACAGGATTTGCAAGTACAATTTTTCAAGTCTACAATTTTTTATATGTAAGTAGAGTCTATGCCTATAAGCAAAAGAACACCATCCTTTTATATCTCTCTCTCATTACTGTACAATCTCCTTTATAAAGATTAGTCTCTGCAGAGAATCCTCATGCTACCAGGGAACCCCGGGATCTTTCTGCCTACCTAATCCTACAGAGGACATCCTGCAACTCCCCTTCACTCTCCCTCCTGTCATCAGTCCACAAGGGAAGCTGGCAGCTAGAGACGCTTCTGAACCACCCAAGCATCCCTGCTCTGCTCCACTCTGCTTAAAGGTCTCCAGCACTGTGCACTGGCAAGAAGAGCCTAAAGAAAACACAAAGACAGGTTCTTCCTTTTAGGTGCAAGAAAGCTGAGCTAATGAGGAAATCTGTTCATCAGGGCTTCCCCATAACCGCTTGTGACAGGCCCAGAACATACTACTGTTTGCTCTTTTTCAGTGATCCAGGTGGCGCCAAACAAGCTCTCCACATAATGAACTGGCAACAAAATTAGAAGCGCACAGTTTGCGGGGCAAAACTATCAGATGGTGTCAAGCTACATTTCTGCTGGTTCTTTCTCATTACTACATGGTCTCTGATTCCTCACATCTTTCAAAGTTGAAAGCTGCTAGAACTCCTCTAGCATAAAGCGATCCCCTCTCACTCATCTCCTCTGAAGCAAGAGTACTGCATGCTGATTTTTCTGCCAATCCAGATATTCTCCCTAGAAATCAGGTTGCCCAGCAGTCACTTGTTCACAAGGGTTACACATTTTGCTTCACAGGTATCAATGCTCTAGTTCACATTATACACAGAAGCTCCAAACTGAAAACAGTGCAAACAGGAGAGTCACTTACCTACACAGTGTCTGCAATCTGGAAAGTTTTGGCCCTTTAAGATAATGAGTTTATTGAGCTCCCTAAATGTTCTGTACTCAGAGAGTCGGTTCCTTTGGAATGCTTCATAATTTTAAAAAGAGTGGTGTCCTTCATCACACATCTTAACTTGAGACTCTGATACTATTCAACAGCAACAACATTTTTTTTTCTTTTAAAGTAGGCTCTATGCCCAGTGTGGAGCCCAATGCAGGGCTTGAACTCACAACCCTGAGATCAAGACTTGAGCTGCCATCAAGAGCTGGATGCTCAGGGCACCTGGGTGGTTCAGTTGGTTAAGTGTCTGACTCTTGGTTTCAGCTCAGGTCATGATCTCAGGGTCCTGGGATCAAGCCCCGTGTCGGGCTCCACATTCAGCAGAAGTCTGCTTCAGATTCCCTCTCTCCCTCTCCCTCTGCCCCTCCCCATCCCCCACTCACACTCTCTCTCTCAAATATATAAGTGAATCTTTAAAAAAAAAAAAAAAAGCGTCAGATGCTCAACTGACTGAGCCACCCAGGTGCCCCCCACTCCCGCAAATTTTTTTGATCAAGACTGTACTACAAAGAAGGTACCAATTTCCCAGGACACTTTAAGAAAAATAAACTACCTAAGACTGCACAGGCCCATTGTAAAGATTCAGTGAATTTCATAGTTTTAAATGGAAATGGTGAACTACTCAAATTTGGACTGGGGATAATGAAACTTCTTTGTAAAAGTTCATTATTTTAAGAAAACAAATATATTGTTTTATAACTGAAAATTGATTTTAAAAATTAAAAAAGTGACCACCATTTGCTTTGCAATTTTAAAAAGTTAACTTAGATTTGCCAAATTTCTTAGGTCTCAAATTCTCAGATAATCTCAAGATAAATGCTGCATCTACTCAGAATTCAGGCCATGGTTCTGAACACATCAATACATCAGCTTTTCCGTTAGGAAACAGTAACTTTTCTGATTAATAAAACTAGGTGAATGGTGAGGAACAATTAAAATTATCTTTTTTTTTTTTTTTTAAGATTTTATTTATTTATTCGACAGAGATAGAGACAGCCAGCGAGAGAGGGAACACAAGCAGGGGGAGTGGGAGAGGAAGAAGCAGGCCCATAGCGGAGGAGCCTGATGTGGGGCCCGATCCCACAACGCCGGGGATCACGCCCTGAGCCGAAGGCAGACGCCCAACCGCTGTGCCACCCAGGCGCCCCAATTAAAATTATCTTTAACCCTTGTATTTTTATGAAAAGTAACAGAACCAAAAATTATTTTCTGAACCCAGATCTTGTATTTAAACTTCATCCCCACAAATTTAAGCAATCAAAATGACAAGGGGAAGCATAGCAAAGCAGTCACTTTAAGGAAAAGCCTAGAAAAGAATCTGGTCAAACAGAATCTTCAATTTAGAAGTGCAAGATGTGTGATAAGGGACACTCCACTCTTTTTAAAATTGTGAAACATTCCAACTTGGAATTGACTCTCAGTATACTATCTTTAAGAAACACAGATCTGCCACCTGTTCATGTCCATCATCTTAAAACCCTGGCTCGAAACTTACCTTTTCCAAGAAACTTTCCCTAATTAACTTCAAAAAATTCTGGTCACTCCACCTGCTATACTTTCAGCATAAAATCTTCTCTTATTTTGTAGCATGACTACAGCTATCTCCAACTGAGTGTTAAGCTCTTTGAAGAAAAGGATTAGTATCTTCTTTCTTATTTTATTTTGCCACAAAATAGGGCTCTACCTACCACAGGGCTCTACCCAATGGATACTCAATAAACACTATCAAGTACCCACAGCTTCCAGTCCACTATCTTTCAACCAGTGCTCACCAATTATCAAACATATAGTATTATTATTTTGTTGTCAGATTCTAGGGAAAGGGAAGTGGAAAAAGATCATACTCAAACTAGTCCCTGGGTAATGATAATGCCTAGATGGTGGTGGTCTATTATTTATGTTAAAATAAAGCTTAAAAATTACACATGAGTCTTATCCAAGCTCGTCCATACTGTATCTAATCCAGAGACTGTATGGTATTAATAGGCAGGTGCTTTGAAGTCAAAGGTGTGACCCCTACCTTCAGCACTTATCACTAGGTTCCAGTTTCTCTCAAAGTTAAATTTTACTTAATCTGAAGGATTGCTGTTAAATGAGATAACTATTTAAAGTACTAACTACAAGGGGGGGGCTAGTCAATATGGGGTAGTTATCATACTGTTAAAATTATGACTAATTATAAGGCTAAGAAAATTATTCATAATATGAACGGTACTACATTAAAGTGCACTGTGGCATCAATTCTCTGGTTAAATATGGTACATAAAACATAATCCCTTCTCGAATGTGATCTGCTTACCACTGTGATAAACTTCCCCAGAAAGTGATCTCTGCTACATGGTAACTTGCCAAAGATCTGGGGAAGAAGGTTTTGCACAGATGCAAAGACATATTTCCCAGCAAAACTCAGTTTTATGGAACATTTTCATATTAATAGATGCCTTAAAATCTGAATGCCAGCTTTTCACTGTTAACAAACTACTGCATCTGTCCCCTGATCCCTTACAATCCGGCTACAGCGTCCAAAGAGGCTGGGCTTTCATATGGCTTATTCAGCAAACTTGTTAAGAATCCTAATTAAGGTCCTGATTGGAGAAAGATTAAAGTTAACAATGAGCTATCACTTCCCACCCATTAGACCAGTCAAAAATTGAAAAGAGTTTATAACACCTGTATCTAGCAGAGAGGCGGGGAAAATGTTACTCTCAAACATGGCTGGTGGAAATGTGAAGTGTCATAATCTTTTAAAAAGCAATTTGGCTACGGCATCTAATGAACTTGAAAACACATATTCTCCCTAACTCATCAGTTCCATGCCTAAGAATATGCACCACAGAACTATATACATATGTAAAAAAAGATGTTTATTGCAGCGTTTTTCATCGTGGCAAAAAAGGAAAGCAGCAAAATGAATATAATATCCATAACTAATAATACAGTCATTAAAAACAACTAATTTGAGCTATGTCAGATGATGCAGGATGCCATTAAGTATTGTTCAGTGAGAATAACAAAAGGTTAAAAGAAAAAGCACGCAATTTCATTTAAAAACAAGTCAAAAGCAGAAAAGAAAAAAACACTGTGTGTATGTGCATATGGATCTGTAATAGGATTATGTGTGTGCAGATAAAATATGGAAGGATATACACTTGGTTGGTTATATGGTCTGGGGGGTAAAGACTCACCAGGGTGGGGGGAATGATGAAGAAGGAGAGGGAATGCTAAGCAAAAAAGTCTGCACTTAAAAAATAAGGATGCAAATTTTCAGATTTATGCATCTATGTAAAATTATATTTACATGCAGACTGAGGTATAAAGACTTAAGTAAATTTTAAAAATAATAATAATCCCGTAAATGGGGAGTGATGAATCATAACTTTAAAGAATTCATCCAATTATTTCATTCTGATTGCTGCATCTGACAGCTGATTTTTTATACCATGTCTCTAAAATTAATGACCCCCCATCTATCACCACCTTCAGAGCTCCCACAGCAGTAAGCACCATTAGCAAACAGCTAATGCACTGCACTAGCTACCAGCAAGTACAAGTGATACAAACGAAAACTTACTTTATAAAATATAACCATGAAACACTGTTGAGTACACTATTACTTCAAATCTTTAATGGCCAAATACAATAAATACTGATCATGCTTATCATGGCTGGTGAGTTCTGACTAGAATAGATGTCGGCCCCCATCAGCACCTTCTTGAAACCTACCGTGTACCCAAGAGAAGCACACTCTCATCTTAGGAACAGAAACGTGTCCCCAAATCTCAGTTAGTATAGAAAAAACTATTACTAATGTTCCTCTACCTTTAAACAGACTTCCAATTGAGATACATCAGAAGGCATTCCATCCACAGAAAGTGGCACTGTGCAGATATAAATCTTATTGGGAATAGACAAAATATTTTTTCACACTCCATCAGCAACTGTGCTTTATTTTTAAGTTTCTCTTATTTACCTAATCAAATGGGAGATGAAACTGCCCTCAGCTGCTGCTAGGAGAAACACTGTTCCCTAGAAGCCACTATGCTAAAGTTAACAACAGTACATGTGCTGGTGACCGTTCTGTTTCACACATATCAACTCCTTTAACCCTCACAAAAACCCAGTGATTCTTAACTCAGGGCAATTTTGCCCCCAAGGGCACACACGGCAATATCTGGAGACATTTCTGCTTGCTACAGCTGGAGGGTGGCTACCGGCATCTGGCAGGCTCAATACCCGACAACACACAGGACAGCCCCAGACAACACAACCCCAGTATCAATAGTGCTCAGGCTGAGAAACCCTGCAGTGACCCCATGAGGTAGTTACTACTGTTGTTCCCATTGTTCAGATAAAGAAACTGAGGCACTGCGAAGATAAGTAACTTGCCTAAGGTCACAGATCTAGCAGATGGCAAAGCCAGAATTTGAACCTAAGAGCAAAATGAATATAATATCCAGAGTCTCTCCTCTTATCCTTTCATGAGAAAAAAAGACGCTAATTAGGACACTTACCTACAACCTTCTCTCCCCTCCCTAGATTTCAGGCTTGTTTGGAAGAATGATTTATCTGTACATTCATTATAAATTCCGTCTATCTGACCACTTATCCATTCAACAAGTATTCACTGAGCATCCACTATGTGCCAGATACAGCTCAAAACAATTCTAGGTGAATAAGATCTGTCCTGTGGTACATATGTTCCTCACTTATATTCACTCCCCCACCGTCCTTATTAGACTCTCACCATCCGTGTCTCTTCCCTTTCTTTTTCTTTAAGATTTTATTTCATTTATCTTTTTAAATTAACATATACTGTATTATTAGTTTCAGAGGTAGAATTTAGTGATTCATCAGTTGCATACAAAACCCAGTGCTCATTACTTCAAGTGCTCTCCTTAATGCCCATCCCCCAGTTACCACACCCCCCTACCCACCTCCCCTCCTGCAACCCTCAGTTTGTTTCCTAGAGTTAAGAGTTGCTTATGGTTTGTCTTCCTCTCTGTTTAGGATTTTATTTTTTTAAGTAATCTCTACACCCAATATGGGGCTCGAACCCACAACCCTGAGATCAAGAGTTGCACACTCCACCGACTGGCTGAACCAGCCAGGTGCCCCTCTTGCTTTATTTTTCCTAATAACACACATCATTCCTAGTAATCTGTTATACATTTGCTTGTTGTTACTTACCTCCCTCATGAATAGAACTCCACGAGAGCTGTACGTGCAGAACTGAGAAGTCCACCTGGCACACAATAAGCATTCAATAACTAGGTGTCGAATGACTAAACACATGTCTTTTCAATCTAACCCTTTATTTCCTCATGACTGCCACCTCTCACCTGGACTTCTGCAACTGCCTCTTATTTGGTCTCACTGCCACCGTTCTTAGCCCCTTTCAATGTATATTCTACACTAAAACCAGAATCATCTTTCTAAAATGCCAATCTAATGCCACACCTCTACTCAAAATCCTTTAATGACCTCCCACCGCTTTTAGGATGAAGTCAGAACTCCTAACATGGCTTTTAGGCCCCCCTTGAATCTCAAAGTTATGTTCTTACCACTCATCTTCTCAAATTTAATTGCTGTAGTCATGGAAGTAGCAGTAATAGTTAACATGTACTGAGCACCTGCTGTGTACCAGGCACTAATCTAAGGACACTGTATGTCCTAAATCATTTACTCCCAAATTGAGGTTGGCGTTATGTCTATTTTCAGATGGGGAAACTGAAGCACAGAGAAGTAACTGTAACTAGTAACTGGTAAGGCCAAGATGTAAACCCAGGCAGTCAGGCTCTGGAGCCCTCACTCACGTCCATGATCCTATGCTCTCTATACAGACTGTGACAAAAGTCCCTCAGCTCCTCGAGTGCGCTATTTCACTTCATACCTCCAGGCCTTCACATCTCTCTCTCTGCTGGAACATCCTTCAGATCACAGCTTAAACATCCCTTCCTTTGCAAGGCCGTTCTGTGATGTTCCCGAGCACTATTTGGATCCCCCTGCCCTGTTCTCCCAGGGCAGTCTGCCTTTCCCATTATAACTCCCATTCTATTTTATTATAGTTATTTGTTTTCACCAGTAAGTTTCAGGCTGCAAAAGGACAGAAACCATGTCTATCTTGTTCAGCACTGTATCCCCAGCATCTGGCCCATGCCCTGGGACACATGAGGGGCTGAGTGAGTAATTCCACATGGCACCAGCACCATGAAGCCTTTCCTAACCACCTTTCAAAAGTCACTCGTTGCTCTAAGAACTCTGCTCATATGACATGTTTCATGCTTCATATTTTGTTATGTATCTATTAAAAAGGATGTATATACATATTGGTTTTCTGTATGCCTGTGAAAAGCAGGTTATCTTATACATTGATGAGACCTTTGAAGTGAGTTTCACAAACTTAGCACTTAAAATATTGTGTACAAGGGACGACTCTATTATTTCTTACAACTGCCTGTAAATCAACAATTATCTCAATAAAAATGCCAATTTAAAAAGTAATTGTAGAAAGAAATCGATAAATAATTACTCAGTAGCTTAAAATGACCCCCCCCCAATCTGGTGAAGGACAAACAACATTCAGGGTCCTCAATAATCCAGCTCCTTGTTGCCTATTCAACCCAATCTTCCCTTGCAACTACCCTACACCTCCTATTCTAACCAAGTGAAAACCTCACTCTTCCTCATATACCATGCCTTGTCTAGTTTCCAGATCCTGTCTTAGGGTACTCTTCCTATCTGAATACCATCTGATTGATCCTTCCCTCTTCTGACTCCTCTTGCCTATCCAAACTGCACTTTTCCCCTAAGGTCCAGCTTTAATCTCACCTCCACTGTCAAGTTTTCTTGACCTCATTTATCTCTTGTTTCTCTGTACCCCTGTATCTCCAATAAGCATATAAATTTCCTGAGTTTCAGAATCATTCCTTCCAATTCTTGGGAATCTCCCAGAGCACCTATCAGAGTGTTAAGTATATGATTCATAATTAATAAATACTTGCTGATTAAAGTTAAAGTCTCACACTAGCCATGCATATTATCAACCCTCAATCATCCATGCTAATGGTAGAGCCACTGCACAGAAAGACAACCTGCTGGAAGAGTCCAACTATCTTTCAGGGTGGGAGGAATGCCGGTATTTGAATTAAGTGCTGTGTAGTTGTTTCCAATTTTCCAGGAAGTTGCAAAGTTGCCACAAATGTCTAACTGCACAATTCTCTTGTCAGGGCCCAGAGCCTGCTCAGCTTATCGTTCCATACTGGCAAACAACTGTATAACTTTTTCTCATCTGTGACACAAAGATAAAAATAAGCAGAGGTAGTCATATTCTAAACATTTGCTGGTTCACACCTTCTCCTAATAGGGAGATCATTGTTTGGGCACAAAAGATCAACTATTCTAACTCTTACTGGGCAAATATCTTATTTGTATCAACAAAATGCTTTTGTAAATAGAATACAGTGACAATATCAATAAGAATGTGAAAGAGAGATTTGCCAAAGAAAACCCCTGTGATGATCTACTATTAGGAAAATCAGAATTGATAAAAAGCCAAATTCTTCCCATAGTCCATGGAGATTTGCCTCGGCCTACAGCTATTTTCCCTAAGTGAGAGTTTCTAAACTCTTAAAATTCTTTCTGATTTGCTTCTCTTTCTCATCCAACTGGTCAAATTTTCTTATAACAACATATCCACAACTGAAAAGCTAAGTTTCTCAGCCTGAATCTTTGTTTATACCTGGTAGAAGCTACAGTTTTCTCCCAGAGGGATTTTAAAATGTCTGAGCTTATCTCCAGAAAACTCTTCAAATACTTTCAATAATCTAATGGCAACAGCTTTGCTACTAAAAAAAATTTCCCAACGTCTTCCTCTTTTGGCAGGCCCTGCTGAAATCCCCCTCCCCATAAGGGGGAATCTGAGTAAAAACACTGCCAGCTTCAAGTTCCCTTAGGCAAATTTCCAGCCTCAGTCAAGGCCATGAGGTTAAACATTTCTCAATGACGCAGGCTCCCTCAGAGGGAGGAACAAGAAAAAAAATCAGAACTAATTCTTCCCAGTGCAGTAAATCAAGAGGTAGTGACCAAGTCCTGAAAAAATTAAGTGTAAGTTAAACTACATACTGTTTGCTCTGCTAAGACCCCCAGTAGGAGCCCAGAACTGGGATGAGAGCTGTGGGATGGGAGAAAAGGCAACCGCAGAGCCAGCAGTCCAGCCAGATTGACAGACAAACCTCTAGGTTCCCTAGAGAATCTCTAGAACACTAATAATGTGTATGTTTCCAGTCATGGTATAATTTATGATAACTAGAGCAGCTAAAGCAAAGTGACTGAATTGGTGGTATGGGGTGAGGAAATGGAGTCCTACATGAAACAAATCATTATTCAGGACTCAAAGGTGTATTAGGTAGAAGGTGGGAAAAACGAAAGAAAAGAACACTTGGGTAAGGACTATTGGGCTGATCATAGAGAAGGCAAGCTCATCTGAGGGGCTGGTAGGGCTCTTGGACCTCTGGCCACCTGCAGAGATAAAAGAATGAAATAAAATCAGAACCGGTCCCCCAGAACTGATTTATAGATCATAGAACTTTAGAGTTAAAAAGGGTCTAATCCTTGGGTGCCTGGGTGGCTCAGTTGATTAAGCATCCAATCTTGATTTCAGTTCAGGTCTTGATCTCGGGATCGTGAGTTCAAGCCCCTTGGGCTCCGCATTGGGCATGGAGCCTACTTTAAAAAAAAAAAAAAAAGGGTCTTATCCTTACAAGAAAATGCCAATGATGAAAATACTGTCAACGTTTGCACAGTGCTTTACTTCTTAGAGTGCCTTTCATTCATTCAGTCCTTTTAAAAACTATTTTGTACCTGCTGTGTGACAGGAACCGGGGATACAGAATTAAGACAGCTCCCTTGCATTCAAGGAACTTATTTCTAATGATGAGACCCACTAGGAATAATTATGTAATAATCACTCTGATGATCTGTACTAAGTGCAGGGAGAGCATAGGAGAAGGAGCAACTAAGTCCATCTGGAATGAAAGACCACATGCATCTTTTTTTTTTAAAGATCTTATTTATTTATTCGACAGAGATAGAGACAGCCAGCGAGAGAGGGAACATAAAAAGCAGGGGGAGTGGGAGAGGAAGAAGCAGGCTCAGAGCGGAGGAGCCTGATGTGGGGCTCGATCCCAGAACGCCGAGATCACGCCCTGAGCCGAAGGCAGACGCTTAACCGCTGTGCCACCCAGGCGCCCCTAGACCACATGCATCTTAGAAGAGGCAGCCCTTGCTGGGACTTGAAAGATGAACAGTTAGGCTGGCAAGCAGAAAGAGGAATGGTCAAGGCAGCGGGAATAAAGGAAAAGAGGAACTGAGAATGACTCCTAATTTTCTGCTTAGGTAACTGGTACCAAGTTAGGAGATGCAGGGGTAGTCCTGGGGAATGGTGACATCATCTTCAACTATGTAGAAGTCTGAAGTGCATGTGAGTCACCCAAATGTCCAGGTGGGAAGAATGAGTGGATTAAATGAACCCAGAACCCAGGAAGTAAGTTGGGGTTAGAGATACAGATGCAGACATCCTGAGTAAGTGGTAGCTGAAACCACACATTGGGATGAGAGTGCTGGGGAGAATGTGCAAATTGAGGAGAGAAAAGGGTCAAAGACTAATCCTGGGAAATCCACTTAAGGGACAGAAAGAAGAGAAGACTGCAAAGAGACTGAATAGTCTACAGAGAGGCAGAAGGCAAGCTGGAGAAAGAATAGTATCTATAGTTTAGCTGCCCAGGATCTGAATACCTTTCCTATTTGGGGTAAATTCCAAGATAGGGGGAAGGCAGGCCAGCCCCTCTTCCTAGTGCAGAAGCTGACGAGGAACAGATAGTCTCTCTCAGCATCTTGGCCTCTAGCTCACAAATATAACCCAAGTCTGGCCAAACAGACCCTCCCATCTAGAACTTTGAAAATTGGGGGAATGACACAAAGGTTGAAAATACAGCCAGAAATTATTCATGGCACTGTGGCAAGTGTCTACTGGTGGCAGTGCCAATAGCACCAAGTGTTTGTGGGAGATCAGGAGAGCAGCAGTAACAGAGAAGGTCCAGTGAGCAGTGCCAGTGAGAGTCCTCAGCAGACTGGTCCCATGACATGTTCTTCTCTATGTGCTGCCTCGTTCAATTTCTGCTCATTTTCTGACCTTTGTTATTCAGCTTTCTTCTTAAGGCTGTGTGCTATACATACTCTTCCCCAAAATGTATTTTATGCTTAAGTTAACCAAGATTACACAAAGAACCCTGAATATAGAAAGAGGAGAGAGCATCAAATAGGGTCAAATGGTAAAGAAAGGATGGATAAGAGGAGGCCTCTTGAACATGTCAAATTGTTCACATCGTATGACACCTTCTGACGAAAATAAAGCAGGCACTACATCTTTATTTTAATGATAAAAAAAATGAGGCTAAAAGACACTAAGAGGATTGCTTAAGGTCATACAGTTCTTTTAATTATCCAAGGTTGCCCTTAAGAAAGTTATTTTATGAATGTTCATGAAAGGAGATGTTAAAGGTCTATACTAATTCTTTATACTACGTGTCAACTGACACAGATGATGACCACATATAGTTCTCAATCCTGGACTTCAGCTTCTTTAATTTTAGTAATATAAGAGGATCTTAACAAAAGCACTAGGATCCTTGTAGACAACTACCTGGAAACATGAGGCTTCTTGCCATCATCCTTCCACAGCTCATTCAGGGTGCTGTGGCCACTACTTAAAGAATACATCATCAGCTACAAGGAGTCCTCAAGTGGAAGAAGGGATCTTCTATCCCTGACCATGAGAACCACTGTGGGAATGAGAGGTTGAGAGCTTTCAAAAGAAGATGATTATTTCTCAACTTCATTCCTTTGGGATATGTCACAGCCAGGAAGGGAGAAATTGGAAAAAGCAGCTTTCACAAGCTGCCAAATCCATGTCCTAGTCCCAGGGGATAATTAGCCAATGAGGTTTTGTGGAGTTGATGTAATGTTGGCAGAGGCTAATGTTTTATGGTTGAACATGTAGCCTCTTGATATTTAGCTACAGGGCTAAAAGGATGACATCCTGAAAGGCCAAGAAACTCAAACCCGTAACACCACCACTTAGCAATCTGCATCTTAAAAGTAACTTGTAAACTTTAACTGACCCATCTTTTTCATGAATAGTTTACAAGAACATTTGTTAAACTGTAAATTTTCTAAATCTAAACTTCTAAACCTAACTCTTTTACTAGGAAAAGAAAATTTTAAGCACCTCCAAAGAAGAAAGACAATTTAGAAAGCTTAAAGTAACAAAAGAAAGAAATTAGAAGAAAGGAAAGTTTTCCAAGAAACAAAGTTTGTTTGTGGTACTTTAATCCCACTACCAGCATACCAAGTTTAAAGCTGTCTGACGTCCTTATGAAAACAATTTTTGAAACTGAGACACTAAGCCAAGAAGAGCTTTCAGGAGCACCACATATCTCCACCAAAAATTGTCAATCTTCACCTTAAAAATATTCTGAGATGCAGAAATCAGTGGCAGGGAACAGAGCATACAGACACTAACACTCTTGGTTTGAGCCTGAGCTATTAAATTTCAAAATGAACACTTGCCATTTTAATGAAAATTGGTAAGTTCTTTGACTTAAATATGCCACGATGATCTTCCAAAGCCTGAGACAAAACTAGTACATTAAAAGGAAAACATTAAAATCTCTAAGTAATTAGTTGAAACATATAGTGCTCCCAAATATGTACTAGCTCCTTACTTGAAACAGGAAACGATTTTTGGTTCAACCCCAGGTAGATGTATACCTAGTGAAAAGGGTATGAATACTCTCCCTAGCTCATATATTTTAACATTTCACAAAAATTGAGAATGACTTTTCTCAAAATGAACGAGGGAGAGGGAAGCTGGTACCAAAAAAAAACAAAAACAAAAACAAAAACAAAAACAAAAAAAAACGACGGGTTGTCCCTTAGCAGGATGGTTTGTCCTTGCTCTACAAGAGATAGGGTTGGAGCACCTGAATGCTGAATGTGCCAGGAGGGGTTTTCTTCTTCCCAGTCTCTCTAATATTTCATGTTCATATCATTCATTCATCAACATACATTTATTCAGTACCTATTATGTATCAAGCTAAACAGATGCTGGATATAAAATAGTAAAACAAAATTAACAATAACAGGGGGAGCCTGGCTGACTCAGTTGGAGGAGCATGGACACTTGATCTTGGGGTCATGAGTTCAAGCCCTGCGTGGGGTATAGCGATCACTTCAATAAATAAAAAAAATTAAAAAAAAAAAAAACAGTAACAGGCAGATATATGCCTTCATAGAGTTTATAATCTAGTGAGGGAAATACACACTGAACGAACAAAAGAATCCCATAAATAAACATATAATCTCAAAGTATAAGTGCATGAAAAAAGAAAGAATAAGAAATAATGAAAATAACCAGAGAGGGATGGGGGGGTAGCAGAAGAAGGGAGGGAGGGGCAGGGCATTCGCTGAGACCTGTGGATAACAGGATAATAAATAAAGCAGACGGGGAAATAGGAGGGAGGGAAGGAAGGAAAGGTAGATAAAACCCAGGAAGCCAAAAGGAAAAGGGGGTTAAGGAGGTAAGCAGGTAAAACTATTCACACTGGGAAACTTATTATTCCAAAGTACAAGTGTTGACTGCAGGACTAGATATTACCTAAGCTCTTACTCTACCTAAAGTAGAATATGATCCCTACGCAAGTGGGGACCTTATGTTTTTCTAGATTCTCAAACACCTTTCATGTAATACCTAGAAAATTCTATGAGTACATCAAAAATATACTTTTTTTCAAATTTATCAAGGTTTTTCTTTTCTTTTTTTTTTTTTTAAGATTTTATTTATTTATTTGACAGAGAGCTAGCCAGCGAGAGAGGGAACACAGCAGGGGAGTGGGAGAGGAAGAAGCAGGCTCTTAGCAGAGGAGCCTGATGTGGGGCTTGATCCCAGAACGCTGGGACCATGCCCTGAGCCGAAGGCAGATGCTTAACGACGGAGCCACCCAGGCGCCCCTATCAAGGTTTTTCTAAAAACATTCATACTGCCACGTTAGTTGGGATTATACATAAAGTTAGCAACACTGAGTCGGTTGATCAAAAGTCTAACTGCAAGGGGATCTTCAGGATAAAGCTACTGGAAGATTATTTGCAAACATCTCATGGACTGACTTCAGCAGATACTAAAACTCAGCTTTTAAGAAGTCCTAAAAGTTCTGTACTACCGAGTTCAGCAGGAAAGGGAGAAGGAGGCAAGGGACCTTTTTCTTAACAGAGCCAACAAGGACCTTCACATGGAAAATGTTCCTACTCTAAAGATATACAGGTTTAAATTTACTTCCTACCCACAGAAACTATTTGCTACATCGGAAAAAATTTCTAATGCACATTTATGGCAAGACACTCAAGAGGTTTTGCTTAGTTTCAAACATGTGACACTAGTTTTCTGGCCATGGGTGTAGAGTCAGAAATCTTACTACACTGTAATTCAAAACAGCACCCTTTCTAACCTTCATGAACAGGTACAAGACTCACTGTTAAAAGCACGGAAACTTCAAAAATAGGGTTAAGTGTAGAAAAAAGGTCATCCCTATGCAGAAAGGAAGTCTAGGGCAACAGAATTTAAGATAAGTATTAGAGGGGTGCATGGGTGGCTTAGTTAAGTTACTCGTCTACCTTTGGCTCAGGTCATGATCTCAGGGTCCTGGGATCGAGTCCGATCTGGGCCCTGCTCAGTGGGGAGTCTGCTTCTCTCTCTCCCTCTGCTCCCCCTTCTCCCGCTCATGCTCTCTCTCTCTCAAATAAATAAAAATCATTAAAAAAATACAAATATTACATAAAACAAAGAGGTTAAAGGTTTTTTGTTGTTGTTTTTAACGGTTATGACACAGAATTCTGGGGAGAGGGATAAGGCAGGAAGAGAAGGGGGCAAAAAATATAGGTAGGCAATGTACTGAAAGAACAGGACAAAGGAACTTAGACAAGTTGGGTAGGCTGTCAGGAGATACCATATACACTTGGAGGATAAAAGGATTTGAAACTCACGTGGAAAACATATGATGCGGTGCTAAAGAGCACAGTTTCTGAAGCCAGACCACCTAGATGCAATCTAAGCTCTACCACTCACCAGGTGTGTGGCACTGACCATGTCCCTTTTCCACTTTGCCCCTCAATTTCAATATCTGTAAAATGGGATAGTAAGAGCATCCATCTTATATAGTTGTTGCAAACAGAAAAAGAGTTAATATATGTAAGGAGCTTGGAACACTGTGGCACATGGTAAATCCTATTTGAGTGCTGGTTATTATTATTATGTTATTTTGAATATATTTTTGTTGGAATTCTCACAAAATCCACTTAGAATTCCATACTCTAGAAATATGCCTCTTATGTTTTGAGATTTGTCTTTGCATTTTCCTATTTGGTCTCTACTAGTTTTAAAAGGTTTGTTTTTAAAATATAAGGCTGTCTCACAGCAATGAGACAAGAAAAAGAAATAAAAGGCATCCAAATTCGTTAAGGAAGAAGTAAAACTTTCACTATTGGGACTACATCAAAATAAAAAGCTTCTGCACAGACAAGGAAATAACCAACAAAATTAAAAGACAACCTGCTGAATGGGAGAAGGTATTTGCAAATGACATCTCCAATAAGGAGTCAGTATCCAAAATATGTAAAACAAAACAAAACAAAACAAAAAAACCCACAAAAAACTTATAAGACTCAACACCCAAATAATCCTATTAAAAAATGAGCAGAAAGCATAAACAGACATTTCTCCAAAGAAGACATACAAATCGCCAATAGACACATGAAAAGAGGCTCAATATCACTAATCATCAGGAAAATGCAAATCAAAACCACAATGAGGTATCACCTCACACCTGTCAGAATGGTTAAAATCAAAACACAAGAAGTAACAAGTGCTGGCATGGATGTGGAGGAAAAGGATCCCTCATGCACTACTGGTGTGAATACAAACTGGTATAGCCACTGTGGAAAACAGTATGGAGGTTCCTCAAAAAATTAAAAATAGACTCACACTATGATCCAGTAATCACACTACTGGGTATTCACCCAAAGAATACAAAAACACTAATTTGAAAAGCTATATGTACCCCTATGTTTGTTGCAGCATTATTTAAAAATAGCCAAATTATGGAAGCAACCCAAGTGTCCATTGACAGATGAATGGATAAAGAAGATGTGGTATACATACATACAATGGAATATTAGTCAGCTGTATAAAAAAAAAGAATGAAATCTTGCCATTTGCAACATCATGGATGGATCTAGAGGGTATAATGCTAAGTAAACTAAGTCAGAAAAAGACAAATACCATACGATTTCATTCATATGTGGAATCTAAGAAACAAAACAAAAGAAAAAAGAGACAAACAAAAAACCAGGTCTTAAATATAGAGAACTGGAGGTTCCCAAAAGGGAGGCTGGCAGAGGGATGGATATAGGTGAAGGGGATGAAGAGGACACTTTTTGTGATGAGTACTGAGTAATGTATAGAAATGTTGAATCACTACGATGTATACCTAAAGCTAATATAACACTGGATGTCAATTGTACTAGTATTTAAAAATATATATACATATATATGGCTATCTTGGTTATGCTTAAGGGAAATAATAGAAGATTTGTCTACCTGTAGAGCATAGTTTTCAATAGGAAACACCCTTCCCGGCGTTAGGTATTGTCAGGACCAAGAACTGAGTGAGGGCAGGGGAAGGAAACTTCAGGAAGAAAATTCAGAAGCCACATAATAAAGCCGGTTTTTCTAACTTACAAATTATCTCCCAACACTGTTCCCTTGAAGGGTTTTGTGTAATATAGCACATTTCATAGCAAGAGATCAGGGACTGGGAGACAGAAATGGTGTAGGTGGGAAAAATGTTCACACACTTCTTTGTTTTTGTTTTCAGCATTACCTAGCAGTGCTACCACCTTTTCTCCTTTTGCTTACTTGCCTCAAGAGTGATTTTAACTACAATCTCCTGGTGCCCAAATTAGCTCTGGGTACTCCGGAGTGGAGGTGAAATGCAATCAATCTGATATGTTACACCCAATGGAACATTCTTCTGTTGCACATAAAAGGAAAACAGCAGTACAAACCAACAGAATGTTCCATAAACTTAACAAAAATTAGAACAATTACACCCACTCATAGTTTTGAAAAGAAGAGCAACAGAATCATGCTAGTTCAAAAGCACAAGAGCATAGTCTGACCGAAACTGATCAATGTAATTTCACTTTGTAAATTGACTAGATGGAAAAGGGTGAGAGAAATTAGCAATAAAAGTCAGAGTCCTTGGGTCAATTTTTCTAACAGTTGTTAGCCTTATAATAAGAGATAAGCTAAAGATCACTTCAAGCTTACAACAATTAGAGATAATTTTATAAGTTTTAAAAATCAGTTTTAGTTTAATTTAGATACAATAAACTTCACCCAGTTTAAGGATGCACTTCAATGCATTCTGACAAATGCCTATACCTGCATAACTACTATGACGATAAAGACATACACTTTCATTCCCTACAGTTCTCTTATACCATTTTGCAGTTAACTTCTCTACTTCCGGCCCCAGGCAACAACTGGTCTGCTGTCACTCCAGAGAAACCTGCATTTTTTTCTTATACATTTTTTTTATGGAGATATAATTCACCCAAAGTGTATAATCCAACAGTTTTTAGTATATTCTCAAAGGTGTGCAACCATCACTATCTAATTCTAGAACATTTTCATTACCACCCCCCAAACCCCATCCCCATCCATACCTCCAACTCCAGGCCCTGACAACCAATGGTCTATTTTCTGTCTCTATGGATTTGCCTATTCTGGACATCTCACATAAATGCAATTTTACAATATGTGGCCTTTTGTGTCTATCTTCTTTCACTTGGCATAATGTTTTCAAGGTTCATCCATTTTATAGGCTTTATACTTCATTCCTTTTTATGGCTGAGTAACATTCCATTATAAAGATCTAGTACATTCTGTTTATCCATTTATCGATTGATGGACATTTGTATCATCTTCATATTTGGCTAACACCACTATAAACATTTGTGTACAAGTTTTTGTTTGGACAAAACTTTTGATTTTCTTGAGTATACATCTAGGAGTGGAAGTGCTGGGTCACAGGGTAACTGTTTAATTTTTTGAAAAGCTGCCAAACTGTCTACATTTTTCAAGTAAACTTTTTATGTTGAGGTAACTATAGATTCATATGCAGTTATAAAAAATAATACAAAGAGATCCCATGTTTCCTTCACCCAGTTCCCCCCAATGATAATATCTTGCAAAACTACAGTGCAGCATTATAACTAGGATACTGACATCGATAGAGTCAAGATACAGAACATTTCCAACACTAAGGATTCCTCATGCTGACCTTTTAACCACATGTACTTTCCTCTCAGCCCCACCTGGTCTTTAGCCCCTGACAACCATCAATCTGTTTTCCATACCCATAATTTTATCATTTCAAAAACATCATACAAATGGAATCATACAGTACATAACCTTTTGGGATTGGTTTTTTCACTCAGCATAACTCTCTGGAGAGTCATCCAGGGTGTTTTACATATGAATTGTTGGTCTATTATTATTATTATTATTATTATTATTATTATTGAATAGTATTCTACAGCCTGCATTTTTAAGAATATTATATAAATGGTATAATCCAGTATGTATTCATTTGAGTCTAGCTTCTTACATTCAGCACGTTTCTGAAATCTGTCCATGTTTTTGAATATATCAGTAGTTTGTTCATTTTTATTGCTAGTAATTTTCTACTTTATGGATATATCACAATTTATCCATTCACCTGTTGATGGATATCTACGTTCTTTCCAGTTTGGAGTCATTAAGAATAAAGCTGCTAACAACCTTCATGTGCAAATGTGAATATGTTTCCATTTCTCTTGGGTTAAGACTTAGGAGTAGGACTGCTGGGTCATGTACTAAATATGTTTAACTTAATAAGAAATGCCAAATTGTTTTCCAAAGTGATTATACCATTTTACATTTCACCAGCAGTGTATGAATTCCCACTGCTCTATAGCCCTCCCTGTCAAGACTTGGTATTGGTCAGTCTTTTTAATTTTAATCATTATAGTGAGTGGGTAGTGGTGTCTCATTGTGGTTTTAATTCGCTGATGGCCAATGATGTAGAGCATCTTTTCACGTACTTATTGGCCATTTGCATATTTTTTGAAGTGTTTTTGAATGATTGAGTCTTTTCTCATTTTTTTAATTGCGCTGTCTTGTTGAGTTCTAAGAGTTCTTTATATATTCCAGATACAAGTCCTTTGTCAGACACACATAAACATTTTCTCCCATTCTATGGCCTGTTTTTTAATTTTCTCAACAGTGTACAAAGTAGATAAAAAAGTATTTAAACTTGATAAAGTCCAATTTAAGAGTTTTTCTTTTATAGTTCATACTTTTTGTGTCCTTTAGCTTTCACATTTAGACCTATGACCTGTTTCAAGTGAATTTTTGCATATGGCATGAGATAAGGGTGAATTTTTTTTTTTTTTTTTTGCATACAGATAGCCAGCTCTTTTAGCATTCTTTGTTGAAAGGTATATTTCCTGATTTATAAACTTTTATTTAAATGAGAGATATAAAGAAAAATAACTACTTTTAAATACTCAAAACCACTGCCATTCTCAGCAGAACAGAAGATTCCCACACCTTCCCCCACACTCCTGCACCTTCCCACTTCAGAGAGTACAGGCCTGTGCAGCAAGCACCCCTGGTTCAGAGAAGCAGCAGTTTAACTTCCAGACAACAAGCAACATCTTTTTCTGAAGCTATTCATGAGTTCACAGAAAGGAAAGGAGAGAGTAAGCCCCCACCATTTTCCCACGATGCTGTGAGGGGTACTGGATATATTCTCGTAATTGTTCGGTATGGTTTCAACCAACATCAACAGAAACAACTAACATAGCTTTCGGCAACGCAGATGGGTAGCACAGGAGGTATAAAGAGCAGTGCTTTGAAAGTCAGGACATGGGGAGTCCAAGCTATGTGATCTTAGGTAAGTCACTTAACATTCTTAACTCCCAATTTGCTCATCTGTAAAATGAAGGATCATCTCCAAGATCCCTTTTCAGGTAACATTCTAGAATGCCAAGGAGAAACCTATTTGTTCTCTCAAAAGTCAAGAAAAATGGCCAAGAAAGTGTCAAATTGTGAACATTTCTCAAATGTAGAATACTATACTAGGAGCAAGTTTACTTCTCTTTTTTTGTTCCCTATTTTATCCAATGCTTCCACACTAATTAGACATCATATAATTTTTCCAACCACTGCATTCTCATTTTCTCACTTTTATCATTTTGAGCAATGCTTCCGATCCAGGAAATACACCAAGTCATCTTTATTTCACCTGTTCAATTCAAAAACAAAGTCAATAAAAATGTCTGTTGGAACAATACTTCTCAACTTTAACATGCACCTAAAGACCCTGTTCAAATGAAGATTCAGACTGTACATGTGAGGGGGAGCCTGAGACTGTGGATTCCTAACAAGCTCCCAGGTGATACAGATGCTGCTGGTCTTTGGAACACACTTTGAGTAAGAAGACTCAAAAAGTTAGAAGACTGAGGTCATAGTTTCTCTTTGGGCAGCCTAATTAATGTTAACACCGTAAGTTTTCAACACTCTCTACACAACCAAATATTTTATAAATTAGTCTTACAGGACTGATTTGAGGAATATAACGTAAATGATTCTCAAGACGGTAAACTAAGATAACAGTTCACAAAATCAAGGTCAATTTAATTAACATTTTAATTCTTCAACATAAGGGCTGCAGGTCCTGTTTACATAATAAAGATGATGCAATATGAGTTTTGCCTTTCTGATAAAGAACAGATATCGTCAAGAGGACTTCACGTGTACCC
Organism: Ursus maritimus; assembly: GCF_017311325.1. Lineage (NCBI taxonomy): Eukaryota > Metazoa > Chordata > Mammalia > Carnivora > Ursidae > Ursus > Ursus maritimus. The sequence continues at coordinate 48,885,956 of NW_024424564.1, forward strand.
TAGGGTCAAAGAACAAAATACATAATGAAAATGTACTACCAAATAATTAAAACATTTTATGCTAATGCCATTATTTTATGCCTAGGAGAACTCAGATTATTCTTACCGATCAAAAACAAAAAAAAATAACTTAGTGTGTTTTTGGTTTATAAAAACTTCTGAAAGGTTCAGCAAATTGAGAGTGGTTAAGTGTGCACAGGAAGGATCTATAGCTCTGCCAAGAACATGGCCTAACACAAACACTGGAAAGATAAATTTCAATAAATCTTACAAAATAGAAACAAAGACAAAAATGTAAAACGGATTTATACAAACTAGACTGGTCAGAATGAACAGCTTAATGGGATGGAGTGCCTCCTCATCATGCGTTGTTTGGTCAGTGGAGTGCTCTGATTGCAGAAGTCCCAAATCAACAGTTTTACTCCAAATCCAAGATACTACACTTCAACCATTTTCTCCCTCTTATAACTAACTGTACCTACATGTACACACACCTACACACACAATTAAATATGGCTTTTATCTGAATACAACAGAAACGAATGTTTATGATAGAAAATTACAGACATACAGGAAAACTCAAAAAAAAAAAAAAAAAAACCCTTACGAAATCCTACTACCCAGTGACAGCTATTAATATTCTGGTATATATCCTTACATCCATTTTTTAAGGACTAAATGGATAAATAGTAAACACTTTCCCACATCTTTAAATAATCTCATGACTACATTAGTTTCCAATCACATGAATGCACTATAAGTTACTTAACCAATCTCCTGTTAAAATTTTGGTTTCTGTTTGTTTTAGGGTTTTTTACTACTATAAATAACACTGCTATAAACATCCCTATACATAAATCTTATATATTTTTTATAATTCCTTAGAACAAAATTCCCAGAAGTCTTTCAAGTTAAAGAAGAAACATTTTTTAAAAAGTTTCTAAAAGTTGCCAAACAGTTGTGGCAAGTTGTCAGAATAAAGAAGAAACAAGAAACTATCTGCATTTAATAGTATTCAAAATTCCAACAACAAAAGACAAAACTAACCACAATAACATAAAAAAAATATAAAGCGCTTACTACGTGCCAGAATCTTTAAAACCATTTTACATATATTAACACATTTAATACTTAACAACAACTATCTGGGGTTGGCACTATTACCATTACATTATTATTACTGCTTTACAGATGAAATAACAGGCACAGGGAGGTTAAGTAATTTGTCCAAAGTCACACAGCTAATTAGTGACAGAGCTGAGAAACCTGGATTCCATAGTCCATGCTCTTAAACACTATACCTACTCTTCTCAAACTCTGATGTCACAATTCCTTTACCCTTTTATACTTATTGAGAACTTCAAAGAGTTTTTGTTTATGTGGGTTATATTCATCAGTGTATCTCAGATAAGAAATTAAAACTGAAAATTTTTAAAATATTTATTATGTCTTTACAAATTTTTAAAAAAGATTTATTTATTTGAGTGAGAGAGAGAGTAGGGGAGGAGCAGAGGGAGAAGGACAAGCAGACTCCACGCTGAGCTCAGAGCCCAACACAGGGTTCGAGGATCCTGAGATCAGGACCTGAGCCAAAATCAAGAGTCGGATGCTTAACCGACTGAGCAACCCAGGCAACCATAAAATATTTATTATTTCTTTAAAAAATAACAATAAAACTACTGCATGTTAACATGCTCCTATGAAAAATATGATTATTTTCCAAAATAAAAAAAAGTAGTAAAAAGAGTACTGTTTTAACATTTTTGCAAATCTCTCTTATGTATAATTTACTAAATAATGTATCATGTATAGCTGAATTTTCATATATACTGCGTGCATTCTGTTGAGATATCATACACCACCGTAGCTCTGGAAAACTACAGCGTATACTCATGAGGACAAAAGTAAAAAAAGGTACATAATATTTTAATATAAATATATAAAAAGGCTTCACTTTGCACCTACAGAAAAGGTCTCAGGGACACCTAGGGGTTTCCCAGACCACACTCTGGAAACCACTACACTAGTTAGTACAGTGCATGCTATACAAAATAGCTGAAAGGCATGGTCTCAGGAACATATTTACCTAAGGGCGGTCAGGGAAGGTCCAAGTAAGTGACATGTGAACAAAGATCTGAAGGAAGTGAGGGAGCAAGCCATGAGGCTACCCAGTAAAAAGTGCCCCAAGTAAAAGGAATATCATCAAGGACAGAAGCCCCAAAACAGGAGCATTCTCTAAGGCATGCAGGGACAGCAAAGAGAGTGGTAAGGCTGGGACAGCTCAAGCGAGGGAAGAGGAGCGGGTGCAATCTGAGAGTTACAGAGCTGGGGGCAGATCATGCACTCTGTAGGCACTACAAGGACCTGGGCTTTTCCAGTGAATAAGAACCACTAGAAGGTTCTAAGTGAGAAGGGAGCTGATCTGACTCTCATTTTAAATGGAAAATGTAAGTCACTAGTGCTTAAAATAAAAAACCTGATTGTAAACATCAGTTCCATCTCTTACTGTATGTCCCGAAGCCTCTCTGAGCCTCAGTTTCCTCCTTTGTAAAATGTGAAGATACAGATACCTCAAAGAGTTGTTGTCAAGATCAAATAAGATAATTTACATGAAACACTTTAAAGTTATAACACACTACAAACACTTCACGACTAAGTTTATTTTCGCTATGTAATTACCATGTATTCCTCTTTGCTAGGCCCTCTATATTTACCCAATTGCTTCAGCCACCACCCCATTTATGAGACTGCCGTGAGATTAAAGATGCCCCAGACCCCTAACACATGAGTTCGGCCTGATAATGCCCTTGAGCTTGTTGAGAGAAAGGCAGAGAAAGTTATTTTTTGTTGTTGATGGCAAAGCAAGGGTTTTTAGTATTTTTTCCTTGTTATAAAGAAAACCCTTTCAAAAACAATGCATGTGGTAATCATAAAAATGAAGTTCCAAAAAAACAAGACTGTATGAAACTCATCTTTATTTCATTTGGCACTGATTTAATAAAGCTAAAACTGTGGCTCATGGTCTTGACAGCTTGCCTCATACAAAAGGAAACAAAAGGGAGGAAAAGAGGATAGAGACAGACAGATGAATTCAAATTCCTTTGATCTGGGTCCTAACTCTAAGGGGATCCCAGATAAATTAATGAGTCAAGAGAAAAGGCAGGAAGATGTAATCCAGAATACTGATGACAACAGCCGTCTGTCTGCCTACCTGTCTTCTGAGCTCACCCTCAAGGTATGAGATCATCAACCAGGCCAGAGAAAGCAAAGCAAGATGGAGACAACCATTGGGGCCTGTAGTATCTGACTCCGCTCCTCAGGGGGAGGAGCTAGACACTCAGGCACTGGCTTTTATCTCCACCTCTTAAGATGTGAGTCAATCTGAGCAGTGATAGAAACGTGCAATGGAAAAACCCAAGGAAAACCAAGATCTCCTGGGAAAATTATAAACAATCTCACACATCAGAGGTCTCTGATGGTTTCTTGTAAGTATGTTACAGCACGAAGAGCACTGTCATGAGAGTAAGGAAATAAATTCTCCTTCCATCTCTGCCACTAATTAATTATGTCACTTCAGGAAATAAATTATCCTCAATGGGCCAATTTCCTCATCTTAAATAAAGGAGAGGACAAGAAAATACCTAAGGTTTCCTCAAGCTCTAAAATCCCTTGAATATAAACAAAAATGTGTTTTTTAAAAGCCCACACTAATATTTAGATTATTAGGAGATCCAAAAGGTAGGTATTGCTGAAAGTTCTGAAGTTTTTCACCAGCTCTACAGATCCCTGAGTGACACGAACCCAAATAAGGGGCCCTTCCTTGTGAATGGGAGTTAACCCATTACTAAAAAGGGCAAGAGTTATTTATCCGCCATCTTCCTTCAACCTTATATTTATGAATTACTACTTCCCTCTCTCCAACCCGAACTATTATAAAATACAAAGTTCAGAGGCAAATTGTAATCATCGGGGAACTAGAAGTTAAAGAAATATGCAAGAATTGAGTAGAGGTGCCTGGTTGGCTCCTTTGGTTAAGTGTCTGACTTTGGCTCAGGTCATGATCTCGGGGTCCTAGGTTTGAGCCCCACAACAGGCTCCATTCTCAGCGGGAAGTCTGCTTGTCCCTCTCCCTCTGTCCCTCCACCCCCCACTCGTGCGCGCTCTCTCTCAAATAAATGAATGAAATCTTTAAATAAAAGAATTAAATATATAAACATCAAGTGATAAGGGTGTAAATGGACTGAGGAATGCTTTTCAATTAATATTTTTAAATAGCATGCATGGGTACAAAATATGAAAGATTCAAAAGGCAGATACAGCTAAAAACAAAGAAAACAGTTTTCCAAGGGATAAATCAAAAAGGGCACTAAGAGGACTTCAGTGCATACTGTGCTCCATTTCTTAGGTTGGGTAATGTGCCCAGGGGTTTATGTACTCTATGTATTGTTGTAATACACACTCTATATGTTCTTTCATATTTATGTGATATTCCATATCGTAATAAAATTAGAAAAGAACTCAACTGTTCTGTGAAACAAAAAGGCTCTTCCATCCCAATCCTCCAGCTCTCCATTCCCCTGCCTTGAGGTAGTTAGTCACGGTTACCAGTTTCTTATGATCCTTCCAGAGATAACCTATACATAGACAAGCACTGGGGTTTGTCCAGGTGCAGTGTATGGGGGCTGGGCTGGGGGATGCAAACATATGTGCACAAAAGAGACAGAAAAAACAGATTCCCTAATTCTGCCTCATCAAGATCAAGTGTATGTCAAGGGACCAACAAAAACCTAGGGAACTGCCTCAATCCCTTTCTCTATAAGGGAACTCTGTCCCACTGCTGTACAGTTAGAAACTAAGAAGACTACACAGACTAGATACAGGGACAAGGCCTGCTTGGTCAAAGTCTTACATATTAGTTGGCAAGAGCTGGGCCCCAGCATTGGTGTTATGCCCCCAACACTCCCTTACTCTTAACTTCAGAAATCCCAAATATCCATCTCAGATCATTAGTTTTCTAATCACAGTCTAGATAGGGGATTAAAGCATCTATCACCACTGTGGAAACCTAACTGTGGCTTGATCAGAACACTCAGATTTAACAATACATATCACAGGAAGACAGGGCACACTGCACATCCAGAGATGTGGAAGAATTTCAGTTTTGAAAGGTATTGGGTCCTGGAATCGAGCCCCGCATCAGGCTCCCTGCTTGGCAGGGAGTCCACTTCTCCCTCTGCCTCTGCCCCGCATTCGTGCTTTCTCTCTCTATGGTGTTCTCTCTCAAATAAATAAATAAAATAAATAAATCTTTAAAAAAAAAAAAAAAAAGACCATCAGCAGTGAGATGGAGGAAAGTCTTTACATGCAAGTATGTCTCACCAAAATTGCTAAGTTCCAAATACTAAATGAAAACTGTTGGGGTCCCTGGGTGGCTCAGTCGGTTAAGCATCTGCCTTCCACTCGGGTCATGATCTCAGGGTCCTGGGATAGGGCTCCACACTGGGCTCTCTGTTCAGCAGAGAGTCTGCTTCTCCCTCTCCCTCTCCCTCTGTTCTCTCTCTCTCAAATAAATAAATAAAATCTTTTAAAGAAATGAAAACTGTTAATAAATATACAATGCACCCTGGAACTTTGCTACAATATTCAGTATCCTAATGTTTAATATAGGGTAAAGACTTTGCATCTTGAATCTTGTTTAAAAGAGTTTATTTTTAAAATCTCATTAAATAGTAGTTTCACCTATAAAGTATATATTCATGGAAATCCAAATATGGTATTGCTAGAATAAGCTATGGCTCATATAGTCTAAACGTCTTGACTTTTAAGAAAGAATGATTGGCTTCTAGCTTATCAAGGCTTCATAATGTGCTTTTTCATTTCTTATCATAAATATAGCTGTCATATTACTGTTACAATCCAGCATAATGACTACAGCTTCAGAAGCACACGGTATCAATTTTATAAAAATTTTGAGCATTGAGGAACCACAAGTACTAGAGAAATCAGTTTGCTATACCCAGTTTCTCTCTTTTGAACATAGGCAAAAGAAAGAGGTACACACACATGCTATTTATCCTCTGCAGACCTTTCATTCTACCTGTACCCAACACCCTTGCCAATTTTATCCATACTTGTCTTACATACTATTATCCTTTGAAAGTTTTATGAAGTAGTTGGTCCAACAGATGGGTGGCTAGCTCTGCCCAACATATGTCATAGGAAAAACAGCTCTTAGGCAAGACAAGTAAGTCCCTTTCCCTTATCCAGCTGGGAACCAGTGAGACCCCCCCTTAGGGGAAAGCAAATAATCTTTTAACCTTTATTAAGAAAAGTTACTAGACTGAGATAATCTGTAAGTAACAAAGCAATCAAAGAAGGGGGAGAGAGTTCAAATGCTAACTTATACTCCCTAAAATAAAATATGCACTTGCCCAGATACAATAGACAACTAGAACATAGAGAAGGGAAACAAAACAAAATAAAACAAACCCCAAGTCAGTTTAACTGGGAGCTATTTCATCAGAGACAGGTAGGAAACAGTCAGATAATACTATTTTGGTTAGACAGGTAGGAAACAGATAATACTATTTTGGTTAGACAGGTAGGAAACAATCAGATAATACTATTTTGGTTAGACAGGTAGGAAACAGATAATACTATTTTGGTTAGACAGGTAGGAAACAATCAGATAATACTATTTTGGTTAGACAGGTAGGAAACAGTCAGATAATACTATTTTGGTTAGACAGGTAGGCAACAGTCAGATAATACTATTTTGGTTAGACAGGTAGGAAACAGATAATACTATCTTGTTTAGAGCTCAACAGATATGGGGGAGGAAAAGGAAAGGCAACAACCTCAAAAGTATAGCATATATGAACGGAAGAACTCAACTAATAAATGACTCGTCATGGTCTTATTTGTAAAACCAGACAGAACAGAATGGTAGCAGTATCTTTCCTCGTTGCCCTTCCCTGTCCATAAAGCTTAAGCTGACAGCATCTGATCCTGTCTTCAGATGGATATCTGTCTCTTTCAACATACTAAGTGTTCCCCAAGGAGAACAGTAAGACCAATTCTGCCAGAGACAGTATCTGCCAAAACCAAGGAGCCTATCTCATTCTAATGAGTGAAAGCCAGTGGATGGGAAGAGATCCGCAAATGCCACTCGTATGAATCTTTCAAGATATGCTCTGAAACAGGAAAACACTACAGACTACATTTTAGCAGAAGTCTAAAAATAACAAAAGAACATTCCCTATTTTTAGATATCTAACTTACAAGTTTCAAAACACTAAAAGTAAAGGAAACCATTAAAAACAAACTGGAATTTTAAACTGTTGTAAGAGACACTTTTGAGTTGAGAAAACTGTTTTTAGAGACAGAATTTTAAAAATCCTACATTCTTTCTGTTGACTACTTTCTTGCTCAAACTTCCCCATCTCCAAAACTTAAGAGTCTTAATCTTCTGCATTATCGAGAGCTTTTTCAAGAACCAAAAGATGATTCAGAAAGAAGGTTATACCACAAAATGAGAAAGAAGGAAAATTTTAGAACATGCTTTCACTAAGAGACATAATAATACAGTGTAGATTAGTGATCAAAGACAGTAATGTATAAAACAGCAAAAGCAATTTAATTATCCTACATTAAAAGCAGTGTTACAGATAATAATACTGAACTAAAGGGAAAGGTTTTCTTCCCCTCACTGAACAGTCTTAAGGCAGTAAACATCTAAAGCAAAGCTCTGTCTGAATAACTAGAGTAACTAGAGTTTGCAACTAGAAAAAAACTATTAATTTTTTTTTTACAATAGAAACCCGAACATGCAGTACATTCACTGGACAATTTATGTTTACTCCCATCTATCTTCCTCCCATCTCTATCCAATCCTAGAACAGATATACCCAACCTTATTAAAGAAACCTGTAGCAAATAGAATCTGCAGGAAATACAGAATTACCGGACTGCACAGCCATCATTAACATCTCAGGTTCCAGTAGAGTCATGACAGATTCTTCTCAGAAACCGCAGCCCACAAATACAATGAAAAAATTCAAAGTCACAGAAGATGTTGTCTTCAGAGGTTACCAAAGCTTTCATAAATTCAGTCTCGTGCCTTAGGCTCAAATTCACTCCCCTTCTCAGTGCAGTTACCAATTTATCCACCCTTCAAGCAAGTCAAGATGGCACAGAGTTGAATTACTGACGACAGGAAACCAAAAGGCGCTCAAGTTAAGACCTATGAAGTGTGGTTAGAACAGTGAGTGAGCTCCTCCTCCTTGCTGTTGGTCTCTGGGGGGAGGGGAGACACATACAGAAAGGGACCTTCAGAACACAGATCAACTGCTTTTTCCCCCTCTTTTCAGGAAGAGAGGATGAGGTTTTGTTCCAAACCTTTAGTATAAGGGACTTTGCTGCTAATGCAGTTTAGAGCAACATATTAAACACAATCCAAACAACTCAATCTTTTGAAACAAACAGCCCAATTACTACCATTACTGGGAGGCGGGGATGGGAATTAAGCACATACACACACATGCATACAGATGAATGTGTATGGCGACTTCGTTTTCTGAAAAAGAGTTCTAAGGGCTTTTTCATCTGTGATATTTATAGATAACAGGCTAAGGAAGTTGAATATTTAACTACAGAAGCGCAACTACTTCTCCACCCCGACTCCAATTAAAATATCTGTTTCAAAAAGTCATCTGAATACATTCCGGAGCTGTAATCTGTCTTTCAGATCTGCCAATCCCCTGAAAGAGCCCCTTAACTTGTTCCTGTGTGAGAACATGTGGGCTGTCAATAGACAGTTTACTGATGCTATTTTTTTCTAAAATGCGTTATGACCTTGCTAGATGTACGGAACACATAGGACAACACTTCAAATATGTAACAATTTCCCTTTCCCGATAAACTTCAATTCTTTTTCCACTAGCACGGAGCAGGCTCTTCTGAATAAAAACAAACACGGGCATTTTACCTTCCAATGCAAACACAAAAACAACCCAAAATCCGTTCAAATCACAGCAATTTCATTTATCTAAAGTGAAAAGCTCATTCATTTACTTTACAGTCCCTTCTACTAACTGATCGTCATAATAAAGACATTAAGATGCCTTTTGGCACATCCGATTGACTTTTAAACAGCTGAAAACTAGAAATCCATGTTTGGTATGTTTAGCTAGAACTCCTCAATCTTTCTGGTTAAGTAGCAGCCTGTATCTTGAAAGCCTGCTGCTGCAAATGCAGCCCAGCGAATGCCAAAATGCTCAGAGTCAAACCAATGATAAATGAAAGCAGTAAGAGACCTCAGAAGAGAAAACAGTCTCAGAATGATTGAGGGCAATATTCTGTTATTAGAAAAAAGAAAGCAATGCAGATTTAGGGTGGGGGAGATTTTGTGGAAGAGAGAAAAACTTCCTTTCTTTCTCACTCCAAGAACATCATGTTTAAAAGAAAAGCCAGAAAAGCTCTATATAGAACTGTGGGAATGACTCAACAGGCAACCCGAGTGGCAGCCAGTGTGGGGTAAATGCTGCTCTGGGAAGGCAGAAGCATTCTCACTGGCCCCTTCTGGCAACAAAATTCTCAACTGTCTTATGAAAAATGGGTAAATTTCAATTCTCAGACTACACACTACTCTGGTCAGAGGTTAGCAACTAAGGGAAAAGCATCTTTAAAAGGATGAATCATTCCTTTGTCCCTATGTGGGCTGTACAGTTTGCTGTGTGAGGGTTTTTCAAATTAAACAAGTTCTCACAGTTCTGTACTTACAGGAAAATAAATACAAATCATAAGATTCCTGCACAGAGGATGGCAAGAAGGGCAGAAGGCTGTGTCCTTCCTGCCAAAATGTCTCTCTTGGCTGTAGAAGAGTGCCAGAAGGCCATGACTGTCAATACTGCAGCCCTACAGAGATACTGACACTCGTATGGTAGTGAGAGCAGTAAGGCATCACAGTGCAACTGATGGCTAACTTTTCCTGGCAAGTCCGCTCCATTTATCTCCTCTACTATTTGGAATAAAAAGAGCTAAAGAAAAGGAAAACAATTTTTAAGAAAGAAATCTAAAAAATTAATCTTTAAAAAAGTAAACAAGCCACATAATCTTTGCCTACTGCTAAGATTTTGCATTTACCCTGAAGAGTATCAGCACAGCACCAGATTCACTGTGAAACTGGCTTTAAGACAGGTTTCACAATTCTAAAGTCTAAACTCCTATGGCAGCCTCAGTGCCACTATCTTTTGTGCCAATTAGCAAAATTTCACAGAGAACTAAAGTAAACTTTGATAAGGTCTTTGTACAAATGAACATGATCTCAAATTAATGGCACCGGTGGAATGGAGGGTAAGGATCTTTATTTCCAATTAAATGAAAGCTCTTTTGCTTTTAATCATAACTCTCTAGCTAATCAACACAAATATGCTATAGTCTCTATTAATCCACACTAAAGGGACTTGGTAACTTCAGAGTATCAATATAGTGTATTCACAAAACTTCCCCTCCACCCCCACAAGCTCCCCAAAGGCCTTAATATTTAGTTCATAATCAACAGGAACTAGACAAACTCTTATCCTACTTGACCTTCCTACTGGATTTGTCATAGTTCTTATACCTTTCTTGAAACTTCTTATTTCCTTGACTTTCTTAAAAATTGTACTTTCTTCCCTCACTGACCTCTCCTCTCAGAATCCTAATTAGCTCTCTCTCTTTTTCTGTTGCTATCAGGGGCACCCCTTCCCTCTTCTACATATTCTCCCTGGGCAATCTCATCCTTTCTTAGGGTTAACTACTCCCCACATTCTGATCCACATCTAGCTCTGACTTTACTGTGCATCTCTACCTGGCTATCTGAAACTCAGTATGTCCCAAAACAAGCACCCAATACCACCCTGCACCAAAGCCTCAAGACACATTGCTTCCATTTTCCCTATCTTAGGTAACAATACTCAAGTCCCAAACCATAAACTTAGACACCCCTCCCTCCAGCCCCAGACATCTAAGTATAACTAATTGTGTCATAACTTATTCCTCAAACCTATCTTTTTTTTCATCCTTACAGCCAGTGCTTTACTTCAGGTCCTTCAAATTTCTTGCCCAGAGTATAGCAACAGCTTTAAAAAAAAAAAAAAAAATTATAGAAACATTCAAACACAAAGGTAGAAAGAATGGCATAATAAGCTGCTTATGTACCCCCATCACTTGGCTTCAAAATTTGTGGCCCTTCTACCCTCCCCACCCCACTCCCACCACACACAGCACCCAGCCCACACTGGATCACTCTGGGGCAAATTCTAGTCATCATCTCATTTCATCTTTTTTCTGTATGCCTAAAAGAACTATTTTTTTAACATAACCACAATATTATTGCCACCCAAAAATTTAAAAATCCCGTAATATCAGCAACTATCCAATCAATGGTCAGATTTTCCCAACTGTCTCATACTCCAAATTTTTTAGTGTTGATATATTCAAATTAGAGTCCAATAGGGACAATATATAGCATTTCACTGATGTCTCTTAAATCTCTTTTATAATCCATAATCCCTCCCTTCTCTTTTTTTTTGTAGTTTATTTGTTGAAAATCCCAGGCTGTTTTCCCACATTTGGGGCTTTGCTAACTACAGCCCCATGATGTCATTTAACACGCTGCCCCCATCCCCTGTATTTCCACTAAATTAGTACGAGTTAAATACAGAGGCTGATCCAATTTAGCTCAAAGCTTTTCACAGAAATATTGCAAAGGTGGTAGTGTGTACTTCAGCAATAGCTTCTAAGCTGTGCTCCTTGTCTCCAGCGTAGCCTTGATTAAAAACCATGCCTGCTACTGAATAATTCTTATTCATCTTTCAAAACTTAGTTTAACTGCCGCCTTCCGATAATCCTGGCACTCTCCCCACCCTCCTCACACTCAGCATGGATATGCTAAATAACTCTCGGTTATGCCCCCCCAGAACCTGTGCCCACCTCTATTACTGCTCTTTACCACATGGCTTAATGCCTCTGCATTAACAGATGGAGCACAGTGTCTGACATGTGACAGCATTCATAAATGTATGCCAAATGGAATGTAAAGTCCTATTTAGTGCAGAAAATTCTAATCATATGGGAAAAGTTCATAACAACTAAAGAATCCCTACCTACCCAGAAAAGGCAGGTAGTCACAATTTTCATTAAAGCACATGCTGAAGGTGCTATTATTTGGAACACTACATGAGGAAGACTAAAACTATCCACAGCATTGAAGTATAGAGTTAACATAAATAAGGACAACCACAGTAATGCCCTTAGGGATAAGTGCTAATGACAATGAAAATGCCCAAGCTGTAGGGAATGAGTGGGAGAAACCAAAAAAACAGAGAGCCTAGCTCACTACAAAATAAGCAATTCTTTAACCATCAAAAGCTGTCAACTGGGGCGCCTGGGTGGCACAGCGGTTAAGCGTCTGCCTTCAGCTCAGGGCGTGATCCCCGCGTTATGGGATCGAGCCCCACATCAGGCTCCTCCCTGTGAGCCTGCTTCTTCCTCTCCCACTTCCCCTGCTTGTGTTCCCTCTCTCACTGGCTGTCTCTATATCTCTGTCAAATAAATAAATAAAATCTTTAAAAAAAAAAAAAGCTGTCAACTGCACCATAACTGATTATTAATTAATCAATTAATTAATTTCTATGATGGAATGTAGTATAGACAGGTACTATACACAAAGTTAACAAATGCCTTTTTATGATCTCTGTGGGATTTCAGTACACTAAAATATAACCTTGTTCCTATGTCCATAGCTGACTTAGATTCTCACAAGTGCATGCGGTTTACTGAGGTTCCGCTCTACAAAAATCTATCATCACAGTGAAATTGTACAGGTCCCAACCAGTTAAGTCTCTCCCCCAGATACCTGGTTTTGGGCAAAGTGGAAACACCCAATGATAACATAACCCAACACCTAGGCAAGTCACTACAGGTCCTGGGCAGCCTCCATTTCCTGTGACCAAAATCTGCGACTGATGAAAAACCCAGTCAAGACCTGCAGACCTGGGAGGATCACGCATTACCATAGGTATGCTATTCCTTGGCCTCAGGATACATGAAGGCACTATTTTCAGGTAACTTTTCAAAGAATAGTAAATGTTTAAGGGTTGTGATAGCTATAAATACAAACAGCCAGGTCATTCATACTTAAGTCTGAACTACTGTCCTCAAGCCAGTGGGGCACAAAGACAAGGGTGAAACAGACTGACACTGTCTCTGCCCTCAGGGCCTTCCTTATAAAGAGGTAGGATAGAAAATCTCTAACCAACAATTTAAAAAAGAAAACTGAAAAATGAAGTACCAAATAAGAGTACAAACGAGCTGCTAAACAAATGTGAAAAGAGGCAGCAATCAGTTCTGGTTACAAGAGACCTGGATTGCTTCTTGGGGGAAAGATGATATGAGCTGGCTCTTAAGAAAATTAAGGGACTAGAGTTTATCAGTTTCTTTTTTTTTTTTTTTTAAGATTTTATTTATTTGAGAGAGCATGGGGGGGGCGGAGGGAGAAGCAGGCTCCCCACTAAGCAGGTGGCTAGCCATGGGGCTTTGGTGCTTAACCAACTGAGCCATCCAGGCGCCCCTATCACTTTCTTTTTGAATTCCCAACTCCACAGACTTGTACACCCATGAACCATAAAATAGCAAAGCCAAAAGAAACCCAGTCTTGACCTGATCCAGCCCCTTATCCAAAATATATACTGAGTGAGAGACATGTAAAAAAACTCTTCCACAAATTCCCGACAAGCGGTCCCCAGTCTGTTGCAACAGTACTTTTGGAAAAACGTTAAAAATAACGTTTTAATGGACAACGAAATGGTCAAAAACAATGAAAGACCCACTGGCTACAAATACTTGGGAAAGGTTCTTCCTCACTAGTAACCAAAGAAATACAAATTGAAATGAAAACATTTCATTTATCACGTTAGCAAAGCCTTTCACAAATGAGATAATCAATGTTAATAAGTGAGCCGGGCACTCATGCAGGGCTGACAAAGTATAAACTGGCAGGTCACTTGGAATGAAAGGGACAAGGTATTTCTCAAGAACCTCAATTCTTCACGCGTACAAAGGCCTGTGTGATCTGGCTCCTATCTACGTACTCACTTCACATCATTTTCTCCTCTCCAGTGACATACTGGTATTCTTTTAGTTGTTTTGTGCCAAGTATTCCCCAACAATCCTAGCCTGTGCCCTGTCCCCTCTCCCACTTCCCCATCTTCCCAGCCTTAACACATGCTATTCCCCCTTTCCTTTGTTTGGCCAACCACTACTTGTGCTTTGGCTGTTAGCTTAAACATCACTTCCTCAAAGAGGCCTTTCCCAACCAACCCCCACCCCTCCCCCACCTAAATTAGAACCATCTCTATGAGATTTGCCATTCAGTTATAATATCTTACGTTCCCCCCACCAAAACACTTACCAAAGTTTTTAACTATGAATTGGTTTGTATAACTCTAATTTTTCTTTCACTAAATTCCATAACAATGTGAACTTTATCTGTCCTGTTTCTTATTGTCTTGCCAATACTTAACATACAGATAGTGCTCAAAAGACACTGAATTTTTCAACACTGAAATGGTGCAATTATTTAAGACAATATTTCCACTTCTAAGGAAATAATCCAAAATGCAGAAGAAGGCTTTAAAAGATTTTCATCTGGGATGCCTTAGTGGCTCAGATGATGGTCTCTGGGTCCTGGGATTGAGTCCCACGTGCAGGGAGCCTGCTTCTCCCTCTCCCTCTGCCTCTCCCCCTACTCATGCTCTATCTGTCTCAAATGAATAAACAAAATCTTAAAAAATAAATAAATAAAAGATTTTCATCTGAATACTAGAATATGTGTGAAAAATAGAAAATGATTCAAATGTCCAATGAGGTTTGGAAAAATTAAATAAATGATGGCACAGAATGTAATGTTACACACCCATTATAAAGGCTAATTATAAAAACACTTCAATGATATCTGAAAAATCTTAAGCTGTAATGCTAAATGAAAAGAGCATAATATTAGTTATTTTTAAAATGTACACTTGGAAGAAGACGAGGTAAATAAACCACACACTAACAGCGATTTACTCTGGGAGATGAGATCCATTTGTTTTTGTTTGTTTCACCGTGCTTTTCTGGTTGTTGTTTTTTTTTTTTAAGATTTATTTATTTATTTGAGAGAGAGAGAAGGAGTGCATGTGAGCAGTGAGGGGGCAGAAGGAGAGGGAGAATCTCAAGCAGACTCTACCCTAAGTGTAGAGTCAGACACAGGTTCCATCTCAGGACCCTGAGATCATGACCTGAGCCGAAACCAAGAGTCAGACACTTAACCGACTAAGCCACCCAGGCGCCCCTCTGTTTCACTGTTTTAAGAGGGAGAGTCTATCTGATATCTGTTTTTCTCCAGTAACCCAGAACAACATTTGATGAATACCTGAGAATGAGAAATTGATTATTTCTAAATGCTGAGATGAAGCAGGCTGAGAAATTCTCTAAATCACATTTTAAACAGAATCATTTAATGAATTCACATACTTAAGATTTGGGCATTTTCACATCAGCTGGGAGACCTAATCTAGAAAATCCTTGACAACCAGGCTTCCTGAGGCACATAAGTAACAAATCTCTTTCCTTTCCTCAAGAAAATACTGTAATTTAGATCAGAAACAGCCCACTCAAAATTTTTATTTCTCTCAGCAGTTAATTAGTACCTCCTGGCAACACTAAAGATTGAAAGGATACAGTGCGTACCCTTGCAGAGAAAGAATACATGATCTGTCCTTTCTTCCAAAGGCACACACTTATGAGAACAAATGAGTACTTCCTAAGCTTTACACAAAAGAGGAGAAAAGCCTATGAAAGAGGACCTCATATGTTCCTTCCACTGCCATTCTCTCCTGCTTACTTCCTGTCCCACCCAGCATGGCAGATAACAAAACTCTGTTATTCCTTTAAAAAAAAAAAAAAAATTGGGGATCAGCAACAGTGAGAAAATAAAAATGTTTCAAGGATAACACAATAGCATTAAAATATATGAAACCTCTAAATATAAATCTAACAAAAGATGTGTAAGACCAACACACACAAAAAATTATAAAACCTCATCAGGAGACCTCATAGAAAATCTAAATAAATGGAAAAATATATCATGTTCATAGTATAATACTCTAAAGATATTAATTCTCCCCAAATTGGTTTATAGAGCTAATGCAATAAATCCTAATCAAAATCCCACAGTGATTTAATAATTCATATGGAAATGCAAAGGAAAAAGAATAAACCAAGAAAGACACTGTTGGAAAAAGTATAAGGTGGGAGGACTTACTTCTCCCACATAACAGGGGTTATTATATAACTATCATAGTTAAGACTGTGAGGTCCTGGTGCAGGCATCAACAAACAGACCAATGTAAACAGTGAGCTCAGAAACACACCCACACATGAGGTAAGTCCTTGATATATGAAAGAGGTAGCTTTGCTGATCAGTGGGGGGGGGGGGGGGTATTTTCAATTAATGGAAAAAAAAAAAAAAAATTAAGGGGCACCTGGATGGCTCAGTCGGTGAAGTGCCTGACTCTTGGTTTCCGCTCAGGTCATCATGTTGGGGTCCTGGAATGAGCCCCACATTGGCTCCACACTCAGGGTGGAGTCTGTCTGAGATTCTTTCTTTCCCCCTCGTTCTCCCTCCCCCTCTGCTCCTCCCACCCCACTTGCATGTTCTCTCTCGCGTAAATAAAAAAATAAAATCTTAAAAAATAATAAGTTGGGCCTTACCTTACCCCATACAAAAAAATTAAAACACAAAACTCACTAAAAGAGACTCATAAATCAAACCAATTAAATTTAGAAATTCTTCATCAAAAGATACCATAAAGAGAATGATAAAGACAAATCACAGAGTGGAAGAAGGTATCTGTAACACATTTAAGCAGCAACAAGCTAGTATTTAGAATATATAAAGAATATAAAAAATACATGTATATATATAAAGAAAAAAAATGACAGAAGATTTCACTAGACACTTCACAAAAGAAGAAATCCAAATGGCCAATAAATAGAAGACGAGATATTTAACCTCATTAGAAAACGGTGAAATGAAAATTAAGAACATAAGATATTTATATAAATAGAGTAGTGAACATTAAAAATCTAACAAAGCCAAGTGCTGGCAAGGCTATGAAGCATAAGAACTTTCATATATTGCTGGAAGATATATACACTTGGTACAACCACTTTGGAAAACAGTTTAGGATTACCGAATGATTTTATATTACTATGCATACTACAGGAAATTCCACTCCTGTGTACGTATGCACATCTTCACGCACCTGAAGAACATTCAGAGCAGCACTGTAATAGCCTACACCTGAAAACCACCCACACGTTCAGCAGCAGAATAGATTTCTTAAAAATTATGGAGTACTTTTCCACAGGCCCATCCACTATACAATAATGAAAATGGATGAACTAAAAACTATATACATAAATGAATACCATATATGTCGAGCAAAAGAATACAGAATTCCATTCATATAAACTTCAACAAAACTATATTGTTTAGAACTATATAATTGGTAAAACAAATGATTTTTAAGAAGTCAAAACAGCAGTTACTACTGAAAAGAAAAGATGGGGTTGTATTCAGAGAGGAACATATAGGAGGCTTCCTTGGGGCTCACAATGAGCTGCTGTTGAGTAGTGGTTACACAACTCTTTGCTTTATGGTTATTCTGTAAACTACCCTATGATTTATGTACTTTTCTCTATATATGTTAGTATCTTTCCCCCCCAAAAAGAAAAAAAACTTAAATGGTAAAATATATGTCACCAATCTAATTTCAAGGTGTGTGATGAGTATAAGAAGCTTCTTCAGCTCAGCTTCAGCTTCAAATGTTCTATCCCATTGTTCTCTAAATATATTCATATCTGTTGGATCATGCTTCAGAAATGAAGATTCCTAATAAGTAAAGATATATGCAACCTTTTTGTGAGCAGTATTTCAAGTCTTTATTTATTCAATCCTTGGTGAGTTGGAAAAAGGCACTTTCTCAATAATGAGAATGAGACCTCCTTCAAAGCGTAAAAATTCAAGTCCTATAAATTTCTCATCAGCTTTAATATTCAAACAAGGATTCTTTGGCCAGAACACAAGAAGTGCAGGATAGCTGCCTTACGGAATGCTCAGGAAGGGGACAAGACAGGACAGAGGAAAGGTAAATCTCACCATTTTCAAAACGGTTGCCTGGTATTCAACCTCTATCCATGTCCCAAAGAAATTATCCCCCATAAACAGACCACTAGCCCCAAATTTAGTTTGTAGCACCTAAAATGGGGAGGGGGGGGGAAGAAATTTCACACCGATTAGCTCTGATATAAGAGCTACTGGTTTGTTCATTAAAGGAACAGGAAGGAATAGAGCAAAAACTGGTAACTGGTACAACTTACTTCTCTTTATAGCTTTCAATGTCTTTCTAAGCGTCTCACTTACTATAGGCACTTTATAAATATCTGCTGAATACTAATTTCCATAGTGGTCATGGCAGTGAACAACAGCAGAATTGCAGGAAGGTACAAATGACTGTTCTGAAATAAAATTTTAAAAGTCAAGGACAAAATAAAAGGTCAAGAATATAGTCTCCCAAATACAAGCTTCCTCTTAGAAACCTTTATGAACTTGTCATCATTAATTTATCTAACTTTTGTCTGCAGTGCCTTCTGAGTAATGCATTCCAGCTAATTATTATTCACTGGGTCTTAAATCTGTGATTCCCAAACTTCAAGAGGCATATCTCTTACGATATAAGCAAGTCCTCAACTTAAAAATGGATTATATTCCAAAAGTCCATTTGTAATTTGATCATGTGGAACATGGAATGCACTTTCCAACAGAAGCCTTGAAATACAAATTCTGGCAAAATTCCCATGCTTACCCACAAAATCTGTAAGATAAGTGAAATGCAATATATTTGTAATGAGAAAAAAGAAGCAAAAGGTATCTCAGCTCCCATCCTAGAGGCTCCTGAAAATAAGCCTTATACAGACTCGGCCAGTTCTGAAACTCATATTTAAAAAACCAATAATATCAGATTAGTGTTAAGAATAGGTGGACATGGAAGGACAGCCAAAAAGCACCATGCCATTAAAGGAAGAAGCAAAGTGAAACTTAAATTTCCGTTTGGATAAACTCATTTAACATATGCCAGAACTCTTAGTTGGAGCCAATGGGGTTAATCATTAAAAAGGTACTTCCAGGCTTCTCCAAGCCCAGACTGGAGAGGATCCACAGGTAGATCACTTTTATCTTTTTTTTTTTTTAAGTGGGCTCCAATATGGGGCTTGAACTCAAAATCCTGAGATCAAGACCTGAGTGAGATAAAATCAAGAGCTGTATGCTTAGCATATAGCCACCCATGCTCAATTTTATCTTTCAGATTAAGTGCTTGGCCTAGAAGAAAACAGAGGAATAATATTAAAAAATATTTTAAAATATACCTTGAAACTTCTCTATTCACTTTTTCCAATTACGTTAATAGGGCTGGGTTAACAAAAGGCACCTCTTCTCATTAGGGCTCCCACTTCCTCTGTTTAGGAAATAGAGGTATCAGGACCTTCACTGTAAGGACCCTTGCTAAATCACTGAATTTTTATATAAGATATGGTTCTAAATGAAATCAATCTGGGAAGAAAGAAATTTCTCACTCCATTCTTCCAATACACAGTACACCATCCATGAAAAAGCACCTCCTAACTCTAGAATTTATTCTGCTCTAGAACTCCACACTTTCCAATTTCACAGTCTTCTTAAGGATTTTCCATTTCTGGGGCACCTGGGTGGCTCAGTCATTAAGCGTCTGCCTTCGGCTCAGGGCGTGATCCTGGCGATCTGGGATCAAGCCCCACATCAGGCTCCTCCGCTATGAGCCTGCTTCTTCCTCTCCCACTTCCCCTGCTTGTGTTCCCTCTCTCGCTGGCTGTCTCTATCTCTGTCAAACAAATAAATAAATAAAAATCTTAAAAAAAAAAAAAAAAGGATTTTCCATTTCTGCTTTTACCTTTACCTTCCTATAAGCAGCCATATAAAGAAGACCTGGCATAAAATATAATGATGATCTCACTGGTACATACAGCCTCTTACCCCTCTTGACAGGAAGAAGCACCATTAAGGTGCACAAGTAGAAGGCCCTGCAACTAGACACTGACAATATTGCCCCTGTCCAGACATTTAACTGGCGGCTGCTAGATGGAATAAAAAAGAAACTTGGTCAATATTTCCTATTTTCTCCCTATAATAACAGAATCTGATTTTGATAATTAGTGATTTTTGCTAAGCAATTAGTATTTCCGGTCACTGGCATACATTCTATCATATAAGTTATTTGGTAGTCATCAAACTTCTTACAGAGTATTTCTTTATTAAGCCCTTCTCCTCCCCTTCAATATTGTTCTAATTATCAGTTTCCCCCCTCCCATTTCCTTTCCAATGTTGAACACAATCTCACTTTCTTCGATTTCTTTTCTCTTGCCAAAATGATAAATACGTTGTACACAACATCATGTTTGTTAGTTTCAAGTATCCATATTCCCTTCTAAGCACGATCAGAAGTAATCAGTTTGGGACGCCTGGCAGTTAGGAAACCATTCAAGCAACTGAAGAGGCTGTCTCTGACATAGCTCAAATTACGGGAGATAATGTGATCCAGATCAGAAGTTTTCAACTTGTGCTTTTTCAAGAGTTTCCTGAGGAGCAAGAAGGATGCCAAGTAAGTGGGGGTCTGGCTTCTCCATTCAGGTTTCATTCAACCAGAATAGCTGTTTTACACACTGGGCTTATATTAAAAAATTTCAAATTTGGGGGGCCTGAGTGGCTCAGTCGGTTGAGCATCTGACTCTTGATTTTGGCTCTGGTCATGATCTCAGGGTACCGCGACTGAGCCCCACATCAGGCTCCAAGATCATCACGGAGTCTGCTAGAGATGCTCTCTCTCTCTCCCTCTGCCCCTCCCTCCGCTCACATGCACTCTCTCTCTCAAATAAATCTTTTTTTTTAATTTCAAATTTATAGAGATCAACTTAAAAAAATAGTTAAAACTTGTGATCTAAATGTTCTATCACTAATTAAGAGAATAAAAGAATTATTCCACAACACATTTCACCTATACAGGAGAGGACTCAGAAGTCTTTCTTCTAAATAATCTAAACCCTGAATTAAACTGGGTTTTTCCCCTCTGTCCAGCAACAGAGTTAACAATCACTTTCTTAATTGCTTAAATCTAAGAAGTCAATGTTTCAGTGCGTTATTAGTTTCCGTTTCACCATGTATTCATTTGCTTGTACATTCAACAAACACTCATCAAACACTTACCACATTCTAAGACTTTGCTACTCAGAGTGTGGTCCTCCAGACCAACAGTACTGGCATCACCTGCATGCTGGTTAGAGACGTGGAACCTCAGGCCTTTCCCAGATTACATCGGAGTCTGCATTTAACAGGCACTCTAGTTGATTCATCAGCACACTAAAATTTTTGTCTAGGCACTAACGATACCACAATAAGTAAAACAGACATAATCCCTGCATGCAGAAAGGTTCTCTTCTAGCCAAATCTAATAACAAACAGGTAGGTATTACACAGAGGGTAGTTTGGAAGAACACTGAAAGAACAAACCCCTAGCCCAAGCTGGCAGTCTGAGGAAGAATCCTGAAAGAAGTGGCACCTTCCCTTGATTCTTGACTAGATGGAAATGGCAGGAGGAGAAAGGTCATTCAGGGAAGGGGAAAAAAAAAAACAAAAAAACAGGACATGAAGTGAAACTGAGATGTGAAAATCTATCTCTTTGGGAAATCCCAAATATTTTAGTTTGAGTGGGAAGAGATGAAGGGTGGGGCAGAAGCTGGCTCTGAGGACCTGGTTTACCATTCTGAGGAGCGCATAATAAGCTTTACCCCGGAGGAAAGGGGAACTACAAAGTGATTTCAACCAGGAGGACCACATTCATCATTTAGAAAAATCATCTCAGTGGCCACAGGGACAAGATTAGAAACAAGGTGAGACCAGTTAAAAGGCCATCATTGCAATAATCGGAGAAAGGCATTATTATAAGAGTCTGCACTAAGCGGCAGTTGTAAAAATGGCAAGAATAGAGTGAATTCAGTATATATGAATGCTGCAGAATGTAAAAAAGGTGGTACTGGTGCCTGGAAGAAAGACAGGAAGCAGGTAGATGGAAGATGGAATAAAAAAAAAATTACTTCCAAAATAGCATACTATCATCTTTCTCCGGGACAATTTGGAAACACTGACTTAAAGAAAGTAAAAACTTCACACCCAAACATGTTACTTTCACAACAAGAAAAGGAAAATGTTCTTTATGTCCGTATCTTGTCACTTAACTTCTGTAAGTCTGTCCTATAGTTACTTACACCAAGATTTATATACCAAGATGTTTACTGCAGTATTATTTATAACAGAAAAAAATAAAAACAATTAAGAGTCTCATAATAGGAGACTGGCTAACTGTTATATATACACAATTCAATACATAATTTAAATATGAAGCAGAAGAAAAAATGTTTTCTTCGACCACTGAATAATACAGGAAAATCTCATGAAATAAAATTACATGAAAACAAGTTATACAGAGTACATGTAAGAATAAATAAATGAACACAAAAAAGCCGACAGAAAAACATATTAACTGCTGCCACTGGCTATCACTGAACTGTGTAACTATGAGGGAATTTTTACTTTCTTTTTCCTACATTTTATCTGATTATAAAACAAAACTCTTAGGGGCGCCTGGGTGGCACAGTCGTTAAGCGTCTGCCTTTGGCTCAGGGCGTGATCCCGGCGATCTGGGATCGAGCCCCACATCAGGCTCTTCCGCTATGAGCCTGCTTCTTCCTCTCCCACTCCCCCTGCTTGTGTTCCCTCTCTCGCAGGCTGTCTCCCTCTCTGTCAAATAAATAAAATCTTTAAAAAAATAAAAATAAAAAAATACAACTCTTAAAGTCTCCATTTAGGAAGAAAACAAAATAAAACAACCCCTTATTTGAATGTCTAGGCAGAGGGAGGTGCCAATTCCTACAAGAGAACTCAGCAGGAACTGCAGGTGGATGAGGAGTTGGACTCCGAACATACGGAGTCCCCGGCACAGCCTACAGAGGTGCTGGACAGCTGAGCGCAGGAGTCTGCAGCTCGGGGGAGAGACCTAACCTGGAAATGTAATACAGGCATCAATCAACAGCATATGATGGTGGCTAGAGCCAAAGTTCTGGGGGAAATCATTCAAGATAAAAATACAGAGTAAGAAGTAAAGGAGCCCTAGAACTCAACACTGAAGAGCAACAAAATTTAAGAGGTGGGTAGAGAAAGTTGGCAAAAGGTCTGAGCAGAAAAGGGAGTGTGCTATAAAAGCAGACTTGGAAAAGCCAAGAATGTTAGTGGAGGAAAAGTTGCAGGTCAGAGGGAGTGGCCAATCATATCAATGCTACAAAAAGGTCAAACAGGAGAAGAGTGCCTATTTGATCTACAAGAACACTAATGATTTTGGCGATGGCAGTTTCTGAAGAGAAATAGGGATAGAAGCCAGAACACAGTGAAGTCTCTGGAATGTGGGAAAGTAGAGGGAGAGTGATATAACCTGCTCTTTCAGGATCTTGGGAAGGTTAGAAACTTATTGTTCAAAATAGGGAAAAAACTCAATTGATTATATGCCAAGGAGTTGAGAGAGAACGGCTGAAGATGCACCAACACCTCTGCCCCAACAGCAACAGCTGCTCTTGACTCCCCTGAGACCATCACAGCTGTCAGCATCAATTTCCTCCACTTCCTGCCCAAGATTTTAGCAGTTTGCTGTTTGCTGTCTGTCATCACCTTCACTGCCATTCCTCCTACCCCAGAGGAATCATGGCCCTTACCCCTGCTCAAGGCGGAGCCAATACCTTTAAATCCCATCCTCTCACATCTCCTCAGTTATCCTTTCCCCTTTTCTGTCTTCAGCTTTTCCCCCCAGACTAACTCTTTCCCCTTAGTGTATAAATAAGCTGAAGTCTCTACCATCTTGGGGAAGAAAAACAGAAATTAGAAATGGGAAAAGAACATCAAAAAAATGCTTGAGTGTCCATTATTTCCCAAAATAAGACCTGTTTGAGTTTCCATTACATTTCCCACTATGGATGTAAAAACAGAGTTCTTGTCTCTAGTGGAACAAACAAGTAAACCATTCATCTCTTCATTCGACAAATATTTATTGGTTGCCCACTGGCCTCATGAAATATACTATCAACGGAAGGGGAATATAGACAATAAACATATACACACACATATACAAACACACATACATCATAATAATAAGTGCTTAGAAGAAAAAAAAAACAAAGGAGGATAGAGAGTAATGGGAGGTGCTATATTAGATAAGACAGGCAGGGAAGGCTTCCCTGAGGAAATGACATTTGCGCAGGAACTTCAGTAAAGGCACAGCAAGTACCAAGGCCCGAGACAGGAGCATACTTGATGTGTTCAAGAAACAGCAAGAAAGTGTGGCTAAAGCAGAGTAGAGTGGGCGAGGGGACAGAGGTAGGAAAAAATCAGGTCAGAGAGGATACCAGGCCCACGTCATTAAAACTATGATACTGGGGTGCCTGGGTAGCTCAAGTGGTTGAATGGCTGGCTCTTGATTTCAGCTCAGATCATGAGCTCAAGGTTGTGAGATCGAGCCCTGCATCAGGCTGCGCACTCAGCGCGGTCGTCCGCTTAAGGATTCTCTCTCTGCCCCTCCCCCCACTCGCGTTCACACTCTCTCGCTTTCACTGTCTCTAAAATACATAAATAAATCTTAAAAAAACAAAAACCAAAAAACTATGATTTCATCATAACCCTCACAGGAAGACACTGAAGGGTTGTGTGAGAAGTGTAACAGGATCAGATTTCAGTTTCCAAAGGCTCACTCATGCTGCTGACAGAAGAATTTCAATTACAATATAGTGATGAAGTATACCGATAAATGGTAATTGGCAAATCGAAAGAAGGGCATCTAACATTGACTGAGTTAGGACAGGCTTCTCAAAGGGAGTGATGCCTGAACAGAATACTGAAGGACAAGAAAGAGTTGGCAAGAAGAGTAGGGACAGATTGGTATCTCAAATAGAGGGCATAAACGTAGAAAAGTCATGGGAGTTTTTAAAAAGTCTGGTATTTCTATTCCCCAGCATCAAACAGTCAGAAGATATTTTATATAAACATATCACTGATAATGTCTACCCCCCCCAAAAAAAAGATACCTAGGAATAAACCTAACAAAATATTTACATGACCTTTATGGAGAAAATTGTAAAATCAAGAAGACCTATTTAACTGGAGAGATAAAACTAACTAAAGGACAGATAAAACAAACTAGTACCCAATATGTAAAATGTGTGTTCTCCCCATTTACCTATAAATGATATATTTCAAATCAAAATCCCAAGTACACATATACAAGGATTTTATAGCATGATTCATAATAGCCCCAAACTAAAATCCAAATACCTACCAAAAGTAAAATAGACAAATTCCACTATATTCATAAAATGGATTAATTATATAGCAATGAAAATAAACTAGAGCCACACACAATTCAACACAAATGAATTTTAAAACAAGCCAGCAAAAGAACACATACAGCATGATTCCATTTACATCATCTTTAGAAATCAGCAAAACTAATAATTCATAGTGTTAGAAGTCAGGATGGTAGTTTCCTTTGGGCAAAAAGAGGGAATACTGACTGGGAAGAAACACGCGGGGTGGTTATGGGGTGCTGGGAATATTTCCTAACAAAGTAGCAATTACACATAGGTGTATTCGCTCTGTGATAATTCAACAACCAGGACACTTAGAATTTGTGTGTTATTCTATATTAATGTTATATATTTCAATAAAATGAAAGTGTGCCAGTGTCTGCAATTTCCTTGAAAATGCATCCAAAAAATATGATGGATTGATAGACAGAGGGATAGATAGATATGTTACAAAGCAAGTATAACAAAATGTTAATGGTAGAATTTAAGAGGTGGACATAAAGGTATTCATTGTAAAACTCTATCATATACTTGAAATTTTTCATAATAAAATATTGGAGAAAAAAATCCCAATGAGGTTTTTTATTTTTTTGTTTTTTTTGCATAACTCCACAAGCTGATTCTAAAGTTATGGAAAATTAAAAAGGGCAAGAACAGCCAAGACAACTGTGGAGACAGAAAAGGCAAGGAAAGACTACCCTACCAAATAACAAGACTAATCATTAAGCAATAGTAACTAAGATGACGTAGTACGACACAGAGACGAACAGAGACCAGTGAAGCAGAACAGAGGGCATAACAACTCATGCACACTAAGAAACAGATAAGGCTGACACTGAAGATCAGTACAGAAAAGCAGGACTATTTGCTAAATAATGATTCACAGATTAGATGAGATGAACTTGTAGAATACCTTTAATAACTCACAGGAAAATAAATACTGAACAATAAACACGAGTTGCAGAAGAATACATATAATTCTCTCCAATAAATATATATGTGATATAAAAATGAGAAATAATATTTTACAATTATTAGGAATATATTCATATGTTTAAAAAAATACAGAAACACTTGGCAATCAAATATCAAATTCAGGGCAGTAGTTACCCTGGGGATGGATGGAGATCCATGGAGAACAGTACATAAGCCAGATACATGTGAGTACATAAGTATTTGCTATATTATTATTTACAGCTTTTCTGAAATCTTAAGTTTTTATAACAAACTATAATATTTTTTAATTAACAAAAGTTTGAAGCGAGACTGCATGCTTTGTAAACAGTACTAAAATGCAAAAACTGGGGCGCCTGGGTGGCAAAGTCAGCTAAATGTCCAACTCTTGGCTTTGGTTCAAGCCATGATCTCAGGGTTGTGGGACTGAGCCCCATACAAGGCTCCACATGCTCAGCTCAGAGTCTGCTTGAAATTCTCTCAGTCTCCCTCTTCCTCTGTGCCAGCCCCCCCCCATGCCCACACACGCTCGTTCTCTCTCTCTCTCTCAAAATAAATAAATAAATCTTTAAAAATAAAATAAAAAGCAAAAACTAGGGGTGCCTGGGTGGCTCAGTCGGTTAAGCATCCGACCTCATTTCAGCTCAGATCATGATCTCAGGGTCGTGAGATCAAGCCCCGAAATGTCAGGCTCTGTGTTCAGCAAGGAATCTTCTTGAGATTCTCTCCCTCTCCCTCCACCCCATCCCCTGCTCACACATATCGGTGCGTGCTCTCTAATAAATAAACCTTTTTTTTAAAAAAAGTTTAAAAAGTGAAGACTAGGAATGGGGGAATGATAAGAGAAGAAGCTAATGAAACACAAAGAGACCAGACCCTGCAAGCCTTGTAAAACATGGCTTTTGTTTTTATCCTATAGAGCAGTCACTGGAAAGTATTAAGCTAGGGAGGTCTAAAAGATTACTCTGAAAAAGTATAGGATAAGTTTCCTAATGACAAAGGCTTATTTATCATTTAATCCCTAATCTTAGCACAGTTTATGATAGTGATGTTCAATAGATATTTGCTGAATTAATGAACTTACGGAAGGAGTTGGGAAGGAGAAGCAGAGAAGTAGAAAGACAAATCAGAAAGCAGTTGTAATAATCCAGGCAGGAAATGTTGGGTTTATAATGATCACCTAAACTTACTATTTCTCTATTTCGTAAGAAATAATAAGATTAAAGAAACTTTCAAGAGACATGAAATAAAGTAATAATCTATAACATGAATATGAAGACCTTGGTTCAAATTAGGCAATGCAAGAATTCTGTATGTACTCACCATTCTTCCGCTCACTAAGTGGAGGCAAATTGGGATTCCTGCCAGGGTGGAGGCCTAGGGTCAGCTCGGGCTGCAAGGAGAGCTCCTGCAGTTCATTGGCAACTGCTTCACTCTGGGGGCTGGGGGCCGCAGACAGGGATACCAGCACTGGTTCATCATCATTTTCGCCAGCCCCTCCTCCGTCCAGCCCATTCACAGCAATGACGGAAGGGGGCAGGCACACTACACTGGAGAAATCCACCTTGGCTTTCGTGATGGCAACCTGGAAATGGAAGGGCAGACAGAAGTTTAGATGTCACTGTGAAGAGACAGACTCACTGGACATATGCTGAATACTATGCTAAATTATATTACTGGCAAGCTACCACTAATCTTAAACATTTTCTTGAAAGTAAGTCAGAATTATTTTTAAATTAATATTTACTGGGGCGCCTGGGTGGCACACTCAGTTAAGTGTCCTACAATTGGTTTCGGCTCAGGGTGGTGAGATCAAGGTCCAGGATGGGGTCCATGCTCAACGGGGAGCCTACTTCAGATTCTCTCTCCCTCTCCCTCTGCCCCTCCTGCTTGTGCTCTCTCTGTCTCTCTCTCTCTAAAATAAATAAAATAAAATCTTTTTTAAATTAAGTAATTAATATTTACTATGCTCACAGAGTGCATGTGATTTCAAGTCTGATACTGTCCTCAACTACATCACTCAGGAAGACAACATACAATTGAAATAAAAGCAGCACACACAACGTATAATGGGATAAAAGGAAACAATAGCCAAGGAGAAATAGTTATGGAAGAAATTTTATCCTCCAACTACCAAGGGGAAGTACCTTGAGAAGTAACACTTTAATGAGTATCCAAAAGGTATTAAAGTGTAATAGTGTAGCAACATTATCTGGGGCCGAAAATTTCTTTAAGAAAACGATTCCCAGGGGCGCCTGGGTGGCACAGCGGTTAAGCATCTGCCTTCGGCTCAGGGCGTGGTCCCGGTGGTCTGGGATCGAGCCCCACGTCAGGCTCCTCCGCTGTGAGCCTGCTTCTTCCTCTCCCACTCCCCCGCTTGTGTTCCCTCTCTCGCTGGCTGTCTCTATCTCTGTCAAATAAATAAATAAAATCTTTAAAAAAAGAAAAGAAAGGAAAAGAAAAGAAAAGAAAAGAAAAGAAAAGAAAAGAAAAGGATTCCCAGGGCAACTGGCTGGCTCAGTTGATAGAGCATGTGACTGTTGACCTTGGGGCTCTGAGTTCAAGCTGAGTGTATAGCTTACTTGAAAGAAGGAGGAAAAAAAAAATGTCCAAGCCATTAGATTTTATTAAAAAATATAGAGATGTATGTTTGATGATAGATATTTGCCCAAATATTTTAACTTACATGAATATTTAGTCATAATACCCAGAAATGTGTTATTAAAAATAAAAAAACCTGGAAACATAAGAACAAGATCTTTAAAAATGATAAAGAATACATTATAACATCAAAATCTTTTCAATAGCATCTTTTCATTAAACCACAGCATGGATTAATGGTTAAGTGAATTAGGAATATATTCATTCACTGACTCCTACTATGCAGTTAAGAATTTTTAAAAAGCATTTAAAGTATGGAAAATGCTGATCTAATGTGTAAGAAAACTAAGATATGAAAATGCATACTCATATATAAAAATATTAACCAGAGGAAAAAGAGATAATAAGGAAATACACCAAAAACACAAAACGGGTTTTAACTGGACTATGAACAATTTTCTTTCTTTTTACTTTCTTTAGTTTCCAAATTTTCTCTAAAACACATATATATTGTTTGTATAATGAAAAAGCTACAGTTCTTAATCTAGAAAAAGGACCTAAGAGTTTCCTGCAGACTTCAGTGAACACTTTAATCTAATTTGGAGATGAGGAAACCAATAAAAAACTGAAAAACCATGAAATGAAGAAAGGCATTGAAAACTAAAAAATAGAAAGACCATCATATTCTATCTTCATATAAGGCTATAGTGTGCCCAAACATAATCATAGTTCTGACTGATAATGCCTCATAAATATAAAATGGATTGGAAAGGATCCAAATAAGAGCAATGAAGATGGGGGGTTGACATTAAGAAGAACAAAGATAGTAAGAAGGACTCTCTACTCCAAAAAGGCTGGAAGAAGACTTGAGGCAAGTTCAAAAGAAAAAAAAGTTAGGAATTCAATACTAGGAACTTAATGTTCTAAGAGGTAGTATGGGCAAACAATTGAAAAGGATTTTTTTTAGGGTTTGAACAATTTCAGGAATTACAAAACAACAAATGTCTACGAAAATCCAGAACCTAACCTTCAAAGAATTTTTTTTCCATCTTGCCTATGACTTAACCATTTAAGCTGTGTCTCTGTGTGCACTTGAGGAAAAAACTGCTACACATGATTAATCAATCCATCTGGTTCAGTACTCTTTGCCACGGACTCTGAAAGAGCATGTTTGCTTTCCTTAACAGCAGCCTTTAAAGATGCAATTTTATGATATTCAAGGATCCTTTGAGACCCAAACTCCTTAGGACAACAGTCCTCAATATCCTTCCCCACCCTGATACGTATGCGTACACGCTCATACACGCACACACACATGCACATGGATGATGGCACTGAGATGTGTGTTTTTTAAAAAACAAAAGCTCGTGAGTCCTAAAGGAAAGTAGGACAGTATCAAATCTTCAGCCCTAAGACCTAGGAAAAGTAGCTTCACATACAGTAACAAGTTTTGTATAAACAATTGTTAATATACAATAAAATACCATTCAGCCATAAGGAAAGAAGGAAATCCTGCCATTTGCAACAACAGGGATGAACCTGAAGGGCCTTGTGCTAAGTGAAATAAATCAGACAGAGGAAGACAAATAATGTATGATCTCACTTAGATTTATGGTTACGAGGCAGGGGGTGGTGGGGAAATTGGATGAAGGTGGTCAAAGGTACAAACTTCCAATTAAAGATAAATAATTACTGGAGATGTAACAGACAACATGATGACTACTGTTAACACTGCTGTATGGCATATCTGACAGTTGTTAAGAGAGTAAATCCTAAAAGTCCTCATCACAATGAAAAAAAAAAAAACACCTTCTTTTTCTTTGTTTTTGTATCTATATGAGGTGATGGATGTTAAAACCAAACTTACAGTGGTAATCATTTCACAGTATATGTAAGTCAAATCATTATGCTGTACACTTTAAACTTATACAGTGCTGCATGTCCATTATATCTCAAGAAAACTGGGGAAAGAAAGTTGTGAAATCTCCTGATTATAAGTTCATACCTCTCACTAGAAAACTGAGAAATTTAGCTGAGATGGTAACAACTGCGTATGAGAGACCCTATGAAATAGTATTTGCATATTAAGTAGTACTCAATAAATACCTGTTGGGGGCACCTGGCTGGCTCAGTAGGTAGAGCATGCAACTTTTGATCTTGGGGTCATGAGTTCAAGCCCCATATTGTGGACAGAGTTCACTTAAAAAAATAATAATAATAAACTATCTTTAAAAAAAATAATAATAATACATACATACATACTTGTTGTCTGAACAAAGACAGAAGCAAATGAAAGATACCTAAAGATACTCTGGGGACCAAGACAGGGAGTTTCTGAGGAAAAATCTGAATGTGTATAAGGAAGAATGCATGAAAGACACAAAACATTAAAAATAATGCTTGGAAGTCAAGGGCAGGAACCAGCAAACCTTATTCCATTTAAGTACTCCTGTTAAATTGCTGGGCTAGAATCACAGTTTCATATAAAAAGTTCTCCACCAAACAGCAAAACCCCATAATTTCAGATTTAACTGATATCTGTGATACTAAAACTTGAGACTAAGCAAAATTTTATACTGCTTTTTGGGAAGGGGTGATAGAATGAAAGAGTACCGGCAATTTTATAGTGTTTACCAGATTAAGAGAAAAACTATGGGGTGTCTGGGTGGCTCAGTCAGTTGGGCGGCTGCCTTCAGCTTGGGTCATGATCTCAGGGTCCTGGGATTGAGCCCCTCATAGGTCTCTCTGCTCGACGGAGAGTTTGCTTCTCCCTTTCCCTCTGCTGCTCCCCTGAGCTCACATTCTCTCTCTCTCTCTCTCTCTCTCTCTCTCAAATTAATAAATAAAGTCTTGGGGGGGGGACTTCTCTAGCATGTTTAAAAAAAAAAAAAGAAAAACTAAAATACTGCCTCATAATGTATAATTCTTTACATGATTACAAAGAAACAAACATACTGATGTTATGTAAATAAATATTTTTGGTTTCAGATGAGTTATCAGTTCATTAAAAATGGCTTGGCAATAGTACTTACTTGGTATAGAGTTTCAGTCCTTTGCAAGATAAAAATTTTCTAGAGATCTGTTTTACAACAATGTGAATTTACGTAACACTACTGAGCAGTACAACACTTAAAAATGGCTCAGATGGTACATTTTATGTTATATGTATTTTACCACGATAATTTCAAAATGATCTGGCAAGATCTGTGCTCAAAAAGTAACCTACTAAGCTAACTCATATTATTCATTGAGCTTGAAAGAATAAAAACCATCTATTCTTTAATTTAGGTCTAATTCAGAACAACCTTGCCAAAATTCAGAGATTCGATATTTATGCATGTTACTATTCAAAGGACAATAAAGATCCATCACAGAATACCAACCTTTTTTTAACGAAGTCTGAATTTATTTATTTATTTTTTAAAGATTTTATTTATTTATTTGACAGAGAGAGAGATAGCCAGTGAGAGAGGGAATACAAGCAGGGTGGAAGAGGAAGAAGCAGACTCCCAGTGTAGGAGCCTGATGTGGGGCTCGATCCCAGAACGCTGGGATCACGCCCTGAGCCGAAAGCAGACGCTTAACGACTGAGCCACCCAGGCGCCCCCAAAGCTTGAATTTAAATCGCATGAGTCTGTAATTCTGGCATGCATTTAATGCACATAACCAGTACTTTCAGAAAATATTTTTAAAAATTGAAGTGTGGGAAACAGCCCCCAAAAGAAAGTCAATCCAGGTCTAGTGCTAGGCATGAAGGGAAAAACTAAGTTAAAAAAAAGTGATTTTCTTAGAACACATACATTTTTAGGGGCGCTGCAGTGGCTCCGTCGGTTAAGCGTCTGCCTTCGACTCGGGTCATGATCTCGGGGTCCTGGGTTAGAGCCCTACATCGGGTCTCCCTGCTTCATGGGGAGTCTGCTTCTCCTTCTCCCTCTGCCCTTCCCCCCTGCTCGTGCTAGTGTTCTCTCTCAAATAAATAAAATCTTTTAAAAATATATAGATACATTTTTAATAAAGAAAGGAGTGGCAAATTCTGTAGTGACGCAGTTACGATTGTGCCTGTCAATGTCTGGAATGAAAGAAAAAGCAATCTGAAAAACTGCTTTATTGAGCATTCCATTCAGAATTTATTTTAATAGCTTAGTAACTGATTAAGTTCCATATTTATGGGATCATTAAGGGCTTGGAGATCACTTAAAATTTTACCACATACTTTTATTGAGTAAATTACATGCTATGGTGGTATCTATTAATGTTTTCAATGATTACTGATTTCAATAATGAATGATTTCAAAAGTTTCAGGATAATCCTTTTAAAATGTCATTATTAAACTGTATTACAACAAAACTCTTCCATAAAATCATGGGCAAGGGGATGGCGTGGGGGGTTTAGATGAAACAAGAGTGGCAGAATGTTGGTAACCACTGAAGCTGAGTTCTGGGTACATGGAAACTCATTATACTATTATTCTCTCTCCATGTGTTATGCTTGATAACATTCTTATAATGCTTTTTAAAAAAATAAGATTAGTCCATAGAACAAAGTGAAGACTTGGTAAGACATAAAGCAAGATGTCCTCAATCTTGACCTTAGAAAATAAGCCAAACAAAAGTCAAAATCAAGCACTGACAGAAGAAAAGAATATTTAGCATAAAATATATATATAGGGAAGATTTATTTCTCTAGAAAACATATTACTTTCTACTCATTTGTAAACAGCCCACAGAAAAAAGTCCTAGTAAACTCTGACAATCTAGAGACAACATCCAAAAATGTGGAGGTATGGTCACCATGTATTAAAATGTCTCCTCTACCAATTCCTAAATACTCTTAAAATTTTATTTACTGTATAACCTGCATGAAAAAGAACCTAAATGTATAATATTTATCTCAGATTATATGTATAGTATTTAGAAAAACATAAAAGCTGTGTCTTAAAATACATTCTGAAATGTCTCAGAGGAAAAGTAATTAAAATAACCAAAAGAAAAAAATCTGCGTCATGTTTTAGTGTTGTAAATTTATAATTCCACTCAGTCCGAGATCAAACTCTTTTTCATCATAGATCACCAACTCCAATCTCTTGGCTGCTGATTCGCATATGATCAGTAGCAGCCAGAACAAAACAACACGGGGGCAGGGTCATCTCCCACAACCCATCTGTTTCATTCTCTTGCTGGCTTGATTCCGCCTCATCTTTTCTCCACCCTACCCCTTTTTGGGCTGCATGCCTTCTGCTGGTGCAGAGTGGCATGTGTAACTAGAAGCAACAGCACAAAATGTGTTAGAGAAATGGGAGAGCTCAGGCAGACAGCTGATAACTCTCACAAAGTATACACCAGCAGGATTTTTTTGTTGTTGTTATGACCCGTGACAGAGTTCATTTCATGCAACCAAATGATATGGTTCTCCTGAAAAAAAATCTTTCTGTATAAAACCTACTTTTAATCAATTAATGAACTTTCTTTTAGATGGGTAGGTTCTTATTTTCCTTGATTTATCTTCAATAGTAGATAAACCAAAATCTTACTAAGCAGACATACATATACATATATACAGACAAATCTGACACAAAAGGAATTTGAGAACAAGTACTTTCTGAGAGCTTATTATGTAAGTACTAGGCACTGCCCTGGGTCCTACAGGAAGTGAGGAAAATATCAAGTCTTGATATTTCTCTATCTTTTCTCTATCACCCCGTCATCTTCAGAGGTCTTAAAAACTACTCAGACGTCTAGGGATGGCGCATAAAAGGCCTTTCTGTTCCCTCTCATCTAGAAATCACAGAAATCATCATAGAAATTATCTAAAACCAAGGACTACAAGAAACAGAAAAATATAATATCTATCTAAAAACAGCAGAAGGCACATGGAAGAGTGGTGTGGCTGTAAATTCTCTGATACTTGTCCCATTGAGGTAAGGTCTACTTCCCCTCCACTGAATCTGAGCTGGCCTGACTGCCTTTACCAACAGAGTACAGTGAAAAGATGCTACGCCAGTTCCAGGTATAGACTTTTGAGAAACTGGTAGCTTTTAACTTGGTCTCTTGGAGCCCTGTGTCCCCATACAGAAATCTAACTACTCTGCTGGGGAGACCACAAAAAGAAGTCTAGGGGTGCCAAGCTGGCTTAGTCAATAGAGCACGCAACTCTTGATCTCAGGGTTATGAGTTCAAGCCCCACGTTGGATGTAGAGAGTACTTAAAAATAAAATCTTTTAGAAATGTTAAAAAAAATTTTTTCTAATCTTAAAAAAAGGGAAAAAAAAAAAGAATTCTAAAGACTATCCTGAAAGGAACAGGGATCCAGTTGAGACTAGTCTTCTAGACATCGCCACCAAGGTGTTGGGCATTTACACTCTTGATCCCTCCAGACAAGCCCAGTCACTTGCTGAATGCCACCATATGGACCCAAGTTAAATGTGGAGCAGGAGAATCCCCAAGCTAAGCCCTGCCCAAACTCCTCACCCACAAAACTGTGAGATATAATAAATGACATCAACACTGGAAACTGAGATAGTAAAGTATGGCTTCAAATTCTGAAAAGAGAAATTTATTTTCGAATGAGAATTGCTCATACAGCCTATCAATCAAGTGTGTGAAGACATTCCAAGCAACAGAAGTTTTATCTCCCAAGTAATTTTTTTCAGGAAGCTCCATGAAGCTATGGCCTTTGCTCACTTCAGGTTTTCAGCTGTATCTGGTTATTCAAAAGGGTATCAGTCATCCAAGTTTTCCCTCTTCTCCCAACAAAATGGATAATGGTAACAATATAACACTGCCTCTTCATTTAAAACAGTATAAGGCCCTTCAGAGTAGTTGCTTCACTTCTCACCACTTCTCTCAAGCACCGTCTGCTCCAACCATATGTACCTGTTATGATGCTCTCTACATGTGACCACCTAGAATTGGCTCTTCCTTCCTAACCTACCCCCATCTCCCTATATCCATCCCCTTCTTATAGATCCGCTTCCATACGATCCCAGGCTTGCTACTACTACTGCTTACTTTTACTACTATTATAATGGATTAATCTTCCACTAGATACTAAGTTTATTGAGCAAAGGAATTTGATTCCTTTGTCTTTTTAACTCAAGTACCCAGATATAATACTTGACACAGAATAGGAACTCAATAAGTATTTGTTAATTTACTGACTATATTACTCTCACAGCAACCACATCACATATATAATCAAAGTCAGCACTGATACAGAAAAAAGAGGGAAGAGGGATGCCTGGGTGGCTCAGTCGGTTAAGCAACTGCCTTCGGCTCAGGTCACGATTCCAGGGTCCTGGGATCGAGTCCTACGTTGGGCTCCCTGCTCAGCGGGAATCCTGCTTCTCCCTCTCCTCCCCACTCATGCTCTCTCACTATTTCTCTCTCTAATAAATAAATAAAATCTTTAAGAAAAAAAAAAGAGGGAAGAAAGTTTTGTCACAGGTAGTTATTTATGTTTAAACAGAAATATACAGAAGATCAGAAAAGGCTTCCTGAGAGAGGTAATATTAATATTTGAGAATAGCCATAAAAAATGAATAGGATTGACAGGTTTCACTTACTTTTCATTTATTCTTTCAACAAATATCTACTGAGTACCTACTACATGCCAGGTATTATTCTGGGTTGTAGAGATACTACAGTGAATAAAACAAAGGTCCTGTCCTCAGGGAGCTTATGTTATCCCAGGAGACAGAACAGCATGAACAGGAACACAGATGTGAGAAAGTGTGGATTTATGTTCTAGAAGGGCAGTCCAGGTCAAGTACAAGTTATAGGAGATGTACCTGGACCAGCAAGCTGCGTTTACACCACCAAACCTGCTTTAGAGAATTAATCTGGCAGCGGGGTAAGTAGTGGATTGAAAAAAAGGAACACAAGACTGGGGAAAAGTTCCGAAGCTAGTTCATACCTGGCACAGAGGAGGAACTCAGATCCTTGTTGAATTAATGTGGGATGAATGAGACAGAATTTATATGTGTCAAGGTATGTTTGTGTTTGGTTGCAGAGGGTGAGGGAAAGGAAGGTGTCAAATACGACTTCATAGTTTTAAGCCAGAGTGACTGCTAGCAGGGAAGAAAGGAGAAGGAATCTTATCTGAGGGGATGATGAATTTGATTTTGGATGTTGGGTTCAGGAGTCAAACCAAATAAAGGTTATCTCCCAGCTTTCAAAAGTTTACATCATGACACTTGCTTTCATGAAAAACCTAACATTAGCTCCTGTTTTTGCCGACCAAAAGAAATCTGAAGAGGATTGTTGCTTTTAGGAAAAAAGGCAAAAACTGAAAATAGCGCTCAACGTTTGTTTTACAGGCAGCCCATACTCAAGCAGGAAGAGCAGCACCGCCAAGCTCCTTCCCTGGGACCACACTGGGCATCTCAGCATCGAGCCACCACAGCTTTGAACTCTGTCTGTGCACTTTGTACTTTACCTCGATTTATTTTGTGCATCCATTGGCAAAATGTGTCCTAAGGTATCAGAAAAGCCTAAGCAAGGTTATTTTTTGGGGTCTGAGAATGCTAAAAAATTTTCCTACATAAATTCATTGTTTCTTCACTATATGCTATTTTAGTTTACAAAAGTTTTCATAGGAACACTCTACTTCCAGAGAGCAGGGGAAACCTGTAATGGAAACATATCTGAGTTTCCATTAGGTACATGGGAAGGAAAATATGGAAATGAAGGTAGAATGAGAGAAACAGAAAAGAGTACAAGAAGAGGAAGTGAACAAAAGGAAAAAAGTATGGAGAGTAAGAGAAAGAGGCAGAGGTACGGATGTAAGGGAACGATAAATTGCTATCACACCCGACACCCTTGGTAACTCAGGAATTCCTAGTCTCAGATTGCCTACTTCGGGTCTTAGACCATCCCTCTGCCTACTAAAATTATCATATACAGCTGAGTATCTAATTATGTATCAGTACTTTCTACTCATACTATTTTAGAAGAAGCTCAATAAAGCTGTAACTTTATAATGCTGAGGGACAACCAGCTGTCCCCAAACTTAAAGACACAAGTAGGCTCAAGGGCTTATATGAAGGGACATGAACTTACCAGCTGGAAGCAGCAGAAATAAATAAAAACAGAAGATAGGGGCGCCTGGGTAGCGCAGAGGGGCGCCTGGGTAGCGCAGTGGGGCGCCTGGGTAGCGCAGTCGTTAAAGCGTCTGCCTTCGGCTCAGGGCGTGATCCCGGCGTACCGGGATCGAGTCCCACATCAGGCTCCTCCGCTGTGAGCCTGCTTCTTCCTCTCCCACTCCCCCTGCTGTGTTCCCTCTCTCTCTGGCTGTCTCTCTGTCACAGAAATAAAAAAATCTTAAAAATAATAAAGGATAATTGTAGATTGTCCAAGTTATACTACCAAAATAGAAAAAAAAAACTCTTTTTCTTTATTTTTTTTAAGATTTTATTTATGTATTTGAGAGAGAGAGAGAGCACGAGCTGGGGAAGGGGAAGAGGGACAAGCAGACTCTCCACTGTGCACAACTTGGGGCTCAATCTCAGGACCCTGAGATCATGACCTGAGCTGAAGTCAGATGCTTAACCGACTGAGTCACCCCGGCATCCCTCAACTCTTTTTCTGTTGATGATCTCTACACCATTCTTGATAAGCCCCTTCCAGATATCTGTAGCTAGAACATAATCTAATGGTGCTGGGTATACACGGGAACATCTTCCCTCAACTGAGTGGCCCAAACTGCCTTTCAGTCTTAGGTCACCTAAGAAAACCTTCTGGGGTGGACTGGACTTGCATTAACTCACTCGATAAATATATATTGATCAGGCACTGTTCTAGGCACTAGGACTGCAACAGATAGAAAACATCCCTGCTTTCATGGAGCTAACATTATGGTGGGAGAAACATAAAAATAAAAGTAAATAAATATACAACAGAATAATTTCAGATAACTAAGTATCATGTGTAGGGGGCAGGGTGGCCAATTTTGATGAAATGGTCAAGAAAGGTCTCATTTAGGAGGTAATATCTGAGGCGACATTATTAAGTAATAGCCAACATTTAATGAGCACTTACTATAAGTGAGACACTTCATGTGTATATATTCAATTTTTATAACACCAAGACATTTACTTTTATCATCCAATTTTTTACAGTTGAAGAAATGAAGGCACTGAGCAGTCACATAACTTGAAAGTAGGCAACTGGGTTTCAGAACCTGAGCCCCTAACCTCTACACAATCTGGTGCTACCAGAATTTGGTAAGAAGCAGCTAGCCATGCAGAGGAAATAAGTTCAAAGGCCAGGAAGCGGGAATGAGCTTGGCATCTTCAAGAAAGACCAGCATGCCCAGAGAGCAGAACGGGAGGGGAGAACTATATTCTTCAAAAAAGTGGAAGACACTGGGAGGTTTTTTAAGTAATAAAGTGATATGATCTGAAGTATGTTTTTAAAAGATTACTCTGGCAGCTGTGTAAAAAAACCTCGGCCTGGGGGCACCTGGGTGTGCAGTAGGTTAAGCATCCACCTCTTGGTTTCAGCTCAGGCTGCGATCTCAGGGTCCTGAGATCGAGCCCCACATGGGGCTCTGCACTAAGCTTGGAGTCTGCTTGGGATTCTCTCTCCCTCTCCCTCTGCCTCTCCTCCCCCGCAAGGGTGCAGTGCACACACTCTCTCTCTCAAATAAGTAAATAAATAAATCTTTAAACAAAGCAAGAAAAGTTTAGCCTGCTGCCTGACTTTGAGTTTGGTATATAATTTACCATTTTGCTGGGCCCCTTAGTATTTATTGCAATAATGTTGTTTTTGGGAAAAGTTATGACATGTGATCTGTATCTTAATACATCATATTACTGAGTGGTGATTTGAGCATATCTCTGAATAAAATTTAAAACTCTGAATAAAAATTAAATTGTCATCCTGCCCTGTTATCTTAAAGGGTCTTATGGGAAGTTATTCTGAAAAGTATGAAGAGTTTAACTACAAGGTGGTATTTCACTGGAAACATTAAACAGAAATTTGATGATTTGCCTTAATGCCTAACCCAAATTCCCCCTTCACCACAAAAGGGCTGCTTGAAACTGAAAGCACTATTTTGACAAGGTAACTTGCTACATTCCTTGAACATGCCCACAAACACTATAGCTTTCCTTACAATTCCTAATTCCACCTTTATGGTGTTCAAATACACTCCAATCTTTAAATGTGGAATTATATTTTAGAGATTCCTTCTCTAAGAGAAGTGATGATGGACGTTTAGAAGCCTACATGCTATGTCTAAAAGACCAGAATACATTTAAATATGATCTGAACACATCGTGTGCAGTCATCTCCAACGTCATGTAATTCATCATGCGACAAGCCGCGAATTTTTTTTTCCAAGTTAGCAATTCTTTGGTTACTTCCACTCTTGCAACAAAAACATACTCCAAGAAGCCAGGACAACCTGAAATGTTGCCAGGCCACAATATAGAAAATTGCCATAGTTATGCTGTTCAGGTATGAATAATAATGAAAAAAACTATAGTTGACTGTTGAACAACGCAGGGGGTTGGCATGCCATCCCCTACGTAGCTGAAAATCCACGTAAAACTTTTGAATTTCCAAAAACTCAACTATTAAATAGACTACTTTTGTTTTGTTTTGTTTTGTTTTTTAAAGATTTTATTTATCTATTTGACAGAGAGACAGCCAGTAAGAGAGGGAACACAAGCAGGGGGAGTGGGAGAGGAAGAAGCAGGCTCCCAGCCAAGAAGCCTGATGTGGGGCTTGATCCCAGAATGCCGGATCACGCCCTGAGCCAAAGGCAGACGCTTAACGACTGAGCCACCCAGGCGCCCCTTAAATAGACTACTGTTAATCAGAAGCCTTCCGGATAACATAAACAGTTGATTAACACATATTTTATATATTATATTTTACATACTGTATTCGTACAATAAAGTAAGCTACAGAAAACGTTATTATGAAAATCATAAGGAAAATACACTTACAGTACTGTATTTATCAAAAAAAATCCACATGTAAGTGGACTCACACAGTTCAAACCTGTGCTATTCAAGGGTCAACTATAGTTATTTTTGAACATACTAACTTTGGAATGAAAAACTTGTTGAGACAAACCTCACCTAGGATGAAGACATGCAGCAATTGGGGGAAAGGAGAGACATTTACAGTATTGTGCTTTGTTTCCACACTACAATAGAGTGTTTGAAGAGAAGTCCTATATTCCAGTGCCAGAGCCTCCTATCCTTAGGTTTCCCAATGCACTCTCCCCCTATATACCAATACGCTCCCTCCTTATAAAAGGAGCCATGAATATTTTCCTGAACTCTTTATCAAATACTTTTAAAAGATTTTACTTATTATTTACTGAGAGCACAAGAGCGAGCAGGCAAGTGGGGGGAGGGGAAGAAGAAGAGGGAGAGAGCAGACCCCGAGAGCTGAACACAGTGCCCAACCCAGGGCTCAATCTCACGACCCTAAGGTCATGACCTGAGCTGAAACCAAGAGTGGGATGCTACACCGACTGAGCCATCCAGGTATCTCCAAATATTTTTTAACACTGGAGCTGAAATATCTTGCCACAGAAAAGAAAAAAAATCCAGAAACTGTTGCAGTTTTTAGGAAAATCCAAACACAGCAACCTTCACTCTGAGAAAATGTCTACTTAAGACTAGCATGCCTGTGGGTCAAGCAGAAAAGGCCAGGCTACAGCTCCTAGGCACGTCCTGGTGCCACAATGAGGGACC
This sequence comes from Ursus maritimus, assembly GCF_017311325.1. Lineage (NCBI taxonomy): Eukaryota > Metazoa > Chordata > Mammalia > Carnivora > Ursidae > Ursus > Ursus maritimus. The sequence continues at coordinate 48,927,799 of NW_024424564.1, forward strand.
CTTAGGACAATGCACATACCTATGACAGCAGCTTAGAACTCAAATACCAAGGTATACCAGCATACTCATCAATTACTTTTCTGAATAATTATAAAAGCAACCTTATTAATTAAAGGAATCTACTCTGGCAAGATCGGTTACCATACAAAAGCACTGCCTCTTTACGTTACATTCATGGTATATGGTGCAGAGATTGTGTTTAAAAATGCATTTTTAGGGGCACCCGGGTGGCTCAGTCAGTTAAGTGTTCGACTCTTGGTCTCAACACAGGTCTTTATCTCAGGGTCATGAGCTCAAGCCCTGCACTGGAGCCTACTTAAAAAAATAAAAACAAAAATGTATTTTTAGATTCTCACAGTTATTAAAAGATTTCAATCAAGGTAAAATCTCTGGAAACATAATGAATCTCAGCAAAACTTAAATAAAAACAACTCTTTTTTTAAGATTTTATTTATTTATTTGACAGAGACAGCCAGCCAGGGAGAGAGAGAACACAAGCAGGGGGAGTAGGAGAGGAAGAAGCAGGCTCCTAGTGGAGGAGCCTGATGTGGGGCTTGATCCCAGAACACCAGGATCACACCCTGAGCCGAAGGCAGACGCTTAACGACTACGCCACCCAGGAGCCCCGATAAAAACAACTCTTAAGGGGAGCCTGGGTGGCTCAGTTGGTTGAGCGTGTCTGACTCTTGGTTTTAGCTCAGGTCATGATCTCAAGGCTGTGTTCGAGCCCCGCCTTGGGCTCTGTGCTCAGTGCAGAGTCTGCTTCAGATTCTCTCTCCCTCTCTCTCACTCACTCTCTCTCAAATAACAAAAAAAAAAAAAAAAAAAAAAAAGCTCCCAAGTCATAGGTCATTAATCTTCCCTTCCAGTAGCCTCTTGCTTCAAGTGTATTACTCTCAGCCAATTGTTATTTCTAAAAAAGGTGCTGAAAATTTCTGATTGAGTAAAATGTAAAACATAACTAAATACAATTTTAACTTCAGTACAATTATATTTAAAGGTTTAAAATAAAGAAGGGAGAGAAGACACAAAGAAATTCATTTCCCAAACAAAGCAAGAAATAACAAAAATTTTCTCCAAAGCACTGCAGGAGTTTCCACATTATAACTACATGTAAAAGCAATTACTGGAGAATTTATAAAATGCTAAGACGTATAGCAGCAGCACTCAGTGCAGCACATTTTGAAGGCATCTGTACAGGCAACATGCATGATGTGGGTAGCAAAAAAAGAAAAGGTAAATGCATACCAGCACGAAAACCTTCAAATATCTTGTTGGTGGCATATCTTAAAATAGCAAGGTTCTAAATCAATCAAGGACAAAGAAAGCACACTGGTGATCTATATCACAGAGAGAAGAAAGCATCTGAATACAGTAACTCAGAAGTCTTAGATGGCACGAAAAAAAGAATACAATGGGAAGAGAATTATGAGCGTTTTTAAATATCAGAGACTACCAACCTGGATGACTGTGGCCAGCACCAGAGGTTGTTACCAAATATCCACGTTCCCCTTCTTCCTAGTAACACAACACCTGAACTTTAGCTAAATGCATGGCAGAATAAAGACTGCATTTCCCAGCCTCTCCTGCAGCTAGGCCATGTGACTGAGTTTAAGCCAATGAACAACAGTAAAAGTATTACGGTGATTTCCAGGAAATATCCTTAAATAAGTTGTGTACATTATTCTTTGGACCCTCATCCTTCCTGCTGGCTGGAACATGGATGAGGTGTTGGATTGCAAGCAGCCATATTAGATTATGAGAAGAAGCCACAGTTGAGAATGGCAAGGCAACAAAAACAGAAAGAAGATGGTTCCCTGACATTATAGAGCACCGCACCAGCCCTGAGCTACCCATCTCTGGACCCCTCTTATAAGACAAAACGATAAACTTGTATCATGTTTAAAACCACTATTATTTTACTTTTTGGGGGTCACAAATGGTTGGATATAATCCTACTGCAGAATTTGGTGCTATGAGTAAAATGCTTCATGAGAAACAATATAACATATGTGGCATTGCTTAATAAAATAGTAAGTGGTTAGCACTCACAATTGAAAACTGAAAAGCTACTGATCATTGTTACGCAATGGCAAAACACCTGGTCAAACCATTGCCTGATTATACTGGAATGCTACTATTTTAAGGGAAACAGTAGGAAAAATTCAGAATGTCATATGTGTTGTCTGCTTCTAGTAACCTTCAACAAAATTATACCGGAGATGGGGCACCTGGGTGGCTCAGTTGGTTAAGCAGCTGCCTTCAGCTCAGGTCATGATCCCAGGGTCCTGGGATGGAGCCTTGCATAAGGCTCCCTGATCACTGGGGGGCTCCCTTCTCCCTCTCCCTCTGCTACTCCCCCTGCTTGTGCTCACTCTCTCCCTAATAAGTAAATAAATTCTTTAAAAAAAAAAAAGAGCTGCTTAAAAAAAAGTTATACTGGAGAGGTAAAACTCAGACTAGGGCTAATCTCAGTTAAACAACTTAACCTAAAGGAGCTAGAAGAAGAACAAAACCCAAACCCAGCAAAAGGAAGGAAATAATAAAAATGAGAGCAGAAATAAATGATATAGAAACTAAATGAACAATAGAACAGAGCTAGTTCTTTTAATAGAACAACAAAATTGATAAACATCTAGCTAGACTCATTAAAAAAGAAAAATAGAGAGAGAGAGAGAGAGAGAGAGAGAGAGGACCCAAATAAAGAAAATCACTAAGAAAGAGAAGAAGTAACAGCCAACACCACAGAAACACAAACAATTGTAACAGAATATTATGGAAAACTATATGCCAACAAACTGGACAACTCAGAAGAAATGGATAAATTCCTATAAACATATCAACTACCAAAACTAAAGCAGGAAGAAATAGAAAATGTGAACAGACCGATTACCAGCAATGAAACTGAATCAATACTCAAAAACTCCCAAAAAACAAAAGTCTAGGACCAGATGGCTTCCCAGGTGAATTCTACCAAATATTTAAAGAAGAGTTAATACCTATTCTCAAACTATTCCAAAAAACAGAAGAGGAAGGAAAATACCCAAATTCATGAGGCCAGTATCACCCTGATACCAAAACTAGATAAAGACACCACAAAAAGGAGAACTAGAGAACTACAGGCCAATACCTCTCATGAATATAGATGCAAAAATCACCAAAATATTAGCAAACCAAATCCAATAATACATTAAAAAAATCATACAGCATGATCAAGTAGGTTCATAGCCTTGAAATGGCAGAGCTCCAGTCTCATTCCATTTGGCAGCCACTGCATTTTGGAGTGCAGTGGTTCCCTTTTTCTACTCTATAAGGCTTCGAAGCAAGAGGCTTTTAGTCAACTTAGGTTGCAGGCCACAAGAAAGAGATGTATTAGCAAAGATGTATTCCTTTACATCTCTGCTAACTGACTGATTAGCTCTAGTCTGAGTTTTACCTCTCCTGTAAAATTTCGTTTAAAGTTACTAGAAGCAGACAACACATATGACATTCTGAATTTTTCCTACTGTTTCCCTTAAAACAGTAGCATTCCAGTATAATCAGGCAATGGTTTAACCAGGTGTTTTGCCATTGCGTAACAATGATCAGTAGCTTTTCAGTTTTCAATTGTGAGTGCTCACCACTTACTATTTTATTAAACAATGCCGCATATGGATGGGAGGATGGGTGATACAGATGATAGGGATAAAAAAGAAAAAAAGATAAAATAAAGGCTACGCACCTAACTGCCAAAACAAAAGTATGAGGGAGGGGGTTCCTTAGGGTGGCCTTCTCACACAAGCCAACTGTTTCAGATAGTCTCACTGTAATAGCCATTAAGCTAAAGTGTGGTAGAAATAGGTGAGGCATGGAGGTAAATAAATACCAGAGTAATCAAGCTTAAAAACAATGCTTAATTCAGAAATTTATTCCTTTGCCAGGACAGAAGGTCTTCAAATTTCTTATACAGGAACAATTTAATAATTGCTATGGACTTTTACATATTATTAATGCTCTCCTTTTCTGCATAGTAATTTTTTATTGCTATTATTCTATTTCTATTACACCTATTATACATTAATTGCTTTGGGAACAGTTATCTTGCCAGAAGACTGCACACTACTCAAGACATCCTGGGCTTTGAGCTGAAGGTAGTAACTAAATGAAATACTGGAGTAGTCTCTATTAGGATGAGGTAAATGTGTCATGTGTGTATAAAGAAGGGTAGTCGTGTATATTAGAACAACCAAAGGGGTGGACTATAGTAAAAAAATAAAATGCTAATTATATCCCCCAAACCATTCTTCTTTTCTTATTAATAAAACTCTCAGGCAAAAGGCAACCCAAATTAATGACCACAATTCCCAGACTCCCTTGAAATTAGGAGTAATCATACGATAACATTCTGGCCAATGAGCTATAAGAAAAGTATCATATACAACCTCTAGGAAGTATAGTTCAAGAGGTAAGCATGTCTGCAGCCCATCTTCTGTTATGCTACCTGGAATACAGACTATATGGCTGGAGCTTGAGTGGCCATTTCAGATTATAAAGTAGAAAATGCATGCTGGGAAAAAAATGCATGCTGACGATAACAAAAAAAAAATTATCCCTGTGAGGAAGCCCCAACTTTGGATTTACAACTATTACAAAGATCTTAATCATTTCAAATATGTTCAAAAAGCTAAAGAAAACCATGCCTAAAAAAACTAAAGGAAAGTAAGGGAATGATGTCTCAACAAACAGAGAACACCAATAAAAAGAAATTATTTTAAAAAAGAACTAAACAAATTCTGAAAAAGTAGAATAACTGAAATGAAATATTCACTAGAGGGATTCAAGCAGATTTGAGGACGCATATTAAAAACAACAACAACAACAACAACAGTGAACTTGAAGATCAATCAATCGAGGTTACCCAATCCAAGGAATTGAAAGAAAAAACTAAAGAAAAATGACAGTGTTCCTCAGAGATCTGTGGGACACCATCAAGCATACCGACATAGGAGTAATGGGAGTCCAAGGGGAAGAGGAGAAAAAGGGCAAAAATAACATTTGAAAAAATAACAGCAGAAAACTTCTCAAAACCTCTTTAATGAGAAACATTAATCTACACACTCAAGAAGGTGAATAAATTCCATGTAGGATAAACTAAAAGAGATCACACATAGACACATCATAATCAAACTATAGAAAGACAAGAATGAAATCTTGAAAGCAGGGGCGCCTGGGTAGCGCAGTCGTTAAAGCGTCTGCCTTCGGCTCAGGGCGTGATCCTGGCGTGCCGGGATCGAGTCCCACATCAGGCTCCTCCGCTATGAGCCTGCTTCTTCCTCTCCCACTCCCCCTGCTGTGTTCCCTCTCTCGCTGGCTGTCTCTCTGTCACATAAATAAATAAAATCTTTAAAAAAAAAAAAAAAAGAAAGAAATCTTGAAAGCAGCAAGAAAAAAGTGAATCATCATATACAAGGGATTCTAAATACACTTAACAGCCTATTTCTCATCAAAAACCAGAGAAGCCAGAAGGCAGTGGGATGACATATTTAAAGTCCTGAAACCAAAACAGCCTGTCAACCAAGGATTCTATATCAAGCCAACTATCTTTCAAAAATGAAGGAAAAATGAAGACATTCTGAGAAAAACAAAACTGAGACAATTTGTAGCTTGCAGACCTACCTTACAATAAATACTAAAAGTATTTAAGATAAGACACTAAAGAGTAACTCAAATCCACATGAAGAAATAAAGAGCAATGATAAAGGAAACTACATAAATAGAAAAGACAATATAAATTATTTTTTTCTTTCCCCTGTCTGAAAAGACAACTGCATAAAGAATTACAAATCTGGGTTGGTAAGTACATAATGTATAAAGATGTAATCTGTGTCAATAACAGCAAAAGGAAGGAGGAAAACAGAGCTATACAGGAGCAAAGTTGTTGTTGTATTCTATTAAAATTAAGTTGGATTAATCCCAACTAGAGTGTTACAAGATGTAAATGACAGAGTTCCACTTCTGGAATCTTAGCATAAGGGGCTCCCTGGACATACTCCCCTGGAAAACAAAAAAAAGCTGCTGAAAAAATTTAAAAAAATTTTTTAAGTCTCTGGAAATGGCCCTAAAGTCATATAGCAAAAAAAGAAGTAGATTCAAGAGAGTCTACTAAAACTCAGTAACAGTGAACATCCGAGGCATCTGAGCCATGAGCCACTCCACAGCTTCATGGAAGCTTCACTCCAGGTGGATAGAATGCTAAGAAAGCATTCCTTCTCTCCTCAGCTCCCAATCAATCACCAGAAGGAGCAGGCTACCAGCACTTCTCATCTCCCACAACCCAAGGTGAAGAGGCTAAATTCCTGCTAAGTGGGAAGAGAAGATCACAGGCTCCTCCTCCACCCAGCCTCCATCCATAGAACAGAGGCTCTATCCAAGGTGCAGCAGTCCGAGAATACTGGGGCCTTGATCATATCCTCCCCAGCTCATAAGGCAAAGGTTCCATGCCAGGAGAAACAAGTCAAGAAGACCAAAAGCTACCACCCTGGCCAAGAGCCAGACTAATAACTCAGAGGTTTTGTCCAGGGAAGAGAGAGTCCATAAGAAAAGAAAGTTCCTGGGGTGCCTGTCTGGCTCTGTCAGTAGAGCATGCAACACTTGATCTTGAGGTTGTGAGACTGACCCCTATACTGGATGTAGAGATTACTTAAAATCTAGAAGGAAGGAAAAGAAAAAAGGAAAGGAAAGGAAAAGAAAGTTCCAATGCTCTCCACAGAACTGACTTTATTTGAGACTGTGAAGAAATTCAGGACTAAAGGGGTTCTCAAAAAATAGCTCCTCTTAATCAGAAGCAACAAGCTAACCTGCAGGCCAGGTAGCTCACTAGTAAGAACCAGGGAAAGAGACAGCTAAAAGCCTCTTTTGGGATCAGAACAAACCGCTGGCCTAAAAAATTACTCCAGCTCAACTAGATCAGACTGATGAACAATTAATGTCAAAACAATTCAATGGGAGAAAATAATCTTTTCAACAAATGGTGCTGGGACAATCAGATATCCACATGAAAAAAATGAAGCTGAACCCCCATCTCACACCGTATAAAACATTAACTCAAACTGGATCAAATGTAAAAAACTCTTACAAGAAAATAGGTGTAAATCTTCATGACCTTCAAGTAGACAATAGTTTCTTAGCTATACCTAAACCAAAACCAAAGGGCAAAAACTAATAAACTGAACCATCAAAATTTTAAAATTTGGTGTATCAAATGATACCATCAAGAAGTGAAAATGAAAACCTACAAGAATAGGAGAAAATGTTTACAAAGTATATATCTGATAAGGTATTAATACTCTGAATATATAAAGAACTCTTAGAACTCAACAATAAAAGACAACCCAATTTAAAAATGGGCAAACGATTTGATTATACACTTCTCCACAGAAAGTATAAAAATAGTCAATAAGCACTTAAAAAAATGTTCAACATCATTAGTCATTAGGGAATACGAAATAAAACCACTCCACACCCACTAGGAAAGCTAAACCTAAAAGAGAGATTATAAGGATGTGGAGAAACTGAAAATGTATGAAATCATATTATATGATTCCATTCATATGAAAGTGCAGAATAAGGAAATCTATCAAAAGTAAATTAGTGGTTCTTTATTTGGAAAAGGGGAGGTAAGGGAAAGACTGGGAGATCATGGTAACTAAATGGTACAGGTTTCTTTTGAGGTGATGGAAATGTTCTAAAATGACTGTCGTAATGGTTGCACATATCTGTGAATATACCAAAAATGACTGAATTGTATACTTAAAATGGGTGACCTGTATGGCACTTGAATTATATATCTCAATAAAGCTGTTTTTTTTTTTAAGAAATAAAGTAGCTGCTACAACATGGATGAACCTTGAAAACATTACTCTAAGTGAAAGAAGCCAGACACAAAAGACCACATGTTGTACTATCCCATTTAAATGATGAAACTGTTTTTCAAAGATTTTATTATTTTTAAGTAATGTCTACACCCAATGTGAGGCTTGAATTTACAACCCCAAGATTAAGAGTCACATGTTCCACTGACTGAGCCAGCCAGGTGCCCCTAAATGGGGAAACTACCTTTTTTTTTTTTTTTTTTTTAATTTCTACATCTTGGAGCACTTGGGTGGCTCAGTAGGTTAACCATCCAACTCTTGATTTTGGCTCAGGTCATGATCTCAGGGTTGGGAGATGAAGCCCTGAGTTAGGCTCTGAGCTGAGCGTGGAGCCTGCTTAAGATTCACTCTCTCCCTCCCCTTCTGTCCCTTCCCCCACACCTACTCGCACTCCTCTCAAAACAAAAACAAAAAAACTACATCTCTGGATGGCCCTAAAGGCATGGCAAGTAAAGAAATATTTATTCAAGAAAATGTACTCACTTATCTGGAATAGCACAAAATAGGAAAATTCACAGAGACATAAAGTAGATTAGTGGTTACCTGGTGGTGGGAGGATGGGGGGGAGATGGGTAATAACTGCCAATAAGTATAGGGCTTCTTTCTGGGGTGATGAAAATGTTCTGGAGCCAGGGCGCCTGGGTGGCTCAGTCGACTAGCATCTGACCAGGTCATGATCCCAGCGTCCTGGGATCAAGTCCTGCATCGGGCTCCCTGCTCAGTGGGGAGTCTGCTTCTCCCTCTCTCTACCCCTCCCCCCTGCTCGTGCTCTCTCTGTGTCTCTCAAATAAATAAATAAAATCTTAAAAAAAAAAAAAAGAAAGAAAACAGAACAAGAAAATGTTCTGGAACTGGATAGTAGTAATAGCTGCACAGACTCATAATATGATAAAAACCACCGAAATGTACACTTTTAAAAATATATCAGGGCACCTGGCTGGCTCAGTCAGTAAAGCATGTGATTCTTGATCATTGGGTTGTGAGTTCAAGCCCCATGCTGGGTGTAGAGATTACTTAAAAATAAAATCTTTTTTTAAAAAGTGCACAATGTGTGATTTATGTATATGTGTAATTTATAGCTCAATTTTTAAAAAAAAATGTACACTAGAGGGTCCAAATTTCATAAAATAAAATAAAAGTTTTTATTGCTGCATCAAGCACACTGGTAAGTGAAACTACTTTTTTCTCACACTGCAAGTGCATGGCGGTAAAAAAATGCAATGACTCTTGAGTGCAGTTTGGTGCCACTCCCTCAATTCATGTTAAGGTGCCAGCAATCTTTTCCACCACTGCTTTTGCATCATCAGTGCATATATGAACACAGTAAAATGAGCAATAACATCCTAATATTATTATAAAAATCGTTTTGGGGGCTCCTGGGTGGCACAGCGGTTAAGCGTCTGCCTTCGGCTCAGGGCACGATCCCGGCGTTGTGGGATCGAGCCCCACATCAGGCTCCTCCGCTATGAGCCTGCTTCTTCCTCTCCCACTCCCCCTGCTTGTGTTCCCTCTCTCGCTGGCTGTCTCTATCTCTGTCAAATAAATAAATAAAATCTTAAAAAAAAAAAATCGTTTTGAACTTGTGACTTCCTGAAAGAGAATCAGGGACTCCCACCAGTCCACCTGTAGAATCCACTCTGTGAACCTACACTAGATTATACACTCCTAGAAACAGGGAACACATCTTAAATTTACACACAAGAAAGCACAGATGAGTCAGAAAAGGAGCATAGGTCTTTTTGTCAGGCAGACTTGGGTTCAAATTCTACAACTGCCATTTAGATTACGAGAGTTTAAATTCTCTACGCCTAAATTTCCTATGCTATAAAATGAGAACACCAATCTAGCAGAATTACTGTACAGATTAATGAGATGATGATATAAAGTAATCTAAAACCATCTGAAATATAACAGGTGTTCAATAAACGTTAATTTACTTCTCCATCTTGCCCAGTTCCTTGTACACAGAAGATGCTCAGTTGCTCACTAAATACTGGTAGAATTTAGTTACCTCATACAGATCTATGTAAGTCAAAGTTCTAAGATGAAATTTAAATGCTTGATTTAGATACTTTGGGATATATTCAAATATTTTTCACAAAAATATTATATTCACCTTACAGTAAGCTGAGAAAGTGTTCCTCTTTAAAAGTAGTCCAATTTTTAAAATTAATTGTTTTCCATGTGATATAAACAATCTATAGTAACTTTATTAAGCCACTATGGTAAAGAAGAGCATAAGTACTTCAGTCAAAGAGCCTGATTTTACATGCCTACACNACGACTACTTACCAGACTATGTGACCTTAGTTTAATTACTAATCCTCATGAGGATAACAACTCTCAGACTTACTGTGAGGATTAGATGAGATAATACATGAGAAGTATTCATAACAGTGCTGACACAGAGTAAGAAATCAACAAATATTATTTTTAAGCAAATTTTTTTCTAATTTAAATACATTATAATCCAGTGATATTATTTTGTATAATTCTCATATAGCATCCCAGCAACACATATAGATCTAATTTAAAAAAAAGAAAAGGGGCACCTGGGCAGCTCAGTTGGTTAAGCATCTGACTCTTGATTTCAGCTCAGGTCATGATCTTAGGGTCCTGGCATCGAGCCCCATGTCAGGCTCCGCGCTCAGCACGGATTCTGTTTGGGATTCTCCCTCTTCCTCTCCCTCTACTCCTCTCCCCACTCATGCTCTCTATTTCTCTTTCTAAAATACCTAAAATCTTTTTTAAAAAAGTAATAAAGAAAAAAGGTACTGTTTGATAAGTTATGGATCTCAGTAACTTTCAGGTGAATGCCAATAAACCTTTTATGGTATAAGTTTTCCATCTATACTATAAATTTACTTTCCTCAACTTTCAGCAGAACAATCCAAGAGATTCTAAATGATGGTATTAATCTGGAATTCCTTAGATTACTTCTTTAAGAAGAGAACTATGTTCCCAAATCAGGCTTTGGCTTCAACTTCAAATTATTCCAAAAATGGGGTTTGAGGAGATTACACAAATTTTCCATGCACACCAGCAGATCCCTACCTCCAATGTGTCAAGTGTATCTTTAAAAATACAAAATTGTCTACTGGGGAAAAAAAACTCCAATATAACAGTCAACTAAAGTAGTTTGTTTTCTGTCACCATTAAAATCATAATGAAACAGAACAGAAGACTACAGCTGAGAAGCCCAAACATTCCTTACATGAATATGTTTCCAACTTGAAGGACCTGACTTTGGAATGGGAAAGAGAACATCTTTAAAGAACGTTATGTACATAGTAGACATTAGTGATTTTAGTTGGTAATGATTATATGCAGCAAAATAAATACATAAAAAAAAATACCATCTTGGCCCCAAACATGGCATGTTTGTGGAAACACTTCTAGACATCTCCAGGGTACTACCCATTTCTGACATGACTTCAAAAGCTAGACAGAAAAGGAAAGAGCAGGGACAGAAAATCCCTGTTCAACCTAAAACTGATTTCTTTAAGTTACTGAAAAACTCCTCAGAGTTCATGATCTTTTCAAGAGCACAACTCAGCCCTACCCACATACCCTAGCCCAAAAACACTGCTCTAAAGGAGCCAAAAAATAAACAGTGAGGAAAGAAAAGTCTCTCTTTTTTTTTTTTTAATGATTTTTTATTATATTATGTTAGTCACCATACAGTACATCCCCGGTTTCCACGTAAAGTTCGATGATTCATTAGTTGCGTATAACACCCAGTGCACCATGCAATACATGCCCTCCTTACTACCCATCACCGGTCTATCCCATTCCCCCACCCCCCTCCCCTCTGAGGCCCTCAGTTTGTTTCTCATAGTCCATAGTCTCTCATGTTTCATTCCCCCTTCTGATTCAATAAATCGTACTGGGAAAACCAGACAGCCACATGCAAACCAATGAAACTGAACCACTATTTTACACCATATAAACAAATTTACCTAAAATGGAATCAACACTTGATTAAGACCTGAATACATAAAACTCCTAGAAGAAAACAGAGGCAGTAAACTCCTTCACATCGGTCTTGACAATGATTTTTTGGATTTGACAGCAAAAGCAAAGGCAATAAGAGCAAAAACAAACACATAGAACTACGTCAAGTGAAAAAGCTTCTGCACAGCAAAGGAAACCATCAATAAAATGAAAAGGCAATCTACTGAAAGGGAGAAAATCATTGCAAATCATGTATTTTTACAAGGGGTTAATACAAAATATATAAAGAACTCAATAAGCTAAAAAAAATTGAACTAAAAAATGGGCATAGAGGGGGAGCCTGGGTGGCACAGTCAGTTGAGCACCCAACTCTTGGTTTCGGCTCAGGTCATGATCTCGCCATTGTGGATCGAGCCCCACATCAGGCTCTGCACTCAGTGCAGAGTCTGCTTCAGATTCCCTCTCCCTCTCCCTTCTGCTCAAACTTTCTCTCTCTCTCTCTCTCTCTCAAATGAATAAATAAAATCTTTAAAAATATGGGCAGAGACTCTGAATAGACATTTTTCCAAAGAAGATATATAAAGGGCCAACAGGTACATTAAAAAAAAAAGCTCAACATCACTTATCATCAGGAAAATGCAAATCAAAACCACAATGAGATATAACTTCACACTGTTAGGATGGCTATTATCAAAAAAACAAGAAAAAACAAGTGTTCGCAAGGATGCGGAAAAGAGGGAATGCTTGGGCACTGTTGGTACAAATGTAAACTGATGTAGTCATTAGGGAAAACAGTATGGAGATTCCTTAAAAAATTAAAAATAGAACTACCATATGATCCAACAATTCTACTTCTGGGTATTGATCCAAAGAAAATGAACACACTAACTCAAAAAGATATATGCATGTCTGTGTTCACTGCAGCATTATCTGCAATAGCCAAGACACAGAAACACGTGTCGATCAATGGATAAAGAACATGTGATACACACACACACACACACACAAATACTATTCAGCCATAAAAAAGAACGAAATCTTGTCATTTGCAACAACATGGATGGACCTTGCAGGCATTATGCTAAGTGAAATAATACAGAGAAAGACAAATATCATATGATCTCACTTACCGGTGGAATCTAAAAAAATTTTTATTTTTTAAAGATTTTATTTATTTATTTGAGAGAGAGAGAGAGAGAATCTAATTTTTTTTTTAATTTTAAAAGGAGAGTGGTGCCTGGGTGGCTCAATCAGTTGAGCAGCTGACTTTTTTTTTTTTAATAGATTTTATTTATTTATTTGACAGAGAGAGAGGCAGCGAGAGAGGGAACACAAGCAGAGGGAGTGGGAGAGGGAGAAGTGGGCTTCCCGCCGAGCAGGGAGCCCGATGCGGGGCTCGATTCCAGGACCCTGGGATCATGACCTGAGCAGAAGGTAGACACTTAAGGACTGAGCCACCCAGGCGCCCCTGAGCAGCTGACTCTTGATCTCAGCTCAGGTCTTGATCTCAGGGTCATGAGTTCAAGACCCCCGTCGGGCGTGGAGCCTACTTAAAAAAATTTTTTTTAAAAGGAGTTTATAGATACAGAGAACAAATTGGTGGCTGCTGGGGGGGGGGGATGGGACAAATGAGTTAAGAGGGTCAAAAAGCACAAACTTCCGTTATAACTCATGGGATGTAAAGTACAGCATGGTAACTACAGTTAATAATACCGTTTTACATATTTGAAAGTTACTAAGAGAGTAAATCTTAAAAGTTCTCATCACAAGAAAAAAATACTATAACTATGTACGGTCATGGATGTTATCTAGACTTACTGTAGTGATCATTTTAAAACATATGCAAGTTATCAACTCATTATGCTGTGCACCTGAAACTAATATAATACTAATGCCAATTAATGTCAATTAAAAAAACCACTGCTCTAGAGGAAAGTCTAACTTGAAAGCTCAATCTAAAATATCAGGGGCACCTGGGTGGCTCAGTCAGTGAAGTGTCTGCCTTCGGCTTAGCTCATGATCCCAGGGTCCTCGAATGGAGCCCCATACTGGGCTCCCCGATCAGCAGGGAGTCTGCTTCTCCCTCTGCCTGCCACTCCCCTTTGCTGTGCTCTGTGTCAAATAAATAAATAAAATCTTTAAAATTAATTAATTAATTAATTAAATATTAAAACTCAGTCATTTCTTGGGAAAAAAGGAAACTAGGAAGGGAACATTTTCCAGAGTAAACAGAAGAGATCCTAGTAACATCCTTTCCCCTAAGAAAGACAGAAAGGAAACTGATAGTATTCGGGAGAATACTCAGAGCCAAGTCTGTTCTTTAAAAGATAAATACTAAGGAATCCCCAAGTCTTATAAAGACATGCCTATCTTGTGCTAAGATCTGTTTAAGATGAGTAGCTAAAATAAATATCATCCCTCATGCCACTGTTCAGTTCTGAAAAGTTCTATTCCAAGAAGCTCTTCAAAAGCACACTTTCATATGGTAATTTACACTTTCTTATTATAAACAATAAATGTTTATTAAAAATATTAACAGCAATAAACTTTAAAGTCGTCAATTTTTTAAGTGACTGCCAACACTATACTAGTCTATAGCCTTCTTTAGAATCAAAGTGTGTAAAAGAATCTGAAGGGCACACTTGCTGGCAGCATTCTCATATCACCATCAAAAGACACAGGTGCTCGCAGAGAGGAAAACCCAAGTCCTAACTATAAAACATAAAAACCTGTGTATGTTTAATAAGAACTCAATCATGCCAATAACACAATGTATTCTTGCATTGATCATGCCTTTTTCAATCAAGAAAAAAAATAATGGATGTGAGGATTTTAAAATAAAAATATGATATAATCCACAGCACTTCTTCAAAAACTAATGTTCATGACCTTTAGGATGAATTATTTCTATGACAGTAAATATGAAAATATCTGAGGAAAAATGTATAAGCCGATTGGTTTTTTAAAAACCAATGCCATAAGATGTTTTCACTTTTCCTTTTTTTCATTTTTAGTTACGAAAGAATTTAAAATTCAGAAAAGTGAAATAACATAACCCAAATATAACAATTATCACATATTGCCATTTTTGCTTCAGTTTTTTTTATGAAATAGAAAATTCCAAGTTAGTTGGTTCCCTGCTCATTCCACTGTCCTCTCTCTCCCCTTTCAGAAGTAAAAACCCTAGTGAAATTAATGTATCTTCTTCTAATCCATGGGTTTTTAATAATAATTTTGCAGGGGCGCCTGGTGACAGTAGTTGAGCATCCAACTCTCGGTTTCGGCTCAGATCGCAATCTCAGGGTCCTGGGATCAAGCCCCACGTCAGGTTCCATGCTCAGCACAGGGTCTGCTTGGAATTCTCTCTCCCTCTCCCTCAGCCCCTATCCCTCCGCCCCTCCCACTCGCTCAAATAAATCTTTAAAAATAATAATAGTTTTGCAACATACATGTATGGATTCATAGACAACACAACACTGTTTTGTTTTTAATATTCGTAAGTGGTATCACGTTCAACTTTTTACACCTTGCTTTTTTTTCCTCAACATAATGTTTCCAGGATTTATCTATGGTAGACACACACAAACCTGATTTGTCCATTCTGTGTTATAGTAATAAATTGCATTAAAATACTACTGCTGCTTATCCATTCCTTTAAAGTTGGATAGTTTCCAAATTTTTCCTATTACAAATATAACAAATAAAAATGCTAGTACATGTTTCCTGCTGTATAAATCCAAGGCACAGGGCACCTGGCGGGGGGCTCAGTCAGTTAAGCGTCTGCCTTCAGTTCAGGTCATGATCCCAGGGTCCTGGGATTGAGCCCAGCATCTGGCTCCCTGCTCAGGGGGGAGCCTGCTTCTCCCTCTCCTCCTTGCTTGTGCTCTATCTCTGTATCTCTCTCTCAAATAAATAAATAAAATGTTAAAAAAAAAATCCAGGGCTCCTCTGTAGGGTATATATACCTCAAAAAATCTTGCCAAAAATTACACATCCTTCAACAGTGTATTAGGGTTTCTTTTCCCCATGGCCTTAACAATTGGTACTATTAGACTTTATGAAATTTGCACAAATTGAAGTGTTTGAAATAGTATCTTGTTATTTAAGAATGACCCAATTTAACAGTTTTATTAAACAAATGGGCTTTCTCTTTGTAATATTTCTATTTCTAGATTACAGATACGCAGTATACAACTTATTCCTTTCTTGTGTTCACCCATAAAGTCACATACTATAGAATTTTAAATCTCGCATTCAATCTTTCAACAAAACAAAATTTTTTCTTTATAATTATGATTTTCAAGTTGGCATAAGCCTTTAGGAAAATGATGACATACAGTAATTAATAAAGGCATCGCCAGAACTCCTGGGTGGCTCAGTCGGTTAAGCATCTGCCTTCAGATCAGGTCATGGATCAAGCCTCCTCATGCTGGGTGTAGCAACCTGCTCAGTGGGGAGTCTGCTTATCCCTCTCCCTCTGCCCCTCCCCTTGCTCATGCTCTCTCTCTCATTTGCTTGCTCCCTCTCTTTCTCAAATAAAAAAATAAAAAAAATCTTAAAAGAAAAAAAAAGATACCCCATGTTTCAGATTTTCATACTGTTCTGGGGCTCCTAGCTTGTTTATTTGGTAGAGCATGCAATTCTTGATCTCAGGGTTGTTAAGTTCAAACCCCATGTTGGGTGTACAGATTACTTAAAAATTAAAACCTTTTAAAAAAATTTTCATACTGTTCTACTCAACAAAGGAGGTAACTATCTTAGACAAATAATTTAGTCCTTTCTTTTTTAAATAACAGTTTTGGGGATATAAATCACATACCATTAATTCACCTTTTAAAGTGTACAATTTCAGAACATTTTCATCACCCTAAAAAGAAACTCCATACCCATTAGTAGTCACTCTCCATTATTCTCCTCTTCCAGCCCCAGCAACCACTCATCTACTTTCTGTAGAGAAATTCATCAGTATATTCTTAGTCTGAAAAACTTCTTTGGGTCATTTCCTTCGATTAGCCACTGAATAGAACTTTTAACTGTTACACACACACACACACACACACACACACACACACACACTTCTTTACTATTATGGAAGGCAGTCTAACTTAGACTCCCTTAGAAAAAGGCAAAATTTGTTCACAAATGAGGGGTAAAACCTACCTAACAACATATGAATACCATTAGCTCCTTTGATATTACAATTATATTTGCCCAAAACTCAGTTCATTAGTTATATAGCCACGCAGTATGCACAGCACTATTCTTTCTTTTGAAAAAGGCTGATGGTAATCAGGCCATGAGTACAAAGGCATGAGCTAAACACAATGCCCTAGAACACAATGCCCTGCAATGCCAAGTGCCTCACTGGACTGAAGCAGCTCATAGAGTTTAGGGCAAATGTTCTATCTCTTTTACCAAATGAGATTTTAAAAAAGCCTTTAACAAATAGTGCTGAGAAAGAGCCCGAGGAGTCTAAGGGCCACTGAACAACTCTACCCAATTAAAACACCAGAGCCTTGTTTTGCCTATTTTCACAGGGCTTTAACAGATGTCTGCCAATGCTCCCAAAAACCTGAAAGCAAATTTAGTCACAAGACAGCTCACCAGCATCTCAGAAAAAGAGCTACCATGTCTAGGGAAGAACAAAATGTGTAATAAGGAAAACACGGCTCCCTCCATGACACCAGGGGCCCAACTCACAAACAAGGCAGCCATAACTTTGGTAACCTTATCTTTTCTGGTGCTTAATCTCCCTGCAAAACTGCCTTGGGATGAAAGAGGAAGGTTTCCAACCCTCAAAGCAATGAATTCCCCAGCTTTACTACCTCTGGCTGAATTACACACACTCAAGGCACAAAACATAATACAAAGAGAATACTGCAAGAAACTAGTCTTGCAACTCAAGGGAAGCATAGAAAAGCACAGCCCCAAAAGTTCTCTAAAGTGGATCTTGAGACAGAGCAGTTTTCAGAAAGTACTCAGGAAGGGACTGCTTATCTACATTTTTTCACACCCCGCACGGTGGTACATAATCATTTGTCATCTGCATAGTACTTTATTACATGCCAAGACTATTTTTATAATCACAATTCTGGAATTACTTATCACAATAACTGAGTATGACAGATTAAAATTTATTTTCCTTTTTCTAGGTATTTAGATTACAACAAATGGGAGAAAATCAGCATGGCAAAATAGAGAAAGACTTCCTTTGTCTCAAAACCCTGTCAAAAAGATGGCAGAATTGCTGAATTTTAGGGTTTGAGGAAACCTAGAATATCCAATGATTTCAGATGATGAAGAAAGTAAAAGCTCAGAAGAGTTATAAGCAATTTCCTCAGTCAGCAAATTAGTGGCAAAGGCAAGAGGAGAACCCTGGCCTCCTGACTTCCAATTCAGTATTTCCATACTAGCATATTCCATTTCTGTAAATAAATAATAAAATAGGTGAGAAAGATTCTGGGGTATTTGGTTCAGCACACTATCTTGTCCTTTCTCTTTTATTATTTTTTTTCTTAAGTTTTATTTAAGAATCTCTACACCCAACGTGGGGCTGGAACTCATGACCCCAAGATCAAGAGTTGCATGTTCTTCCAACTGAGCCAACCAGGAATCCCAGTCTTTTAAAATGCCAAATCCTTCCTCATATTGGCTTACCAAAAAAAGTTACAACAAAATCCAGACCTGCTATCATTTCTGCCAATCTGAAAGGAAGAGCTCAATAAAACAGGCCAGGCAATGCACTGGAATATTATAGCAGGACTGTACAGAGAGGAAATGAAACAGAGTTAAGAGATTCTGGGTAGGCCTCAATACTACTGAGCAAGAAAGTTCCAGGGTGTAACTTGTTCTAGATACCTGAGGTCAATGATTACTATTTAAACTTTTTATTTTTAAATTTTTATTAAAATATTCTATAAACCTTTTTTAATCACATAGGCTAAATTTGTAACAAAAAAACAATAGGCAGCATTTTAAACCATCATTTAGACAGCAGAAAGGAGGACAGAGCTGGATGGGAACAAAGCATGAGAGGAAACCCGGAGTACAATTAGGATGCTATTGGAGAAGTCCAAGAGAGAGGTGAGGGTGGCTTAGCCAAGGGCAATAGTGGAGCAGATTGTCAGAAATAGTCAGACTTGCTTATCCCTGCGATACAAAGACAGTTCAACATATGCAAACTATATAATATGATGGACTACATTAACAGAATGAAGGGTAAAAACCACATGATCATCTCGGGATGCCTGGGTGGCTCAGTCAGTTAAAGCATCCGACTCTTGATTTTGGCTCAGGATATGATCTCAGGGTCCTGGGATCCAGTCCCATGTCAGGCTCCCCAACCAGCAGGGAGTCTGCTTTTTACCTCTCTCTCTGCCCCTCCCCCTGCTCACATACAGGCTCTCTCACTCTAAAAATAAATAAATAAACCTCTAAAAAGACCAAAAATGAACAAACAAAAAAACCCACATGATCATCTCAATAGATGCAGAAAAAGCATCCGATGAAATCCAACACTCTTTCATGATAAAAACTCTCAACAGGGCGCCTGGGTGGCGCAGTCGTTAGGCGGCTGCCTTCAGCTCAGGGCGTGATCCCGGCATTCCGGGATCGGCATTCCGGGATCGAGTCCCACATCCGGCTCCTCTGCTGGGAGCCTGCTTCTTCCTCTCCCACTCCCCCTGCTGTGTTCCCTCTCTCGCTGGCTATCTATCTCTGTCAAATAAATAAATAAATAATCTTTAAAAAAATAAAAAATAAAAATAAAAACTCTCAACAAACTAAGAATAAAAGGAAATGACCTCAACATAAAAAACACCATACACAAAAAAACCCATCACACTCTATGGTAAAATACTGAAGCTTTTCTACCAAGATCAATAACAAGTTAGTGATGCCTACTCTCACCACTTTTACTTAACATACTGGAAGTCCTAACCAGAGCAATTCAGCAAGAGAAAAATAAATAAATAAATAAATAAATAGCATCCAAATCAGAAAGGAAGAAGCAAAATTGTCCCCGTTGCAGACACAACATGATCTTATACACAGAAAACCCCAAAGACTCTACAAAAAATACTGTCAGAACCAGTAAATGAATTCAGTAAAGTTACAGGATACAAAATCAACATATACTAATAAACGAACTGTCCAAAAAGGAATTTATTAAAGGAATCCCATTTACACAACAGCATCAGAAAGAATAATATACTAAGGAAAAAATTTAAGGAAGTAGAAGACTTGTTCTCTGAAAACTGTAAAACCTTGATGAAAGAAATGAAAGACACAAATGAACGGAAAGTCATCCCATGTTTGTGGACTGGAAGACTTAATATTATTAAAATGTCTGCACTACCCAAATCGATTAACAGATTAAACGAAATCCCTATCAAAATCCCAATAGTATTTCTCATAGAAACAGAAAAAAAAAAATCAAGTCTAAAATCCATATATAACAAAAAACTCCATATAGCCAAAACAACCTCGAAAAAGAACAAAGCTGGAGGCGTTATATTTCCTGGTTTCAAGAAAACTAGATATCCACATGCAAAAGAATGAATTTGGGGACGCCTGGGTGTCTCAGTCGGTTAAGCATCTGCCTTGGGTTCAGGTCATGATCGCAGGGTCCTGGGATATAGCCCTGCACTGGACTCCCCACTGGCACACTTTCTCTCTCTCGAATAAATAAATGAAATCTTAAATAAAAAAAGAAAGAAAGAAAGAAAAGAAAAACAAAAACAAGATCACCTTTAAAAAGAAAAAAAAAAAAAGAATTTGGACCCTCATCTTACGCCATACATCAAATCAAAGTGGATTAAAGACTTAAATGTAAGACCTGAAACTGTAAAACTCCTAGAAGAAAACATAGAGGAAAAGCTTCATGACATTAGTCATGGCAATGACTTCACAGATATGATACCAAAAGCACAGGTAACAAAAGCAAAAATAGACCAATTGGACTATACCAAAGTAAAAAGCTTCTGCACAGCAAAGGAAACTAATAGAGGATAAAGGCAAGCTACAGAATGAGAATAAAGTATTTGTAAACCACATATCTGATAAGGAGTTAATCTCCAAAATATATTAGGAACTCCTACAACTCAATAGCAAAAAACGTAATAACCCAACTTAAAAACAGGCAAAGGACTTGAATAGACAGTTCTCCAAAGAATAGCACAAAACCACAACGAGTTATCACCTCATACCTGTAAGGATGTCTATTATCAAGAAAACAAAAGACAACAAATGCTGACAAGGATGTAGAGAAACTGGAACACTTGTACACTCTTGGTGGGAATGCAAAATGGTAGCTGTCGTGAAAACAGCATGGAATTTCCTCAAAAAATTTAAAAATAAAACTACTATATGATCCGGCAATCCCACTTCCGGGTATTTTTCCAAAATAATTGAAGTCAGGATTTTGAAGAGGTAGTAGCACTACCATGTCTGTGCAGCACTGCTCACAACAGGCAAGATGTGGAAACAACCTAATAAGATTAATGGATTTTTAAAAATGTGGTACATACAATGGAATATTATTCAGCGTTAAAAAAAGAAGGAAATCCTGCAATATGCAATAACACAGATGAACCTTAAGACTTTATGCTAAGGAAAATAAGCCAGTCAGTCACAGAAGGACAAATACCACCACAAATACCACAGTTTCACTTATATGAGGTATCTAAAATTGTCAAACTTGGGCTCCTTACTGGCTCAGTTGGAAGAGCATGTGTCTTGATCTGGGGGTCATAAATTCGAGCCCCACATTGGGTGTAGGGATTACTAAAAAAATAAACTTTTTTTTAAAAAGTTGTCAAATTCATAGAAGAAAAGGAAAAATGGTGGTTGCCAGGGGCTAGGGAGAAGATTAAAGAGGAAGCTACAAATCAATGGGTATAAGATTTCAGTTATGCAAGATGAGTAAGTTCTAGAGATCTGCTGTACAACACTGTGCATACAGATAACATTACTGTGTTGTACACTTAAAAATCTATTAAGAGGGGCGCCTGGGTGGCACAGCGGTTAAGCGTCTGCCTTCGGCTCAGGGCGTGATCCCAGCATTCTGGGATCGAGCCCCACATCAGGCTCCTCTGCTATGAGCCTGCTTCTTCCTCTCCCACTCGCCCTGCTTGTGTTCCCTCTCTCGCTGGCTGTCTCTATCTCTGTCGAATAAATAAATAAAATCTTTAAAAAAAAAAATCTATTAAGAGGGCAGATCTCATCTTAAGTGTTCTTATCATAATAAAATAAATTTTAAAAAGAAAACAAAAAGTCACAATTGGGATAAATTTTAAAGCCTGGGTTTGAATCTCATGAACATATATCCTAAAGCAGTATTTTTCAAATTGCAATTTGTAATACACTGGTCACGTAATCAATTTAATAGACCAAGATCAACATTTTGCAATTAAATAAAAACTATCAGATTGTACCACGTGTAGTAAGGATATTATTTCATAAAATTTTTGTTTCAGGTATCTATATACTTATTCATACAACTGGGTGCCAATATAAAATATGTCTCTAATTATGAGTCATAGCCAAAAAACCTTGAGAAACGTTGCCTAGAAGCTGAAATACTTATCTTTCCTACTTCATTAGGCTCAAGTGAAACAAGCTACAACAAGTTTAATTATATTTCTAATATAATCTTATTGATCTGCCAAAAAATACATCATTTGGTCTTTGGAGAAAAAAAAAAAGAAGAATACAAACAATATTCAATCATCACTAGAATGCTAGGCATAAATTATGTTATTTCTACCAATCATGGAGATACACAGATTACTAAAGAAATAAAACAGTAAATTTCTTTAACCATCACACCATTTTAACCATTCAACTACTCCTAAGTTTAGGGATTAAACACCACCAATGTATATTCACTTTCTGAATTTTCAGGAAAATACTTTACTCTCCAAATGAGAAAATATGGCCTAATTCTCCTTGAAGAGTACAGAGTATACACTACAGCTCTGAAATATTTCTTCAGAAAACTTCCTGCCTTAAGCAATCTTTTTTTTAATAACTGAGATAAAATAAAACTGTATCTACCAATTCACCAAGTCTTTAGGATCAAGTAGCTCAGTCTCTAAGCAGTGTTACTGGCATGTGGGGTGGATAATTCTTTGTTTTGGACTGTTATCCTTGGTCCCTGACCACTAAATGCCAGTGGTGTACCCTCCCTCCTCCACAGTCACTGCGACAACCAAAAACGCCCCCATCCTTTCCAAATACCCTCTGGAGATACGGTACCTTTGCCATTAAGAACCACTGAAAAATTTAGCTGACACTCTCCTTAGACCAACTGATTGCCGCATAATGAATTGTGACCTCCAATTCAGGGTAGAGATGTCAGTCACCTCAGTGCCTTGAATTTACCTATTTCCAAGGTAGCATGAAGACCATATGGTCTAAAGTAGACAGAACACTTACCATTTTTTTCCTAGCACAAGCAGTCCCTGGGTGTTATTTTTAAAATGGTATGCAGCAAATGTAAACATCCAAGAAATAAAAGGTTAACATATGGATTCTACATGTATTCTACATTAAATGTTTATCTCCATTTCCCCCAAGCTTCACAAAAGAAGGATAGGACAGAGAGAATTATAGAAGAAATGTCTATTCCCTCGAACAAAGTCTACAAGTACATTTATACTTTATGTACACATGTCTAGCGCACAGATTTAAGGGAAAAGTCATCAACAATACGTGACAAGTTTTATCAAATTGAAAAGAACATATAACACTTACTAAATACTTGTGACCACAAAAAGTAGCCACTGCTTATTCAATCCTTGCAGCAAACTTATGAGGGCATTATTATTTTCCCCATTACACAGAGGAGAACACTGAGGTACAGAAAGGTTAAATAACTTGCTCAAGATCACCTTGTGATTAAGTGGCTGAGCCAGGGTTCAAACTCAGATTAACTCCAGAGCTCTCACTAAGAGCTGTACTTTTCAATGCACACATAAGAAGATGGGAGAAGGAGATTTTAAAAGCAAAAAGAGGGGTGCCTGCATGGCTCAGTCAGTTGAGTATCCGACTCTTGATTTCAGCTCAGGGCATGATCTCAGGGTCAAGGGATTGAGCCCTGCTCTGTGCTGAGCATGGAATCTGCCTAAGATTCTCACTCCCTCTTCCTCTGCCCCTCCCCCACCCAAAAAATAAATAAAAAATAATAATAAATGGGAAAAATAAATAAAAGCAGGAAATAATTTGTCTGAAAACTATGAAAAATAGTAATACTCCACTACAGTGCAACTATGGAAAGGTTATCAGCAAAAATTCCTATGACCCAAAGAAACTAGATTTTCATCCCAAGGCTCTTCAGCAATTATATTTAAACTCTGCACTTGAAAATTCACATTACAAAGAAGCTCAAATTAAATGAACTGTGAACTCCATTTTGTACATATCACCTTGCACATAATACTCAACCTTTCAAAACTGTTAGCCTGTGTAGTTCGTTGCTTAGGCGGCATTTCTATTGTGATAACCACATGGTACTTCTGTACAAAAGATATTTAAAAAATCAGTATTACTCTAATCAATTATGTATTACAAAGGGGAAAAGGCACCTACACAACGGGCAAACCTGGCAGACAGGAACCTAACCAAACGTGAGATTTTACATCACCATTAATGAAACTACCATCATGGGCCTCCTGATGTTTAGCATTAAGACAGACAAAACATCCTGCCCACAATATTTATCCTGAAGCAACTCAAGAAGAAAAAGATATATTCAAATTGAAGGATGGTCTACAAAACAACTCATCTCTTAAAATGTCAACATCGTGAAAGACATCTCCCTTCCTAAAACGGGGCTTTAGAAACTGTTTTGGGGGTAAAAGACAGGACAACTAAATGCAATGTAATTCTTGACTGAATTCTAGGTTTCAAAGCTTTAAAGTAAGGTTTAAAAGACATTATTAAAACCAAGGAAATATACAATATAGATGGTATATTAGATGACAATATGTTAACACTAAAGTTCCTGAGTGTAAAATTATACTGTGGTTGTGTAGGAGAAATCTTATTCTCTGAAAATGGATGCCAAAATAATTAGGAATAAAGTGTCATGATGTCTGCAAGTAACTCTTAAATGTTTCAATGTATGCACGTGTATGTGGAAAGAGAACACAAAAATGGGCAACATGTTCAAAATTGATAGATTTAGTCAAAAGGGTATATGGGTGACCACTGTATCATTCTTTACGTGTTTCTGAAGGTTTAAATGTCATCAAAATAAAAGGTTGGGGCAGAAAATAATACAAGACACAAAAGTCAGGAATCTCAATATAAGTATTACCCAGGGATTAAGGAAGAATAACAGAATCATTCTCTTTGGTGAGGCGCCTGGGTGGTGCAGTCAGTTGAGCGCCTGACTCGGTTTCTCTTGATTTCGGCTCAGGTCGGTGATCTCAGGGTCATGAGATCAAGCCCTTCGTTGGGCTCCCCACTCAGCGGGGAGTAGGCTTTAGATTCTCTCTCTCTCTCTCCTTCTCCCTCTGCCCCTCTGCCCCCACACTCATGCTCTCTCTCCCTCTCTCTAAAATAAATACATAAATCTTAAAAAAAAAAATCATTCTCTTTGGTAAATGTAGAAAAAGAAAAGAAACAAGTCAAGAAGCAGAAGTCATGGAGCAAGAGAGGGGTTCAGACCAGTGTGACTCAAACCTCTATCTTCCTATCCTTATAACCCCAAGGACAAATATCCTACTGGCAAGAACCAAGTAAGCAAAGCTCTGTGTGCAGAAACAATGAATATTCGCTCACCCACCAATATTTATTAAATATCTATGCGTCAGACTCCATGGCAGCAGCACAGCAATATAAATAAGAACACAGACTCTGGAATCAGAGCATGCAGGTTCAAATCCCAGCACTACCAAATCCCAGCTCTACCATTTGCTATCTGTGTAACTTTTAGCAAATTACTCAATCTCTTTGTGCTTTAATATCTTCGTTTTTAAAGGTTAGATAAAAACAGTACCTAATTTAAAGGGTTGTTATGAAGATGAGATGACATAACAAATGTAAAATGTAGGGCGCCGGGGTGGCTCAGTGGGCTCAGCAGGGAGTCTGCTTCTCCCTCTCCTTCTGCCTCTCCCCCCAGCTTGTGCTCTCTCTCTCAAATAAACAAAATCTTAAAAAAATAAAAATAAAAAGCTCTTGTATTATTCTTGGCTTCCTGCTTATTATTTTTTTTTAAAGGGAATCATTTACCTGGTTATTTCTCCTTGTGTATATATACAAGATTAGATATTTATTAATTGGAGAATTCTGCTCTGTACATGAATGTTCAGATGACTGGTAAATAAGGTAAATGAATATTCTAGTACACCTGAACTTTTAAAAGGTTTTTTTTTTTAATATATTTTTTAAAGATTTTATTTATTTATTTTTCAGAGAGAGAGCACAAGCAGGGGGAGTGGCAGGCAGAGAGAAAAGCAGGCTCCCTGTAGAGCAAGGAGCCCAATGTGGGACTCAATTCCAGGACCCTAGGATCATGACCTGAGCCAAAGGCAGCCGCTTAACCAATTGAGCTACCCAGAAGTCCCTGAACTTTTGAAAGTTTTTTTTAAGATTTTATTTTTAAGTAATCTCTACACCCAACATGGGGCTTGAACTTATAACCCTGAGATCCAGAGTGGAATGCTCTACCGATGGAGTCAGCCAGGCGCCCCGAACTTTTAAGAGTTTTGTTGGAGAATTAGGTCTCTATTTCAGCATAGTAAACTATTCTAAAATTCAGCAGCTTAAAACAATAAACATTATCTCATATAGTTTTTGTGGCTCAGCAATATGGGAGCAGTTTAACTGAGTGATTCTGGCTATAAGGTTGCACTCATAATGTTTGCTGGGACCCTGGTTATCTGAAGGCTTGACTGGGGCTGGACGATCCATTTCTAAGCTTACTCACATGGCTGTTGGCAGCAGGCCATGGTTTCTCACCGGCTATTGCTGGAGGCCTCAGTTCCTTACCAGATGGACCTCTACATAGGATTGCTTGAGTGCTGTCATGACATAGCAACTGGCTTCCCTCTAGAGCTTTCTGTCTCTATGGATTTGCCTGTTCTAGACAATTCATATAAATGGAATCATACAATATATGCCCTTGTGAGTGGCTTCTTTCACTCAGCGTAATGTTTTCAAGGCTCACCTATGTTGTAGCAGGTGTCAGAAGTTCATTCTTTTTTAAAGACAAATAATATTTCATTGTATGGATATACCACATTTTAAAAATCCATTTGGGTTATTTCTACTCTTTGGCTCTTACGAATAATGCTGCAATGACCATTTGTGCACACGTTTTTGTGTGGATGCATGTTTTCGTATTTCTTAGGTACATACCTAAGGGTTGAAGCCTGCATAGTTTTGTTGTTTAGTTTTTTTTTAAGATTTTATTTATTTGACAGAGAGAGACACAGCGAGAGAGGGAACACAAGCAGGGGGAATGAGAGGGGGAGAAGCAGGGAGCCTGATGCGGGGCTCGATCCCAGGACCCTGGGATCATGACCTGAGCCAAAGGCAGATGCTTAACAACTAGGCCACCCAGGTGCCCCTGAAGCCTGTATAGTTTTATCCCTCTGTATGACTGCAGTAGAATTCTAACTAGACTTGTCACCTCTTTAATTTACCTTTCACTTTGCTATCCAAGTGATCTTTCTGACATGGAGATTTAATCACATCTTATCTCTATTTCTGTGTTTTCAGTGGCTCCTTGTAGCTTTCAGGGAAAAGTCCAAACTCAGCTTATCACACAAGCCATTTATGATCGGGCTCCTGCCTTCCTTTAAGTTTTTCCTGCCATACTTTTCATTCTTGTTCACTTAACCTCAACTGATGTCATGCTTTCGCCCATTAAGGTTTTCATGTTTCTACCATTGTCTCGAATGGTTTATCACTCTCTTTGAATGGGAAAGAACTACTTACTCTTTAGAAATCAGCTCTGGTCCCATTTGTGATAAACTTTATTACCTTTAATTAATTTTAAGATTTTATTTATTTGAGAGAGAGAGACAGTGCACAAGCAGGGGGGAGGGGCAGAGGGAGAGGGAGAAGCAGAAGCAGGCTCCCCACTGAGCAGGGAGCCTGATGCAGGGCTAAATCCCAGGACCCTGGGATCATGACCTGAGCTGAAGGCAGACAATTAACCAAATGAGCCAGGCACCCCAATACAAGACCTTTTATTGCAAGGCCTGAAGCATTATAGAATAAAGTTTTTCAAGGAAAAAAAAAAAAAACTTCAAATAAAAGCTAAAGCCACTCTTTAAGAAAGGTTACACTTTTAAGGGTGCCTGGGTGGCTCAGTTGGTTAAGCAACTGCCTTCGGCTGAGGTCATGATCCCAGGGTCCTGGGATCGAGCCCCACATCGAGCTCCCTGCTCTGCGTGAGAGCCTGATTCTCTCTCCCTGTGCCTGCCGCTCCCCCTGCTTGTGCTCTCTCTCTGTCAAATAAATAAAATCTTTAAAAAAAGAAAAAAGAATTAAAAAAAAAAAAGTTACACTTTTTAAAAGTGGTAAGAAAATGGAATACAAGTGACAAAAGGGTAAATGTTTGACCTGCAATAAGCAACTAATATAAAAATAAGGGGGGGAATAAGCAATGGGAAAGCTTTGTAGGAAGAAGATTAAATCTGATGCAGAACTTAGCAAAATTTGTAGAGGACACATAAAGCTAGAAAGTAGTGTTTACACGGGAACTCTTTTTTTTAATTCAATTAATTAACATATAGTGTATTAGTTTCAGAGCTAGAGGTCAGTGATTCATCAGTCTCATATAATACCTAGTGCCCATTATATCCCATGCCTCCTTAATGTCCATCACCAGTTACCCTATCCCCCCACCCTGCTTCCCTCCAGCAACCCTCAGTTTGTTTCCTATAATTAAGAGCATTACAAGGGATCTTTTGGGGGAGCTGGGACTGTAACACCTGAGTGTAGTAACAGTTGCACAACTCTACAAATTTACTAAAAATCATTGACTTGTACACGTCAAGCAGGCAAATTGTGCAGTATATAAATCACATATCAATAAGGCTGTTTCTTAAAAAGTGGTATTTGTTTGCTGAAGCAAGAAGGGAGAATTTCATTATTAGAGTTTCTCTGAAGAAAGGATGCAGCGAAGAGGAAAAGTACAATAATTCATTCTACAGACAGGAAAATAAAAATGAAAATTGCCACAGATTCAGAAATATTAAAGTTTCCATTTCAGCCCAATAAAGGACAGTACTGTGTCACTGGGTTCCTCTCTACAACCTTGCTAAGACCACAAAAGCTTACTATCTTAAGAGTAAAAAGACAATAGATTTGGAGACGTTAAATGTGGAATCAGCAGAAGGAATACTCTGACTTAATTTCCTATCGCCTAGGAGAGATATAACAGTTTATTCTGATCCACATTATTGCATATGCCTGAGATGTAGCAATGGTACCTCCCATCAGAGAAGAATTTTAAGAGGAAATTTAAAAACAGAAAATCAAATCTAGAATCATCTTGAAAGAATGTATGACAATTTCTTTACCAGCAAGATGACAACAGTCAATTCCCTCAGCCAACAAAACATCCAAATGGGGTATTTTTTGGTATTTTTGGAGAAGATTAATTTGCATTGGTTCAGGGGCTTTTGCAGAAGCTGCCCAAGACAACAGCACTATATTTTACTTACCCATGTGCAACTACAGAGATCAAGCGAAACTGCACTTATAAACAACCACAATTCACATTTGCTTTGAGCTATGAAAATATTAACCTACTCTGACCTCCCCTGCACCAACTTCAGCAAAGCCTGGGTCGAGTCTCAACTTCCCAAAACAGCACAGGTGTCTCTAATTTCAGACCTGCTAGTCTCCTTTCTGTCTTTGGCTAAATCAGTACCAAGTCTGTTTTTATTTTCTAGATAAAAACAAAAACAAAAAATTCCACTAACTCATGTATTTTTTTTTTCTTCAAAAAGAAGGTCTAGCAGACATAAATGAAGTAACATGTATCAATATCTAATTCTTTTTCCTCTAAATGGCTACAATAAAGGTCAAAATAGCTCAAGGTGGTGA
The DNA here is from genome assembly GCF_017311325.1 of Ursus maritimus. NCBI lineage: Eukaryota > Metazoa > Chordata > Mammalia > Carnivora > Ursidae > Ursus > Ursus maritimus. Next base: position 48,957,729 of record NW_024424564.1, read on the forward strand.
TATCCATGATGTTATCCACTCAGACTTGAAAAAGTGTAATATCGATGAACTTTATATATTTCAATAAAAGAATAGCATGCCTAATACCATTTACAGTAGCATGCCTAATCCTTAGAAGACGTCTGTTCAGTAAATTTTAGTTTCTTTCCTTTCTATTAATTCTTACAGTATTTCCATAAAATAGTTTCTGTTTATTACTACCCCAATAAAAAGCAGGAAAACAGAAAGAAGAGAATTTCCTGACTAACCACCCAGACCAGACCCTGACATTTAGGTCTCTAGATGATAATGAAGGGGATCCATCTGCAGAAGTTAAACGTTCATCAACCCTCCTTACCACCCTTCCTAGGCAGTAGTGTCAATTCCAAGGACCATGGTTCCCTTTCCTACATAAAGTAGCTCAGTGGGGCACCTGGCTGGCTTTGTTGGTAGAGCATGCAACTCCTGATCTCAGGGTTGTGAGTTCAAGTCCTACACTGGACATAAAGCTTCCTTAAAAAAAGAAAAAGGTAACTCAACTGTTTTTCCTTGTAGCAATGTATTTATGGTAACTGTTCTTTGTGACTGAGAGCAAGCTGTCTCTAGATCTTTTACTGTTCTATGTGCAGGTGCAACAAGAGTCCAAGGCTGTCATCAACCCACAGAACCCTATATATAAGTTCATAGGATTCTTTGTTGGGGGAACTGTAGGGAGTAGTGTCTTTTTTTTTTGGCTATCAACTTTATTCTCTGTGCGATGCAAGTTTCCTGCACCAATGAGCAATGGGTACCTAAGACCACAGAAAACTAGAACTACATGAACTAGCACTACCTTACTTTGACAGGAAATGCTCTGACAGAAATAGGTTTGCAGAGCTGTGTGAAGCTGCCATCTATAGCTTTTTGTGGGCACCTGACACAAGACAGATATAGGAGCCCAAGCCATATCTGGTGTACTTTTGTTTAGTCCAGAGCTTAAGATAGGAACACAAGCATGTTGTGTCAAATCAAACTCTACTGGTTGCAGATAGACAGATTCTGTCATCAGTAACAAAATCTGTAATTGCCATGATGGCCTGGCTACTGTCAAAACAGGCCCTTTGTTGCATTTAGTCTACCACTCACATAAGCTACTGAATGTTAGAGTGATCAAAAGAATTAGTTAGCCTGTCACTAGCCATTATCCCAAGCTGGTTAACATAATGGCTCTAATACAAGACTTCTGCCTTCCAAGGACTGGATCATGGTTTGTATACGCATGTGTGTGAATTCATGGTTCTGTTCTATAACCACCAAAATTTTTAACTGGTTGTGCTGGTTCTTGGCAGTCAATAAAGTCTAACAAGATACTAGACGTAGTCCACAACATTAGATAAACAACGATGACAGACCATCATGGGGCTATGAGAGTACTTCCCTAAACAATAATCAAATCTGATCTACTCTAGCCCAGTAGAACTGAAAATACTAACAAAACAGCTTAGGAAAGGAGCAGAAAAAGTAAATAAACCTGAGACCTACCTTGTTTACAACTCCCACAGACAGATGAAATTCAATTCCATGCCAACCATACCCCTCGAACACTAAAATACAAACAGAAAAATAAAAGTTCATGCAATATAAGCAGTTCTTCCAGTTCCTAAAGAGCATTTGGTTTCAAAGGTATGAAGCTGTTTGTCTCCTTTCTATCTTCTTCATGCCTACAACGGTGGTTGAGCTCTGTCACTGGCAAAAGACCCAAATAGGTGGAGTTAAATAATAGCTGACACTTGACTGAGCACTTACTATATATGCTAGGCACTGTTCTAAGTGCTTAAATGTACTAATTGAATTTCAACAACCCTATGAGATAATTACTCTTATGAAGTCATTTTACATCCAAATCACAACTGATCTATACCTTTGAAAATTGCCCTTACTGGTGTTAAGAAATGGCTTTTAAATAAATGTAGGTGATCTCAACCACTGTAGCTGGGCTGTCTCAATGGCTGATACATCTACAAATGTTCCACATTCATCCACTCATTATGTATTTCTTGAGTCCCCACAACGTGCTGAGCACTATACCAGGTGCTAAAGAGGATTCATCCTCTGTCCTTTACGAGAAACTAGTTGGGGAGAACAGACTATGCTACAAGAAATGGTTCAAGAAATGGAATGCCCTTTCATGAGGTACACTCTTGTACAATCATTCAGTAAAATTAGTAAGCTTTGAGAAAAGGGGAGGAAAGCTTCACATAAAAGCTGGACCTTTAAAAATAGGTACATCAGCATAGAGTGGAGAAAGGCTTTTCAGGCAAGGAAATGAGAACAAAAACATGGTGGCAGGGACAGACACTGTGTATCTGAGGTCCTTCATAATCTGATTCCACCTAGCCACTGATCTCCCTCCCCTTCCCCACTAGCTGTACCAAACTTCTTACTTCTGGGACATACAATCCTTGACAGTTCCACTGTTTTTCTACTGCATAAAATGCTCTTCCCCCCCTTTCCCTGGTAGGTAACATTAACTAATCTTAGTATACAGTACGCACTCAATACAATATAGCCAATTAGAAATAATTTTTATTATTAAAGACCCAACTGAAATATTTTTCTAAAGCCTTTTCCAACTCCCCAGAGTTAATCTACTCGCCTCCCCACCACGCTCACGTGGCATTTGTCCATTTTTCCATTAGAGCGCTAAAACATTTTATTGTCCCCAGGTTTCCTTTCTTCTTTTTCTCTTACTTGTCTGAACAGAAACCATCTTTCATACAACTCAATGTGCCCTAAGAGCTAACACAGTGTCTGGCGCATAACAGGTGCCCATTATGTTCTTGTTGACTGAAATACCAATTGACTCAAATTTACAAAATAAATAATAATAGGATTCCTCTAAAATGTCAGCTCCTTTAGTACATTTAAATGATTCAGTTTGTCAAAATCTAATGCACTTTTACATTTTTATGACTACACCTGCCACATAATTATGCCAACAATTCAGGTACAAAAAGTCAAAGTGGATTCACTAAAAACTACCAGGCTCACTAGTTTTTGCTTGACAACAAAATGAGGTCCTCATTCATGCCAAGTGAGACAGAAGAAATTAACTGAATTGATAATTTAGATATTGTGGCTGGAGACCATACTCACTGAAATAGTGCCACGGCTTTGTATGCAGTCTGTATGTTTAAATAGGTATTTATATTGGCTTTAGTCATGGATCGTACAGGTTACAAATTTAGAAGTCCAATCATAAATCCAAGATTTATTTATAGAAACTTTCCATATGGTAGGAGTTTTAAGAAGTAAAACAGCAGCCTTTTTGCCTGCCGAAAGCAGAGCGCCAAAGGAATAAACCCTCTCCTGACTCTGCTCTTGGCACTGTTTAAAGCAAAGGAAGAAATGTGCAGGGCAAGCAAGAGCCTTACTGAAAATCAGTCACCCAGGGCAACAGGCATTTTGAATGTCTGTGCTATTCAAGGCTTAAATATTAATTTTATACATGCCCATGTTCATTTAAAGCACAACTTGTGGCTTGGAACTTAAAAAATGTTCTAATGTGCTAGTTTGTCCACATATTAATGGAGTCAGCCAGGTTTTAACATGCCAAACTTAAAATACTCTCTAAATCATTATGCAAAGGTATGAACTAAATCCTTTATTCTCAGGAAAAGGCACTTAGGGGAGAAAGACTAAAGCAGTAGTATTTCAAGGGAAGCCATAACAGAAAAAGTCAACTCCTACAGAGTGATGAGTTATCTTTTAAAAACAGATGAACAGAAAGAAGATAAAAGATAATGACAAATTACTTACAATTATTAATATCAAAATGAGATCCAGGATTTTTAGTTCGATGTTGTCAGAGAACGTATTTTGAAACTGGTTTCTACACGAGACCATCTTATAAAAAGGTTGTTTTAGTCACTCACTGACTCAGCCTCTTTAGAATCCAAGCCTTATGTTACACTGAAATGAGTTATATTTTTATGTGAAGAGTATTATAAGCAAAGTTTTTCTAATCTTTTATATTACTGGCTTTAGAGAAATGCCAATAAAACCTAGAATGACTAAAACTTTATAACTAAACCTTGGAAGCTTATACATCCAGTCCCTTCATTCTCAGTTGAGAAACCAGAGTAGAAGAGCTTCAGTGACTTGATAACAGAAACACTTGGGCCAGAATCTGATTACTAGTCCAGTGTATTTATCCTACTATACACTATGGAACACACTGCTTTATTAAGACAGAAAATGTTTTGGAAATTACAACAGAAGAAAAATTTAAATACCTACACTCTTTCCCTAACTTTTGAAAAGAATTTAAAAATTAGATGTGTGTGCCCTGAAGTTTTGGAAAGGCTGTTCCTTAAAAATTTAGGCATTAGAAAATTCTAACAGTTATTTTCAAGGCTTTTGGCTCAAAACATGCTCACAGAGAATCTCTACTGGAAGTGCAGCTTTAAAAAGCTTCCCTTGGGGCGCCTGGATGGCACAGAGGTTAAGCGTCTGCCTTTGGTTCAGGGCGTGATCCCAGCGTTCTGGGATCAAGCCCCACATCAGGCTCCACTGCTGGAAGCCTGCTTCTTCCTCTCCCGCTCCCCCTGCTTGTGTTCCCTCTCTCGCTGGCTGTCTCTATCTCTGTCAAATAAATAAATAAAATCTTAAAAAAAAAAAAAGTTTCCCTTACAGTCCAAAGGAAATGAGAATAATTTTTACAATCTAAGTAAGATGACATTGTCCTCATCTTCTCAAGTATAAACTTCACAGACACAAAAATAAGCAATTTCATAGAATTCACGGTCTTCTTTCAAACAAGCAGTTCATCTGAAAGAATGCTACTATCTCATTTGGGGAGAAAAAGATGCAAAGAATAAAAGGAAAGTAATTAAAAATGGGATGAAAGGGGAAAAGGAGGAAAGAGGAAAGAATATCAATATAAACGTTTGATTCCAATATCAAAAACGGAAAAGAAAAAAAATTCCTAATTAAATGAATGAACTGCAGTTTGTAAGCAATCAGCCTTACCAAGGTGTGGTCACATACCTCCTCCCTCCTCAAACTGAACATGTACAAGAAAAACCTTAATCTCATTCTGCCTGATTCCCCTACTTTCTCTTCCACTTCCAAAGAAAGAGCAGTAAGTGGACTGGGCCTCCTGGAGGAAGAGAAGGAGTCAGAAAGGTCAGCCCATGTAGCCCCTCAGAGTCCTGGTACTGGATGGAGCTATTAGAGAGTCTCAAAAGGAGAGAGTCAAGAGAGACCACTATTTCCGGAAAGAAGTGTCCGTAACCTCCTCTAGAAGAAACTAGAAATCTACAAGCAGCAACGTATTCTGCTGCCTTTCACACCCACCAAAAAGCTTTGCTTTTCAATTATCAATTTAACTTCGAAAGAGATTTTAAAGAACAGTTAATAATCACTGATTAAGGTGACAAGAGGAAAAAGGAAGCAATTCTATATATACTATAAAGGGAGAGAGGGGAGGAAGGAAGGAACAAGGACGACCTACACGGCCACGCTGATCAACCCAGCTACAGCATTGAACCTAACAAACGTTCAGTAAGTCACTACACACAATACTTAAATAAAAAACTAAAATTTCAAACCTTCCATTCATAAGAGTTTCAAACTCTAACAAAGCTCCCAGTTTTGCCTTCCTCTGCCAGCACCGCATAACAAGCCATGGCAGCACCTCCCATTCCTCGTGTAATTAAGACTCAAATGTCACAGCTCCAGACATGCAGATACAGCTATCATTTTTTGAAATTGCAAAACAAAATCCACTTTACAGTTTTCAAGTATTTGAACGTCTACTCTATTAAGTGATTCTCCTAACACTGTAAAGTAGTTATTTGCAGAGATGATGGGTGGAGAGCAAGCCCCAGCAAAGCCTCTATTGTAAGTGTAATCACAGGAGTAGGAGCTTGTTTGTCTATCAGTGTTATAAATAAGAGGGGAACTCAACCTCAAACCTGACTTGAACACCTCTGCCCTTGTCTTAAATAAATATGCACATCCCTGTTTTCTCAAACAGAATAAAATGGACATTTTTTAATATTCCTTGTTTTTCCCACAAAAGATTTTTTTAAGATTTTATTTATTTATTTTACAGAGAGAAAGAGAGAGAGAGAAAGAGAGAGAGAGTGTGCGCACAGAAACAGGGGGAGCAGCAGAAGGAGAGGGAGAAGCAGGCTACCTGCTGAGCAGGAAGCCTGATTCGGGGCTCAATCCAAGGACCCTGCAATCATGACCTGAGCCGAAGGCAGATGTTTAACTGACTGAGGCACCCAGGCACCCCAACCATTTTTAAGCGTACAATTCAATGGCATTAAGTGCATTCACGGTATTGTGCAACCATCACCACTATCCATCTCCAGAATTTGTCATCATTCAAAACAGAAACTATACCCATTAGACAGTAACTCCCCATTTCCCCTCCCTCTATTCTACTTTCTGTCTATGCATTTGCCTATTCTAGGTGCCTCATGTAAGTGGAATCATACTAATATCTGTCCCTTTGTATCCTGAATCTTTCACCTAGCATAATGTCTTCAAGGTTCATTCATGTTGTAGCATGTATCAGAATTTCCTTTTTGGGATTCCTGGGTGGCTCAGTTGGTTAAACGTGTGCCTTGGGCTCAGGTCATGATCCCAGGGTCCTGGGATCAAGTCCCACATGGGGCTCCTTGCTCAGCTGGGAGCCTGCTTCTCCCTCTGCCTGCTGCTCCCGTTGCTTCTGCATGCACTCACTGACAAATAAATAAAATCTTAAAAAAAAAAAAGAAAGAAAAGAATTTCCTTTTTAAGGCTAAAAAACATTCTATTGTATGTACATTACCACATTTTGTTTATCCATTCATCAGTGGAGGGACATTTAGGTTGTTTCCACCTTTTGGCTATTGTGAATAATGCTGCTGTGAACACGAGTGTACAAATACCTGTTTAAGTCCCCCCTTTCAATTCTTTGGATATTACTTAGGAGTAGAATTGCTGGATCCTATGGCAGTGTTATGTTTAACTTTTTGAGGAACCACAAAATTGCTTTCCATAGTGGCTACACCACTGCATATTCTCACCAGTGATACACAAGGGTTCCAGTTTCTCCTACCGTTTTTTTTTATAATAGCTATCCTAACAAATGTCAAGTGGTATCTCATTGTGGTTTTCATTTATATTCAAAGGAAAGGGTCCTTCTGCCTATGGCTTTAAAGCATTTTGTTTCTGAAGGTGTTCCTATGGCACTGGTCCATCTCCACTCCCCAAAGATGTGTCTTATCTTCTGGCTCTCCATCATGGTTCTCAAGAGTCTACCACTCATTCACTGCACTAGTCACTTCAAATCTTGTCCATTATGACTACCACTATACTCTACTCTGCTTTCTCTGCTTTCCTTGCACATCCTTTCACCTATGTTTCTCAAAAAATGTTATCTATTTATAACCACACACCCCCAGTTTCATCAACACACTCCTTCAACTTCTGGAAGAACCTACTACTCCCAGCACTTTTGGCACTTTAAGTCTTCTCAGGAATTGTCAACAATGCTCAAAATTTCTTTCTTGACTATCTAAGGCACTTGCTTTTCTTTTTCTTGGTTTTAGGTTCAGCACTCTTTTGGATGCTTGAAAATGACAGACAGGTCTATAGATAACCAAAGTTTTGTCTAAGTCTACCTGCATTTAAGCAGAGTTTATAGATAAATAAAACAAATACATTAAACTCACTCTCAAGGAATAAAAAAGAAACTATATAGATCTTAAAATATAATGAATGTTTTAGGGGAAAAAAAGGTAGATCACAATAAAGGGAATCAGAAGTGTTTGAGGCAAAGGAGTTACAATGTTTACATAAGATGATTAGGGTAGGCCTCACTAAGAAAGTGACATAAAAGCAAGATTTGACAGTGATGAGAATTAGCCATACAGATATGTAGAGGAAGAGCACAGGGAACAGCCAATACAGAAGCCCTAAGGCAGAAGCAGGACTGTCCAGTTCAAGGAACAGCAAGAAAGCTAATGTGGCTGCAGCAGAGTGAACAAGGGGGATTCGGTAGGTAAGGTCAGAAGGTTAATAGAAGACCAGATCAGATAAGGCCTTATGGGTATTTCCTCAAGAGTGGAATGGAGAGCCACTGCAGGGCTTCTAAAAGAGGAGTGACATGATCTCACACAGGTATAATGAGAATGATTCAGGCTGCTGTACTGAAAATAAAGGAAAAAGTAGCAGCTGAAAGATCAGTTAGGAAATGCTACAACAATCCAGGCAAGAGAGGATAGTGGCTTAGACCACAGTGGTAGCAAGAGACACGGTGAGAAATTGTTGATGTATTCTGAACACAGGTCTGGTAAGTTTTCCTGGTGCATATGGGGTATAAGAGAAATATAAGGTACAAAGTTTTGACCAGAACAACCAAAAGAGTAGAGGTGCCATAAAATAAGACAGGGAAAACTGCTGGTGGGGAAAAAAAGCTTAGAGGAGGAAAATGAATCATTTTAATTTTGTATATGTTGAGTTTGAGACACTTCCAACTTTCCAACAAATAAATACAGTCAGGTTGATGAAACAATGGTTTTTAACATTTCTCTCTTACTATATCGTATTAGATAATAAATCATAGGTTTAATTTGGTGTAGATTCTACAGTTTTAAAACAAATTAATTTCAGCAGTTACCACATACATGAAAAAAGAAATACTCATAGTTTGGTGCCAATGAATTCCCAACGACTGACCTCATCCTTAAAAGCTTGAAGATCAAGACTGAAATCTACTCCACCTCACAGTCATAGATATGGGGTCAAATCTCAATAAATGAGGAAGAATAACAAAAGAGAATGAGCTCCCGGCATCTGTTATCAACACTGAATTCTTCATACTGACTGCAATTGGAGGACCCCAGTGATCCTAACATATCAACTACAGTCTGACACAGTCCTCTTGTTCTAAACACAGATTTTTCTCTCCTTCTGTTCACTGGAAGGTCCCAAAAGAAGAGAATGGTTCAGAGTCTGAGAACAAACACCATTTAGGAAGAAAAACAATTCAGAGAGGAGCCTACATCAGAATAGCATTATTCCCATATTCTTCTGGTCCAGGCCACTGGAGAAATCACAAAATCATACCATCTCAAGGCTGGAAAGGGCTCATCATGTGTCAACAAATATTTTCCAAGTGATCATGTGCTAGATGCTAAGGATACACAGATGATTATGACAAAATCCCTATTCAAGGCACTGTGTACTAAGTACTTTAATAGATGAATTACCTAACAGTTATGGGAGTATAAAGACAGGAATAAAAGAGTGGATTTTCAAAATAAATTGCCAAGAATTAACTTGGGATGATCACTACATCCAATGTCTCCTACCAAAAGACTCACATGGTGATTCAAGCTAAGGAGGAAGCAAGGCTGCAGTCCTAACAGGGCTGGGACTTGCAGCCTCTTAGAATCAGTCTTGTTCTCTTATGTGACTGGTTAAAGAAAATAGTTAAAGGTGCTTATGATATTTTCCATCCCCGCTTCATTTCTTTTCCACAAAAAATTGGGATCATGAGAAAACACCGTTCTAGTCCAACCATTCACTCAGTGCCAATCTTCGAATTTTACAAGAGAGTACTTAATCCTTTAAAATATTTGCTAAAAGAAGAGTGTCTCTCTTCCCTTCCCAAAGGAAATGTCTTTTAACCTAGGCTATTTACAGAGGTCTAGGCCACAAGTTTAATTTCTAGAATAAAACTAACCATAACCACTTTCAATGCCATGTGACTTTTCCTGTGGCCCAAGTTCTAAACCCTCAACCTTCCAAGGCTTAGAAGTCTTTCTAGCTGAGTCTTCTGACACCCTTACTTTTCATTTTATTGCTAATTATGACTCTCAGGAATTCGCTCACAAAGAACTACAGGAATTTACTCTATCAATCCACAAACCATATTTCATGTTCATTTTCCAGACAAAATCTCAAAGGCCTATAATGCACAATGTCAGAAAGTATCATCTGTCTTTATACATCTCCAAAGTTATCTCCAACATATGAGTTTTTACTTATTGGTAACCTCTCTCTACCCAAATAGAAACAACCATGATAACGTATTCTAACAAACTGCTATCTCAGCAATTACAATGGAGTGTATGCTTTCAATAGTGAGTCAAGCCTTGGGAGTGGTTTAACACATGGAAATTCACCAGCTGGCATCTACAATTAGATTCAAGGAGACAAATGGAATTTTTGTATTAGGTTTTTCCAAGAGTTAACTAGTTCTTAAATTGATTATACTCTTCTGAAGTATTTACAGATGAAATGATATCATGTCTGGGATTTGTTTTAAAATATTGAGGAGGAAGGGGGAGTAAGGTTAAACAAGAATGGTCATATGTTGGTAACTGTTGGAGCTGGGTGATACACACACGGTGGTGGTTTTATTATTCTCTTTATTTTTATATGTGTTTGAAATTTTCCATAATAAAGATTTTTTAAAAACTGATGTCATGATACTTAACTTGAAAAACAAAGAACAAAGTAATTCTTGGGACCAATGAGCTCCATAACCTACCAGTGTAAAAACTGTGCTTTTCCTAAGAAATACCTCAATTTTAACACTTATTTCTCACTGAACCAATATTTATTGAGCACAACCACCGTGTGTCAGGCACCAGTCTGAGGGCTGAGGATACAATGATAAACTAAATTCTCTCTCCCTCAGGGCATCTAATAGGGAGTCTATTGTTATAAAAGGCAAGCACATGGTATCTAGACTGAACAGGGAGATCTAACCCAACCCTGGCCAATCAGGAAAAGCTTCCCAGGCACCATCTAAGTTAATTCTGGAAAGTACAACCCAAAGAAATAAACACCTGGTTGGCTTAGTCAATGGAGCATGCAACTCTTGATCTTGGTGTTGTGAGTTTAAGCCCTGCATTGGGTGTAGACATTACTTAAAAAAAAAAAAAAAAAAAAAAAGAACCATATCATTTTTTTTGCCCATGTTGACCTTTACCATTTTATAGACTGTCAGATCAACAAGTAAATGACTGCTCCTTTATGAACTAAAAAGTTATCAAATAAATCATTCACTCAACAAATATTAAATACCCAGCATGTGTCAGCATGTGCTGGGATAAAACATGGTCTCTACCCTCATGGGGTTTATAATCTTAGAGCATAGGAAGACAAAAACAACAAGCAAACAAGCCATCAAGCAGAAAACTACAGTTGGGACCTTGAACAACACGGGTTTGAATTGCATAGGTCCCTTCATACACAGATTTTTTACAACAAATACAGTATAGTAAATAAACATATTTTCTCTTCCTTATGATTTTCCTAATAACATTTTCTTCTAGTTTACTTTATTGTATAAATACAGCAGTTAAAACATATAACATACAAAGTATGTGTAACTATGAGGCTGTATGTTATCAGTAAGGCTATGTTATCAGTAAGGCTTCTAGTCAACAGGCTATTAAGTTTGGGGGAATTAAAACTTACATGTGGATTTTCAACTGCACAGGCTCAGTGCTCCTAACCCATTCGTTGTTCAAGGATCAACTGTAATTACAAATTGCTCTAAGTTATAAAGGAAACAAAGGAGGGGCTTTGTGGGCAGAAAGTTATTTTTTAGATATGGTGGTAAAGAAAGTTGAAAGAACTAAAGAAAAACCAACTGATGATGATAGAACTGATTGAAGAGGAAAGAAATATCAAAGAAGTGGTGAGAGCAGTATAGATAAAGCACGCATACAATGTAAGTCATGGGAAGTAATCTGGATTTTATTCTAAATGCAACAGGAAAGCATTGGAGAGGAGGGTTCTAAGCAGAGAAGTGACATGACTCAGCTTGTTTTTTGCTTAGTTTTGTTTTAAAGATTTTATTTATTTGAGAGAGAGAGTAAGGGAGAGAGACATCACGAGCAAGGGGGAGGGGCAGAGGGAGAAGCAGACTCCCCACTGAGCAAGGAGCCCAACGCGGGACTGGATCCCAGGACCCCTGGGTCATGACCTGAGCCAAAGGCAGCCACTTAATGACTGAGCCACCCAGGCACCCTCGCTTATGTTTTTAAGATCATTCCTGCCACTTCGGGGAGCAGGGACTGAAAAAGAATAATAATTTTTACCAAGAAGAACTGTAGATAAGTAAAACCAAACACCAAAATTTTGGCCAGTGGAAATCATCTCTGCAATTTCATTACCAACCTAAAACCTTTTAAAGTGCTACTCAGTCCAGGCTTCACCTACAGGTTTTAGGTTTTTTGGTTTTCTGTTTTAGTTTTTTGATGCTTACAACTAATGGGTCATGACCTCTGCGATCTCTGGAAAACAGAAACAAGCCCAGATGCCTGGAGGTTAGCATTCTTCTCATTCTCCAATTGCCAAAGTCAGATTAATTTTCATTTTTTCATCTCCTATTCCACAATCAGCTTCTTGACTGAAAGGAAGGGAGTAGGGACTTCCTCCAGTGTTTCAGGCAAAAATATGCTTTACCAAACATCTGATAAAGAATGTATGTAATTGCACAACCTTTCTTCTCACTGCCAACTATGTTCCAGGTAGGAACTCCACTATGAAAACAATTCTAATTTTCCTGTCCAAATTTGCCAGATCTTAGAAAGCCACCTGAAGCAAATCCACTTAATTCTGCTTTAAAAAAAAGTTTTCTCATTCCAAAGTCTGAACAAGAATACACTAATAGCATTTGCAATTGATAAGGAAAGAAAAATAAATTCCATTGTCAATCCCCAGGGCATGTGGCTAACAATCTTAATAAAAGCACTAACAAACTAAGTCATGTGCCAAGGTATTTTACTCAGTTATTTAAAAGTCAGAATGGAAGAAGTGAGAGACAGTACCAACATCTGTAGAATACCCATGAGATTTCTTCACATAATTTCACTCAATCTTGATAACATCCCTACAAGATAAGTACATCTCCATTTTGTTCATGAGGACACAGGCCCAGAGAAGTTGACGCTAGAGCCAGGTCACCCAATGTTAAGTGGCTTCCAATGGCCCATACTCTTTCCATTAAACAAATGTTTAAAGATCTAAATTACAAAAATTTTACCACATGACCAATGTACTAATAGATAAAATAAGTTTATACACGTATATGTATGTGTATGTGTTTCATTTGGAGGCCTAATCATCAACTGTAATATCTTTCAGTGGTGAAAGCATGTAGGATTCCTACTTAGACCACCAGAAAGCATCTCCGAAGAGATAAGGGAGTTTGTGGCAAGCTATCATGGTTATTTGCTTTTTTTTTTTTTTAAGATTTTATTTTTAAGTAATCTCTACACCTAACATGGGGCTCGAACTCACAAGCCTGAGATCAAGAGCCCCATGCTCTTCCAACCAACCCAGCCAGGCGCCCCAAGTTATTTGCTCTTAATGAAGCCAAAGGAGCTCCTCCTTAAAGGCAGCATATACTTTCTTAGGGCTACAGTGACTGCAAGGAGTCCCTAACAAAAGCTATAGAGAGACTCATGCACAAGGACCATTCCCAAGTCCAGGAAAGTCTGTAAGTGATTTAGGGTTGGTGACAATGAGTAACATGTATATACAAAAACAACCATTCTGTCAACAAAATCAAAGATGGCATAAATGAAAGCACCCAACAGTGGTTGGCAAAGAAATACTTAATAAAAACTAGTTTCTTCTACTCTCTGCTCCAAGTTATTTGTATAAGAAATAATAATACTAACTGTGCTGGATGGAGCCATAACATCTTACGTAGCTGGGCAAACTGGTGAAATGTTCTTCCTCTCAAACCCAGACAACACTGAGCTTGCTTACCGGGTCCCACATTTGCTAATAAGAGCAGGGACACAACCAGCCACATCTCAGAAGTTGGAAGTCTTAAGGATTATTTTATTTCCTCCATCAATCAGCACAGCAAATGGACAGAAAGGTATCTTCAAAGCAAGTCTCTCTAATAAGCGAGTACAACACAACTCAGCAAAACCACCAAGCTATCATTGCAATCTACATTAGAATCTGTGGCTCAGTCGGTTAAGCATCTGCCTTCCGCTCGGGTCATGATCCCAGGGTCCTGGGATCAAGTCCTGAATTCGGCTCCCTGCTCAGCGGGGGAGCCTGCCCCTCCCCCTGCTCGTGCTCACACACTCGCTCTCTGACAAATAAAATCTTAAAAAAAAAAAATCTGCATTTCTCTACTTTTACGCCCACTGAATCATACACAACCCAACATATTAAATCATTACTAAACACCTTTCACTAAAGCAATTATTCTTTCACTAAAGCAACTTATTCTTCAACTATTTCAATGATTTAATTTTTGAAATGAAATGATCTTTTCTTTTAAAAAAATTATTTTAGGGGCGCTTGGGTGGCTCAGTCAGTTAAATGTCTGACTCTTGATTTCGGTTCGGGTCATGATCACAGCAGGGTCATGAGATCGAGCCCTGCTTTGGGCTCTGCGCTGGGCGTGGAGCCTGCTTAGGATTCTCTGCCTCTGGGGCGCCTCAGTGGCTCAGTCCTTAGGCGTCTGCCTTCGGCTCAGGTCCCAGGGTCCTGGGATTGAGCCCCACGTTGGGCTTCCTGCTCAGCGGGAAGCTTGTTTCTCCCTCTCCCACTTCCCCTGCTTGTGTTCCCTCTCTCGCAGTCTCTCTGCGTCAAATGAATAAATAAAATCTTAAAAAAAAAAAGGATTCTCTGCCTCTCCCTCTGCCTCCCCTCTAAAAAAAATAAATAAAAATAATATAAAGTTCTTTTAAGTTAATTCTACCATTTAGATGCTTCTGAGATTCAGACTCTGGGATTAACGATCTATTGTAATTAAAGTTGAGATACTATAAAGTGGTAGTTATTGCTGGAGTGAATACAGTCACAACAGTAAGGATCAAATGAAAATCACAGGAGGGCGCTCAAGGTTCATCTAACTTAATACTCTTACTTCACAGAGGAAAAAAACCCAAAAAACTCAGGCCAGAGAGATTAGACAACTTGTTCCAATATTATATAACTTATTAGTGACAGAATGAGGATCTTTAAACCCCAAGCCCACTGATGCCCTGTTGGCCTCTAATAATATTAGCCACCACTTATCAGATAATTACAATGTGCCAGGTGCTATACTAAGGGTTTTACATGTGTGATCTCATTTAATCTCACCACAATCCTATGAGGAAGGCATTATCAAGCCTATTTTATACACCAGGAAATCAGAATTCAAACCAAAGTCTGTCTAATGCCAAGTCTTTGGTTTTAACCATTACACTATGTCCACATTCCATTCATTCATTCATTCATTCATTCATCAAATACTCACTAAGTAAGTGTAACATGTCAGGTACTATCTTAGCCCCAGGGATAGTAGTGATGAAAATGGACAAGGTCCCGGCCATTACAGAGGTTTATGGTAACAAGTAAAAATAATAGTAATAAGCACTTCAGGCATGACTGGTAATTGCTGTGGGGAAAAACAGTCATGTGATAATAAGAGACAACACTATGCTACCTGTCATACGTGAAATCACTGAACATGTACAAGACTACCACCTCACACCCATTAGGATGTCTACTAAAGAAAGAAAGAAGGAAAAGAAAAGAAAAGAAAAGAGAAGAGAAGAAAAAAACAATCCACACACAAAATAACCAGGATTGGTAAGGATGTGAGAAGTTGGAACCTTTGTGTACTGCTGGCAAGAATGTAAAATGAAAGTATATTTAATCTTGGGATAGTGAAAATAACTAAACAAGATCCTGAACCCACCAAAGATAAGAGGTATTTGAAACAGGATATTCCGAATGGCCGATAAACGAATGTCCTTCTTTAGTTTAGTATTAATTCTAACTTGGGCTTAAAAAGAAACAGTTCTGTCAGAGAAATCTGTCAATGAGGATAATAGATTCTTTCAGATTAAACTACCAAGATTACGCACGTATGCAATTTCAATATCCATTTCTTCCCTCATTCCTACATTCTTGTTAAATTTCTCTCAGTCCCTCTGACGTCTCAGCACAGAGACATACTCTGACTACTGTACAGGTGAAGGCAGTTCATTAAGCTCTTTCACTGGACTCAGACTGCTTCTATGGGAACTGCCTCCTCTTAAGTTTCTGGGCTACTATCAGTAGAAGCAACTCTTAATCTCCCTGGGTTCCTTTTCAGGGGAATGTGCCAAGGAAAAATGAAGGAGAAAAGACCTGGGTCCACAGTTATCTAAAGTACTATACTTTCATCCATCATGGACTTTATACTGCATGTTATTCAGCTTCGTGCTAGAATTTACCATCAAATCTTCTTTATTTACTAAACTCACTTGGTACAGCTCTTACAATAGATACATGAAGAAGAAAACAGTATCAGTTAGGTGCAGCTACTATCCCTCAATGAACTATGATATTAACAGGAAGAAAAGGCCTTAATGAAAAAAAGAAATATGACACTGAAAAAAGAAAAATTGGAAAAGAGCACGATAGGGGAGGAAAGTCTGAAAACAAGTTTGAGGTCAGATGACTCATTGTATTAATCAAGGAGAGTTGTTTTGTAAAGGAGTTAAGCCTGAGGCTAACTTTAAAAATGGGCAAGGATGGGGGCTCCTGGCTAGCTCAAAGAGCACACGACTCTTCATCTTGGGGTTGCGAGTTTGAGGTCCACGCTGGTTGTAGAGATTACTTAAATAAGTGACTAAAAATAAATAAATAAAAAAATTCCAACCACCATTAAAAAAAAAAAAAGGGCAAGGACACAGTTTGGAGAATTAAAAGAAGAAAGCTGTTCAGAGAATTCAGGGCAGCCTGATCACAGTCAAGAAAGTAACAATTATCAGTATAGAATGATAACCAGTGTTTTTTAAAGTTCTGACTGAAAAAACATGTAATAATTCTGCTTGACCTATGAAAGTCTCCATAATCAAGTTTGATGAAGACAGCACACAACTACAGACTAACTAAAGACCAAGAAACAATGTGGCAACCGAATTAAGTCAGATCACTCATCCTTCACAGACTATAAATCAGAAAGGAAGAAATCTGCCATTTTCTATAGCTACACCAGAATGATATTCTGAAACGTTTTCCTTCCTCTCATTTGAGAAGTTATAATGAACGGAGTCTATTATTAAGCCCATGCTATTTTCCACAGATAGCAGTGTAAATGCACAAGACAAAGAAATGGTAGCTGAAACAGATTCTAAGCAAGAAGAGCTTATCCAGCCTTTGTTTTTTAAATTGAATGTTAATTTCACATATATAATCAAGGGACATTTCTGTAATTCTTCAGAATTAGCAATTACTTTATTTAAGCAGGGTTTTACATATGGTAGATGCTCAGCAACTATTTGAATGAATGAATAACCTAATTTGTACTCAAGGTACTACTGCCAAGAGAAGCCAAAAAAATTAACTCTAAAACGACTGAAGCTGGAAAACCACAGGAGGATGAAGAATGGGGTATTTTCTTGCAATGGTGCTGCAATTATTCGTCCACCCACTCATTCAACAGAAATCTGAAGACCTATTATGGGCCAGGCACTTTTGTAGTGTGCGCATGTGTTGGGGTGTACAGATCAGCTGTTAGATACTGGCTGACCTCAACCAAATTTGGCACACAAACATCTTGTGTTTCCACAGAATGTTGACCAACAGTATTTTTTTAAATCAACTTTGATGTGTAATTTACTTACATTAAATTGTCATTGTAAATTGTACATTGATGTATAATTTATTTACAATAAAACGCACCATTACAATAAAATGCTCCCATACATAAAATGTACAGTTCCAACGAGTTCAATGAGTTCTGACAAATGCACATTTTTGTGTAATCACCACTCCCAATCAAGAAAAAACATTCCCACCACTCATGTCTTTTTGTAGTCAATCTTCCCCCCCCCACCCTAGCCATAAGCGACCACTGATCTAATTTCTATCACTATAAATTAGTTTTGCCTATTCTACAACTTCAAAATAAATGAAACCAATATGGAATGCCTGGGTGGCACAGTCGGTTGAGCATCCAACTCTTGGTTTCCACCTGGATCACGGTCTCGGGGTCGTGGGACCAAACCACAGTTCGGGTTCCACGCTCAGCATGGAGTCTGCTTGGGATCCTCTCTCCCCTCTCCCTCTGCTCCTCCTGCTCATGCTAATAGATAAATAAATCTTCAAAAATTTTATTTAAAAAGTGAAACCAAAATAAATGTTACTTCTCTCAATGTACTTTTTGAAATTCATTCACACTGTTGTATGTATCTTTAATTCACCATTTATCCACAGTTTGTTTACCTAGTCACCTGTTGACAGTATTTGGGTGGTTTCCAGTTTTTGGCTATTATGAATGAAACGGCTATGTACAGTCACATGGTCTTTCTGGGAATATATGTTTTCATTTCTCTTGGGTAAAAAACACCAAGGTGGAGGATGGCAAGGTTGCATGGTGAGTATGTATTTAACTTTACAAAAAAACCTGACCAGTTGTTGTACTTTTCATACTCCCACCAGCAACATACATGAATTCTAGTGTTTCACATCTTCACCAATACTTGGAATTGTCCATATGTTTTTTATTTTATCTATTTTAGTGGGTTTATCTACTCTAGTGGGGATGAAATGGTATGTCATATAGTTTTAATTTGTATTTCCCTGGTGACTAATAATGTTGAGCATCTTTTCACATGCTTTTGGACATTCAAATATATTTTCTTCTATGAAGCATCTATTAAAACCTTTTGCTCATTTTTAATTGGGTCATTTGTCATATTTTGAGTTTTAAAGTTTTTTTTACATATTCTAAATATAAATTCTTTGATGAATCTATCTATAGATATCTACATATATATATAACGAAATTATATATATGTGTGTGTATATGTGTGTATAAATATTTTCTCCCAGTCTGTAGGCTTACATTTTCATTTTCTTACAGTGTCTTCTAAAGAACAGAAGGTTTTACTTTTGATAGGTCTGATTTACCAATTTTTTCTTCCATAGTTAGTATCTTTGTTTCCTAAAAAATCTCTGCCTACCTCAAGGTCACAAATATTTTCTTATAATTTTTTCTATAAGTTTTATGGTTTTAGTTTGTATGCTATGGCTATGAGCCATTTCATATTAATTTGTGTGTATGGTGTGAGACAGGTACTGAGATTCATTTCTTTACATACAAATATCCAATTGTTCCAGCAACATTTGTTGAAAAGACTACCCTTTCCTCTACTGAATTGCATTTAACCCTCTGTTGAAAAATCAACTGACCATACATGTGTCTATTTCAGCATTCCCTACTGTGTTCCAAAAGTATCTATTTTTACACTAATACCACACTGTCTTGATTACGCTAGCTTTATAATGTCTTGAAATCAGGTAATTTAATTCCTCCAAGTTTGTTCTTCCACTTCTAAATTATTTTGGTTATTCCAGATCCTTTACATTTTCATGTGAATTTTAGATTCAGCATGTTTCTACAAAAAAGTCTGCTGAGATTTTGATTGTGAACACACTGAATCTTTATAGATTATTTTGGGAAGACTGGACAGCTTTACATTACTGGGTCTTTCAAGCCATGAATATGATAAATCACACATTTAAGTTTTCTTTAACGTCTCTCAGCAATGTTTTGTGGTTTTCAGTCTAAAGATCTTATATATATTTAACTAAATTTGTTCCTAAGAAGCTTTTTTAAAGATTTACTTACCGATTTTGGAAAAAGAGAGAGAATGAGTGGGAGGGGCAGACGGGAAAGAGAATCTCAAGCAGGCTCTGGGCTGAGCACGGAGCCCAATGCAGAGCTCGATCTCATGACCCGAGATCATGACATGCACCAAAACCAAGAGTCAGATGTTTAACCGTCTGCACCACCCACACGCCCCAAGAAACTTTTTAAATTTTAAATTGGTTGCTAATATTGTAAAGTAGAGAAAATTTACAATTAAAAAAAAATCCAGATTTCTGGCTTTCCTTGAAAAAAATCAAGGGATCAGCAATTGTGGGCCTACACCCTCACATGTCAGTAATATCCTAGAACTAAAAAGTGGCAACCCTCTTTAGACAGGGCATGTCCTCTCCAATTTGCCACAGTCTTACCACTCCTCATTAAAAATCCCTGATCTACACAATTCCATTCATTTTAAATTACCTGCTTGGAGCCTATATCCAGTGAAACAGGGGAAGAGGCAGGAGTATAATATAATTATATTTGCATTTTAAAACTCTGACTTCAGTGTGGAGAATTGATTAGTTAGGGTCAGAAAGAAGAAGAGAAGTAGTAAAACTAGGTAAGAATTTATTGATGTGGTCCTGGAAAGTGCATAACTTGGACTAGCTAGAATGACTTCGGTAGAAAAAGGATATTGACAAATAAGATTTGTCAATATTTCTGGAGTGATTACCAACCGAAACTGATGATGGAATGGATGTGAGAGGACAGAGGCAGATGTCAAAGACGACCTGTCAGATTTCTGGCTTGTGTAACCAGCTGGACAGAAGTGCCATTTACAGAAATGGGGCACGCTGGAGCAAGAACAACTCTGGCAGCAGGAAAAGAAGGCTAAGAATTCAATTGGGAATATAAACTTGGGATGTCTATGAGACCTCCAGGTAGAGGTGGCAAAATTACTTCTGTTCAAAAAATATGGAAATAAACATTTGGGAATCATTATCAGACAAGTAGTTTTTAAAACTATGGGACTAGATGAGATATCCTACAGATAGACAATAAGAGGGCTTGAATCTAAGTCCTGAGAAGGTTCCATACTCAGAAGCCAACATGAAGAACAGCTAGCAAAAGATAAAGAAAATATAGCAGGAGAGGCAGAAGGAATGAACAAAGTATTAGATGAAAAATTAGAATAATGTCATACCAAGGATATAAAATGGCTTTAAAAAGGTGATCAACTATGTTAAATAGCACATGAGAGGTAAAATAAGAATGAAAATGGCTGTCCCTACATTCAATAATCTGCTCAAAAATATTTATTAAGCACCTAAATTATGCTACGTACTGCTGGTGTTGAGGATACAGCAGTAAACAAAATCCTTGTCCCTGTAGAGACTATGATTTAATGGGAAGAGACAAACAAAAACCAAACATATACTGGGGCACCTGGGTGGCTCAGTTGGTTAAGCATCTGCCTTTGGCTCAGGTCATGATCTCAGGGTCTTGGGATCAAGCCCCGCATAAGGCTCCGCACTCAGCAGGGAGTCTGCTTGTCCCCTTCCCGTTCACTTTGCCCCTCCCTCCCACTTGTGATTTCTTGTTCCCGCTCGCTCAAATAAATAAATAAAATCTTTGGGGAAAAAAAATGTCAAGTCCTGTGGAGAAAGGGACACAGAATAAGGGAAATAAGGACTGCCTCAGATTAAGGAGTAAGGTGGTTTTTTTTTATATCTGATGGTCTCTCTAATGAGACATCTGAGCAAAGATCTGAAAAAAAGTGAGGAAGTAAACCATGTGGAGATTTAGGGAAAGNNNNTTTCACGTGGAGAAAAGAGCAAGCACAAAGACCTGGTATGATCCAGGAACGGCAAGGAATCCAGTGGGATTACAGCAGAGTAAGCAAGGATGAAAGTGGCAGATCATGGAACTGACCCTGGAAAACAGATCCTAAGATCTATAATTTATGTGGAGAGCAGATCACAAAAAAACAGAACAGAAACAGAGAATTCAGTTCAGAGGAAGCTACTGCAGTAATCCAAGCAAGAAATAATGATGATTATGTGATGTCAGTTGTATGGATCACTTGATTACGCTACCGTCCCCACTTGTTTGAACACTGTTGCTGTGAAGATATTTTGTGGATGTGATTAATATTCATAATCAGTTGACTTTAAGTAAAGGATAGGGTCCTAGATCATCCAGGTGGGCCTGATTCAATGAGTTAAAAAGCCTTAGGAGCAGAACTAACATTTCCCAGAAGAAATTCTACCTTTGGATAGCAAATTCAGCTCAAGACAGCCTAGCCTATGGATATCATACCTGCTCATCCAGCCCCTATATCATGTAGGGAATAAATCTTTAAAATACATCTCTTAATGTATATCTCCTACTGATTCTGTTTCTCCAGTTGAACCCTGATATAGATTTTGGTATCTGGAAGTGTTCTGTTTAAATACTTAAAAATGTGGAAATGGGGGCGCCTGGGTGGCGCAGTCGTTAAGCGTCTGCCTTCGGCTCAGGGCATGATCCCGGCATTCTGGGATCGAGCCCCACATCAGGCTCCTCTGCTGGGAGCCTGCTTCTTCCTCTCCCACTCCCCCTGCTTGTGTTCCCTCTCTCCCTGGCTGTCTCTCTCTAATAAATAAATAAAATCTTTAAAAAAAAAAAATGTGGAAATGTCTTTGAAACTGGATAATGGGTAGAGGCTAAAGAATTTTGAGAAGCATAATAGAAAAAGCCTAGGTTGCCTTCAACAGACTGCTGGTAGAAATATGGACATTAAAGGCACTCCTGGTGGGAGCTCAGAAGGAAGTAAGAAGCACAGTAGGGAAAGCCTACATTGTTTTTAGAGAATACATATGTAATCATAAACAGAATGCTGGTGAAAATATGAACATTAAAGGTGCTTCTGGTAATGACTCAGAAAGAAATGAGGAACATTATTGGAAACTGGAAGACAATCTTTTTTATATAGCGGCAATAAAACTTGGCTGAACTGCATCCAGTGGTTGTGTAAAAGCAAAATTTGTAAGTGATAAACTTGAAATATTTAGCTCAATTTCCAAGCAACATGCTGAAGGTGCCAGCCCAGCTTCTTCCTGCTGTGTACAGTAAAATGCAAGAGGAAAGATAAATCGATTGGTGAAATGTTAAGCAAAATAAACCAGGACTTGATGATTTTAGAAATCCTCACCTTATCTAGACCACAAAAAACACTAAAACAAAGAGATGCATTATTTAAAAAGCACTGCCGTGGAAAGAAAGCCAAAGATGTGGCTGGACAACCTTTTAACTAGTGCTGACGGTATTACACATACAACTGGGGGATCTCCTCAACCAACCATCTAAAGAGAAGCTACGAACAGAATGCTATTCAGGAAATATCTATGGAGGACCCTCTCGTCTAATGATAAGAATCCCCAAGACATACAAAAGAGACCCACAAGGTTTCTGAAAATGTTATGTCAGCAGAAACACTGCCAACTTGGCCTGACAGAGAAAGAAAGAGAATGAAACTAGAGAAAGCTACTGAACTACCAAAATTCTACAGGCAAGAAATAGGCTAATAAAACTACTCAGTTGCGAACATGTACTATCCTTTGAGAAGTTAAGATAGACACTAAAAGCAAAGGCAACAAAAGTAAAAATAAATTAGTGGAACTACACCAAACTAAAAAGCTTCTGCACAACAAAGGGACCCATCAACAAAATGAAAAGGCAACCTACTGAATGGAGGAAAATATTTGCAAGCCATATATCTGATACAGGACTAATATCCAAAATACATTTTTTTTTTTTAAGATTTATTTGACAGAGAGAGAGACAGCCAGTGAGAGAGGGAACACAAGCAGAGGGAGTGGGAGAGGAAGAAGCAGGCTCCCAGCAGAGGAGCCTGATGTGGGGCTCGATCCCATAACACCAGGATCACGCCCTGAGCCAAAGGCAGACGCTTAACGACTGAGCCACGCAGGCGCCCCCCAAAATACATTTTTAAAAAACTCCACAACTCAATAGCAAAAAACCAGTCTGATTTAAAAATGGGCAGAGGATCTCAAGAGACATTTTTCCCAGAGAAGACATACAGATGGGCAACAGGTACATGAAAAGATGCTCATCATCACTCATCATCAGCGAAATGCAAATCAAAACCACAACGAGACACCTCACATCTGTCAGAATGGCTATTATCAAAAAGACAAAAAATAACAAGTGTTGGTGAGGATATGGAGAACAGGGAACATTTGTGCACTGTCGGTGGGAATGTAAATTTGCACAACCAGGATGGAAAACAGTATGGAGGAGGTTCCTCAAAAAATTAAAAACAGCACTACCGTATGATCTACCACTTCTGGGTATTTACCCAAAGAAAACAAAAACACTAATTTGAAAAGATGTATGCACCCCCATATTCACCGCAGCATCACATACGATAGCCAGAGATGAAAACAATCTAACTATCCACTAAGGGATGAATGGATAAAGAAAATGTGGTATATATAAATATTATTCAGCCAAAAAAAGTGAAGGGGGTCAAAAGGTACAAATTTCCAGTTATAAAAATAAATTAGGCATGGGATGTAATGTACAGCATGGTGACTATAGTTAACAATACTGTACTGCATATCTGAAAGTTAGTAAGAGAGTAAATCTTAAAAGAAGAAAAAATATAACTATGTACAGTGACAGATGTTAACTAGACTTACTGTGATTTTTAATTTAGATTTTATTTATTTGTCAGAGAGAGAGAGAAAGTATATAAGCAGGGGGAGAGGGAGAGGGAGAAGCAGGCCCCCTGCTGAGCAGGGAGCCTGATGCAGGACTCCATCTCAGGACCCTGGGATCATGACCAGAGC
The DNA here is from genome assembly GCF_017311325.1 of Ursus maritimus. Classification (NCBI taxonomy): domain Eukaryota; kingdom Metazoa; phylum Chordata; class Mammalia; order Carnivora; family Ursidae; genus Ursus; species Ursus maritimus. The sequence continues at coordinate 48,982,158 of NW_024424564.1, forward strand.
CGAAGGCAGATGCTTAACCAACTGAGCCACCCAGGTGTCCCTATTGTGATCATTTTGCAATATAAACAAATACCAAATTATCACAATGTACACCTAAAACTAATAATGTTTTATTTCAATTATAACTCAATTTAAGACAGAAAGAAAGGAAAAGAGAGAAGAAAACTAGAGCTGAACCTTGAGCCCACAAGCTAGAGCCCTGGGCCCAGAGCATGGAGTCTAAAGCCACACAGGATTACTCCTAGGCTTTGAAACGTTAATGGAATTATCCCTGCTGGATCTTGAAATTGCTTGGGACCAGTGACACACTTATTCCTTGTGGTCTCTCCTTTTCGGAACAGGAATGTCTTTACCTGTCCCACTACTGTATTTGGGGAACATATAACTTGTTTTCTAGTTTCACAGGTCCACCAATGGAAAGGATTCTTCCCCAAGATGGATCACACCCAGAGTCTCATATACACCTAATCTGGAGAATTTATACGATGAGATTCTGCACTTTTGAGCTGATGACATGTAGACGAGATCCTGACCTTGAGCTGATGTTGCAGTGGGTTAATATTTTTGGGAATGCTGGAATGGGATGAATGTACTTTGCATGTGGGACAAATGTGAATCTTTGGGGGCCAAAGGACAGACTGTGGTTAAGAATGAAAAGTGGCTCCCTAAAGATACCAACATTTCCCTGGAACTTGTGTTATCTTAAATAACCAAAAAAAAAAAAGGGAGGGGGTCTTTGCAGATGTGATTAAGTCAAGGATCTTGAGATGGGGAGATTATCCTGGATTATCTGGGTGAGCCCTAAATGCAATCACATATGTTTATAAAAGGGAGGAAGAGAGAGATTTCACAAACACAGAGGTTTAAGAGATGTACACAGAGATATGAAGATGCTGCCCTTGCAGACTGAAGTGATACTGCCGCAAACCAAGGAATGCTGGCAGCCACCAGAAACCGGAAAAAGTGAGGAACTTACTCTCCCCTAAAGCCTCCAGAAGGAATACATCTCCGCTGGTGACACCCTGATTCTGGCTCAGTGAGACTGATTTCAGACATCTGGCCTTCAGAACTTTCAGAGAGTAAATTTGGGCTGTTTTAAGCCACTGGGTCTGTGGTGATGTTATAGTAGCCAGCCATGGGAAACTAAACTCATCTGATGGCTTGGACAAGGATTACAGTGGAGGTGGTAAGAAGTGATCAGATATGGATATATTTAGCAGACAGCTGGATTCACTGATGGACTGGATATGAAATGGGAAAGGAAGAAAAGATGATGCCAAGGTTCCTGCCTGAATAACTGTAAAAGTAACCATTTTACTAAGCTAGGGACAACCCACTGGCTCACCAACATGCAAGTCAGTGGTAGCCTCAATGAAAACTGTTTTGGTAAAATTTGGGGCTGGACATCAGATTACAGACGGTTAGAAAATCCAGAGTACTAGGATTTTATAGTATTATAATTTACTTTGAATATTGTTATGCTGTCTTTCTGGTTGTTATTCATCTGTTTATTACCTTCCCCTTTACCTAGCTCCAGTCATTAATGGATCAAATAGTATTAATAAAAAGTTAATTAATTCTCAAGTGGGCCAAGAACTAAGTTTATGACACTGTCCTTTAAGGCAAGGGAGGACAGGGAAAGGAGAAGGGGTGGGTCACTTTCATTCATTCAACAAGTATTTATTGAGCATCTATTATATCCCATGCCAAGCACAATGCTAAATGCTGAGAAAATAGCAATAAAGAGACAGACATGGTCCCTGCCCTCATGAAACTTATAAGAAAAACATAAGTAATTACACAATTATTTAGCTGTAATTGTAGCTACTGCTACAAAAGAAAAATTCTGGGTGTTAAGAAAATTAACATGCACAGAATGATTATGTGCTAAATGCTTTATACGTAACTTATTTACCTCTCACAACTAAACTATGAGGAAATAGAGATTTGGCAAGATTAATTCCCTTGCCCAAGATTACACAGCCAGTGAGTAGTAGAACCAGACTGAAAACAGGTGCATTCAACTCTGAACTCATCACTACTATCTCCAAACAGTAGGAAAATCTACTGTGCTTTTACGAAAGAAAACAAAGAAGTGGCCAGAAGAGGTAGAGATCATGCAGGTAACGTTTTGAGGATCCTTGCTCTAGAAAGAGCTTTCTAAGCTCACTTGATGAAGGTGAATTTTGGAGGGTATTCAAAAATCCCTTAACACTCTCCAAATAGAAAAGGTTACACTATAATTAACTCAGTTTTATTTAGGCACCCAACAGGTTATTAAACATGATGAAAATAAAATGTCATTAATACCTTGCCCAAATTGTACAGGTCATGCCCAGTTTTCATACAAATTGTTTCTGCCAGGCTCACCTTCAGAATCAGTTTTCAGTAAAAGTGGTAATAAATAAATAAATAAACAAACAAATTAAAGGGGTCAATTTTGCTACAGAGTGACTGATTTAGGAAAATGACTAAGTAGGGGCGCCTGGGTGGCTCAGTCGTTGAGCGTCTGCCTTCAGCTCAGGGCGTGATCCCGGCATTCCGGGATCGAGCCCCGCATCAGGCTCCTCCGCTGGGAGCCTGCTTCTTCCTCTCCCACTCCCCCTGCTTGTGTTCCCTCTCTCTCTGTCAAATAAATAAATAAAATCTTTAAAAAAAAAAAAAAAAAAGGAAAATGACTAAATAATCATTTTACTCAATGTATACAAAGATGCATAACAGATATTACACAAATGAGCCACACTACCCTATGATGTTCTACTGCATAAAGGAAAGCTTCAAATTTATTTAATTTCAAGTCAAATCACTAATCTACGATCTTCATTGTATTCTTGGTTTCCTATTCCCACCATTCCAGGTCTCCCCCATTCTCCCTTGCAAAAAAAAAAAAAAAAATCTGAACAGAAAGAAAATGTCAACAAGAATATAAAATGATCACTGAATCTACAAAATGGAGAATTTAAAATACCACCACATCTTTGCCTTCCATGCCACCTTATGGCATTAACCTGGAATATTAAAGAGTGAAAAGCTCCTGCATGGAAGCTTTAGTTCAACTGATTTTCCATAAAAAGTGATTACCCCAAGTAACAGAGATAAGAAAGAAAATGGTCCTTGCCTTTCATTTCTAAATTGTTTTGAAAGGCCAGACAATCAATACTAGGCAAATGTAAAAAGACTACTTTAAATACAACCATCATATAGCGGCACCTGGCTGGCTTAGTCAGTACACCAGGTGACTCCTGATCTCCGGGTCATGAATTCAAATTCCACGTTGGGTGTAGAGTTTACTTACTAAAATAAATTCAAAAAATAATCTTACCAAACAAACAAAAAAATACATCCATCATATAACTAAATACAAAGTCAACAACAAAGCCAGTTTCACCACAAAATCGTAACACCACTCTCAACCCAAATCAACATGGTGTGTCCTAAAATATGAGAGGACAACTTGCCAAGTTCCTGTAAATTCTGTGGTAGTGAAAATATGTACAAATTAACCACGATTAGGAGACTTTGGCATCACTTATGCCATTTACAGTTACAAAGATAACTGAAACACTGACGAAATATGTTTAAAATTTGGACACTATAGTATGTCCTTATTTAGTATTTATTGAGTAATTTAGGATGTGAAATTGCTATTATAGCTTTCTATTTCGGGAATGGCAACAAGATACATATAAGGAATACTGCAAAGAATACTTTGAAAGCTACGACACCTTGATTACAACCATAAAGAATTCTCATACTAAATTTTCACAAACTATGCAAAAGACAGTGAACAGGATCAGACATTTACTGCAAGCAAAGTTAGGCACTTCATACCCATTATCACAGGGAGTCAGTATCTTTTAATTCAAAAAACAGACAGGGATGCCTGGCTGGCTCAGTTGGTGGAACATGTGACTCTTGATCTCAGGGTTGAGAGTTCAAGCCCCACATGGGGCGTGGGGGGCCTACTTAAAAAAAAGAGAGATAGAGAGAACTTGGTTTGTTGCAGGTTCTTCCTAAATTAGTGAATCTCTCCAAGCTTCTCTTTCCTCATCTACAAAATGGAGCTAATACTACACAGAGCTGCTGTCAAAATTAATAAGGTAGCACAACAATGAGTCCACTGTGACTCCATGATCCTTATAACAACTTCATGTTGTAAGAATCATTAACCCCATTTTATAGATGAAAAAACTAGTCACAAGAAGGTTAAAGTGGTGAGTCTATGGTTACACAGCTATTGTCAGTACCTAGCTCTGTTCATGACCTTACACTTGACATGTTACTTCACTAGTTATTTTACTCTCTCATACTACGGCGTTTATAAATTTTTTTTCCAGTTACACCCATTATATGTTAAATTTTGATATCAGAATAAAAATTTTTCAAAGAATAAAAATCACCCATAATTCCCCCTTACATTTTAGAGGTCAAAGACCTATAAGTATCCCACCCATCTTCAAATTCAGTAACAGGGTATACATTCCAGATTTCAAAATGAGCTATCCAAATTACTTGTTACCAGGACTCATATAAACAGGGAATGATTTCTAAAAGCATATGAATAAAAGTGACTAGGAAAGCAAACAAATCAGATATACCACAAAAGTAAATATTTTTACTAAAGTACCTAAAGAAAAGACATTTTCACAATGCTCAATCTTCCAAAGATTCTGCAGATCGTTACTACTACGTGAGCCAGTCTTAAACACAGGGTGAAGAACTTGCCCAAGCTCAGCCGCTAGATTGTTGTGGAACCTCAAACCACTTACTTCCTCAGTGCCTCTGTTCAACTAAACAATGAGAGTTGGACTGAAGTCCCTGAACCGCAGAACTGAAGGCAACTTAGGCATTTAGCTCCACCCAAGGCACCTGGCAAATCACCCAATTCCTAACACCTGCAGAGACATGGAGTTCGATGATCTTCCCTCTTCACAGAAGTGACAGAATTAGTGTGAAGAATCTCTGAGGATTCTTTTGTGACTCAAGTGCTCACTCTGGTATTTTTACCATGGGTCCTGGTTCCACCACTCAGCTCTTCTGAAGATGCACCTGTAAGTACTCCTTCTGGCTAAACCCATTCTGCAGACAGAGGGACAAGAGAATACAAGATATCCTTCACAGGCAACTGTGCACCTCCTGAGGTATTGTTGTTAACTGTGGAGTTCAGCTAAATAAAATCACTGGTTCACTCTATTTGTGAAATAAAAATTATCTAAACATAAGTACTCAAACTGGAAAAACTAATGCTGAAGCAGCAAATGATTACATTTAAATGACTGACATTTAAAAGCCTCTGAATACTCTTATCATTCCACATTCATTCATCTCCGACTTGAATCTCATTCACCCATGGTCAGTTCTGTGCTACTGCCCAAAATGAACAATGATGATAATGATGATACATGTGAACCTGTTCCAAGGACCTGGCATATTTTTAACTTATTTAATCTTTATAGCAGCAATATAAAGCAGCCACCATTATTATCCCCATTTTATAGTGAGTTACCAAGAAGATGTGGTTAAGAGTATCACAGTCACACACCCAAGGTCACACAGCTAGCATGTAGTAGAGGTAGGATTCCAGCCCAGGAAGTCTGGCTCTAGTATTTATGCTTTTAACTGCTTCTCTATCACTCTGACAAGTTACTGATCTCCTCAATAACAGAAAAATTACTCCACCTTCACCTTACACACAGAGATTGTTTGTCCTTAGTACCAATGCTGGCCTAGACTACTTACAACATTTCATACAGCCCCAATTCACTTCCACATATTAGCCTACCATGTTGAGGGCACACAGTAAGCACCAAATAAATACCTGTAGGTATCTGTTAAAAAGAGTTAAATCTTTCCCGGGGCGCCTGGGTGGCTCAGTCGTTAAGCGTCTGCCTTCCGCTCAGGGTGTGATCCCGGCGTTCTGGGATCGAGCCCCCCATCGGACTCCTCCGCTGGGAGCCTGCTTCTTCCTCTCCCACTCCCCCTGCTTGTGTTCCCTCTCTCGCTGGCTGTCTATCTCTGTCAAATAAATAAATAACATCTTAAAAAAAAAAAAGTTAAATCTTTCCCAATTCCCTCATTTTCCTAAAGGTAACCTTTCCCTCCTCTGAATCCTTCCCTCCTCTCCCCCAGCACTTTGTACCTTCTTCCAACACTTTTCTGTTCTAATCTACCCACTGTGGTAGCCAGCCTCCAATATGGCCCCTAAGGATTCTCACCTCCTAGTATTCATACCCCTATGTAATCCCTTCCCACAATATGTGACCAACAGAATACTGGAGAAATGATGGTATGTGACTTCTGAAGCTAGGTCATAAAAGACAATGCAACTTGGTCTCTTGGATTACTTGCTCTGGGGAAAGCCAGCTGCCATGCCACGAGGGCATTCAAATAGTTCTATGGAGAGGCCCACATGGAGAAGAATGGAGACCTCCCACCAACAGCCTACATCAACTTGTCAACAATCTGAGTAGCCACCTTAGAAGAGGATACACCAGCCTCTCTTCAGATGACTGCAACTCCAGATGACATATTAGTGCAATCTCTTGAGAGACCCTGAGACTGAACCACTGCTCAAGCTGCTCCCAAATTTCTGACTCACAGAAATTGTGAGGGATAATAAATGTTTACTGTTATCTTAAACACTAACCTTTGCGGTAACATGTTACGCAATAGATAGCTAACGCACCTAGTCTCTAAAACTCTAAGTTCCTTAAGAGCAGAGACTGTTTCCTTGATTCTCAAAACTCATTAAGGCTTTAAATAAACAGTGCCTATATCTGAATGGTGTCAGTGGGTCATTCCCTTTATTCAATGTTCCTTTTCTTCCAACGCATAACCATTCTATAAACTACCTATATGGTATATGCCTATGCCGCTTCATCTGTAATCTGTCAATGTCCTCCCTCTTTTCTTTCAAAGACCTTCTGACCTCCTGACCAAAATTTTTTTTCAGACGAAAATGTTCTATGCCAATCAATTCTAACTATCAACCCTAGCATTTACATAAACACAGCACTCACTGTAAATATATATTCACATTCATCTTTTCTTCAACAAGTATTTACTGAGCATCTACCATGTCCCCCCAATTTTTTTTTTTTAAGATTTTATTTATTTGTCAGAGAGAGAGAGAGCACGCACAAGCAGGGGGAACGGCAGGCAGAGGGATAAGCAGGCTCCCTGCTGAGCAAGGAGCCCCATGAGGGACTCAATCCCAAGACGCTGGGATCATCACCTGAGCCGAAGGCAGATGCTTAAGTGACTGAACTGCCCTGGCATCCCCCAAAAATTGCTCTTGAAGCTGAGAATAAAAGAAACAATTTGCCTTTGTGGACCTTACAGTTCACAGTGGTCTCGCTAAATATAACAATCTCTGTTAGTATGACTTCAAAATTCTAATTTCCCCTTTCGTAAAAATTATTCAAAACCCTTTTACCCTTTTCATTTTCTATTTAATTGGCCATACATCTGCACATCCCTTTATACACTTAAATAAATATTTAAGCCACTGTCTCAAGAAAAGTCCATACCTGTTTAACAGCTTTAAGTGCCCCATATAGAATCTCTATGTATCAATGTCTTCCATTAAATGTTTCCATGAACCACACTTTTTAGCAAATGTCACACTTACAAAAGAAATACCATTTGATAGCCTTTATTATACAAGTTTTAGCAACTCTAAATCAAATATGAACATTTATTTCACAGAAAGTAATTTGTAACTGATGTAGTAAAATGACATATATAGCTGGAACTGTCTCACCTCATTTATATTTATTTCTACAGAGTGTTCAAAGGAAAAGAGCATTCACACTTCAAGTCAGAAATTCAAGTCCTGGCTCTGTCACTAACTGTGTAACCTTAGACAAATAACTATGCTGAGCCTCAGTTTTCCTGTCCTAAAATGGAGGTAAAATCTACCTCATAGGGTCATTGTGAGAATTAAGTGGTAACATTAAAAGCCCAGCTTAATGCCTATTACATAGTGGGCATCAAGAAATGTCAGTTTCCTTCCCCCTCCCTAGGGCTTATACCTGCTGTGAAAAGATCTATCAGGAAACCTTCCAAGCTCAGTTACTTCTGTTTGGAATGATCTTCCTCTTCTCTTCATATAATGAGTAAAGATTCAGCTCAAAGGCCACCTTCTCTTTGAAGTACAAAGGGAAAGCTCCCTTGACCCTCCCATACAGTTCTGAAGTTTATTTCAGTGTGTTACAATTATCTGTCACTTTCTGCCTCTCACACTAGACTGTGAGCTCCTACAAGCAGGGACCATACCGCGCTTATTCCTATTCCGATAACCTTGGCTTTTAGAAAAAACACCTGGCAAGGCACCTGGGTGGCTCAGTCAGTTAAGCAGCTGTCTTGGCTCACTCAGGTCATGATCTCAGGGTCCTGGGATTGAGCCCCACGTTGGGTTCTCTGCTCAGCGGAGAATCTGTTTTTTCCTCTCCCTCTGTGCTCTCTCACTCTCAAATAAATAAATCTTAAAAAAAAAACAAAAACAAACACCTGGCATGTTTTGGCCAGGAACAAGTTTATTGAATGAATGAATGAATGAATGAACGAACGAACGAATGAAGTCATTACTTAAGTAGTACCCAAAGCTAGTACTGAGTAACCCAAATTTCATGGTTTTGCTCTTTATGGGCTGAGATGCTGTTTCATACCTCTTTTGAATCCCTTCCTCATAGCACTCAGTAAGGGACTACGGATGTGGCAAGTCTGCAATCAATACTTTTGGATTATGGGATACATCTTACTCTCCCATCTCACAATTTTACCCTAAATAAAAAACTTAACCAAAGAAACGTGACTTGTGAAAGCCTTTCTAAACAGGGTCTCTTCTTAACAGTTACTGGCAAAGAACTGAAGCCAATACTAGAACGGACTACAGTTTTTCTTTGCATGTGTTTTTGAAAAAAGCAATAATGGCTTGCCTGTTTCTAAATCACTTCACTAAGAAACTATCATAAAACCCTCTGATTCACTATGAAAATGCAAATGACATTAGGCAAAACTTAATTTAATAACTTTCAGCCAAGAGCTCCCCACCCTGCAGTCCTGGGGCTGTGTGCCAGCTGGCTGTACCACCTCACTCCTGGGAGGTGGCTGCTTTTCAACAGTAAAACTGCTTAAGTGAAATTTGTGGAGTTTTTTGGGGTCCTCTAACATAAAACACGTGAATTTCACTTTTTACTGAAAATAATGAGTATGCTACAGGCTTTGGCTTCAGGTAGAAAAGATCTTGAAAAATCTCAAAAGCTGACGACCTGGGGACACTTCAGACTTCTTATGGACTTCAAAGTCTGTAAAAACACATAAAGCTAGGTGCAATTTCTTTATTACATTTCAGTGATATCTTTCACATTCCTGTATACACACACCTCATGCCAAGTACAGCTGGTAAGTAGTCAAGTGTCCACCGAACTGCCTTTTAGTTACGCTATCTATATAATAGAAAACAGAGATCCTGACAAAACCAAGTTGGGATGGTGCTTAAATACAAACTGATCTACCCGTCGTTCTCAACTCACAACGACCCCCTGTAGTAGGCATTATACCCATTTTCCTGATAAAGAAACTGAAGCCCAAGATGACACAGCTAGCGAATGACAGTTTGGAGAGTCTGACCTGAAAGCTCCAGCCCTAGCTACTCAGAGAATCAGTGTTTTCCTGCGGTACCGGCCATGGTGGGAGGGGTTATCAAAGTATCCTGACAGACACTTTCTTAGAGGGTCAAGTTCTTGGCCGTCAAGTTTCAAATGTGCCAGAGCCCTTACACCTGGCGGCACTCCGGTTGCTGACACAGGCATCAACAAGTCCAGGTGAGGCTCCCTTGCCTGATAATTCTAGGACTGCACATGGATCCTGAGGGTCTGCACAAGATCCCGGGGAAAGCGCCCGACACCGGGTCCCTACAGTCAAAACACACCCGGGTGTAACGGGTGTGGGACACCACCCCCTGCAACCCCACCGGCGCTGCCCGGCCAGACGGCTCACAGGTGCACAGCCGCGCCCCGTGCCGCCCGCCCCGGCTGGGCGACCCCGGCCCGCAGGGGAGGGACGGGCAAGGCGAGCGGCGGCGGGCTGGAGGCCGGGCTGTGAGGCCCGCTCGGCCGGACCCCGAGGGCGCGCGGCGGGGTCGCGAGGAGAAAGGATGCTCGGGGCGGGGCCGCGGTGGGGGAGGGGTCCCCTGCCCGGACTCTCACTCACCGCCTCGCGCTCCTCCCAGCCCGGGCTCCGCGGCGGTCCCCCTCCGGCTCTCACCGCGCGCCTTCCCTTCCGAGGCTCAATGTCTGGCCAGGGCGCACGGAGCTGGGGAGAAGTCTGCGCAAGCGGAGGCCGTGTAGCGAGCGGAGCCGAGGGGGTGGGAAGGATGGAACGGTTGCTCTCGCCGCCGCCTCGGACACCACAGACACGGCCGCCGCCGGCTCTTCTCAGCCACGGAAGCTGCGGCCCCTCCCACCACACCCGCCTCCCACCTCCCACACTGCCTGCTGGAAGAGTGACAGTGGCACTGACCAATCAGAGGCCTTGTGGAGGCTGGGCCCAGAGGACTAAAGGGAGGGGTGCGAAGGAGATGAGGACGGCGGCGGGACTTCCTGTGACTGACGGCCCAGCGCAGCCAATGAGAAACGAGAAGATGACCTCATCGCTAAGGGAAGTCTGGAACTCGCCAAGCTGAGGCTAAGAGGTGGGAGGAGGTCGGCGACCAGTCGGAGGCGGGGCGCTGGGGCCTTAAAGAAACCGAAGCCCATTGGTCACCCTGTCGAGGGAAGGGCGGCGGACCCGGCTCAACCTCGACAAGTTGCCAAGGGGTCAATGCCGCGAGCTCTTAACTGCATTAATCCTCCTGACCCAACCGGATCCTTCTAGGGGGCTAAAGGGTCCTCGCCTGGGGCGGTAAATTGATTACTTCACTTTCACGCTTCCCAAAAAGAGGCACAATAAATTCCACATTGGCCCAGAGCCCTGAATTCCCGTTACAGCCCCCGCCCCACCGAGGCTCGTCGCCTCGTTTCTCTGAGTCAGTTTCCCCTAGGGGAAAAGGGAGGATACTGACACCTACCTCCCCCTCCCTACCTGCCTAGAATGTTGAGGTCATCAACAGCAGAAGTACTTTGGGCCTCGAGAAGGAAAGGGACTGAATGAACCCAAAACCTCTCCGGAGACTCCAGGAAGAGCATTTGTAAAAGAGAGGGTTTCGCTACGTGACTCCCGACGACTCCTGCAATTGTAAAATTCTAAAATGCTGATGTCCTACTCTTTCTGGCACCCACTCATGTAGCAAAGGTGTGTGTGTGTGTGTGTGTGTGTGTGTGTGTGTGCGCGCGCGCGCGCGCGCTTGTGCACGCGCGGGTCTCCTGCATTAGGCGCAGAGGCCACACATGGACCTGGTCCATGACTTCAACAAGGAGAAAGCAAACCTAAAGGAAGAGAGAAACAAGTAAAGCTAGGTCTGCTGTGGGAAGTGCCTTGGTTCAGGCACTTGCTCCCCCTCCTCCTGCAATGGGAGGGAGTCCAGAAAAGGAGAAATAACTCCAACTTGGCGGGTGGAAAAGAGGGGGAAGTGCTTTCCCGAAAGCTTCCTGGGGGTGGTGTCGCTGGGCAGGGCTGGAGGGAGGAGTAACAGTAGCTAGAGGAAGAAGGGAGCTAGGACATTCTTCCAGGTTTGGGGAGGAGCAGTGCCAAGGCACAAAGACTGGCAAAGGGCAACTCACTCTCTGCTCCAGAGTAAACTCTTACTATGAACTCCTGATCTCCCCCAGAGCTCTTCCACGACCGCCTATTGGTGTAACTGTCAGAGGAAGTGCAGGAGAGAATGCCTCCTTCTCTCTCCTCCAATAGCTGCAAAAGCCAAAGTGGCCCTGCGTATTTCCACTTATTCATCTATAAGTCAGCTTCAAGTTCAGTGCCATGTACTGGTCACAGAATCTTGGAGTTCAACATGATCCTTGTGGCCCCTTAGTCACACACCTTACCCCCCAAGGCAAGAATCCTTCCACAAAAGACCAGATAAAATTATTTATTCAGCAAATATGTCTTGAGTAAGACACTGGTGCTTTCACCAAACTGGGGGGAGTTAAGGAGATGATGAGGTGATTACAACACCAGGCAGCATATCCGCAGTGTCGTGATTAACAAGAGGACACCAAGGTGCTCCTAGAGGAGAAAGTACTCTGGTTTGAAATTGTTGGGGTGGGGCAGATTTCCCCAAGACAAGGTTGGGGTGGGGCATGGCAGATAGTGTCTACCTAGACACAGCCTTTACGAAAAAGCCAAAGCAAGAAGGAAGCGCGAGCATATTTTATTAGTCATGGTAAGAGTGATAAACCTAATCTGGCTTCCCAGGCATGGCAAGCTTACCACCTCTCAAATAGGTCTATTCCTTTTCTGGACAACTTAACTTGTAATTCTTTTGTATCTATATGCATGTACAAGCTACTTGTTTATTTATTTACACCTATATGTTTTATGGATAATCTACATCCCTCTAATCTCTGAACCTAGGTCCTGTTTATCTCCTAAAGCTTCACAGAACATGTCTAATCCCTCTTCATCATGACAGCATTCCAAATATTTGAAGATGACAATTATGACCCCCTTTCCATACCTTCTGCCCATCCCCAAAACAATAAGGATTAAGTCGCTTTTTTTTTTTTGCCAAATTATGGTTTCCATCCTAATGAGTTCATGTAGACATCTTTCAGTTTGTCAAGATCTATTGGGAACATGTGTTATTTTTGTCCTTCCAGCAAACATTCTCTTTCTTCTGGTAAGAGGGGCCTTATTTCCTTTAGGGAACCAGTCCTTCCCACTGTCTGTCCATATGGCTGCCATGGGGCTGATTCACTACTCATCTTTCCAGGGACAGCACTCTGCCAGTCCTGACCAATCAGAGCACTATTCCCTCCTCCCTATGCTCCCCCCACCACCATTTGCAATGATTGATTTAGGGAAACGCATGTGGCTCAAGGCAGTCCAATCAGAATGAGTCCTGGGACCTTCGTTGGCACTACCCATATGGAGAAGTTTCCTTTACATTGAGGCTGCCGAACTCTCTGGCTCATCCCCTGGAGTTGACCAGGAGGACCATGAAAGAACTTGCTTGAGAATACATAAAACCAATATGAAAACGAATATCAGAGCTGAGGTACAGATAAAAGCTACAACAGACAATGACTCTGAAAACCTGGATCCAGCTGTTTCCTGGCTATTTGCTTTTGTAGATGTCTTTCATCAGGATCCTTAGAAACAGAGCCTGGAAGGGAGATCTGGGAGTGGTATCTATTTGGGGGGAATAACCCGTAAGGGAGGGAGTTGAGCAGCACAGGAAAAAAGAAAGAGTGAAGCAAGAATCAGCTTGATTTTGCCTTGGCCTGATCCTCCACGGAGAGCTCTGGCATAAAACCACACCAAGGAGTTATCTCCCCATGAGGCATCGGGCAGCTTTGTGTACCCAAGCATGAGTCAGCCACTGGCTGTAAGCCATCAAGGAGTTAAGGTCTCCAAAGCTGCTCCCTTCAGCTGAAGGCAATTCTCTGGAATTTCGGGCATCTGGGAACCCTTAGCTGCCAACACTCACAGCAGCTGGGGGATGGGTGCCCTGGCCCGTTAAAGAGATCTACGTGGGGCACCATTTGTGCCTTCTCTGTAGGCCTGTACGTTCTCTTCCCGATTGGGTTTCTGTTCCTTGCCACCAAAATGGGACCACCTAAAATACTCAGGTGAGATCTGACCACCAGAGCACAGTGAGACTTTAGCCTTCCCTAATCTGACTCCTTACAATCATGAGCACACTAGATGGTTGCCTTGGCAAATTTAGAGACTGCACTGACCCTTTGGTTCAAATTGACTTTATAACCATTTCCTACTGCCCCTTTTCCTTTAGAGCTTTTTCCCTACNAACTGATACTAAGCAAAATTCACCCTTTCTTGTACTTCTATAATTAATTCTTGGCCACAAACACAGGATTTCAAGCTTAACCCTGCTAACAATGAGCAGCTAGTGGTCATTTTGTCCATTTCCATCCTTTGCTGCACCTTGCTATAAGCACATGCTGATTCAACTCTGTCACTGCTGAAACTGGCTACCACTTCTCATTCTGTTGCTATTGCTGAAAGGGGCAAACTCAATGACAGAAACCTTCAGCAAACTTCTAGAGACTGATTTTCCCCTCCTTCCCACCTGCTAATTCATACTCTTGGGAAATTTTCTCCACTTGTCTCCTGTCTCTCTTCCCGGAGAATCTCTCCAAAGGTGTTTCCTAGGACTTGGCCGGCCCCAACCTCAGCACAGCCTGCTCCTTTGTTTCTTCTTAAGTCTTCATTCAGGTTGGCCCCTCTGCCTAAATGTCTTCCCTTTTCACTTTATCTAATCAAATCTTGGCTCACATCCCTCTTGGCTCACACACTCCAGGAAGCCCGCCACTATTCCTCCGGCCTAAATGGATCTTTTCTTTCTCTGACAATCCATAGTTCTGCTGTGCCAAGCACAACACTAAGCGTCCTATATGCATTGTCTTATTTAATCATTGTTGTGACCCTGAGGTGGGTGCTGTTACAATCCTCATTTTTTGATGATGAAACTGAAACTTAAGGAGGTTAATTAGGAAAATACCACACGGGGGTGCCTGGTTGGCTCAGTCGGTAGAGCATGTGACTCTGGGTCATGAGTTCAAGCCCCACAGTGGGTGTAGAGGCTACTTTTTTTTGTCTTTTAAAGATTTTATTTATTTATTTGAGAGAGAGAGAGCAAGAGAGCACAAGCACAAGGGAGCTTCAGAGGGAGAGAAAGAAGCAGGCTCACCACTGAGCAGGCGGCCAGACACAGGGCTCGATCCCAGGATCCTGGGATCATGACCCAAGCCCAAGGCAGACACTTAACCAACTGAGCCACCCAGGGACCTGGGCATAGAGCCTACCTTAAAAAGACACACACACACACACACACACATCACATAGCCACACAGCTACAAACTAGCAAAGCCGTGGTACAGATACTAAAATTAGAGTATTAGAATTTTGGGTGTAATACCGTAAACATGTGCTGGCTACACACAAGGAACTGGAGGAAATATAAAAAGTGAAATAGACAATCCTTGCCCACAATCAAGAACAGGGTTCATAAATAACACCAATATGAACAATGCTATAAAGTCAGTAAAAATGAAGTAAGCGAGAGTCCATGTCTTGCAGAAAACCCAGTAAATTCACATGAAGGAGTGTATGCTTGACAGGAAGCAATGAGGTGGAGCATTCCAACTTAAGGAACACTGAGTAATAGAATGGAGGGAGGAAAACATGGGACATGTTTAAGCAAGGGAGTTGTCTGGTTTGGTCAAGAGATAAGGCTTGAAGTTTGGTTGAGGCCCTATTGTGAAAAGTAAAGAATGCCAAGGCAAGGTAGGTACTGGGCTTCTGAAAACAGGATCCAAAATGTGTTTTAAGATTTACCTGGTAGTCAACTGATTAGACTGGAAGGAGACTGAAATGGGGTTGGGGAAGTAAGTTAGGAAACCACTACAGTTTTCCAGACTGGACGACATTAGGACCTATGAGGGTAAATGCAGCAGGCTTGGATTACTTTTCCCCCCTATATTCTGTAAACACTTCTGTCTCTCTTTGTCTGCTAAAGATCATACTATCCTTGAGAAGTGTCGATCATTTTTAAAAATGTGCCCAGAACCACTAAACTGCTAACAATCTCTTGATACATAATTAGCACTCAGCAAATGTTTTTGGATTTGAATCAAATGCATGAGCAGAATGATCGAAATGTTCAGGTCTGTTTAAATGGTTTTATAGGAACTCAGGCCATGCCTGCAACCATCTACAGTATTACTTGATAACAAAACTAAGCTAGTGTTTTTTTCAGCACCTGTTATGCACGTCATCATCTTATTCAATTCTCCCCATTGTAGGTACTGACATTTTTTCCATTTTACAGATCAGGAAAACTGAGGGTGACCAACCGTCCCAGTTTGCAGGGATGGAGAGGTTGAGCTGCAGGATTTTTAGTACTAAAACCAGGACAGCCTCAGGCAAATCAAGAAGGTCTCTTACCCTACCAGATACCTTGCCCCACATCGCACAAGCCAGGGTTTACACACAAGGCTGAACTCAAACCACCATGGGATTTTTATTTTGGCTTTCTGATCCTTGCAGTCCATATAAATATCTTATTTGGGTACTTTTGAGATAGACTCCAAGCCTATTCTTATATTGAATTTAGCTCATGTGTTTGGGGCCTACTTGGGACTGGAGCTATGGAGAGGCAGAGAATCACAAAATGGATGGGTTTTTGTCAGAGAAAAGGAATCCAGGCTGGGCAACGTCTTTCCTGGAGGACGACCTTAGGAAAGAATTCAGCTTTATAAGCTGTTCATTGGCGCCCTCTAGTGGTTGAGGGCTGGAACCCCTTCTTTACTCCCTCGACTAGAAAACAGGCAACACTGGTAACCGGTGAGCGGTGGAACCCAATGCCAAGCTCTTACTGCTTGCAGAGCATAAAGATTTTCTTTTAGAATAAAAACTAGCAGAGCCTTGGGGCTCCTGGGTCGCTCAGTTGGTTAAGCGTCTGCCTTTAGCTCAGGTCATGATCTCAGAGTCCTGGGATTGAGCCCCATGTGGGGCTCCCTGCTCAGCAGGGAGCCTGCTTCTCCCTCTCCTGCCCCCCACTTGTGCTCTCTCTCTCTCTCTCTGTCAAATAAATAAATAAGGTCTTTAAAAAAAAGTATATGTAAAAAACTAGCTGAGCCTTTTTTTTTCCTTCAATGAAAACCGGCCACACTGTCATCATTAGGGTAAGGACAGACACAAAATTTAAGTATACGCCAAAACCAAACTCAGTAAGATAATATTTCAATGCAGTATTTCCAAAAAAATATTCAAAATTAATGCCCTCCAAACATCATGATGAACACAATATCAAAATTTTAAATACAGGGCAGGAGCTGACCCCGCGCTTGACCTCCCATGCCTCACTCGCCTCACCCTGAACCTAATCACGTGAGCAAGGGCACAGGAGCCTGAAACCTTGTCCCATCACAGAGCTCCCTGGTGGAGGCGACACCTCAAAACCTCACCCAGGGGAACCGGACACAGTGCTTTTCAGACTTTTTCACCAAAGAACCTTCGTAGAAAGGAGAACAACCCCTGCCAGCCTACCCAGAAGGCCTGCATCTTTGAGGCTCTTGTTTAGGCATATTTTGGATTTGACTTCATAATATATCCATTTTCAGTTTTGTTCTGTTACTGAGGTATATATACTTCAAAAGTGTACAGAAAAGTGCACATATCATAGCTGTAGGACTTGAAGAATTTTCACAAACAGAACATACATGTTTAACCAGCACCCAGATCAAAAAAGAGAACATTAGCAGGACCCCAAAGGGTCCTCTCATGCTCCCTTCCATCCACTAGCACCTTGAGGTACCCCTTTACTGATGTCTCACAGCATAGATTAGTTTTGCCTATTTTTGTTCTTTCTATGAATGGAATGATACAATCTGAAGTATTTGGGGGGCCCAGCTGGCTCAGTGGGTGGCACATGGAACTCTTGATCTCAGGGTTGTGGGTTCAAGCCCCGTTTTCGGTGTAGAGATTGCTTAAAAATAAAAATAAAAAAATAAAAAATGAAGTATTTAGAGTTACGGTTATTTTGTTCAAAACTCTGTAAGATTGGGCCATATATTTGCGTGTGATTATAGTTCGCTTCTTCTCATTGCATTGTATGAGTACAGTATGATAAATTTATCCATTCTACTGATGTGGTTGTCTTCAGTGTGGGTTATTACACATAGTACTGGTATAAATATTCTTCCGTGTGTTTTTTGGTTCACAT
Source organism: Ursus maritimus (assembly GCF_017311325.1). Lineage (NCBI taxonomy): Eukaryota > Metazoa > Chordata > Mammalia > Carnivora > Ursidae > Ursus > Ursus maritimus. The sequence goes on from NW_024424564.1 coordinate 49,000,006, forward strand.
ACATGCATACGTTTCTGTTGGGAGTGCATTTGCTGGGTCGCTGGGGAGGCCTATTTTCTGCTTTACTGTCTACTGATAGCTAGCTTTCTAAAGTAATTGTAGCTGTTTACATTCAGTGAAAATTCCTCTTGCTTCACATCTTCCTCTAAACTTGATATTTTCAATCCATTTTATTTTATCCAGTCAAGTTGGAAGGATAGCATGTTATAGTCTATTTGCATTTTCCTGATGAGTAATGAAGTTAAAAGTCTTTCCATATGTTTATTTGGCATTTGGAGGGCTTCTTTTGTGAAGTGTCTGTTCAAGTCTCTTGCCCATTTTTCTGTTGGGTTGTCTATCTTTTCCTTATTGATTTATACAAGTTCTTCTAAAATTCTGAATTTGAGACCTTTATCAAATATATGTATTGAGGATGTCCTACCCCATTTTGTGAGTCGTCTTTTTACTCCCTTACTAGTGTCTTTTGATAATCAGAGATTCTTAGTTTTAATATAATACATTTAATAAATTATTTTCATTTATGATTAACACTTTCTGTTTCCTGTTTGTGAAAGATCTGCCTATTCCAAAGTCATAAAGATGTTCTTCTGTGTTTGGTTCTAAAGACTTTATTTTCTTGAAAAAGTATAATTTTTATTTTATTTTTTTATTTTTTTATTTTTTTTAAAGATTTTATTTATTTATTTGACAGAGATAGAGACAGCCAGCGAGAGAGGGAACACAAGCAGGGGGAGTGGGAGAGGAAGAAGCAGGCTCATAGCAGAGGAGCCTGATGTGGGACTCGATCCCACAACGCCGGGATCACGCCCTGAGCCGAAGGCAGACGCTTAACCACTGTGCCACCCAGGCGCCCCGAAAAAGTATAATTTTTAAATTGCATTTATGTTCTATATTTTCTGAGGTTACTATGATAAACTATAAGACTGTGTTCAAATTTTTTCGTTGAAGTATAGTATACTAGAGAAGAGGGCACATAGGATAACTACGCAGAGTTGCCATTATTTTTATTTTTTATTTCTTTAAAGATTATTTATGTATTTATTTGAGACAGAGAGCATGCGTGCGGTCCGGGGACAGGGCAGTGGGAGAGAGAAACTCCAGCAGACTCCTCACTCAGTGCAGAGCCCTACTCAGGGCTTGATCTCATGACCCCAAGACTATGACCTGAGCGGAAACACAGAGTCAGTCGCTCAATGGACTCTGTCACCCAGGGGCTCCCAGAGTTACTTTTGATGAGAAAAACAAAGCCATTATTTTAAAATTAAGCAATTTAGGTATACTTTTTACCTACTCTTGTTCTGCAGGACTATAAGCTTCTTATAAGACTCAGTAGAATATAATGGAAAGATATGACCAGATGACAAAAAAGAAAGATCAGGGAAAATATAGAGCCAGAGAGCTAGTCTAAGAAGCACACGCTGAATGCTGAGAGTTACAGAGTGGTTGTTGCTCCTTGGAAAGAGTTGCCCCCATTTCTCCCACTGACACTACAGCACCAGGAGGTAGAGAGGAACCTTTCCATGTTGCTAATCTTCATGCAACTAGTTCCTGGCCTTCTGGGTGTCTGGCCTCTCCTTTGGCTTCCCCAGACCCCATCTCACTTCCTGCAGCCCCTGCCCTGCTAGCATGACCTGTTTTCTGCAGTCTCTTCCCCTCTCCAGGGCAGGCTGGATCTGGCAGAGCCTTGTGAGCCTTGATTAGGAACTTTTACTTTGTCTTGTGGGCAATGCGGAGCCACTGAAGGATTTTAAGGAGAGTGGGTAACCTGACCAGATGCACAGCGTTAACTTTTTTTTTCATAACCTTTTTCGATTATAAAATAAAATGTAGATACAGAAACCCACATACAACAAACATTGAGCACAATGAACTATTATAAAGCAAATACCCCGGAAACCACCTTCCAGGTCAAGAAATGGTGCTTGGTCAGGCTCCTTAGTGGCCCTTCCGTACGCCCTGTTCCAAGCACAGCTCCCTCACTCCCTCCAAAGTCACCACTAGCTTCACTTCTATCAAAATCACCTCCTTTAAAAAAAAATCACTTCCTTCCGTTTCTTTAAAGTTTTATCACTCAGATGTGTAAATCTAAACACTAGAGTTTTGTCTTGTCCATTTTTAAAAGTGTGTCTTTTAAATCTCTTATTTTTATAAAAATTGGCTTTATCGAGATGTCATGGACATATAACATTTTGTAAATTCAAGGCTTCAAGCCATACGATGTGATGATTTGATATATGTGTATATTGTGAAATGATTACCACAATAGGGTTAGTGAACATCCATCTATCAACTCACAGTTACCTTTTTGTGTGTGGGGGGGGTGGATGGTGAGAACTTTTAAGATCTACTCTCTCAGCAATTTTCAAGTATACAATACAGTATTGTTAACTACAGTCACCATGTTACCCCCAGAATTTATTCATCTCTTCAAAAAAAAATTTTAAGTAAGCTCTACACCCAACATGGGGCTTGAACTTATGACCCCAAGACCAAGAGTCACACGTTCCACTGCTCTGCCCGAGCCAGCCAGGCGCCCCCAGAATTTACTCATCTTATAACTGGAAGTTGATACCCTTTGACCACTTTCATCCATTCCCTGTACCTCCCCCAACTCCTGCCGCCCTCTGAAACCTCCAATGCACTCTCTTGTTTCTATGAGTTCTGATTTTTTTAGATTCCACGTGGAAGTGAGATCATACAGTATTTGTCATTCTCTGTCTGACTTCTTTCCCTTAGCATAATGCCCTCATGTTTCATCCATGTTCTCAAAAATGGCAGGATTCCCTTCTTCTTTATGGCTGAATAATATTCCATTTTGTACTATCCAATTTCTTTATTTCCTACATTATTTTCACCCATTCACCTGTGGACAGACACTTTGGTTGTTTCCCTGTCTTGGCTATTGTAAATAATGTTGCAATAAACAAGAGGGTGCAAGGACATCTTTGAGATAGTGATTTTATTTCCCTTGGGTATATACCCAGAAGTGAGATTGCTGGAACAGGTGGTAGTTCGATTTTTTATTTTCTAAAGGACTTCCATGTTATTTTCCCTTGTGCTCGGACCAATTTACATTCTCAACAGTGCACCAGGGTCCCCTTTCCTCCACATCCTCAGACACTTCTCTCTTAGGGCTGCTTTTACTGCATCCCGTAAGTTGTGGTATGTTGTGCTTTCCTTCCTCCTGGTCTTAAGATGTCTTTTAATTTCCCTTCTGATTTCTTTTTTGGCCCATTGGTTATTCAGGGGTGTGCTGTTTAATTTCTGCTTTATTTGAATTTTTCAGCTTTCCTCCTGTTACTGATTTCCTATTTCATACTATTGTGGTCAGAAAAAGATACTTAGGGGCGCCTGGCTGGCTCAGTCAGTAGAGCATGTGACTCTTGATCTCGGGGTTGTAAGTTCAAGCTCCACGTTGGGTGTAAAGCTTACTTTTAAAAAAAAGAACAACTTAATATAATTTCTATCTTCTTGGCTTTGTTGAGACTTGTTTTGTGACCTAACATTTGAACTATCCCAGAAAATGTTCCATATGTACTTGAGAAGAATGTGTGTTCTGCTGTTGTTGGACAGAATGATCATGTATCTCTGTTAGGTCCACTTGGTCATAGTGTTGTTCAAATCTGCTGTTTCTCTATGGATTCTCTTTCTGGATGGTCTATATTGTTGAGAGTGGGGATTAAAGTCCCCAACTATTAATGTATTGCTGATTATTTCTTCTTCCTTTTTTTTTTTTTAAGATTTTATTTATTTATTTGACAGAGAGACAGCCAGCGAGAGAGGGAACACAAGCAGGGGGAGTGGGAGAGGAAGAAGCAGGCTCCCAGCGGAGGAGCCCGATGCGGGGCTCGATCCCAGATTGCCGGGATCACGCCCTGAGCCGAAGGCAGACGCTTAACGACTGCTCTACCTAGGCGCCCCATGATTATTTCTTCTTTTTGCTCTATTAATCTTTGCTTTACTTTATTTAGGTTCTCTGATGTTGGGTGCATAAATATTTACAACTGTTATATCTTCTTGATGATTTGACCCATTTATCATTATACTGACATTCTTTGTCTCTTGGGATCATTTTAACTTAAAGTCTATTTTGTCTGACATAAATATTAACTACCCCTGCTTTCTTCTGGTTACCATTTGCCTAGAAATGTCTTTTCTCATCTCTTCACTCTCACTTTACTTCTTTACTTGCATCCTTTTTTTTTTTTTTTTAAAGTAGGCTCCATACCCAGCATGGAGCCTCATACAGGGCTTGAACTCACAGCCCCGAGATCAAGACCTGAGATCATGAGTTGGATGCTTAACTGACTGATCTACCCAGGCGACCCTATGCATACTTAAATCCAAAGTCAGTCTCTTGTAGGCAGCATATCATTGTGTTAACCTTAAAATAGAAACTGCCACTTATTTTACCAGCAAAAAATATTTTTGGGGGGGAATAAAAGAGAGTTGCAATCAGGGACCAACAAGCTGTGGCAAAACCGTAGGCAGGGAGAAGTAACGCTTTCTATGGGGAAAAGGGATAAACTGGGAAGACTGTGAAAACCAAGTCCATTGGAATACACTGGGAGTTCAAAGTATAGTGGCTTCTCATTGGCTGAGCTGTTGTGTGTGTGTGGGGGGGGTGTTGGGGAGCAGGAATAAGGAAAGTGTTTCTTTCTCCAGCTGGGATAGTAAAGTAGTAACCACGTGCAAAGTCAAGTTCATCGGCAATTGACCACAAAGGTGGTAGGGTATGAGAGCGCCCCTGCCAAAACCTCCCCACTCCACCAGAGGTCTCCTGTAATTACTTTTGGATCTTGTTTTTTTATCCAGACATTCTATGTCTTTTGGAGAATTGTATCCACTTACATTTAAAAATGAGATGATTTTGATAATTATAGAATTATAATTATAGATCTGTATAATGTCTACATAGATATGATATATATAATATATAGATATCTATATATCTATATAAATATACTGTATAGAATTATTGAATTGTATAAAATTATATATAGAATATATAATTATAGAAGTATAAAATTTTGTTAATTATAACAATTTTTAAACTACTGGTAATTATTGATAAGTGTGTGGACTTACAGTGCCATTTTGTTACTTCTTTTTTTTTTTTTTTAAGATTTTATTTATTTATTTGACAGAGAGAAAGACAACGAGGAAGGAACACAAGCAGGGGGAGTGGGAGAGGGAGAATTAGGCTTCCCGCTGACCAGGGAGCCTGATGTGGGGCTTGATCCCAGGACTCTGGGATCATGACCTGAGCTGAAGACAGACGCTTAACAACTGAGCCACCCCGGCACCCCTTGTTCCTTATTTCTGACTGTTCCATAGATCCTTTGTTCCTTGCTTCCACTTTTGCTAACTTCCTTTGTCATTTGATGACTTTTGGTGGCAGTATGCTTTGACTCCTTTATAATAATCTTTTATGTATCTACTACAGGTTTTTCCTTTGTGGTTACCATGAGGCTTACATAAATATTTTATAGTTATAACATCCTATTTTAAACTGATAGCAATGTACTTTGTTAGCATACAGAAATTTTATACTTTTGCTTCTCTTCTCCTTGCATTTTAGGTTATTGATGCTTAAATCTCTTAATCTATATGTTCTCCTCCCAGGGAGAAGAGTAAAGTGACCTTCATGGTTGGCTCCATTCCCTCCCTGAAGTGTTTGTTCTAAGCCCATTACAGTCATGCCCCCAGTCTCCTGGAAGTTGCTGGTTTAGGAATGGGGCAGTTGCCCAATTCTGGTCAATGAGGCATAATAGAGCTCCACTGGGTGGGGTGGGGTGGGATGGAGTAGGGAAAGGTTTTCTTGTGTGTAAGAAAGAGACTGACGATGTTTCAGTCTGACTGAAACAGATCAATCACCAGTGTCCCTGTTGCCAGGACGTGGCACACATAACATCAGGTGGGTGTATTTTGTCAGCCCAGTAAACCTTCTGGAAAACAATCCACACCTATTCCTCAGAAATCCTTCTCAGTACATGTGATTTCAGTGGGTTTGAGTCCTCCTCTCTACTGCAAGGAGGCCACACGATCAAATTCAGACCAAAGTACTCCATCCCCCTGAGATAGAGATATAACCCAACCAGGCCAATTGGAGGGCTCCCTGGGACTTTTGCTGTAGTCATTGGGAAAAGATGCTCTCTCTTCTCCTCTAACCTCATAAGCTATGAAGACAATGCGGGCTTGGAACTGCCAGGGGCATCTTGCTGTCACCTGGCAAGAGAAGACTTGGGGAGAAAGCCCACGAATGACAAGCAGGAGCAAAAGGTGGAGAAGACAGACAAGCAGGATCTTCATGCCAGCATTCACACCTCTGTATGGAGCTTGAAGCCCTCAGCACTTGGGGGCAAATCACAAAGTGGGGAGAGATAAGGACTCCAGCAATCAGCTGGAGTTCTATTTGTGCTCTGCGTTGGCAGAACAGGTTATACTGGTTTCTCTCCCTACCAAAGTTCCAGCTCACTAGAACAATGCTCTGAAGTAATTTTTCACATGCCTGTATGTGCCCTGTCCTACAGACTTTTTTTTTTTTTTTTTAGTAGTCTCCGTTCCGCAGGGCTTGAACTCACGACCCTGAGATCAAGACCAGAGCTGAGATCAAGATTGGAATGTCTAACCCACTGAGCCACCCAGGCACCCCAAACGACTCATTCTTAAGTTGTTGTTGTTGTTTTCTTGCCTGAGTGGACAGGGATACTCAATGCCCCACTGCCCCTAAGTCTTAGAAAAGTAGAGTGTGGTAAAAACCGGTGGGGGCAAAGACACTGATCAGAGTCAAGCTAATGGATTACAGTCCACTAATGGTGGCAGCTCCCTGCGGGTGAACAACATGAACCTCATGCTAGCAGTAATAAGGTGGTACTTCACAAAAACTCACAGCAGAGAGAGGCAGGGCAAGCCTGGTTTCAAAGCCTGGCTCTGCCCTGCTAGCTGGGTGACCTTAGGTAATTTACTGGGTGTCCCTGAGTTTCCATTTTGTCATGCGCGAATTAGGCATCACATTCCTTTTGTAACTAATCTTTGGGCCCCAGCCCTGCTATGAGGCTCAGCTTTCTTGGACACATCAAGGGAGAGTAGAAGTTCTCTCTCAAGTGTCCCCTCATTCCCAGCTCTGTTGGGGGCCACCCTGCACTCTGGTGTCGGATACAGAAATTCAGGACCTGGACTCTTGGGCCTGGTCTCCTCAACCCATGTTGCCTCCTTCCCAGAGGCCCCAGGCCAGAGGTGTTTCTCTTTCTCACCTTGTGTCTGTTTCCCCACACCACAGAATAAAGAGAATTACAATAAAGAACTTAAAGCTGTGGCCTAAATCTGATGGTAATGAGCATGTGACCTTGAGCCTGTGACTTTAACAGAACTTTTGCAACCGGGGAGTGATAATGTCTTCCAGTGGGTACAAGATGCACCAAGAAAGAAAACACACCAACTGCATTATGACAACACCTCTGACCAATAGTCTTGGGACAAGCCATTAACCAGTCACAGCGACTCGTTGCTTTGAAAGTCTCCTCATCGCTTCGGTGAGATTCACAGTATCGCCTGCCTTCAGCTGCTTTGTTAGATGGAATACGAGATTGAGCCAATCTCCCCCCCATATCTTAGGAACAAAATATAACACAACCTCTGCTCCTGGTTTGCCTTCCTGTCTCAGGTTCTGCAAAGCACTTGCTGTTGCTTTGTAAGAAGAAAGCAGTCATTCCTCCAAAGAGAAAACTAGGTTTCACTAATATCAATTTCACTCCCTGTTGCTCCCATATCCCTGCCTTTCTCTTCACATAATCCCCTTTCATCGGAATGCTGAATCACAACATGATTCTTTCTGAAGACATTTGAAACAGCATTAAATTCAGTACATGCAGTACCAACAGTGCATTTAACTCAGTTGGGGTGAAAACACTATGAACAGCTGTGCTCAATCTCTCAGATTTGTGAACAATGATGGCTCCATCAGGATGCTACCACTGATTGTAAGATATGCTTTTAACATCAGAGATGTTAAAATGTGTGTGTGTGGGGGGGTGTATGTCTTATAATTAAATTAGTTGGATGTGGTGATAAATATTAGTATTGATTAGTGACAAGCGGCAAAAAATTCAACCTAGACTGACTTGAGCCAAGGGGTATACTGATGCACAGAAGTTCAAAAGTCCATTATTCCAGCTTCAGGTATGGCTGGATCCAGGACTCCAGGAGATCACCAGGACTCCGTTTTCTCTCCATTTCTCTCTCTTCTACAGAGATGGCTTTGGCCTCAAGTTTCACATGGTTATCAAGCTGGAGCCAGCAGCTCTAACCCCCACATCCTCTCAGATTTAGAGTTCAGCAAAAAGGAATGAGTGTCTTCATCCCAGAATTTTTTTTCCATTTTTAAAAAAGTAAGCTCTACACCCAACTGGGGCTTGAACTCACCACCCCAAGATCAAGAGTCCCATGCTCTAGGCCTGAATCAGCCAGGTGCCCCTGGATCCCAGACTTTTTTTTTTTTTTTAAGATTTTATTTATTTATTCAACAGAGATAGAGACAGCCAGCGAGAGAGGGAACACAAGCAGGGGGAGTGGGAGAGGAAGAAGCAGGCTCATAGCGGAGGAGCCTGATGTGGGGCTCGATCCCATAACGCCAGGATCACGCCCCGAGCCGAAGGCAGACACTTAACCGCTGTGCCACCCAGGCACCCCTGGATCCCAGAATTTTTGACCTGAGTCTCAATGCCTCTCATTGGCTCTGACAGGTCGCATGCCCAGCCCTGGACCAATGAGCGTGGTTACTAGACTGGTTACTCCGCACCTGCTCTGAGGTGCCTTGTTGGGAGCCCGGGACGTGGGTGGGGGGGGACTGCTGGGTCTCCAGAGGGGAGGGAAACAAGGAAGGAGAATGGACATGGGGCAGCAAAAACAGTAGATGTGATTTATAGGTGCGCTGCGGGGAATTAGGTGAGATTAACCGTGAGCATTACCCAGTGCCTGGCCCGGGGTGAGCCTCTCCCCAGAGCAATGGGGCCTGCCCCTCTGGCTGCTGCGTGTGGCTGGAGAGGACCTCTGCTAGGACCCACCGGCTGCATCTGAGTCAGCCTTGCGCAGACTCCCTCCCGCGCCCGCCGAGATGCACTGACTCAGCTCCTACGTGAGCTGGAAGCTGCCTGGAAAGTTAATAAGCCTTTGAGGCAAGACGTTCCTCCGGTGACGTGGGCTGGTGCCACGAGTGGGTGGGAATGAACGCGAAAGAGTGGGAACACCGTGGTTCCCAGAGCGTTTATGAAGTTAAGACGTACAGAGAGAAAGCGTGAGGGAAAAGTCAAGAGCGGCGATCAGAAAAGGCCGCCCACCGAGGCTGTAGGTGCTTTCTGCGATGGGTTTCACGCTGCCCAGTCCCCCGGGTGAGCTGAGAGCTGCCACCACCCCTCACTGACACCACTTCTGCCAGGGAGGGCAGCCCGGTGGCTGGCACGGCCCTTTCTTTCAGGCTCCCCTCCAGCTCTGCCCGTCTCTCTGTTTCAAACCCAAGTTGCAAGAAGGAGGACAGGGGGAGTCTATCGCTTTGTCATGGGGTGGGGGTAGGGGAGGAATAGAGCGGGGACACCCAGTTAGAAGGGGACCCTAAGGGTGAGGAAATGTGGAGAGAGGGAGAGGCAGGAAGGCAGGGACGGTGCAGAATCTCATGGTGTGCTATTTACAACCTCTCAGAAGCTGGATGGAGTTCAACACCGAGCACCTGCTCTCTGCCCGGCCCCCCACCAGGCCGTGTGGACCCAAAAATAAAGAGGACGTTATCCCTGCCCTCAGGAAGTGCAGAGTCTAGTCTGGGAGACAGTGAGAAAATCCTTAATTACAATGGAATGTGAGGGCAGGGGTTTGTGGAAGGAAAATACCCCTGAGGGAGGAGCGAAGCAGGTCCGTGAGGGAGGAGCTGCCAAGCGGAAATTCTCAGGTCACTCCAGCCTTGGCCTGGTCCAGAGGGTTTGGGGGGGAGGGAGGCTTCGGACACAGCTGCAGGGTGGAGTGGTTCCCCCCTTCCCTCTCCTGCTCCCGGCTTTGGCCGCCGGCTTATGGGAGTCATAACCTCCTTGGCAAGGAGGCCCCTGTCAGCCAAGATCAATTCTCCCCCCAAGGGGGACACCTGGGGAAGCTAGGGGTCCTTGGAGCCAACACTCATAGCAGCTGGGGGTGGGTGCATGGGCCTGAAGAGCGACATGGGAGGGCAAAACCTGCATTTATTTGCTGCAGTGTGTGCCGGGCTGGATGTTGGGTGGAGGACAGGGTAAGGAGCAGAAGGGAGGGAAGCGGCCAAAGAAAGATCCAAGGGGTCAGTGTCTGCAAAAGTTGTAGGAGCACGCAGTGCTTTCTGGAAACACTAAGATCCTTGAATAAGACACTGGGCATAGAGTGGAAATAGGAGGTGGTGGGAGATGAGGCCTGATAGCTGGGCAGAGGCCAGATCATCAAGGGTCCTGTGTGCCACAAGAAAAAATTAAGCATTAAATTTCTTTTAAAAAGAAATGGATTCTAGGGGCGCCTGGATGGCTCAGTCGTTAAGCGTCTGCCTTCAGCTCAGGGTATGATCCCGGCGTTCTGGGATCGAGCCCCACATCAGGCTCCTCCGCTGGAAGCCTGCTTCTTCCCTTGCTTGTGTTCCCTCTCTCGCTGGATGTCTCTCTCTGTCAAATAAATAAATAAAATCTTAAAAAAAAAAAAAAGAAGAAATGGATTCTAGGGGCACCTGGGTGGCTCACTGGGTTAGACGTATGCCTTCAGCTCAGGTCATGATCTCAGGGTCCTGGGATGGAGCCCCTCGTTGGGCTCCCTGCTCAGCAGGGAGCTGCTCTTCCTTCTCCCTCTGCTGCTCTGCCTACTTGGGCTCTCTCTCTGTCAAATAAACAAATAAAATCTTAAAAAAGAAAGAAAGAAATGGATTCTCATTCCACCCCCACCGCCATCCGTTCTGCGAACATTTCCTTGCTGTCGTGGGGCAAGTCAGCACAGCCCTGTTCAGTTGGGCGAAATCAGGACCCAGATGGTGTAGAACTGAGTGGAGAGGATGACCAGAGAGGGGCCGCCTCCAAGAGATTGAGGCCAAATGAAAGCGAAGTTGTTTTCTCAAAGGCATTCTGGAAGTAGAGAGAATGTGTCATCACAAGGGAGTGCCATGGGGAGGAATGAGTGGAGAATTTGGAGTCAGAAAAGCAGAGGGCCTAGGCTTGGGGCCCAGCTCCACTGTGCCAGCTGGTTGGCTCTGGGAAAGTCACCCAACTCTCTGTTTCCACATCTGTCACTGGGGATCACATCTGTTTCCCTGGGTTAGCAAAGAGAAGGCACGTGTGTGAAGAAAAAAAAAAAAAAAGAAAGAAAAAAGAAAAGCTGTTTAAATGTTAGTTGCTCTATAATTTTTGCCTCAAAAAACATATCGATACAATCCCCAGCAAGAGAATCCCGAAGCCGGCCCATTTTACTCCAGTTACCATTTGGCACCAAGCAGGCCGGGGACTTACTGGATGACACAGCAAGTCTGCAGCAGAGCCAAAGTGAAAACTCACCCAAATCACTGACTCCAGCATCGTCAGCAGAACCAGCCGTGACCCAACTTCACACTGCAGCTCGATGTCAGAGGCCTTCCCACAAAGTCCCTTTCAGCACGGAGCATTCAAGGCGTTTGCCAGCGGCTCGCCTCCTCTAAATGGTTGGCAAGATGTAGCTGGATGAGGTTCCCAGGAGACAGGGCACAAAGGAAGACAAGGAATAGACATTTTTCCCGAGGACAGGAGAGGGCACTGTGTAGTTCTCAGGACTTCCTACACCCGAACCCCCACCCTTTTAAAAACACATTTATTGAGATATAATTCACATACCATAAAACACATCCTTTCCAAGGGTACAATTCACTATGTAGTTGGTTAGGTTTTTTTTAATTAAAAAAAATTTGTTTTTAGTAGGCTACACGCCCAGCGTGGAGCCCAACACGGGGACGGAACTCACTACCTGGAGACCAAGACCAGAGCAGAGATCAAGAGTTGGACGCTTAGGGGCGCCTGGGTGGCTCAGTGGGTTAAGCGTCTGTGTTCAGCCCAGGTCATGATCCCAGGGTCCTGGGACTGATCCCCACATCAGGCTCCTTGCTCAGCAAGAGCCTGCTTCTCCCTCTCCCTATACTTGCCATTCCCCCTGCTTATTCTCTCTCTCCCTCTCTCTGTCAAATAAATAAAATCTTAAAAAAAAAAAAAAAAAAAGAGTTGGATGCTTAACCGACTGAATCACCCAGGCGCCCCCTTAGTTAGTTATTTTTAAAGTGAGCTCTATGCCCAGTGTGGGACCTGAACTCACGACCCTGAGATCAAGTGTCATATGTCATACTGGCTGAGCCAGCCAGCCGCCCCCCCAGTAATTTTTAGAATATTCAGTGGTTACAAATATCACCACAACTAATCTTAGAATATTTCCATCACCTCATAAAAGGACTCCTACCCATTAGTAGTCACTCCCTTTCCCCCACCCCCACAGTCCTCCTCCCCTAGGCAATCACTATCTACTTTGTATCTCTATAGATTTGCCTGTTCTTGGCATTTCACATAGATAGAGTCGTAAGATGTGTAGTCTTTCTGATTGGCTTCTTTCATTTTGCATAACAATTTTGAGGTTCATTCATGTTGTAGCATAAATCAGTACTTCATTCTTTTTTTTTTTAATTAAGATTTTATTTATTTACTTATTGGAGAGAGTGTGCGCTAGCATGGTGAGGGAGGACAAACAGGTTCCGCGCTGAGCATGGAGCCTGATGTGGGGCTCGATCTCACGGCCCTGAGATCACAACCTGAGCCCAAATCAAGAGTGTGATGCCTAACCAACTGAGCCACCCAGGTGCCCCATTACTTCATTCTTTTTCATGGCTGAAAATAATTTATTGTAGAGATATACCACATTTTATTTACCCAATCAGCTTATGGACATTTCACTTGTTTCCAATTTTTGGCTATTATGAATAATGCTGTCATGGACATTCATGTACGGGTTTTTTTATGAATGTGTTTTCATTTCTCTTGGGTATAGACCCAGGAGTGGAATTGCTGGGTCACATGGTAACTCTATGTTTAATATTTTAAAGAAATGCTAAACTGTTTTCCGAGGTGGCTGTGCTATTTCATATTTCCACCAACAAAGTATGAGGATTTCAATTTCCCCACATCCTTGCCAACACTCATCATCTCTCATCTCTTTCTTTCTTTCTTCTTTCTTTCTTTCTTTCTTTCTTTCTTTCTTTCTTTCTTTCTTTCTTTCTTTCTTCCTTTCTTTCACGTGCCTGCACAGGAGGTAGGGACAGAATGGGAGAGAGAGTCCCAAGCAGACTCTCCACCAAGCACAGAGCTTGATGTGGGGCTCAATGTCATGACCCTGAGATCAAGACATGAGCCGAAACCAAGAGTCAGTCGCTTAACCAACCGAGCCACCCAGGCACCCCTTCCCTGTCATTTCTATTCTAACTATCCTAGTAGGTGTGAAGTGGTATCTCATTGTGGTTTTTTTAAATTGTGGTTTCTTATAAATATATGTATATATATTTATATCATTTTAACTATTTGTAAGTATACAATTCAGTGGCATTAAATACATTCCTCATTGTGGTTTCAATTTGTATTTCCCTAATGGCTAATGGTGTTGAGCATCTTTTCATGTGCTTATTGACTGCATATCTGGAGAAATGTTTATTCAGATTCCTGCTCATTTTTCAATTGGATTATTTGTCATTTTATTATTGAGGTACTATAGGAGTTCTTATAATCTAAATCCAATTCCCCTATCAGATAGATGGTTTGCAAAATGTTTCTCCCATGCTGTGGTTTGCCTTTTCACATTCTTTTTTTTTTTTTTAAGATTTTATTTATTTATTTGACAGAGAGAGAGACAGCCAGCGAGAGAGGGAACACAAGCAGGGGGAGTGGGAGAGGAAGAAGCAGGCTCCCAGCAGAGGAGCCTGATGTGGGGCTCGATCCCAGAATGCTGGGATCACGCCCTGAGCCGAAGGCAGACGCTTAACAAGTGAGCCACCCAGGCGCCCCAACCTTTTCACATTCTTGACGGCATCCTTTGAAACACCAAAATTTTAAATTCTAGTGAAGTCTAATTATCTATTTTTTCTTCTGTTTTGCTTTTGGTGTCATGTCTAAGAAGACTTTGTCTAACCCAAGGTCATGAAGATTTACCCCTATATTTCTTATAAGAGCTTTATAGTTTTAGTTCAATTAGTTCTATGATCCATTTTGAGTTAATTTTTGCATATGGTAGGCGTCCAACTTCATCTTGTGTGTGTGTGGATATCCAGTTGTCCCAGTGTCATTTGTTGAAAAGCCTATCCTGTCCCTCACTGAATTGTCTTGGCACCCACATCAAATATCCCACAGCCCCTTTTTAAGGAAAGTAGGCCTTAAACAATTCTTTGTAATGCAGTTGTGCAACTCTTATGACTCCTGAAGATGAAGCCAGCTTTTTGCCCCTGGTCACAGGCACCTCAGATCAGTGCCTGTGTTCTGAGGTGACTTGGTGTCTTAATACGTGATAGGGGGAAAAATTAGATTCTCTCTTGGATAGCACAAGGGCTGGGTGCCCACAAGAAATCTGTTCTTCAAAGATGTTACGTTGCTGCCCCAGGCCTCCATGTGGCCTGATGTCTTAGAATCTCTGGGGCCCAAAGTAGTGGTGCTGGTTTTAGTTTTTCCATGTTTTATTAAGAGAAAATATTTAGGGGCATCTGGGTGGCACAGTCAGTTAAGTGTCTGACTCTTGATTTTGGGTCAGGTCAAGATCTTGGGGTCATGAGGTCGAGCCCCATGTCGGGTTCCCCGCTCACCAGGGAGTCTGCTTGGGATTCTCTCTCTCTCTCTCCCACTGCCCCTCCCACTTGTGCTCTCTCTCTCTCGAATAAATTAATTAATCTTTAAAAAAAGAAAAAAATACTTAATTGAACATGCAGCAGAACTGCGACTTAGTAAAACTGTGATTTATAATAGGCGTTTGAACTCCTGTAGAAACTCTTGAACTGACTTACTGCGCTAACACCCTTTTTTTCTTTTAACTCTTTAACATATTTTTAAGTTGTGGTAAAATATACATAACGTAAATTTTACTTTATCTGTTTTTAAGTGTTTGGTGGCATTAAATACAGTTACATGGTTATGCAACCATCACCACCATCCATCTACAGGATTTTTTTCATTATCGCAAACCAAAGCTCTGTCCCCAGTGAATAGCAACTCCCCATTCTCCACTCTCCCAGCCCCTGGCAAATTCCATTCTACTTTCTGTCTCTATGAATTTGACTACTCTGGGTACCTCATGGAAGTGGGATCATACATTATTTGTCCTTTTGTGTCTGGTTACTTTATTTAGGATAATGTCCTCAAGGTTCATCCATGATGTGGACATATCAGACTTTCATGCAAGTATTTTTACTTCAGCTCCTTTCTCTTGCTCCCTTGCGATTTCCATGAATCCTTACGATGAATCTCTATCCCTGAAGGTGATCTTCTTTGTCTTTCTCACAATCAGAAAGAGCCTGACTGTGGCCTCTGGGTTACCTCACAGCTGAGAGATGCCCACTGCCTGCTCACAGGTGTGACCACTGCTGCCATATTGGCCATGAAGCGCTGGGGCTGAATGGAGCCTTGGGGAAGGGGAACATGGACAAAAGTGCTTGTGTTTGTCTCTCCTCTGCCCTCCTCCATTCTCGGGGATTCCCCGTATACTCTTCTATTAGTCATTTATTCATCCAACATTTGTTGAATATCTATAATGTACCTGGCATTGTGCTAGGCACAGGAGATACAGGGAGGAATAAGACAGACATGGTCTCTGCCTTCATGGAACTTATAATCTAGTGAGTGGAAGACATTCAATAATTAGCATGCAAATAAATAGTATGATTACAATTGTGGTGACTGCTATGAAGGAAAAGTGCAGGGTACAATGTAAATGTCTAAATGGGGGGACATCAGCCTGGAGCTGGGGTGTATTCAGAATGCATTGACTGACATGGTAGCCGTGTCTGACACTAGGGTAAGAATCACAATCCCTGTGCTCAAGGCACACCAGGTCCAAATGGTCCCAACCGAGAGGACTGGACTCCCCTTGGCTTTGTAATCCTAGGACCAGTCTGCTCTCTACCCTTTGGGGAATCACTGTCGCTTTTCCAACTGTGTGTCTCTGGGGGCCCCTCTTTTATGGTAATGGACGTCAGGTAAACTGTTCTTTACTTTGGAGGGAAAATCACGACATGTTCAGAACACTGGACCCCAAAACTTTTACTGAGATGTCAGGCCTTTGTCTTTTCATGGGATTTATATCATAACCACCTAGAGCACCTGATCCTTTCTGCTCTCTAGGCCCCAGGAACAGGGTGTCATCAACATACTGGAATAGCATAATGTCCAGTGTAATGATGAAGTGTTCAAAGTCTGAGAATTGGAGTGGTCACAAGAGACAACGAAGGGGCACCTGGCTCAGTCAGCAGAGCATATGACTCTTGATCTCAGGGTTGTTAAGTCCCACATTGAGTATAGAGATTACTTAAAAATAAAATCTTACGGGCGCCTGGGTGGCTGTCGGTTAAGCATCTGACTTTGGCTCAGGTCATGATCTCAGGGTCCTGAGATCGAGTTCCACGTCCAGCTTCCCGCTCAGTGGGGAATCTGCTTCTCCCTCTTCCTCTGCCCCTCCCCCAGTTTGTGCTCTCTCTCGCTCTCTAATAAATAATAAATATATCTTAAAAAACCCAAAAAAGTAAAATCTTAACAAAAAAGAGAGAGACAGAGACAGACAATGAAGTCCTGAGGCAGGATGGTGAAGGTTCACTGATGAGCCTGTCACATAAAAGCAGGATTCTGATCTTTTCTGTCTTTTGGAATAGAGAAAAAAAGCATTTGCCAGATCAATCACTGCACACCAGGTGTCAGGACTGTCTTTATTTTCTCCAGCAATGATACCACATCTGAAATAGCAGCTGTAATCGGAGTCACCCTGTAATTAAGTTTATGGTAATCCACTGTCACTCTCCAAGGCCCATCTGCTTCCTCACTGGCCAAACTGAGAGTAAAGGAGGAGTGTGAGAAAATCACCATCCCTGCATCTTTAAAGGCCTTGATGATATTATTAATCTCCTCAATCCCCAAGTGGTACTCTATTGCTTTTGGCTTATCGCTTGGTAAGGAGGGATTTCCATTTGACTTTTCTCATCATCAAATCCCTTCCTCTGCCAATCCAAAAGCCAATACTCTAATTCTGCCAAATGGCTGGGGGTATCTATTCCAGCTATATAATTAAGGGCAGGGAGCTCCACACGGCCTCTGGTGACGTCTTCCTAGTCAAACTCCGCCTATTACTTGACCCACCTCAACTTCCACTCTGGCCAGTAGAGCCTGATGGAGTTCTGGGTCCCCAGGAATTAATATTAGCTCAGAGCCTGATTATCACCCAAAGGTCTGAGTATTAATTTTTTCATTGTGCGCAGTCTACAGACTGGTAGATGGCTTCAGACCCCTCTAGGGAAGGCTGGAGGCAGACTCACAGCACATACTTGTCATGTTACCGAAGCATCGCTTCTTGGGAGTACCCATTCCAGCTTCCACTTCCTCCAAGGGTCTGGGTCAGTGACTGACTCAGGCTTGGGAACTGGGTTAGAGACTGTGCTGTCAGTCCTGGTGGCCAAAGTCAGACTTCTGTCTACCAAACCAGAAGTTTTTTTCAGATATACAAATCCAGTAGAAACTTAGTGGGTAAGCTGCTCATATGTTTTGGTTTTAAACACTCCATGATTGATTTGCCACATCAGTCTCTGCGGGTCAGACATCCTGGTAACTCCACTAGCCCTGTCCATTATAGTAACCCTGCCCCCTTTCCTTTGGAAATTAAGTGCCGCTACTTGATTTCTATAGCCCCAGGGTCTGCATCCCCATTGAAATAAGGAAGCTTTTCTCACCAGCAGCTATTTATAGGCGCTGGCACTTCTCTTTCCAAAGAATTTCTCAAGGTCTGGGTTTTCTGGCGATTAACTTCTGGGTAGCCCCCCCTCCCCCAACCAAATGTCATGTCCATTACTTTCTGTTAGGGGGTTAACTTTATTTTGAAAGCAATTGGGAGCCACTAATGTGTTTTCAACAGTGGAGCAGGGGGATGAAATTTACATCTTAACAAGAATACCCCTGCTGTTTGGTGGAGAGGATAGAGGAAGAGGCAAGGCAAGAGTGAGGGGAACAAGTGGAATCCTATGCAGTGACCCCAGTAAGCCTTCAAAACATGCAGATGGCAGCCGCGTCCTGAAAAGTATAGGACAGGGGATCTCAGCACTGGGGGAGTCAGGGAGGTACACCAAACCCTTAGGGTGTCCTGGGTAGGGCATGGTGAGTGGGGACATGTGCGTAAGAGAAAAAAGGATTTATCGTTGCATGTAGACTTGATCTTCTTCATGACTATGCTTGGGCAGAGCGGAGCAACAGTTCAGAGCCAGATGGCTGAGAGAGGAGTAGGTCGAAAAATCTGTTCAGCGTGGCCTTGTCTGGGGGTTTTCGTGATACTGACGGAAAAGCTCTGAATCCCAGAACCTGGCTTTGGGGTAAGATGTGGCCTGTGGAATCAGCTTGGATTCTCTCGCTTGCTCCATGCCCAACTGAGCATGGGGATGAGGAGCGGAGTGTGGCTCAGTTGATGGTACTTGGCTGCTTTGGGGTCAGTCTCAGCTTTCAAGCAGGGTTCACACTCTTCTTTGAGTGGCTCTTGGCCACTCAGCTGGGCAGGGTGGTGGACAAGGGTCCTGCTGTTTCCACCCAACGTGGGTCTGCTGTACCTGGAGCTTCCCACAGGGCTGTAGAGCCCTTGATGGGCCTGCCTCACAATCTGTGTCTACCCTTCCCAATGCCTGTCCCTTTCTTCCTTCCCAGGGGTCATCTTGCAATAAACGTTTTACACTCCATCTCCATCCCAGAGTCTGCTCCCAGAAAACCCAACCTGTGGAACTCCACTTCCTCATCTATCCAAGGAGGAGAATTAAATACCTAGTTGTTTCAAGGATTAATAACAAAATGATGTATATTAAATACCTTGTCTCAGCTCCAATGCCTCTCCCTGGGTCAGTGGGCTGACTTTCTATTTGCCCCTTCAAATCCACTCTCTACCCTTATCCACCCCACTCTGGGCCTCCACAGGCAGAGAGATCAGTGAGGTCAGGTTATTTCTTCCTCTGGCTCCTTCTTTGCCAAGTTGCTGTGGGCTGGTGGCCTCCTTAACCGAAGGCCACAGCTGCTGAGGCAGCTCTCGACAACTGCTCCCTGCCTCTTGGCCTTCGGTCATTTCTGCTGCTGCTTCCCTGGGGCACTCCTCCACCATCCCTTCTCATTTCCCTTAACGGCTTTCAAACCTTGGTAAATAATCCCTTTATTAAACACTCCTCCACTTCCCTATGTGAATTCGTTCTGGATTTTTCCTGATACCCTGATTGATTCAATCAATGAGGATACTTTCAAGGACTGCAAGTTCTAGAATTCACTGCAAATGCTCCAAGTGACATGTCCAGGCACAGCAAAGGTGAGAGGAGGCACAGTGGGTCCTCTCTTTCTGTGCCCTCTTTGTAAGAAGAAGACGCACTTTGACAAGTGCCTCCCACCATGACACTCCTCCCCTTTACCATTGGTAGGAATGAGCCACACTCCTTAGCCTTGAATTCCCGGAAAACAGAGCCAAAGTATGAGTTTGGGTGTTTGACTAGAAAGCGTGATTATAGGAATCAGAAGTGAGGACAGAGGAGCACAGCAGAGGAGCAAGGAGCCCCGTGTAAAGATGTTGAGTTGGCCACCACTACAAGCGACAAGTTGCCCTATCCCTTGGAACTACTGAGAAGCCATATGAAATGTGTCTCAGGACCATACAACCTGGGAGGAAAGGAGAAAAGCATGTTTCTATGGCTTCCACCCCCCACCCTCCATTGGTTACAGTTTCACCCTAAGGAGTGTTAACTCTCCCTACACTTCCTGGTTGCTCACATGCAGGCACTTTCATGGTCCCCGTATTCTAAGTTATGAAAGCAACAGAAAAGATGCGGGACAACGGGTAAAAGGCACAGAGTGCAGGCCTGAGACACAGTGCCATCGAGTCACACCTGCACCTGAACTAGGACCTGAAGATGGTCAGGGACTGTACAGAGTGGGTCACTGAAGCAATGGATGGAATATAAACTAAGTGTGGCCAAGAGGGTTTGAAGAGGTGCACACGGGCAACCAGTAGATATGCTCATTCCTAAAATGGTCACTGGCAAGGAGAATGAGATTGCTGTGGCTGGTTTAAATTAATCATTTGTGATGAATGGATGCTCAGGATTCCACCCAAATGCCTCCACAAAGAAGGTGCCCTTAACCATCCTCTCTAAAGGACCCCAGTCACTAAAGAACCCATCACTCCCAGCACCCCATTTATTCCCTTGACACCTACCACAATGAGTAATCAGCCTGTGTGGCTGCCACTGTGGAATGACTGGCTCAGTGTTCACACACACTTACCACCTCAGCGTGCGAAAGCTAGAAAGATACAAACCTGCCCTTGCTGATTGGTCATGGTTTAAATTCCTCCAATCAGGCAGAGTCATTTTGCTAGTGCAGATGGTGGAAGGGGTAGCATAATTTTGGAGCCAGGCCTTTTTACAAACACTTAAATCCCTTCATGATGTAATTACCTGGACTCGTCTGGATCTCAACCATGAAAACAACATCTTGTTTACTTATTAGCTTGCTCGTTATTATCTGCCTCTCCCCACTTAAGTGGAAGCTCATTGACACCAGACACTTGTTTTTCTTTACTGTGTGGACAGTGCCTGCTACATAGCAGGAGCCCAAGAATAATGTGTTGGATGGGTGGATGGATAGATGGATGGAGGAGGGAAGACCGTGGCAGGTGGAAGAAGGGGAGACAGTAGATCATGACGCTCATTTTCCCCACCCAGTAAGCTTTCGGATGCCCGAGGGCCAAGTCCTCACGACTCCTCTGCACGCACCCGCACTCCCTGGGTGAGCTCATCCAGGGTCATCAGTCTAACAGTGTATCTCCAGGCATGACCTCCTCCTTGAACTTCTGACTCCAATCTGACTACCACCCAACTTTTCCACTCAGATGTTAATAGGCATTTTGAATAATGGATCCAAAACAGAACTCTTAATTTTCCCTCCAAATCTTCTCCTCCCCACAGAATTTCTTATCTCAGTAAATGACAGTTGCATCTTTCCAGTTGTTTGGGCCCCAAAGCTGGGCATCACCCCAATGCCTCTTTCTCTCACACATGTCTCATCCAATTTTTCAGCAAATCCTCTGGGCTCTACATAATATATAGAAGCCCACCATTTCTCCCCCACCTCCACCTTCCTGATCTGAGACAGCATCCTCTTTCAACTGGATTATTGTAGTAGCCTTTTATATTGGATGCTTCGGGTAACTCACATCGCATGCCCCTGGTCACCTCTGACTTCACCTCCAGCTGCAGTAGACAGTCGCATATGAGCTCAGCTGATCCTGTGCGTATGTCTTGCCTCCAGTGCACACCTCGTACCTGTTTGCCTTCTGCCCTGGATTTCAATGCTGTCAGAGTCCTTTTGGTTCCAGCACAAGATTTACTCGCTTCTCACCTCGAGTGTGAGCTGCACATCTCTTTGCTCTCTGCCCCATTAATGCTTGATGCTACAGGAGTCTGCTTTACCCATGCACCCAGAAAGTGCAGAGTTAACACCCCAGGGGTAACCTTGAACCAGTGGGGGACAGGGTAACTGGATAAACATTCCTGCCTCCCATCCTTCAGGCAGGTAATTCTGGGAAAGTCTGTGCACTTTTTAAGGATCCTGGTAAATTCAAGCTCCTGCCCACAGCAGCAACATTGCTAATGTACCCTTAGGTTGGCTTTTTCTCCTTTCCTGTCTCATTGTCCCCATTCCCTCGTGCCTGCTTCTTGGGTCATCTCTCAGAAAAGCTCATGTGCACATAAGTCCTTGTCTCAGGCTCTGCCTTCAAGGGAACCCAAGCTAAAATAACTTTTTTTTTCTTAAAGATTTTATTTATTTATTTGACAGAGACAGGCAGCGAGAGAGGGAACACAGCAGGGGGAGTGGGAGAGGGAGAAGCAGGCTCCTAGCGGAGGAGCCTGATGTGGGGCTCGATTCCAGAACGCTGGGATCACGCCCTGAGCCGAAGGCAGACGCTTAACAACTGCGCCACCCAGGCGCCCCTAAAATAACTTTTTAATTGCTATCCAGCAGCAGACTAATCCTTTTATTTTCTTTTTTTAAATTTACTTATTTATTTTAGGGAGAACAGGAGAGAAAGGGGCAGAGGGAGAGGGAGAGAAAATCCCAAGCAGCCTCCGCACTGAGTGCAGAGCCCAATGGGGCGCTTGATCTCATGACCCTGAGATCATGACCTGAGCCAAAACCAAGAGTTGGACGCTCAATCGACTGTGCCATCCAGGTGCCCCCAGACTGATCCTTTTAAAATATGTCTGATTGGGGCGCCTGGGTGGCTTAGTCGTTAAGCATCTGCCTTCGGTTCAGGGTGTGATCCCAGAGTCCTGGGATTGAGCCCCGCATCAGGCTCCCTGCTCCGCTGGGAGCCTGCTTCTTCCTCTCCCACTCCCCCTGCTTGTGTTCCCTCTCTCGCTGGCTGTCTCTCTCTGTGTCAAATAAATAAATAAAATCTTTAAAAAATTAAAAAATTAAAAAATAAAACATGTCTGATTATGCCCCTCCTAAGCTGAAAACTCTCCGGTGACTTCCATTTCACCTAAAGCAAAAGCCAAAGTCCTAACAATGGCTGACAAGGCCTAACAGAATCTGCCCTTCCCGCTGTTTCCTCTCTGATGTCATCTGCTAATCTTCCTTTGCTCTATGATAGCCAGTATTATCATTCTTTGCTCTACTATAGTTCTTCAAAGACACTCAGCACACTCCTGCCTCAGGGCCTTTGCACTAGCTATTCCTACTGCCTGGAATGTTCTTCTTCCAGCTATTTCCAAGCATGCTTCTTCACTTCCTTCAGGACTCTTCTTAAAACACTTCCCAGAGAGGCCTTCCTATGTAAAATAGCAACCTCCACTTCCCCTAGTGTTCCCTGGCCCCCTCACCCTGCTTCATTTCTCATAGCACTGATCACCAACCTCAGAAATTGTCTTTTTAATTTTTGGTATATTTTCTATCCCCCCTCCCACCTCATCCCAACGTGAACGTAATCTCCATGAGGACAGGTACTCAGGGACTTTATTTTTTATTCATTCATCTATTTTTTAGTAGGCTCCATGCCCAGTGTGGAGCACAACCTTGGGCTTGAACTCACAACCCTGAGATCAAGACCTGAGCTGAGATCAAGAGTCAGAGGCTTAACCCGACTGAGCCACGCAGGTGCCCCTATTGGTTTTTTTCACTACAGAACCTAGAACAGTGCTTGGCAAGTAGTAAGTGCTCAATAAATATCTCTTGGATGAAACTCATTCATAAATAAGACTGAAGAAGTGAGTAGGGATCAGACTGTGGTTACCTTGAAACCCCTGCTCTGGAGTCTGGCAGTAGGACTGGCAGCTCTTGGCTGTGAGGGCACTGGAGGCTGGCGGCAGGGCACCTCAGCCAAGAATTCACTTAATGCTTTGCCCTCTAAGGCTGTTCCTGGTTGACAACTTTTTTGGGGGGGGGGGTGCTATGCTCTGATATTTGTCTCAAGAAGTCCCAGGTACAACCTGGAGGACCTCAGAGCATTTAGGAAAATAAAATCTCTGTAAGCTTAGTCCTCAATTCTGTGGAGAGGGGAGTTTGTTCCCTATTGGTCCCTAAGACCCTGGCCATCACCAGCATAGAATGACCTGTGTCACCTCTGAGTGCTGGTCGGCACCTCGGCTGCCAACAACTCTGCTTCTGGTGGACGGTGGCGGTCTAGCCAGGGAGCTGGCTGGAATCCAGCAGGGCACTGGGAAGGAGCTGAGGGTGGCCTGGGGGACAGGCATGCTCTGGTCTGAGCCTGCCATCTTCAAGATCTGTGAAGAGTCACCCCTAGCCCTTGCCACATGGCCCAGCCACCCACATCTGGGGTTAGGGACTAGGCCAGGCTCGTTCTGTCCTCTGGAGAAGGAGAATTCTCTCATTTGTCTTTGCAGGGACCTGGATCCTCACATGCAGCAAGCTCCCGTGAGCACAGGAGACAGGGCCCCACGAGCACGTGGGAAGGAAGCCCCCCTCCCTGATAGGGTTGCCTGAGCCCGGCCCCCCCCCTCCGGGCTCCGCAGGCAGTCAGAAGTGGGGAGCTGCTGCTCGGGACTGAAGAGGTTAATGTGCATCTGCTTCCGAATGTTAATGTGTCTAGGTGATGTCAGTGGGAGCCGAGGAAGGAGGGAGTGGGGAGACAAGCGGGGCTTGGAGGCGGCAGAAGCTGCCAGACCGCCAGGAAGACCCCCTTCCGGACTGCAGGGCTCGTTCTCTGGGACAGGCGGGCGGTGCTGCCGCAGCCTGCGTGGGTGGACGGGAGAGCAGGCGACGGGCAGCGGCAGGATGGACCTGGAAGCCTCGCTGCTGCCCACTGGCCCCAATGCCAGCAACACCTCGGATGGCCCCGATAACCTTACCTCGGCCGGTGAGTAGTGCTGGAGGGGAGTCCTCCCTCCTCTGCGCTGGGGGTGGGAAATGGAAAGGTTTCACCTCCTAGCCGAAGTGCTCCGGAAACTTTATTACAGTTCTTGGGGACTGCAGTCTGCTTTGCCCGGAGGGGAAGGGGAGAAGGGGGCGGGGCAGGCAGGGGCAGAAGGGACAGGAACAGAGAAGAGGGCAAAGGTACGTTCAGAAGTGGCAGGGAATGGTGGCCCGCTGGCGAGGGAGACAGGGGAAGACTCACCCATGAGTTCCAAATGCTTTGCAGAAAAAATTCCAGGCTGGAAAAGCAAGCAAGAGAAGCCAGAGGATAGTATGTGAGGAGACAGCTGGAAGCTCACTCATTCACGGATCCCCTTGTCTTTTTACTGAAACTGCAGTAATGGGATCTGAAACATCCTTCCTGACCCCTGGGAAAGGCCCTGGGAAGGGCTAACTCACAGAGCCATGAGGGGATTAACTTTCCTGGTGAATGAAGCTTCCTGACATTTCCAGAGCTGAGATGCCCTGAAATTCTAGCTCCTCAGAAGGAAAGGAAGGAAAAAGAGGAAAGGCTTGTGTGCAGAAAATTCTCAGGCAGCTAGGCTGCAACACACAGTTTCAGTCTCTGCTCACTTGGGAAGCCCAGGCTCAGAAGAGACAGACCAAGGAATTCCCTGATAGGAACCCAGAAGAAGGGTTTGCAGGCCTGATGGACAAAAGCCTCCCTCCACAAGACAGTAGCCCACAGATACGCCTAGGAATCAGTGCACAGCTTCCAACTAGTGATTTCTAAAAGGAGATGATCAGGGCTGCAAACAGAAGAGAAAACACATGCATGCGCCCATCCGTGCATGCACTTGCTCACCCACATGGGCTTGCACACACACATGCACTCGCACGCACACACACACACACACACACACAATTTCATGTCCTTCTGGCTATGTTGACGAGGTTTCCTGGTGAAGCCTACGGGCCCACAGAATAATTCTCTGCAGACAGCTGTGGTTTTTGATTCTGTGCCTTCTGAGAAAATGCAGGAAGTAAAGGACTGGGTCCTTCCACTAACAGGTGGTGCAGGAGAATCTGGTAGGATTAGCCAGGGAACTGGTGGAGGAGGGCAAGGGGACAGGATTAGCAACAGTGTGGGGAGGGAGAATGGTAGGAAAGAATACCAGATGAATGGTGAGCCCTGAGCTGACAGGGAAAGAAGATATGAGGTAGGCAAGTACGTCATCGCTAGAAGCTGAGCACGCCAGGAGGATGTCAGCCCTTAGAGAGGAGTGCATGTCAAATGGTCAACATTTGCTCCTTTTGTCCCCAGGGCCACCTCCTCGCACAGGGAGTGTCTCCTACATCAATATCATCATGCCTTCTGTGTTCGGCACCATCTGCCTCCTGGGCATCATCGGGAACTCCACGGTCATCTTCGCAGTGGTGAAGAAGTCCAAACTGCACTGGTGCAGCAACGTCCCCGACATCTTCATCATCAACCTCTCAGTGGTGGACCTCCTCTTTCTCCTGGGCATGCCCTTCATGATTCACCAGCTCATGGGCAATGGTGTCTGGCACTTTGGAGAGACCATGTGCACACTTATCACGGCCATGGACGCCAACAGTCAGTTCACCAGCACCTACATCCTGACCGCCATGGCCATTGACCGCTACCTGGCCACTGTCCATCCCATCTCCTCCACCAAGTTCCGGAAGCCCTCCGTGGCCACCCTGGTGATCTGCCTCCTGTGGGCCCTCTCCTTCATCAGCATCACCCCCGTGTGGCTCTATGCTAGGCTTATCCCCTTCCCAGGGGGCACAGTGGGCTGCGGCATCCGCCTGCCCAACCCAGACACTGACCTTTACTGGTTCACCCTGTACCAGTTCTTCCTGGCCTTTGCCCTGCCCTTCGTGGTCATCACAGCCGCGTATGTGAGGATCCTGCAGCGCATGATGTCCTCGGTAGCTCCCGCTTCTCAACGCAGCATCCGGCTGCGGACAAAGAGGGTGACTCGCACGGCCATTGCCATCTGCCTGGTCTTCTTCGTGTGCTGGGCTCCCTACTATGTGCTCCAGCTGACCCAGTTGTCCATCAGCCGCCCAACACTCACTTTTGTCTACCTGTACAACGCAGCCATCAGCTTGGGCTATGCCAACAGCTGCCTCAACCCCTTTGTGTATATTGTGCTCTGCGAGACATTCCGCAAACGCTTGGTCCTGTCGGTGAAGCCTGCCGCCCAGGGGCAGCTTCGAGCTGTCAGCAATGCCCAGACAGCCGATGAGGAGAGGACAGAAAGCAAGGGCACCTGACCCTTCCCCTGCCACCCCGGGCACCTCCAAGTCAAGACAGCACAGCAACCGTGGGGAGAGACATTGAGAAAAACCCAAGACCCCTCTGGGAGAATGAAGGAAGGCTGGGCGATAAGGGGTTGTGGCAACTAAAAACCTTCCACAGGGTCCACAAATTGCTGGGGAGGCTGAGAACCAGATTTGGGGGCTTCAAGCGTCAGAAATCCCCTTGGGAGAGTAAGAAGAGACCTTTGGATTGAACAGAAACAAGAAGAAACTTTCGGTTTAAATGTTCACTGGAGCCCTACATCTCTTAGCTCCCATATGCCTTTTTCTCAATTGCTGGTTTATTTGAAATCTGGGAAGGCCAGGGTGTGAGTGGTGCGGCCCTACTACAGGGTCCAGGGGAGATGGGAAAGTGGTATGGTCTCAGCGCTCTTTCCCATCTCTCACTGGTGTGATGGAGGGCAGCCTTTCTCCCAAGCTGGAGGATGATGAGAAATGAAGCATGCCATCTCTCCACGTTCCAGCATCCTGTCAATCTTCCTGTATCTCTAGGGGATGCATGCTTATTTTGGGGGTGGGGGTGGGGCTCTGAGCACACAGGAGTAAAAACCCAATTTGTAGGAGATGCACTTCCTGAGAATGACGAGGCTACCTGGGTGGGTACGGATAGAAGTTTTGAAATTAAGAAAAATGGGGAGGACTAAGGGGGCTTTTGCAGCTGCGGGGACATTGTCGTCATGAGGCACATTTGTGAATCGCCAGATCCAGAGTGGGTGCCCGTCAGGGTCTTGCATGTGCAAGGGTCATTCTAATGCCTGGTGTGTTGGCATCATCTTTTTGCTCCAGCCCTTCCTCTCCAAAATAAAAATGAATAAAGGAAAATCTCCACCCACATCTCTTTGGATGCTCCTGCAGAATTGCTTTGGCTTGGGGGTGGGGGTGGGGGGCAGAAAAGGGAAAGAGGGGTCACTCGGCTGGGGAATCTAGACCTTGGTCAAGCTGCATCATAGGAAGCAAGAAGCAGGGGAATCTCAGCCTACAGGAAGGATTCAGCCCCACAAACGGAATTACTGTGAATTCATTAGATTGCAGTTCTGCTGCTGGCCTTGTGCTCAGGACTCAGCTTCCTGTCTTCTGCTCAAAAGCACTCGGTTGTCATCCGTGCTGGCCCCTCAGGCCCCAAGTCCCACCCGCCACCTCCCCCCGCTGAGTCACCAGTTGCAGGGCTGGCTTCTGGGGCAGCCTGAGCCTGCCTCCTGCTGCTGCCAAGATCTGGTGTTGAGCAGGAAGATTACAGATGGGCCGCTGGGCGGCAGCCAAGGCTGCTGCTTCTCAAGCTTCTTCACCGAGAGGAGATGGGAACCAGGAGTCCGGGGACAAACTGCTCAGCAGACGTTGAGACAGTGGCAACAAATCGTGAGCTCCCAACTTGTTCAGAGGCTTCCGTAAAGCAGGTGCACCAGCCCAGCCCTTCCTTGCCAGTTACTTTTCACTGCAGAGTTGAAGCAGGTAGCCAGCTTAGCAAAATTCAGGTCCCAACCAGCTCTTTTTTTTTTTTTCTTTAAGATTTTATTTATTTGAGAGAGAGAGGTGGGAGGGGCAGAATGAGAGGGAGAAAGAGACTCAAGTAGACTCTGCACTGAGTGCGGAGCTCGACGCAGGGTTCTATCCCATGACCCTGAGATCATAACCTGAGCTGACACCAAAAGTTGGCAGCCAATGAACTGTGCCACCAAGGCACCCCTGGGCAGCTCTTTTTATCATGATCATTAGCTGTAGTATTTTTGGGCTTGTGTTCCCCTCCACCTCAGTAGCGGGGTGGGGGAGGCAAGAAGCTGATGGTTAGTTTTCCCTACTCACTAACAGTGGGGTCTCTAGCTGCCACAGGTAAGCTCCCAATCTATTTCGGATGCACATCCAACGAAGAAAAAAGAATCTTAGGGGAATCTCGAGGCAACTCTTACCCACTGGTTCCAGAAAAGGAGGTTTTCTTGCAGCTGCTTTGCCTGTGAAAGGCTTCCTGGGGGTCTGTTCAGCCCCTTCCCCTCCAAGGAGGAGTCTAGGAGATGAAATAGGCCAGGTGGCCTCTCCTAGGAAATGCAGGTGATGGGCAAAGGAAGGTCTAGCAACCCCTAGGGAGGGGAACACCCCTTCCTTCAACTCTCAACCCCAGTTAAAAACTGACATTGAAGCAAAGTAGGTTGAGACAGAAAGTGAGTGGGTGGAAATGTAAACAGAAGGGAGGGGAGAGGATTGGGGGAGAGTTGGAGAAGTCAGGAGGAACGGGGTGGGGGTAACGCAGAAGGAAGGGAGGCAGGGAGATTATAATAGGGGTAGGGGAACTGTGCCAACACATCCTTTCCCAGCCCAACCCTGCAGGTGCCACTGCTTAAGAATAAGCATAAGCATGTGCAGAGGGAAGGGGTGGGTTGCTAGCAGGACCGTCGCCATGACATCACTGGTGGAAATGGTGAGCTGAGGGTAGGGCTAGTCGCTGGTCTGAGGAATGAGTGGAATTTTCCTTTCTTCCTCATTCAACCTCAGGCTATGAATAGCCCCAACTTCAGGGAACTGTGGGGGCCACTGTGAGGTACAGAGAGAGTCCAAGAAGTGGGTGAAGAGTACGAAATTGATCTCTTTGCTCTTTTTCCCCTTTCCATACCTAACAAATACTGTCTCTCTCATTGGGCCCCATCGTGCCATCTCCCCAAACCCAGTGACTGCTTCCTACACTGCTCCTTCATCTATTCCCCAGAAAACATTTCCTCTCCAACTGTGAGGATTAAGTCTCTAAAGTCCCCTATGGTGGAAGGATTCCAGAACAGGGGGACTCAGGACCTCACAGGTTAGGCAAACCGAAGTTGCAAGTGACTGCAGGGAAACTCTTCTGCATATTGATATTCTCTAAAGTAATACCAATAAGAACACCAAATAAAGGGACTAGCTATGATATTTTTTGTTTATTTCCTGCATTATCAGTTGTTGTTGTTGTTTTTTAAGTAGGCTCCACTCCCAGTGTGGAGCCCAACATGGGGCTTGAACTCATGACCCTGAGTCAAGACCTAAGCTGAGATTAAGAGTCGGATGCTTAACTGACTGAGCCACCCAGGTGCCCCATCAGTTTTTATTTTGTTTTTTATTGTGGTAAAATATACATAACAACTGAATTATACACTTAGAAATAGTCAAGATGGCAAATTTTAATTAGGCATTTAATTTAAAATTAAGCATTTTAACCATCTTTCAAGTGTACAATTCAGTGGCATTAAGTAATTCACATCATTGTGCAACTATCACTACTACCCATCTCCAGAATTTCTTGGTCATCCCATACTGAAACTATACCCATTAAACCAACTCCCCATTCTCTTTCCCCACAGCTCCTGGCAACCTCCATTCTATTTTCTATCTCTATGATTTTGACTGCTCTACGTACCTCATTATAAGTGGAATCATACAGTATTTGTGCTTTTGTGTCTGGCTTATTTCAATTATTATAATGCTTTCAAGGTTCTCCATGTGATAGCATGTGTCAAAATCTCGTTCCTTTTCAAAGTTGAGTAATATTCATTGTATGTATATATCAGCTGTTGTTTATCCATTCATCTGTCAGGGGACATTTAGGCTGTTTCTACCATTTAGCTATTGTGTATAATGCTGCTATGAACATGGGTGTACAAATATCTGTTTGAGATCCTGCTTTCAATTCTTTTGTGTTGATAGCCAAAAGTGAAATTGCTGAATCATACGGCAATTCTATGTTTAACTTTTTGAGGAACTGCCATACCGTTTTCCACAGCAGCTCCACCATTTTACTTTCCTTCTGGCAATGCACAGGCGTTCTCTAATTTCTCCACATCCTTCCCAACAATAGTTCTTTTTCTTCCGTTTCTTTCTTTCTTTTTTTCTTTCTTTTCTTTCTTTTTCTTTCTTTCTTTCTTTCTTTCTTTCTTTCTTTCTTTCTTTCTTTCTTTCTTTCTTTCCTCCCTCCCTCAGTCCCTCCCTCTCCTTCCTTCCTCCCTCCCCCCTCCTTCCTTCCTCCCTCCCCTTCCTTCTTCCCTCTCCTTCCTTCCTTCCTTCCTTCCTTCCTTCCTTCCTTCCTTCCTTCCGTCCTTCCTTCAATAACAGACATCCTAATGAGTGTAAAGTAGTCTTATTTTGGTTTTGACTTGCATTTCCCCAATGATAAGTGATGTTGATGCTGAACATCTTTTCATGTGCTTATTGGCCATTTGTATATCTTCTTTGGAGAAATGTCTGTTCAAACCCTTTGACCATTTTTTAAATTGGGTTCTTTTTTATTGTTAGCAATAATATTTTACTCAACTCAAATTAATAATAATTGATTCTTTATGCCTTATTACTAAGAAAAACGATTTTTTTAGCTAGGCTTTTTCTCCCTGCTATTCAATGAGATATTTGTCTTTTTTTTTTGTCTCCCATTGAGCATTTGGATGGAAAATCACAAATCCCCCAAAACCTCCTCCTTCTCCCAGCCCTATGATTTGCAGTGAGTCAAACTGATCCAGCAGCTTGAGTTGAGGTCAGAAAAAGCAAGGCATCATTCCTTCTTGGAGGATGGTTGGTAAGACCAGGCTAAATTTAATTTTACAGTTAGCAATGACTTACTAATTATACCTAAATTCTGAGACTGTAAATGGGAGGGGAGGGTTATGCTGATGGAGGAGGGGAGGGGATTCCTCTTTGAGGTGGGGTTTCTGTTTGAACAGTGATGGGCAACCTACCCTGAGTGCCCCAACCTCATGTCTAAATCTCAGAGGACAACCAGGGGAAGAACTTTCTAGGTCAGAAATGGGATGGAAAAATCATTCACTTAATTATCTGCAAAGCTATCTCCTTGATTAGTGGTGAATAGTAGTGATCTCAGGCTACACAGAAGGGCAACATCCTTTGCTAAAAGAAAAAAAAAAAGAGTAGCCTCTATTTTTTTAAAGATCATTCTTGTGCTAAGCATGATGCTCAGTACTATATTTGTTTAGTAACTTATTTAATCTCCCCACTAGCATTTTATGGTAGACAGGACTTTATGCCCTTTTGAGATGGGTCAGTTGTGACTTAGGCTAAATGACTCACCCAAGGTCACAGAGCTAGTGGCAGTGCCAAGCTTTAAATTCAGGTATGCTTGATTCCGAAGTCCACATACTTTGGAATATACCACATACCCCAGCCTCATCTCCCCCCACCCCAATAATCGCACCCTGAACCTCACACCTCTCTGCCTTTGTACATCCCTGGCTTGAAGAACCCCTTCTCCTCTCCCAGGTGGGATTCTTGCTTGCCCTCTCGTATAAGTTGAATTGCATCCCCCAAAAGGAGGTATGTCGAAGTCCTAACCCCAATGCTTCCGAATATGACCTTATATGGAAATAGAGTCTTATGGATTTACCCAAGTTCAGATGAGGTCATCAGCGTGGGTTCTAAGCCAATATGACTGGTGTCCTTATTAAAAAAGGGAATTTGGACACAAACAAACTCACACTCAGGGAAGATAATGTGAAGACACAGAGAGAACGTCATGGGAAGATGGCAGATTGGATTGATCCATCTACTCAGCCAAGGAATGCCTGAGGCCACTAGCAGGGGGGAGAGAGTCATGCAACAGACACTTCCTTCCCTGGCATCTTCAGAGAGAGCATGGTCCTGCCCAACACATGGGCCATGGGCTGTTGGGATGATTAAATGAGAGGTCACATATGCAACCTGAGGGATTCTCAGGGTCACCTTGACCTGAAATATCCTTATAAACCAATTTAACATCTCTGTCCTTGGGGGCTACAGGCAGGCAGGTGCTCCCTCAAACATCTCTGTGGGTGGTTGCAGGCAGGTCCTTCCTGTGTGCCCCCAGCTGCCTCTGGCTCAGATCACCTCTGCCTGGCTCTCTGCAGGTGGCTTCACCCCAAGGCAACCAGGGCTAGCTCAAACCTGTGACAGTGGGGTTCAGAGATTGCCAAAACAGGGAAGGACAGGAGGGAGAGCCCACATCAGAAAGGACTGAGTTGACTGGCAGATCTCAGGATTCTTGTCGTTCGTCTGTCACACCACGTCACGGGGAAGCCCTTCTGCCCTCTCCTTACAGGCTTGGCCTGCTGCCCTGTTTCTGAGCCATGGACACTGGACCCCAGCCCTTTCCCCATCTCCTTCTTCCTCCTTCTTTTAGGGTCTCCAAACCTCCTCTCCCCTAAAGAAAACTCACAATCCAATGTAAAACACAAATTTTTTCCTGCCAAAGACATATTTTACTATATTAAGCAGAGCAATGTATTTCTCAATCTATCTCATTGCAGCAAGGGGATGAAAAGACACTTTATCTTTGCAAGCCCCACCTCCTAACCCCATTAAGCGCTTCTCAAACTAAACTATGATTAATTTTTCTAAGAGTTTTCTGTCCATGATCCTTGGAGCAGAAGTCAACATTTGGCTGCTTGAGGAGCTGCATCTGACCCACAGATATGATTTTCTGTTTTTTGTTTTGTTAAGATAAAAAAAAGTTTGCGAATTAGTTGCCAACTTTAAAATTCCTAGGTTTATTTAAAAATCAGAATGACTGAGCTTCTCTTGAAATATCAGAAGATCCTGCCAGAGGTTCTATCTTCTCACAGGCCAACAATCTGCTGGACTCGAGAGACGATACTCTTCCACAGGCATGCACTCCACAATTTGCCACAGTCCCTGCTCTTACCATTTTCCTGACTTAGCTAGTTTCATTTATTTAAGTCACTCACCTGTACCCTATAGACATTTGATTTTATAACCCTGGGCCCAGCTCACGCAGGGCATTGTGAACCATACCAATGACTTTGTTCTTTAATTTTAATTTTTATTTATTTGTTTGTTTGTAGGCTCTTTGCCCAACATGGGGCTTGAATTCATGACCCCAAGATCAAGAGTTGCATGCTCCGCTAACTGAGCTAGCCAGTTTGGGTTTTATATCCAATCTAAGAGAAACCATCAAAAGGCTTTAAACATGTGAATGATATGCTTACATTTGTATCTGAAAGTCATAATCCTGGGTTCTATGTAGAGAATGGATTAGAACAAGGTAGAGAATAAAAGCAAAGGGACAGTCTACAGGAGTTATCCGGGCGAGTCATAGTAATGGCCTGCACTGGGGTGGTGGTGGTGGAAATGGACAGAGGTGGACACATGTGAGATATATTTGTGGAGCAGAAGCCACAGGGCCTAGGATGAGCTGGCTGTGGAGGATGGAGAATGAGTTGATGATATGGATAACTGGGGGGTGGGGGTTCCATTTATTGAAACAGGGGACCGGAAGGGGGTGCAGATTTATGGGAAGACATCGTAAGTCCAGCGTGGGGTTTGTTCATATGTGAGACGCTCAAGTATCCCATTGATTTCAGAAGATCCAGGCTGGAAATATGAAGTTGAGGGCCACTGGCCTACAGATTGATGGGACGGCCCCAAGGGGGAGTAAATGCAGAGTCAGATGAGAAGAGGCTTGGGCCTCAGTCCTGGAAACTTCCCATGCAGACTTTGAACAGAGGAGGAACAGACAAGCCAGCAAAGGAATCTGTAAAGGAAAGGCCAGAGAGGTAGAAGGGAAAGTGAGTAAGTGTGGCATCATAGAAGCAAGGAAAGAGAGTAGTTTAAGGAGGAGTGGTGGGCTGCCTAGGAGGTCAGGTCAGTGAGGCATAAAACGGTCCATTGGATTTAAGATCGTGGTGGTCACTGAAGACCACAGCTCACTGGGGCTGACTGATGGCCCCTTTTAAAGGAAGCGAGTGCTCCTGAGTTTGCCACAATCCCTACTACTCCCCCCCATCCCTTCTAACACTTGGCCTGAGTCACATTTTTGTCCAGTTCCTGGAAGCATTTATACATCTGACCCTTTTCCTGGAGCAATAAGCATAATTTTAAAACGGTGATATTTCTTTCTCTTAACACAAAAAAGCACTGAACACTCTGCCTAGCACTTAATAAATGTTAGTTGTTAATTATATCACTTTTTCCTGTCCTGTCCTCCATTAACCTCCACAGAATGCTCCAGACTCTTTCTCTTCTTCTCTGGTTGATTGCAAATAACTTAAAAGCACTGCCCCTGCCCTGTGGTTTCCTCCATCGGATTTGACCTCTCCTCCCCTGTGCCTACTTGAATCCTACCCACCCTTCTGTTCCAGCTCAGTTTCCTGCTTCTCCATGAAGCCTTCCCAGTCCTCCCTAGCCTCCAATGAGTTAATCATTCTCTGGACTCCGATAAAATGTCCTAGCGATGCCACTTATTAAATGATTAATCTTGCTCTATCACGTGACTTGGATGGTTATTTACTTGAATTATTGCCTTGTCTCTCCAATTTAATTGTAAACTTATGGTTAGGAAGGCATATTTCTTCACATCCCAGCAATTTTTACACAATGCCTTGCACACAGTAGGTCAATACGTAATGGCTGATTGATGACTTAACTGCTCCTTCCTTGAAACGGATGCCTATTGCTTTGTCTGCCAAGTTCATCTTCCTTTTCTGGAAAATGTCCACTGTCCCTCTACGTCCCCGTTCCATCTTCATGGTGACAATGGAAACATTATGTCTTTACCGTGAACACCTGCTGCCTCGACTTCCCCCACCCCGAACCGCCCATTCACTCATCTCTGAGCCTCAGACAGGAACATACAAAGACGTCTCCTCAAGTTCCTAGCAGAGAGCTGCAGTTATGGCCGACATTTATCGAGCAAGTGTCCAAGACGGTTTCAAATGCTGTACAAACTTTTTGTTCAGGTTCATTAAACCCATACAAGATCCCTACAAGTAGAGAATATTATCATTATCCCCATTTTATGGATGAGGAGAGTGAGGCAGACCTCCCATCTGTTCCGTTTCTCCTGTGTGGAAGCTGGGCTTCTCACACTCAAAGCTCTCTGCTGTTCCCTCAGCATTGAGTCTCCGCTTTACTCTCCCCCACCACCTCCACGGCACAATCCAGGTGTTTCCTAGCACCACACCTTTCATTGTGCCAATCTCTTTGCCTGGGAACACTATCCCCCCCTTTTTGGCCAAGTAACTCCTACTTCATCTTTAAGACAAATCAAGCGGTGCCTCTTTCAGGAAGCCCTCTTTAAATAGCCTCCTCCCTCCCAGATGGGAGAACTGCTGTCATCTCGCCACCGTGCCCTGGGCTGCCCTCCAGGATTGTATTCACGACATCGCAATTCCATAGTCTGCCGACGTATCTGTGCCTCCACAGACTCTGGGCTCCTTGCCAACATGGACTGCAGGGTCCGGCACTGGGCCTGACACAAAGAAAGCACAGAGGGAAGGCAGAAATAGCAGTTCTCCCCCAGACCACTGTATCACAGCTTAATGCCACCAGTGGATAAACCAAGCCTCCTAGGCCAGCCTCACCGAACTCTGGAGGAGTGAGGGCCCCAGAAAGCTTCAGTTCAACCATGTGCAGTCACTGGGATTAAAATGACACAGAGTTACTGCGGGACCCAGCAATTCCACTCCGAGGTGTATACCCAAGAGAAATAAGAAGTATGCATACACAAAAACCTGTGCACAGATGTTCGTAGCCACACCCTCCACAATAGCCAAAGGTAAAAATAACCCAAATGGCCCTTCACTGATTATTGGAGAAACAGAATGTGGTAAATCCACGCAACAGGAATTATATGAAGCCACCAAAAAGACTAAAGTACTGACCATGCTACGTCATGGCTCAACTTGAAAATATGATGCTAAATGAAAGAGGCTGGTCACAAAAGACCACATGTTGTATGATTCCATTTACATGAAATGTCCAAGAATTGGCAAATCCATAGAGACAGAAAGTAGATGCATAGCTGCCACCTTTTGAAGGTGATAAAAATGTTCTAGAATGAAACAGCAGTGGCAATTGCACAGCCTCGTGAATGTACTAAAAACCACCGAATTACACACTGCAAAAGAGTACATTTTATAGTATGTGAATTATATCTCAATTTTAAGAAAAGTGGTGGAGTATGCAAAGCAGAGGAAGGTAGAGACCAAAGGAGGTGACAGGGAGAACAGGACAGTAATAATAATAATAATAATAATAATAATAATAATAATAATGGCTAGCAGTTATCAGGTGCTGGCTACGGGACAGGCACTAGGCGAAATGTTTAATATGAATAAACTTTCCTATTTAATTCTCACAGTAACTCTGTGAGGCAGGTTCTGTTATTACTCCCATTTTATAGACGAGGAAAATTCAAGCCCTGGAAAGGTTAGGTCACCTATCAAGGGCACATGTGGAAAGTTCTAACCTTAAGGCTGTGCCACAGTGGGATACTGACTCACACATGTGACCATCCACAGGACAGACAGAATGAAGTCCCAGAATAAAGGTAGAAGGTACATCTCACTGGGGGTTCGGGGCATTTGAAAAAGATTTTGAAGGGCAGATAGGACTTTGACAAGCAAAGATGGAGAAGAGCAAGTTTCAGGCAGGTGGAAAAAACTTGAGCAAATATGTAGAGTTGAGAAAGTTTGAGTGTATTTAGAGGGTTCTGCCTAACAGTATCAGTGCCACCCCTCAATATCCATGCTCTCTTCTTCCTCAGTAACAGAATCCTCAGGTGATGGATCATGATTAGTCTAAGGCCATTGGACAACACTGTCTCCTGCTTTCCCAGCATCCCTTGCAGCTAAGGGTGCATATGTGATCCAGTTTTGGCCAACAGCACCTAAACAGACATCTGCTGGGAAAAGTCTGGCTTTCCTGTTTAAAGTAAACAGACAAACTTCATACCATCTGGGCTCTTCCTCCTTTCTCCCTGCCTTGAATGCAGATGCATTATCTGGAGCTGCAGCCACTATCTTGGGATCATGAGATGACAAATATAAGAATGTAAACCAATGCACTGAGGTTGCTGGGGCAGAAAGACAGAAAGAACAAGGGCTCCTGAGGGTATCACTGACTTGCTGAACCAACACCATCCTCCAGACTTCTTGTTGTGCAAGAAAAATAAATCCCTGTTTGTTTAATAACTTTTCTGTTAACCCTCCTGATAATACACTGAACTTCTTCCCTTTTTTAAATTAACATAAGGGGTACAAGTCTATGATTCATCAGTCTTACACAACACCCAGCGCTCACCACAACACATACCCTCCCCAATATCCTGAACTTCTAGCCTTGTGGTTTACAAAGGACTGACCCTACCTCCCAGCTCCAGGGATGAGCCCCAGCTGGCCTTACCCAATCACTGTATCCCATCTCCCTGGCCACAGTGGTTCATTCAGGGATGCGACACTTTGATTTTAGACTTCTAGCTTCCAAAACTGCAGAAAATCAATCAGCTTGAGCTGACTGAGACAATCAGTAACAATTTTTTTGGTTGGAAATGATGGAACTGTAACTCCAAATGATTTGAGAAAAAAAAGGGGAATGTATTGGCCTCTCAAGTAAAAAGTTCAGGGCCAGCTAAGACTTTAAGTCATGACTGGAGGGGCTCTGCCATTAGGGCACACTCCCCCTCTTATTCTTCCTCACAAACCCCTCTCTTTCCATCACTTTGCTCAGTTTTGCTTTCTGTCAACTTCATTCTCAAGGGATGTCCCCCCACCCCCCGTGTGGTAGCAAAGATGGCCACCAGCAGGTGTGTGGGCTTGCACTGTCTTCACAGGCATCAGCTCCAGGCTTAGCTACCACTTCTGCCCATCACCCCCTACGATCTTGACCCCCAACACCTGTTTCAAAAACTGAAAAAGGCCCCGATTGGTCCCTCTTTACAGTCCTTCCCACTGTATCCAACCAAGCATGAAAACTAGGCAATTGGGACACTCCTATTGGCTACTACAGGTCACATGTTCACCGTAGTGGGACCATTTCACTGGACATCCCACTGAGTGTGTGTGGGCATGTGCATACTTTTTTTTAAGAGAAAAAAAGAAAAAGAACATTTATATGACATCAGGTAGAAAGATGATGGGTGTGTATAGTGTAAGACTGATGAATCACAGACCTGTACCCCTGAAACAAATAATACATTACATGTTAATACTTTTTTAAAAAAGTGATCAATTAGAAAGAAAGAAAGAAAGAAAGAAAGAAAGAAAGAAAGAAAGAAAGAAAGAAAGAAAGAAAGAAAGATAGAAAGATGATGGGAAGACAAAAACAACAGATACCCCTCCAGTAGGGTCTCAAAAGAGAGGAGGGCATGGAAATTCAGATGGGCAAAGGAGGGAGATTTAGAGGACAGCAAGGAAGGCAATTGAGTGCTGTTGAGGATTTTGCAAGGAAGGAATCTTTAACCTCAAATCTCCTGAAAATCTGGATTCTCCCCCATCCCAAATGCACATATGTACTTGTACAAAAAATACTACAAATAAGGAGCACTTGGCTCTGGCTCAGTTGATGGAGCACGGGACTCTGGATCTCAGGCTCGTGAGGTCAAGCCCCATGTTGGACATAGAGATTACTTCAAAAAAAAAAAAATACTGCAAATAAGTTTGGAGGGTTTATAACCTCCTCCCCGATGTTGGAGGAAGAACCCTTGGTAATGGAGTAATACCTAGAGGTAGAATCTAGATGTCTGAGAGCAAAGTCAAATATAAGACCTGAGATGGCTTGTGGTCAAGTGAGCAAGCACAGTGCCTGCAGTCAGAGCTGGGCAGGGTCCCGGCCCTGGCGGAGCTTCAGGCCCCAGTGGGGAAAGAAACATTAATCAGATAATCCCACAAATAAATGTAAAAATTATAATTGGGACTCTACGACAGAGAGGTATGGGGGAGAATAAGTGCCAGGGGACAAGGATAGAGCTGAAGAAGTGACATTTCACCCACCAAGCTGTAAAGGATAAGGAGGGGAGGGGGCCTTCCTGATAAAGTGAATTATCCATGCAAGAACCCTGTGTTTGGAAGAAGTTGAAGGGAAGGCTGATAGATGCCCTGATGTGATGAACCCACGGATCTCAGCGGGATACATACTGTGTTCTCAGGTCCTCCCGGGGTTTACTTTACAATGTGTAACAAGAAAGAAATGAGGTTGTAACTATAGTTGTAACAGCATTCTGGGGGCAAACCATTCATCGCAAAAGGGAAAAACGAGAGAGTTTGGTTCATAGAGGTTCTGCTGCCTTTCCATCCTGGTCTCTCCTGGATCTCACTAGGAAAAAAAAAAAGGCTAAAATCCCAAATGCTACGTCCATTACCACCAAAACTTGGTAACGCTCTGGTTTTTCAGACAAATGGATCTTTAGCACAAACCACCCTGCCGCCACCATTGCTTGGTGCTCCCTAGATCAGCTCCCCCGCCTGCCACCAGTCATCTGAGAGCAGCAACAGCGCTCTACCCTGGAATCAGGTGAGCAGCTGCTGCTCACTGCTGGCTTCTGCCTACCCTCACCTGGCTGCATGCCAACACGAGCTTTTCTGGAGGACTTCATTATTTCTGGTGGCCTCCCCAGCTCTCCTTCCTTCCTTGGGAAATGGAGTTAAGAAGAAGAAATCAGGGGCGCCTGGGTGGCACAGTGGTTAAGCGTCTGCCTTCGGCTCAGGGCGTGATCCCGGCGTTGTGGGATCGAGCCCCACATCAGGCTCCTCCGCTGGGAGCCTGCTTCTTCCTCTCCCACTCCCCCTGCTTGTGTTCCCTCTCTCGCTGGCTGTCTCTATCTCTGTCAAATAAATAAAAAAATCTTTAAAAAAAAAAAAAAAGAAGAAGAAATCAGAAATTAAGCAGCTATCTTCCTGCAGGAAATGGGGGATGGAACAACACCTTTCAGATAAAGCAGGTAAAGCATGCCCACAAGTCACCAGTCACGGCCTTTGTCCTCACCTCCTTAACCGGTTGACTACTCCCCCCTTTTTACTGATGCTCCTTAAATCCTTGGCTCCCTTCCTGACCCCCCAGTCCAAGAATCCCATCTGTCCACATGCATCTCTATCATCTCAGACTCAATATGATGGAAGTCACATTTTTATAATCCTCCTGCCACTTACCATCACACTCTCTCTCCAAAATCCCCCCTCCCATTTTTCCCCAGAGCATTATGTCCTTTGCTCTTTTTCATCCACTTTATCTGTTCCATCATGAAGTCCCACATGATTTATATTAAATTATTTCACAGATTCATTCCTTCCATCTAAATTCTAGACTCAGAGATACATGGGTTTATACCCTAGAATGGCCATTAACTTGCTCTGTGACCTTTAGTAAATCACTTAACCTCTCTGGGCTTTTTAATCTATAAAACGGAGGTAAGAATATATTCCTTTCAGGGTTGTTGTGAGACTTGCAGCATATATAAAGCGGCACACAGTAGATGCGCCATAAAACACGAGTTCTCTTCTGCCGTCTCTGTCTCTCTTGGTAGCATCCCAATCTAAGCCCTCCTCATCACATACTTGGATTACAGCAGAAACTTCCCAAAGGTCCCCAGTTTTCTAATCTCCTTCTCCAATCCAATACATTCGAACACCAAGACCAGGGAAATTTCAAAATATTGTGTTCCTTTTTGCCACTCTTCTGCCCCTGTAATATTCCTTTCCCATTGTCATCAGGTAAAGTCAAAGATCCATTCTAGTCCTAAAATCTGCAATACCATGACCTCATACATCCCACGATGATTCCGTTGTGTCTTGTCGAGGACCTTGGGAATGACTGTGATTGCCTGAGGGAGACTGAGAGAGGAAGAAACTTAAGAACAGGACAGAATCTTAGGGATGTTAGGCTTTCTAGGCTGGGAAGAAAAGGAGCCGGTACAAGAGCTTGTGGAGGACCAGCCAGAGAAGTAGGATTGGCAACCAGGAAAAGATGGAAAAGATCGTTTCTAAGGGAAAGTGATCACGAGTGTCAAGTGTTGCAAAAAGGTTGAGAACCGAAAAAGGTGTGTCATGAGTTTGGATAGTGTCCTCCAAAAAGATCTGACCAAATCTTCACCCCCAACACTTGCAAATATGACTTTATTGGGAAACTGGGTCTTTGCAGATGTATTAAGTTAAGGGTCTCAAGATCCTCGATTTAGGGTGGGCCTTAAATCCAATGACCGATGTCCTTGGATGTTTAGCAAAGGAGAGGGACACGGGGACATAGGGGGCAAGGTCTGTGAAGACTGAAGCAGAGGCAGGAGTAAGGTGTCCGTGAGCCCTGGAACACCAGAAGCTAGGAGAGAGGCATGGATTTCTGGATTTTGGTTTTCTGGCCTTGGTAAGAGAATACATTTCTCTTAAGTTTTTTTGTTATAAGCTGCCAAGTTTGTGGTATTTTGTTCCAGCAGTCCTAGGATACTAATAAAGGGTGCCTTGCATTTAGAAATAAAGTGACTGTTGCCTTACCTTGGTGGGTTCTGAAGCACTAGTAGCACCTTTTCCAGGAAGTGTTACTCTAAGGGTGAGGAGAGCAAAGGCAGTAACTAAAACTATGTCACCCCAAGAAAAGGTCTTTTTTACAAAATACTGCTCATAGGAGCTCCTATCTCCGACAATGTGGAAAGGACAGAATTCACAGATTCACAGGATTTCAGGGCTGGAAGGACCCTTAAACATTCCTAGTCATCAGTGTGGACTGGGGAGAATATCTGTTGAACGACATTAATGTGCTTTTCTCTTGTGTACTCCATTTTTTGTGTAATGGTCCTCCTCTGTTGGAGGCGTCTGTTTGCCTTGGAGAGGATTAGGAATGCAAAGAGAAAGAGGAAATTGGTGCTTAGCTTTGGACATCCAAAAAAATACTCCAGACCATAAAGCAAGGGAGTAGCCTTGAAAGCCAGTCTTCGCCAAGAGAGAAAAGATTTTCTAAATAATTTAAACGCACATTAATATATCAAGAACCAGGCCTGGTGGACCAGGCCGCGGAGTTTTGTTATGAGCCTGGCATGGAAGGAAATCAGGATATGACACCTGGGTGTGGCCCCAGGACAACCCGAAGTAAGGCCATAAGGCCGAGGCCAGGGACACACATGGTCTTAATCTCCTCCTCCAGGCCAAAGCCAAGGGCGGAGGGAGGGGCCTGTGAGAAGGTTGAGGGGATAGCTAAAAACCCTGGGTTCTTGGCCCTCTTTCCTATTTGGATCTCGAGGAGGGGACCCATACTGGGCTAGACACTGTACAGAAGTCAGAGGGGCAAAAGTGCAACACTGAGGTGGGGAAATGACTAAAAGACTCTGCTCCCCATGGCTGCAGGGGATCCTGAAATTCCTCTGGGATCCTCCAAGGGAATTGGGGCACTGGAGGGACTCAGAAACCACTCTGTGTGGGGTTCTCATGCCCCCGGCATGATTCTAGCAGTGGATGTCACCAGGACACTTCAGAAAGCCCATGGGTGACCAGCCGCCCGGTGGCCCTGGCCACCACCATCATGGAAGAAAGAAGAGGGAATTTAAAGGACTGAGCATTTACCTACAGAAACTGAGTCATCCAAGAGAGACTATTTAAAATGGAAGACACTGTTGCACCATGAACTGGCAAATTGGGTTTCTTTTCTCCTTCCCCAAAGCTGGGGGGAGTGGGGGAGAGGGACTCAACAGATAAATTAGAGGAACTAGAAAAGCAACATTGTCCTTGCATTTTTCCTTGAATGTGTGCACCTGCTACCCAAGCCACGGTCACCCAGGCCATGCTCTGAAGGCTGGGAAGCACAGCGTGCCTGGGGCAACATTTCAGAGGCGGGCTGGAGGGGGTGGGCTTGTGGGGAAAGGGTTGCTTGCCGGCCTGGAACGTGGAGACTATGTGTGTGAGTGGGACAAGATTCTCCTGGGAATGGCTCCGGGGATGGTTGTCACTGGGATATGATGTAGAAAAATCAAATCCAAGGGTACAAATCAATACTGTCATATACCCTGGAGGCTAGGGAAGCACTTCCCACAGGAGAGGCTGTGTAAGAGAAAGTACGAAAGGCTCCCGAGCCACTGGGGGCAGATCTGGGCTGTTTTGAGTTTAACAGAAAAGTCACATCACAGGATCCTTCCTTCTCAGTTCACTTAATCCTCCCCACATAAATGTTCTCATAAAAAACAAACCGACAAAACCCAGAGGGCCGGTTTCCCATATTTCTGTTTTGAGGCTGGGGTTCAGGGTCAGGATCCACAGCTAGTATAGATTTGAACCTCCACACCCCCATGTTTTCCCCACCAGAGCTCACTGCCTGATTAGGGAGGAAGGTAGGGGTTAAGGAGAAGGGGACCATCACGTGAGGGGAGCAGGTGAAGCTGGTGGATCAAGTCCCCACAGACCTCTTCGCTGTCTCCAAATTATCTACTGCTTGGGGGTAAGGAACATGACCTTGAGACCCAGGTAGGGCCAGGTTCATAATTTCTGCACTGAGATCTTGGGCAAATTAAGCTTTGGAGCCTCAGATTTCATTCTCAGAACCATGGAGATAATAATTCCCATCTTACTGAGAGTTAAAGGATCAGACGAGGGCATGCCCACAGTGTGCCTAGCACAGAGCCTGATATGGGGGAAACAGGTCAAAACAATTTGATTTAATTCTGCTCTGTTCCAACCAGCATTTTTAAGGTTAAATGCCCTGGAGAAAGTAGAGCAAAGTGATTTAAACCAGGGACTGGTTTAAGAGGCCTGCTCAAGCAGGCTTCCCTGAACTTGACCTTTGGCATTCTTAAAAAACAAAATCTAGAAAACCTTTTCTTGTGAAGGGAACAGAGCAGTCTCCCTGGAAGCCTGGCCCACCTGCCGCCTCCGAGGACTGTAAGTACAGACAGTGCAGGTCAGTGGGGCCCATCACTCAGTCCGGCGTTTGGAGCAAGAGACCCAGGTGCTTCTGTGTACCACAAGAACGGGGCTCAGCCAGCTCCTTGCCTCCAGAGGGTATCTGAGAATCACATTTTGTCAGTGACAGGGTGGTCCCTGTCTGAAAATGTGCACTGACCTCAATAAAAGAATGCCAAACTCTGTCTTTCTTTCTCAAGTCATCTTGAGAGGAGAGGAGCTCCTGCCAGGTGCAGAAGAAAGAAGAAAACCCGCTTTTGGCAGCAGGGGAATCAGGTTGCCATGGCAACGAGCTCCTTCCCAAGTCCACTCATTATATGGCTTTTG
Organism: Ursus maritimus; assembly: GCF_017311325.1. Lineage (NCBI taxonomy): Eukaryota > Metazoa > Chordata > Mammalia > Carnivora > Ursidae > Ursus > Ursus maritimus. The sequence goes on from NW_024424564.1 coordinate 49,044,914, forward strand.
AATTAGACTTCCTCCTGTGTATACCTCTAGTAGCTGGATTCCCATCTCGCCACCAGCCAAAACCCTCAGGCTTCTCCCCAGGGAAACCACCACGGAAGGGAGCCACTGACCCTCCTTTCAAAGCTGGCCCCTCCTGTCCCTGGGATGCGACAGTATTTACTTGGTTTACATTGGGAAGAACTGGAGAGCAGCCCTCTCATCTTCTGCGGGTGGGAGGGTAACTGGTACAACTTCTTTGAGCAGCAATTTGGCAAAATGGAAGTATATACTCTCTGACCTCGCAGTTGTGGGGTTTAACGTGGCACCGCAGCGTTTCTGTAATAGCAGAAAACTGGAAGCAACTTTCATCTCACTGAGAGGGGACTGGTTAAATATCAGCTGTAGCTCCTGTGGAATACTGTGTGGCTGTAGGAATAATGGGCTAGATCCCACAAGCCCACATAGGAAGACGTATTAAGTTCAAAAAGCAAGTTGTTCAAGCTCATGGAAGCAGAAAGTAGAATGGTGATTGCCAGGGACTAGGGGGAAGGGGAATTGAGGAATTGTTTAATAGGTGTCTGGCTTCAGGAGCGCCTGACTGGCTCAGTCAGTGGAGAAAGCGACTCTTGATCTCGGGGTCGTGAATTCGAGCCCCACGTGGGGTGTGGAGATTACTTAAAAATAAACTCCAAAAGAAAACAGGTGTATAGTTTGTTTTGTAAGATGAGAAAGTTCTGGAGATCAGTTGTACAGCCACATACATACAGTCAGCACTACTGAACTGTAAACTTAAAAACGATTAAGACAGGAGGTGCTTGAGTGGCTCAGTTGGTTCAGCATCTGCCTTGGGCTCAGGTCATGATCCTGGGGCCTGCTCAGTGGGGAGCCTGCTTCTCCCTCTGCCCCTCACCCTGCTCATGCTCTCTCTCTCAAATAAATAAAATCTTTAAAAAAAAGAAAAAAAAACCCGGTCAAGACAGTAAATTTCACGTTTGCATGTTTTACCACAATTTTTTTAAAGACTTTATCCAGTTATTTATTTATTTACTTACTTACTTCCTTATTTAGAGCACGCACACGAGGAGGGGGAGGGGCGGAAGGAGAGGGAGAGAATCCCAAGCAGACTCAGCGCTGAGGGGGGAGACCAATGCGGGGTTCGATCCCATGACCCTGAAATCATGACCTGAGCAAAAGCAAGAGTTGGATGCTCCACAGACTGAGCCAACCAGGTGCCCCCGTGTTTTACCACAATATTAAAGCAAAGCAACTTGCAGAATAGAATCGATACTGATAGCACAATCTTACGTGTGTGTGTGTGTGTGTGTGTGTGTGTGTGTGTGTGTGGAAGGGCAATGCAGTACAGGAAGGAGACAAAACAGAAAGTTATCAGTGGTTACTTTTGTGGTGGGAAGGAATCAAGGAAGAAAAGGATGTTAGTTTTCATTTTCTTTCTCCCTGCAGAGTTTTAAAACATATATAATTAGCATTTATTATTTCTGTGACTTCAATAAACCTGTAAACAGGTGGCAATGATGTTAATATACCTGATCTCCAGGAAGCCACTGCAAGTCAACAACTGTTTATTGTTAACCTACTGCCAACAGGCGCTGTGTGAAGTCTGAGGGAGAGCTAGCTCGAGCGCAGGAGCTCTGTCCCTACCCTCCTGGGGTTTACACTCCTGTGGGAGCCCGTCCTAGCCACAGCTGGGGACAGTCACGGAGAATACTGGAAGGCAGGAGCTGCTTACCCCATTTCGTCTCACACCACCAAGGAGGTGATGTTTATGCCGAGACCTGAAGCTTGAACAGGAGCCAGCCAGGGGAGGAAGGAAGGGCATCTGGGCACAGGAGCAGAGGCTGCAAAGACCTGGATCCAGACGAGAGAGAAGGTCAATGTGTCAGGACTGAGGGCGGGAAGGAGAGTGGGGGGGGGGTACTGGCTGCGAGGAGACTGGGGTGCGTTCCCAGGGCAATGGAAAGTCACCACGGGATTCTAAGCGAAAGAGTGACATGATCTAATTTATTTTTTAAAAAGATCACCATGGTTGCTGGGGTGGGGAAATGGGATGGAGAGGGGGCAGGAGTGGAAGTAGACAGGCTACATTATGAGGTCTTTATTAGCTTCCTGCTGGATGACTTTGACGAGCATTTGGCTTTAGATGAGGTTAGAAAATTGCAGGTAATTACTGAGAGGTTAGAAGAGTGTGCTTTTTAAAAGGCTCTCAAGCACACAAACCTGGGGACACTTGTCTTGGCTGGGGTCGGGGAGAAGGAGGGCTGCTGCCAGCTTTTCACACTTCCAGGTGCCTTGAATCCGTGGGATCCTGTTAAGTGCAGAATGTGATTCAGCAGGTCAGGGTGGGGGTGGTCTGAGACCCTGCCGCTAAGGCCAAGCTGGGAACCACACCTGGAAGAGCAGACTAGGGAGGACTTTCATTTTCAAAATTCCTGTGATGTTCGCCTTCCTTTTTTAAATGCATAATTTGCTTTTGTGCTGGAAAACAATAACAATTATAAAGATATTTTTAAAGGGCCCTTGACACAGCCTGCTTGAGATGCAAGCAGACAAAGCAGAAGGATGGATTAGAAAAGGACATCTCTGACCCAGGCCTCCGGGAGGACAAGGTCACCTCCCAGGGAAGTCTCAGAGCCCAGTGCAAAACAAAGAAGAAACAATCTTTAAGTAAACATTAAACACCTATTATCTATCAAGAACTGTGTTTAGTGCTGGGATATGGGAGGGAAGAGTTGCTGGCAGAGGAGCAGGGAAGACAGAGCGATAAACAGAGAACCTCAAGCCAAGCCCAAGGTGCTAAGTACACTGATGGAGTTACAGACCACGTGGGCCAGAGGGCAGCTAACTGGGGAAGGGGTAGGTGGGGCTGCCAGAGAATCACCTAGATCACCTCTGCTAGAACTCACCTCCCAGGTCAGCCGGGAAACCGGCTAAGAGGCTCAGACACCATCCCCCCACCATGCCAGAACTGCCCCAGGACCTTTGCAGGCAAGTCGCAGAGCCCTTAAGGGCACAGACTCTGGGGCCGGATTACCTGGCTTCACATCTCAGCTCCGTCACTCACAAGCTGTGTGAACTTGGGCAAATTACTTAAGCTCTCTGAGCCTCCGTTTCTTCCCCTGAAAAATGGGGATAATAATAACTAAGAGTGTTGTAAGGACTGAAGGAGTTACTTGTATGTAAAGCACTTACCATGACCGGTGGTATGTAATAAGAGTTATTAAAGCACTAGCTATTATGACTTAATCCTCAACCACTCTGTGAGCCCAGTCATGTTAAAAGCCCATTGTGTAAGTAAAGATGCTGAGAATTGCGAAGATCAAACTCAGCTCTGGAAAAGGTCCAAGCGGAGAAGCACTGGGAGAGCAGCGCCCCGGGTGCATCTCTGAGCCCTGAACCCCTGAATCCCATTTTCCATAGCTCAGGTGCCCCATGCCCACCCCAGATACTGCAAACAGACCTGGTCCTCTCTTCTTCTGACTTAGAACAGCAGTCCTGTGCAGGAGCTAGAGGCCACTCGGGAAGGGCCCAAGGGTGTTTCCCCTTAGACTGCAGTGTTCCCAAGCTGGTCACTCACCCTGTCTCTCTAAGGCCGATCAACCACAAACCTGAAACTCAGCCTGCAGGGGCCACATTAAAACAAAACTGCTCTATCTGCACGGAGGCCTCTGCAAGATGAAAGGGGTTTCTGAGATGAGAAAGCAGGCTACCTCCATCTATCTTACTTAATCCTGCTGGCTGGATGCAAATTGCTTTCTCACATTGAGGCAAAAGAACACTGGTGGGTGGGGTGAAGTGGGCAAGGAGCTGAAAGATGCGTGAGGAAGAGGGACGCCTGCATAGCAGGACCCCAGAGCAGCCCCTGATGCAGGGCAGGGTGCAGCCCCTGGGAATTCTCTCCTCCTTCCTTGTTCCAGGGAAGGGTTTATGTAGTGTGGGAGTCAGGTTTTCTCCTCAGCCTTTACCCGGGAAAACAGGTCCTGGGAGCATTTTGATGGACCAGCATAACTCCTGGAGTAAGGCTCCTGGGCCGAAGCAGGACAGCTGGGGGACCCTCCCTACAGAGGCTCAGGGAGGGGAGGCCTGTGGAAAATACTAGCTAGGACGGCTGAAGAGAGATTAGGGCTGCTTCTAGGTGTTCAACCCAAATTCGTATTTATGTATGATGGATATATTTAGGTTTATGTTTATTTATACCCACTTCGTTATATAAAGAACTTGAGATGGTTTGCAAAAATCTACACAACGTCAAGGAATAAAACAAATAAGCTCTCGGCACTGAAGTGAAAGGAAAATAAAGGGAGGGAAAATAATGGAAGTAGGAGTAAGATTAGTATCCACGAATGGATAATGAGTAGTTCTGTACAGTTGCTAACAAGGCCCAGACACTCGGTTCTAAGAACCTTAGCAGCCAAAGCTAAGAGTGACCAACAATCTGGTACATGAACCAGAGTCTACAAGATGGAAAAAACCCAGAACTCAGAAGTATCACCTTAACCCTGGTACAGAAACTCGGGAGGAATTCCTCCTCTGTCCACCTAAAGGTGACCCTGAGACGTCAAAAGCAATGGACACTCTCAGGGGCATCTCGACAGCAGAGATAATAACAGCCATTTCTCAGAACGTTCCTTAAGGTGAGCTGTGGCACTGAAATGCCGTTCAAGAGGAATCCTAATAATCGTTCTGCACCGTTTGTAATATCAGAAATTGGAGACAGTCTCGATGTCTATTAAACACATTAAGGTACAGACATCTGATAGAGTACTACATCGCTATTAAAAAGAAAGAGGAGCGGGGTGCCTGGGTGGCTCAGTCAGTTAGGCTTCTGCCTTCAGCTCAAGTCATGATCCCGGGGTCCTGGGATCAGGCTCAAGTCCCACATCAGGCTCTCTGCTCAGCAGGGAGCCTGCTTCTCCCTCTCCCTCTGCCTGCCGCTGTGCCTGCTTGTTCTTTCTCTCTCTCACACACACACACAAATAATTTTTTTTTAAAAAAGAAACAAATAGGAGCAATTTAGGTACTCATACAAAACAATCGCCAAGATATATTGGGAAGTGGAGAAAAGCAAGGAGTAGAACAACGCCTATAAGTGGAAAAAAAAAGAAAAGAGTGTCTATACTTAAATGCTTGTATCTATCCTACGTCATTTCTGGTGGAAGGAAATCTCAAGAGGCCGCTGATTCTGAGGATGGGAACCGGGGGGAGGGTGATAAAGGTAAGAGACTGACTTTTCACTATATGGCCTTTTGTACCTTCTGAATTTTGTACCATGGAAGTGCATTATATGTTCAACTAATTAAATAATGCATTACAGACATGCAAGCAAAAATAATCAAAGAGTGGTTACACATGAGGGGCTCTATACAGACCGTCCTTTATGGTCAGGCTTAAGGGCAACGTATAGATTACCCAGGAGAATGCAAAGCCCAGGCATCCTTCAGCTCAGTTCTCCATGGAAGTCATTTACGCAGCGTGCTCCTGCTGAGACTCCCGGTGGGTAGAAGATTTACATTGCTATTTAAGATCCATCGCTTTCCTCTTCAACTGGAAAATTAAAAAAACCTTCCCTTTCCACCAAAACAACAACAACAAAAAAACGCTGTTAGAACTAATACATTTAGCAAAGTTGCAGGATGCAAAATCAACACAAAAAATTGGCTGTGTTTCTATAATGAACAATCTTAAAAAGAAATTAAGACAATTTACAACAGCATCAAAAGAATAAGAAAAAATAAAATATTTTAATCAAGGAGGTGAAAAATTTACATGATGAAAACTGCAAAATGGGGCGCCTGGGTGGCTCAGTCAGTTAAGCATTTGCCTTTGGCTCCAGTCATGATCCCAGGGTCCTGGGGTTGGGCTGGAGTCAAGCTCCCTCCTCTCAGCAGGGGGTCTGCTTCTCCTTCTCCCTCCACCCCTCCCCCTCTCGTGCACACTCTCTTTCTTTCTAATAAATAAAACTTTTTTTAAAAACCTGCAAAATGTTGTTGGCAGATGTTACAGAAGACACTAATAACTGGAAAGCCACTTTTTTTTTTTTAAGATTTTATTTATTTGAGAGAGAGAGAAAGCTCACAAGCAGGGGGAGGGGGAGAAGCAGGCTCCCCAAAGAGCAGGACCTGGGATCATGACCTGAGACAAAGGCAGATGCTTAACCAACTGAGCCCCCCAGGTGCCCCAGGAAAGCCTCTTCTTGTTCATGGATTAAGATGTCAAAACTACCCAAAGTGATCTACAGATTCAATGCAATCCCTATTAAAATCCTAACGTTGTCTGTAAAAATTGAAAAAAATCCATTTTAAAACTTGTATGGAACCTCAAGGGACCCTGAATTGCCAAAAAAAATCTTGAAAGAGAACAAAACTGGAGGACTCACACTTCCTGATTTTAAAACGTACTACAAGATAATGTGGTCCTGGCATAAAGACAGATAGATATGTGGACCAATGGAATAGAATAGAGAGCCCCCAAATAAAGCTTTGTGTATATGTCAAATGATTTTCAACATGGGAGCCAAGATGATTCAATGGGGGAAATGACAGTCCTTTCAACATAGGTTGTTGGGAAAACTGGGTGTCCACATGCAAAAGAATGACGTTGGACCCCGCTTGAATGCCATATACGAAAATTAAGGCAGAGTGGACATCTTTTTTTTTAATTTTTTAAAAGATTTTATTTATTTATTTGACAGAGAGAAACAGCGAGAGAGAGAACACAAGCAAAGGGGGTGTGAGAGGGAGAAGCAGGCCTCCCGTCGAGCAGGGAGCCCAATGTGGGGCTCGATCCCAGGACCCTGGGATCATGACCTGAGCTGAAGGCAGACGCTTAACGGCTGAGCCACCGAGGCATCCCCAGAGTGGACATCTTTGATTTGAGGTAGAGATTCAATAAATATGTGCCGAGAGACAGACAGTGTGTCCCCTCTTGTCCCCATCCTCCCAACTCTGCTTGGGAAGGTAGAGATGGAGCTATACTGGGTGCCTGGGTACAGACAAAAGTTGAGTATCCTATGCCAACCGTGCCATGGAAGTTTCTCCTTTACACACACACACACACACACACACCACCACCACCACCACCACCACCACCAGGAGTGGTCTAATTCAGGCCCAGCCCGATGTAGATTGAGAACAGGAGAGCTCCTGTCAGATCCATTTAGAACATAAAAATTTGCCAATTCTCTATGTATACATTTCCCCCCAACTGCCCTTGCTCAATAAATATTGTGAAATGAATAAGTAATCAATATGTGGTTCTAGTGACTCCAGGAAAGCCTGCTCCTCCCTACTCCCACCTTCCATCTCTGCTGCTCACTGCCCAACTCCACAGTTCTTCCCAGGGGAGCTTCATTTATCAGCTTAGTACCCTGATGGATGTAAAAAAATAACACCCTCTTTCCCCCAGCCTGAGGGAGAGCAAGACTGCTATTAGCCATGTGCACCTTAGTATGAACAAAAGTATGAGGGAGACAGGTGAGCATGGAGAAGGGCATGACTCCTAGTTCGGGCTGGTTACCAATCAGGTAATCAGATTACTGGAGGCAAAGACATGGGTTGGGGAATCAGGGAAAAGGCATGGAGCTCTGCAGGGTGAGCAGAGAGGGAGAGCACAGAGGGACATCTGGAGAGATGTGTGGGCGGGTGGCATCGTGAGGGAGAGGTAGGGGACTGTATCAGCATTTCATGGTTGGCCTCTGGCCAGCCTCGTCCTTACTTCCATTCCCCATGAGATGAGAACTGAAATTGGCTGGCTCCCCAGATCATGGAGGCAGCAGATAAAGTAGGTGAGAACAGATGAATAAGTGGGGACAAAGAGCGCCAGGCCAGCCCTGAAGGAGCGCCACAGAGGGACTCTGCACCGTCCCCAAAATCAGTCTCCCCAAGGACTGTCCGGTGCTATGGACAGAGCCTTTCTCCTCTCCCATTCTCCCACTGCATCTCATTTTGCTGGTTTCCAGTAGAGGAACTTCTTCAGCCCCTGACTTTAACCTTGATGCCAGAACCTTTGTTTGGTTTTATTTTTGAGTCATAAGGATGGGAAAGGAGCAGAGCATCCCATCATTTCAGAGAGTCGAGGATGTGCTCCAAGGACACATGGGTCCTCATGACTTATTAAGAAAACCTGCGCTCATTAATTGATCCAAATCTTTTGTTAAAGATATTTTGATTTTTAGTCAAACTTCCGTGTAAATAATGAGTTTCAGAGGAGGAAGAGGTCAAGGCTGTGTTGTTCTTGGAACATTGATTATTAAACAATGAAGAATTCTGCCAACAGCACCTTTCCCCCCTGCCAACAGCCCCTGCCCCACTCCTCCAGAGTCACACTAGGAGATACCTTAATTAACTTCTAGTGAGTTTCTTCGCCCCACCCCCACCACCTCAGCCCCTCCCATCACTACATGAACACACACTGTGCACACACTCAGAACACCCTCAGATGGGCCAGCGTGTGGAGCCAGGATTCCTTTGCGCCAACACCCCTTGCCTTTTGGGGGGAGACCACCTCTGTGGAGCAGTTATGCTCCAAGCTCCCCACAGGGTCTGGCTGAGTCTGGTCTTCTCCTGAAACCCCATCTTTCCTCAGCAACTTCCTTCTCTCGAGAGCTCTCCCTCAATAAATCCCTTGCGAGGATTTGCAAGGGCCACAGTCTCAGGTTCTGTTTCTCCTGGGGCTGATGACGTGCTCATCTGCTTCCTTTCTTTATAAAATGGTGGGGTTTCAAAGGGTCTCTCCAGGCAGGATTTTGGCTCTTTTCTCCTTTTTAGCTGTCAGTTCACTTTAGAAACAGGCCTTCCAAGCAGAGTTGTCTTCTCCACCGTGATGACTATCTCACACGTGCACAAGAAGGCTCTGGAGTGGGGATGTGAGTGTGGATGCTATCAATCTGAGCACCCCAAATGGCTCCCTCGAGATCCTGTCTGTGGGGTGGTGTCAATGGCAAAACCATGCTCCCAGATGCATTGCCCTTCTAGGGCTGCTGCAACAACGTACCACAGCAGGGGCTTAAAACAACAGAACATCATTGCCTCATAGTTGTGGAGGCTAGAAGTCCAAAATCAAGGTGTCACGAGGGGCACGCTCCCTCAGAGACCTGTAGGGAAGAATCCTTCCTTACCACATCTAGCTTCTAGTGTCTTCCAGCAGTGCTGGTATTCCTTGGCTGGTCGCAGCATCAGTCTGATCTCTGTCTCCTGCTGTCACAACTGCCTTCTCCCTCCTGTGTCTTTTCTCTTAAGGACACTGGTCATATTTGGTTTAGGGCCCACCTTTGTACAGTTATCACCTCATCTTAATTACCTCTGCAATGAACCTATTTCCAAATAAGTTCATGTTCTGGAATATTAGGGGTTAGGACTTCAACGTATCTTTTTTGGGGGGTCACAATTCAACCCATAATACCAACTCTAATACCAATACCAACCCAAATACCAATGCCATTTGTTAGCTGTGGGAGGCCACCACTCAGCTAATGTCTTTGGGCTTCAGCTTCCTTAGCTGTAGGAATGACCAGGATGATATGGCCAGAGAGAGGAACGAGTGTGGTCATGTATGTCCATTTGCGCCACCATCATGCCTGGTGTATGGAGGTAGATCATTTTCTTTTCTTTTCTTTTTTAATATTTATTTGAGAGAGAGAGAGAGAGAGAGTTTATGATTGGGGAGGAGCAGAGGGAGAGGGAAAAGCAGACTCCCTGCTGAGCAGGGAGCCTGACAGGGGCTTGATTCCAGGACCCCAGTATCATGACCTGAGCCAAAGGCAGACGCTTAACTGACTGAGCCACCCAGGTGCCCCACAGAGGTAGATCTTTAACAAATGGTGATGTTCTCCTCAGCGGGGCTCTGCTGACTTCCCAAAGGCTAATTGTTACAGTCCCTGCCCTCCCCCAGACCTCACCAAGCAGCTTCCACAGAGGAAAACTCAGATCTGCCTGGAGATCTATTGTGTATCATTGAAAGATTACTGGAGCCTTTCAGGAACTGAGGCTTCAGGGCCCATTATTTAAGTGCCACTCGTGTGACTGCTTGATGAGCAACAGGAGTGCTAAGAATATATTGGGTGGGACAACCTGGGTGAGTATAACACTCAAGAAAGGCTCAACACACAGTCCTTTCTGTCTAACAATGACTTCGCACTATGCGCAAATCAATCTTCCTAAGGCAATTTCCTGTTGCCAGGACAGAGCTGTCTGCCTTCTTCTCACCCTCCTGCTGCACTCCTCTTCATGCTGGGCTCCAACAAAGGGGTGAGTGTTCAGCATTTCTCTTAATTGATGCTATGACAGGTCCTTTGGCTGACATACCCTGGCATCTGCCTGCCTCATTCAGGGCAGCACAGCATTAACCTGACATTGTCAGCTGTTTCCAGAATAATCAGTTCTCTTCCTGATCTGAGTCTCAAAGCTTGCATTGATTTTTTTCAGTCTAGGATGCGTGTAGGTCATTTCAATAGGCTGTCTCCACCCTCCACCCCCACTCCAAGCTCACCAAACAACAAAGGAAATGAAAAGGCCAACTTGAACTTCAGATTCTTTTGCCCTCTCCTCTTGCAGAAGCTTTTCTTAACAGTCATTAGTGCTTCTCAAATTTTAAGGTGCAAATGAATCACCTAGGATCTTATTAAATGCAAATTAAGATTCTGTAGATCTGGGTGAGGCCTGAGATTCTGCACTCCTAAGGAGCCTCCATGTGATTGCCCAAGGTGCTAGTCCACAGACCACACTTAGAACAGTGACACTTATGTGCATGGTCCCTCTCCACAAAGGTCCATAGGTATGCCAGGGATATGACAGGTGATATGACCAAGGTTTGCTCTGGGTGCTAGAGGAGTAGGAGGGACAGAGCCCCTAACTGACTGGGGAGTTAATGGAGACTTCCAAGCAAATGTAAGCCAGAGTGAAGAGAGGCCACATGATCTGTGCTTCTAAAAATTTCGCTCTGGGAATGACCTGCTGTGGGGAGAATGAAGAGGAGCCAGACTGAAGGCAGAGAGGCCATGAGGAGACTCTTGCAATAATCAGGACAAGCATGATGAGGTCTGAGGTAGGACACAGGTAGCGGGCTAGACAGGAAGGGAAGGGTTACAGGCGTGTGCCTGGCTTGGGGGGTGATGGAGAAGGAGGATGCAAACCCCATCCCCAGACCTCTAGGTCTGACAGGTGTGGGGAATGAGAAGTAAGCTTCCTAGCCAGCTGCCAGGGGGAGGTGATCTTGGGGAGGAGCCAGGAGTGGAGGAGATGTTCAGGGGGAAGATGAAGAAGGGGATGGTTCACCACTGAACAAGGCTCCAACGAGGAGTTTGTGAGAGTGGCTTTCAGTTGGAGACAGGTGGGAAAAGAAGCAGGGGGCAGCTTAGAGAGCCCTGGTGGGTGGCAGCAACTGGGCCTCTTGGCCGGGAGTCAGTGTAGCCTGGCCTGCTGGTTCATCGCAGGGAGCCCCAGGCCCCAAGGGCAGCAGTCTGTGACCAGACAGATGGTGTCCAGGACCCCCATTACATGGGACAAAGCAATGGCCTCTGATGAATGACCCAGGCCTCTGCTCAGATCCATGGTTTAGTTACTGTTTTTATTTCTACCACTACCTTCTTTCTCCTGTCTTTGAGTTTACTGGGGTAGACATTTATCTCATGACTTTTATCCTTTCTTCTCTTCTAATAGAAGAATTTAAGGCCATCAGTTTGCTTGGAAGTATGGCTTCTATGGCATCTCCCAAGTTTTTTTTTTTTTTTTTTTTTTAAGATTTTATTTATTTATGTGACAGAGAGACAGCCAGTGAGAGAGGGAACACAGCAGGGGGAGTGGGAGAGGAAGAAGCAGGCTCCTAGCGGAGGAGCCTGATGTGGGACTCGATCCCGGTACGCCAGGATCACGCCCTGAGCCGAAGGCAGACGCCTTAACGACTGCGCTACCCAGGCGCCCCGCATCTCCCAAGTTTTAATATGAGGCATACTCATTATCATTCAATGCTAAATAATTTAAACATCCATTAAGACTTCCTCTTTGACCCATGAGTTGTTGAGTGAGGTGTTTTTAAAGTTTCAAATAAATGTTTTAAAATTTCTCATTTCTAACTTATTTGAATGATGGACAGAGAATATGGTCTGTATAACACTGATTCACTGAAATTTGTTAAGAATTACATCACAGCCTTGTATATAGTTAATTTTTGAGGATGTTCCATGTGTATTTGAAAGAATACATATTCTCCAATTTTGGTACAGAGTTCTACATTTTCATTCATGTGCTCAGCAAATTACTGAGTGCTTGCTTTGTACCAAGCACTGTTATAGGTAAAGGGGATAGAGCACCGCAAAATAGATAAATATCCCTGCTCCCAAGACTTTCATTCTAGGAGGGTAAGGCAGGCAATAAACAAAATAAGTAAGTAAAGTATAATAATAATAATTGTAAAAGCTTATATAGTCTTACTATCTGCCAGGCATCATTCTAAATACTACACTAATATGGACTCATTACTTCTCATAACAACAACATGAGATAGGGACCATTATTATTCCCATTTTAGAGTTGTGATAATATGGTACAGGGAGATTAAATAATTTGACCAAGGGTTTACACCTAATAAATGGCAGGGCTGGGATTCAAATCAGTCAGATACTAGAATATGAGAATCAGAATGTAAAATAACCATACATGAAATTTTAAAAAGAGACAGAATGAAAATGAGAAAGAGACTACTGAAAAGTAAGAAGGCAATTTTAAAAAAAGAACTAATAAGAACTTTTTTTTAAAGTAGGCTCCATGCCCAACCTGGGGTCTGAACTCATGACCCTGAGATCAAGAGTCATATGCTGTACTGACTAAGCCAGCCAGGCTCCCCAACTAGAACTTTGTAAAATAAAAACACCTGTGGATGGGTTAAGCAGATTATAATTTTTTAAAAGGTGTATTTATTTATTTTTAGAGAGAGAGAGAACACAAGTGGGAGGGGCAGAGGGAGAGTGAGAAGCTCAAGCAAACCCCCTGCTGAGCATGGAGCCCACCCTTGGTTTGATCCCACCACCCTGAGATCATGACCTGGGCTGAACGCTTAACCAACAATGCCACCCAGATGCCCCTAGATAATCTGAAGAGAAAATTAGTGAGTCAGACCTGAGGCTATTGCACAATGTACAACACAGAGACAACAAGATGGAAATATCAAAGACAGGAGTAACCTCCCAAAGTGAAAGTCTAGTATATGTCTACTTGGAGTCCAAAAAGGAAAGATGGAAAAGAATGGAGAAGAAGAAATATTTGGAGAGATAAAAGCTAAGAATTTACAGGAAAATGCACATAAACACGTTTGTGCAAATGTTTCCATGGATACTCCTCATAGCTCTCTGGAAGTCCATGGAGCCTAGCTAGGTTAAGGAACCCTGTGTAACAGGCACTGCTAATTGCCTATTCACATTCTTTTTCCTCTTCTCCTTTAACGACCTCAAGTTTATTTGGAGTAGCAGCTACCTTGTTCCTTGGGATGGCCATGGGACTCAGTTTTGGACAATGAGATAAAAAGCTTAGGGAAAAGAAATAAACTCAGTTGACGTGTGTCTTTTACCTTTTACCCTTCACCATCCTGCTTGGAACTTGAAGGCAATGCTCGGAGGCTTGGCAGCTATCTTATGACCATGTGGAGGGAAGTTTATGCTAAAGATGGTCAAATGGAAGATAGGAAGCCCAAATGCTCTTTGTGGATTGACTACTTCCAGATTTGGTGTATAAGGACAATAACTCCCTTTTGGTAAAGCCACCATGATTAGGTTTCTACTAAACAAAATCCTCCCTGCCTTCCATTTACCCACAGCACCAGTCTCCAAGCCAGGGAGAGGTAGAAAGTTACAGATCAGCAAACATTTGTGTTCACTTTAGACCTCAGCCTTTTAAGAAACAGTCACTGTTTCTTGTTCCATGACACCATTCTCAGCCCATAGAAAAAGCAAGAATAGTGAGAAAACCATTTTAAAAAGGAGCTTTTTCTTTACCACCATAACCCCTTTTTTAGAATTATATTCTTATAGGAAAATGTTCTCTTGCCATCCTGGATTCCTTCTGTTCCTCTAACAGTACCCAAACCACAGAGTGCAGACTGAGATACAATACTGGGATATGGTAAAGGCCTGTGCTTCCTTCTCCCTAATGTCTGATCTGTTTGTTTTTTCCTTCCTTCTCCCACCCTGCGCTTTCATTTTCCTTTTCCTCTTTGCCTTTCTCTCTTCCGTCCCTGAACCCCACCATCTGAATGCTGCTCAGTCCAAGTGAACATATGGCTGACCTCTGGCTCTGAGGCTTCTGGTGAGATTGGGGCAAGGAATCATCTCAAAGCCTATCACTGCTGCATCTTGGAACTTACCCAGTGGTGGCCACCAGGCTCAAGGAGACAAGCCAGAACTTACCCTGGGCAAAGAGCCATGCAAACGCCTTTTTCAAAATGAGTAATTCACCTACCATACTGAATAAGAGCCTCCAGATGTCATAATATCACAGTGCAAACAATGAAGTCTTCATTTTCAAATATGGCATTGAAATGATGGTACCAATCTTTTTCTTTTCTTTTCTTTTATTCCCTTCTCTTCCCCTCCCCTCTTCTTTCTTTCTTTCTCTTTCTTTCTTTTTCTTTCTTTCTTTCTTTCTTTCTTTCTTTCTTTCTTTCTTTTTTTTCTTCTCTCTTTCTCTCTTTCTTTCTTTTGTGTGCAACAGTAGCAATCATTTTATTCTCACTTGCTCCAAGAATTGCCCATGAAGGTATTAGGTGAAGTCTCTCTCTTTTAGGAAATCTGACATTGCATAAATCAAAGCTTCTAGCCATGCAACATATATCATGAAAAACTCTTGATTTTGCAAATATGGCAAAGGAATCTGCTTGGGAAGCAGATGTATCTGTCCTCCTCTACTTTCCCGTTTATATGAAGGAAGGACAGTGAAAAGTAAAGAACACAGTCCAGTGTTAAGATGAGCAGGCCCCATAAATGAGCAGGAAGTTAGGGACTTTCAGCTACTAATGGAACATGGAAGGAGTGCTCTGGAGATCCAGCTGTACTAGTAAATTAAACACCTCTGGAAATTGCCAGTGTCTGGATTAGAAACAGTCATAAAAGCTGCTGTGCCACGCTGAACTAAGTGATTTCTAAGCTAAGACCAACTATTAAATTCCTTTGAAGAAAGGGAAACAATGATTATTTTAAAAACAAACGTTGTCTTTACAATTTGGAAAGTCGGGTGGCACCTGGGTGGCTCAGCTGGTTAGGCATCCAACTCCTGATCTCAACTCAGATCTTAATCTCAGGGTCGTGAGTGTAAGCCCTGTGCTGGGCTCCATGCTGTGTGTAGAGCCTACTTTAAATGTGGCAAGTAGGATAGTCAGTGGGGTCCTTAAATCTAGTAATCCTTCCTTCTCCCAGGATCTACCCTCACCACAAAGCAAAGAAGCATAGAAACACCTGCCAAGGGGCACCTGGGTGTCTCCGTAGGCTAAGCGTCTGCCTTTGGCTCAGGTTGTGACTCCGGGGTCCTGGAATGGAGCTCCATGTGGGGAGTCTGGTTCTCCTTCTCCTTCTACCTGCCCCTCTGCATGCTTGTGCTCTCTGTGTGTCAAATAAATAAATAAAATCTTTAAAAAAAAAGAAACACCTGACAAAAACAAGTCAATTATTCTGAAAATGAATTAAATTATTTATGCCCTTTGAAATAAGCATTTCAAAGGGAAACCTAGAGAAAGTCAATTAGAAGCCATGGTACTGAACAGCTTATTGGTTAAATCAGGTTCCTTGTCTTTCTGTTTTGCTAATGGTGCGGACTTGTGACTTTCATAATCATTAACTTTGGCTATCGAGGGAGATCCCATTGGACTTGATTTTTCATACTTTTCTGAGTGACATTTCCCCAGCTTAATGGACTAAAAGCATAATGAGGTGAATGAATCACAAGTAATCATAATTTTAAAAATCTAGTCAGGAACACAACTGGACTCATTACCATGAAGAAGTAGCATTCTGATGAGGAAAGAAAATCACCCAAGAACAGGGGGAGTCGGTAGGACTACATAATGACTACCACATAGGTGTACTGGTTACTATACGCCAGGTACTGTTCTAAGCACTTACATGTATTCACTCATTTAGTCCTACTAAAAACATTTTACAGAGGAGCAAACTGAGGCACAGAGAGGTTAAGTAATTTGTTTAAAGTCACCACACCTAGGAGTGGGCAAGTTGGTATGTCACCAAGACAGCCTGGCTTGAGGCTGGACTTGAGCTTGGACCTTTCAAGGAAGGGGAATGGGAAAGTCATGGAAAGAAGTTAAATGTACATAAAGAAAGGAACGTTATTATTTCTAAATGCACATTGATCAGTGTATCAAATAACGAGAGACAAGGTTTAAAACAATGGACATTTCTTCTCTTATGGTTCTGGAGGCCAGAGTTCAAGATCAAGGTGTCAGCAGGACCATACTCCTGGTGGTGCTAAGGGAAGACACTTCCCTGCCTCTCCCAGTTTGTGGTGGCTCCCAGTGTGCCTTGGCTTGTGGCAGCCCAACTCCACTCTATCTCCTCCTCTGCAGGGCCCGTGTCTCTCCCCTAGGTGTGTCTCTTATAAGGGCACCTGTCATTGGTTTAGGGCCCACCTGGATAATCCGGGATGATATTGCCTCAAGATCTTTAACTTAATAACATCTGCAAAGATCCCTTTCCCAAATAAGGTCACATTCACAGGTTCCAGAGGTTACGATGTGAACATATCGTTTTGGTGACCCCCGTTTAAACCACTATGGTCAAAGAGGACTTCATGATGTTGTAAGAAACAGAAAACTCATCTCCACCTGGCTGAACAAAGCAGATCTCTTGGCTCACTTGGCTGAAAGGTCCAGGGGAGGTCTAGCTTCAGGTCAAGTGTGCAGGGCTGGCTCCATTCTCAGGTAGGCTCTTCCCTTACCGTCTGAAAAGGCTGTCAGCGGCTCCTGGGGACACATATTTCCTGTTCAAGTCCACATGGATGAGAGTAGCTTCTCCCTCCCAGAAACCCCAGTCCATGTTCCCGTGCCTTCCATCAGCTCTGCCTAAGCTACGGGCCGTCGGTAGACAGTATCCCTGTGACTGGGGCAGGGGAGCTACATCGGCTGGCCTAAGACAACCAGGAACCACGCCTGGGGGTAGAGATGGGGTTCCCCCCTCAGGATGCGTGGCTGCCAGTGGGAGAGTCCCCAACTTAAGGTACTGTTAGGAGAGGACCAACCAATGTCCACTCTGGGCCCTTGGTCCTTCCTTTGACTTTCTCAGGAGAGTGTGGCTTCTTCCATCTTACAAATGTTGACATGAAGGTTCAGAAATATGGGCTAACTTGGTCAAAGTCACTCACTCAGAAAAGCGGCCGAAGCAGGCCTGCCACTCCGCTCTGCTTGGCGGCAGGGTCGTCCCCTGCAGGCAGCCATTGCCAGGGCCGGGTCTGCCCTCCGCCGCCCGGCAAACCTCAGCTGGTCTCCTTGCAGCTGTGCCAGGATGGGTAAGGGCGGCTCAGCAGAAAAAGAAAACGAACAAATGTCAAGGAGACTGACAACGACCACATAGCTCTCCAGAGAACTAATGGAAGGGTCTGAGAGAGAAAACGAGAACCACAACCCAAAAATTAAATACTGCCTCACCTTTTACTAAGGTTGACGGCCACTGACAGGTTCATTCCCCAAGCTGTGCGTCTCCTCACGTTCTGACAAACTTCCTTGAAAAGCCGCGTGCAGAGAGCGGAAGTGTCCTGTCTTCCGGCCTCTGTGGTCTCGGCTGCGGACACGGGACGACGAAGGAGACGTGGTCGTGCGGAGCGCGTGGCAGTGAGACCCACCTGCTGTGCCGCCGCCGGGGCTCTAGCACCCTCGGGAGTCGGCCTGGGGCAGACGGGGCGCCGCTGCCGAGCCAGAGAAAGTGCGGCTGGAGCGCCCAGCCTGAGGTGAAGCACCAGGGGCGCCAACCTGCGGCGCCTGAAAACCGTGTGCGCGCGCATCCCCGCGTGGCGCCTGGGAGGGAAGAACCGTAACTCGACCCGCAGCTCTCCGCATCCAGTCATCTCGAGGATTTGCAGGATCAGTCGCACAATAAATGTGCTGGTTAGAAAAAAAAAAGTGATATTCAGTATATTCATTTCTGCCCTCCCCATGGTATCAGTGAGAAAATTCTCTTCAGGACTCGCGGAGCCTGGCTCCCTCGCCATTTGCCCTCACAGAGGCAAGCCAACCATTCTGGTGTCGCTGGGCAAGAGAAGTGACAGCAGGATGCGGTCCTGGAGAGGGTGGGGTTCGCCAGCACCAAGGAGTGGTGAGGTTTATCAAACCTATTATTATAGAAGGAACGCCAAAGGGTTTCCAGCTCAGGGGCGCCCGGGTGGTTCAGTTGGTTAAGGGTCTGCCTTCGGCTCAGGTCATGATCCTGGGGTCCTGGGATTGAGCCCCTCATGGGGCTCCTTGCTGCGTCTCCCCAGTGCTCGTGCTCTCTCTCTCTCAAAATAAATAAAATCTTTTTTTTTTAAGATTCTATTTATTTATTTAGAGAGAGAACAAGCAGGGAGAAGGGGCAGAGGGAGAGGGAGAAGCAGGCTCCCCGCTGAGCAGGCCTGGATCACAGGACTCTGGGATCATGACCTGAGCCGAAGGCAGCCGCTTAACCGACTGGGCCACCCAGGCGCCCCAATAAATAAAGTACAAATTAAAAAAAAACAACAACAACCTTGTCCAGTTCATCCATTTACATAATATAGGGATCCCCTTTACTTCAGGCCATGACATTTTGAATGTATGTAATACTACTGAACCGTACACTTAAACATTGTGAAGATGACAAATTGTTATGTGAATTTTACCCCCCCCACACACACACAAACCGCACAAAAAAACAAGGAAAATATTTTTTTGTGGAAGTTTTCTTTCTGGGCCAAACCTGGACTAGATCATTGCCTGTTGCCTATGGCAAAGCAAAATGGATGTCATAGGATCCTTTAAGAGTGTGTGAACCAAAACAAGTGTCTGTCTTATTCTATTATCCTGGAGTTCAGAAGACACAATTACCTACAAATCAAAAAAATGGGGAGATGGGTGTGGCAGTTGAGGTCCCACATTAGCAGGTTTCTTTTCCAATGTCACCCAGAGGGCTGGGTGAGCTCACAATCACATGCTTCCGGGGAGCTATAGCTCCCTGCTCCAGGCACTTGGTATAGTGAGCTCTAATCGACTGTATAGTGCTCTGTCTCCCCTCCAGAATGGGAAAGGAGAGGGCAGAGCCTACCTTCAACCCCTGGCGCTTGGTCCACAGTAAGCACTTGGTATGTGTTTACTGAATAAATGCATGAATGAATATCCCTGCCCCAAGGCAGAATGTACTATTCTAGCGACCACAGATTTGGCATCTCGTCTCCCTTGGTTATAGCACTGGACAGCTTTTTGTTGTCCTTTTCCTCCAGTGCAAGTAGAGAAGTTCCTTCCAGGCACGTAGTCCTTCCTCAGCTCACCAGTGTCATTTATTAGACCCTAGCTTGCTTTTTTTTACATTCTGTTTAGTCTGACAGAGACGACACTCCTATAGCTATGATTAATTCCAGCAAAGTTCTGCTTTGATTTAGAAGACACCTCTTCCCTGAAGGAGTGGGTCTAATCTTAACCCATTCGGTAATGCTTTCACTAGTTTAAATCCTCCCTGGGAACCTCGATCTTTCAGTTCCGAGGGGCCTCCACCCCAGGAGGAACTGAATGTTCCTAAGAGGAGCTGGCAGGGGGGAAGTGTTTGTGAGGCAAAGGATGGGTTCTCTGCCACCTTTGTCCCTGCCGTCCCTAACTCAAACCCTGGCCAGCACAGGTGTCATGTTGCCATCTCTGTCCCCCTCAAGAAGAAGGTGTGACAAATCTATTCATACTTGAGTGATAGAGAGTGTGTTACAGCCTCTTAAAGAGAGGCATTGTCATTTTGCAAACCTAACTAATTAATTAGTCTAGGCAATTACCATCAGTGGCTGCTAACATCACAAAGAGAGAGATAATCAAGCCGAACAGAAGAATAGCGCTACCCAATCTTGACAAAAGAATCAAACCTGAATGTGATCAGGCCTCTATAGCCAAGTAACATTTTACAGAAAATAAAGGGGACAGAAGAATACATTCAAGTGCCACCGTGGGGTGCAATCAGCACAGTCTGTACCATGGAAAATGCTACGGGACTGATGAGCTAGTTCCTTAAATAACAGGGAGAGAATCAGACATGTCAACCTATCACAGTGCATGGGTCTTATTGATTCTGATTCAAATAGTTTTTTTTTTTATTTAGGAGCTAACATTGATGGAAATTGAACACTGACTAGATATTTGATAATATTAAAGCATGACGGTTCATTGAGAGGGGTGAAAATAGCATTGTGGTTATTTTTCTAAAAAGAATCCTTATCTTTTAGATAGATACCCTGAAATATTTGCAGATGAAATGATGTGAAGATCTGAGATTTGCTTCCAAGTACACTGGGGCAAGGAGTGCGGGTGGGGGTGGGGGATGCCTACATCCAGTTAATTATTCATTAAGCCCTGTACATTATATCCTTCTAAATATTCCTCAAATTCATCTTTTCATTTCTCCTTGAGGCCCCTTCTAACAGGTTGCCTGATTCTAATCTTAAACCCCTGATCCCTCCTCCTCTAGCAACTAGATCCAGCTATCTAAAATGACCATGCCACTCTCCTCCTTAAAACCTTCCAGTGGGGGTGCCTGGGTGGCTCAGTCAATTGAGCATGCACTCTTGGTTTTGGCTCAGGTCATGATCTCATGGGCCGTGAGATGGAGCCCCTCACCCCCCACAGGCTCTGTGCTCAGCGGGAATATGCTTGAGAGTCTTTCCCTCTGCCCCTCCCTCCACTTGTGAGCACGTGCACATATACTCTCTCCCTCTCTAAAACACACACACACACACACACACACACACACACACACCTTTGGGATGCCTGGGTGGCTCAGTTGGTTAAGCATCTGCCTTTGTTTCAGGTCATGATCCCAGGGTCCTGGGATGGAGTCCTACATTGCCATACCTCCTGCCAGCACCACCCCTTTCCACCTTGCCTGGCTAGCCCCTTTTCCTACCTCTCTTACAAGCTCAGTGTAGGTGTTACTTCCTTCAGGGAACATTCTTTGTCTCCTTTCCTCATCTTCACCTTCCACCCTAGGCTGGCTTGGGAGCTCATCCCCTGTTTATTTCCACACTTGAACTTGAACTTACTACATGGTAATTATTTGTTACACACTGTGAGCTCCTTGATGTGAAGGACCATGTCTTACTTATGGATTCATCTCTTTGTTCCAATAACTAACACAGGGCCAGGTGCATAGTAGGTGTTCAATAAGTATCTGGGGCAGGATGATACTTACTTAATACAGATGATTCAGCTTCTGGTGGGTGACTTTAAGACGGTAACAAGGAAAACTGATAGGAGATGTCTTCCTGGTGTCCTTCAAAATCCACAGGCTGTCACCAACCATGCCTAAGTGTACAGCCTGCCTGGCAAGCAAGTGTTAAACAGCAGAGGGGTCGCTGGGATCTGGAGGCTCAAGGACCTGCCCTGGTTTTAGTGCTTGGAGTAGGAAGGTGCTTCTCTTGAATTAGTTGGGGAAACAAACTCATCATCTATGGGAGTTTGAGTATTTCCTTAAGCAGGTATCACCAGGTAACAAATGGAGTTTACAGTCGATTTCCTTTTATGAACCTGCTTCTTAACCCATATCCCAGCTCCTACAATTCCCCCGCACATTCTATTTATTCTTCATATTGGAACAAGAGTGACTCATTACATGTAAGTCAGATCCTGAAAGGATATTAATTACTTATACCATCATAAAATCAAGGCACAGTGTAAAGACATTATACATTTTATCATTTCACTGATACTCTTTTGATATATAAAAAGTAGTATAAGTCAGAAGACCAGGTACCAGTCTCACCCATTATAATCACTTTCCTGCTGGGTGACCTTGGATAGGAAACTTGGCCTCTCTGAGCCTTAGCTTTCTCGATAATAAAATGAAGCTGCAATTTTTAAATTTTTAATTAATTAATTAATTTAGAGAGGGAGAAGGAAAGAAAGAAATGGAGGGCGGTGGGAGGGGCAGAGGCAGAAGGAGAGAGAATCTTAAGCAGACTCCATGCCCAGCGTGGAACCCATACAGGGCTCCATCTCAAGACCCTGAGATCATGACCTGAGCCAAAATCAAGAGTCAGATGCTTAATCCACTGAGCCACCCAGGCAGCCCTGTAGTTTTTTAAAAAGCAAACTCTAGGCCCAACGTGGGACTTGAACTCAACCCCAAGATCAAGAGTCACATGCTCCACTGACTGAGCCAGCCAGGAGCCCCTAACATGAAGCTGTAATTTTAATTTTGATAACATTTTAGAGTACTTCCAAGTCTAAAAATTTAAGATTTGATGGCTTTGATTCAAAGTCGAAAACTTTAAGAGCACTAATTCTTGTGGTCTTGAGGTATAAACCCCCATGTGGTACCAATCCAGAGAAATAGAACCAATAGCAATTGGTTCATGCAGTTACGGGGGTTGGCAAGTTGGCGATCTATAGGTCAGATTGGCAGGTTGGAAATTCTGACAGGAGTTAATGTTGCCTCTTGAGTTCTAAGACAGTCCAGAGGCAGAATTCCTTCCACCTCTGGGGACCTCAGTCTTTGCTCGTAAGGCTTTCAGCTGACTGGATGAGGGTTATCTGCTTTATTCAAGGTCTCCTGACCGAAATGCTAAGCACATCTAAAATAATATCTTTACGGCAACATCTCGACTGGTGTTTGACCAAACAGCTGGGCACCCTCGCCTAGCCATGTTGACATAAGCTTAACCACTACACCGATACAGCCTTCAGGTAGAATCTTTGTCCTCTTCTTTCCATCCTCATGAAGACCCTGTCCTTGTCCTTCAGGATCTCCCAGTCCAGCTAGGAGAAGGCTCCCACAGACTCCTGCCACTGAATGGAGGAGTGCATTGGACTGCAGGAGCCCAGATGAGGGGCCTTGGAAAGGTGTAGTCTTCTCCTCTGCTGTCCCTCTTGGTCCCCCATGCTCCCAGGAAATGCAGAAAATGATTCTCTGGTTAATATATTATTCTCTTGTGAGTTTGGTTTGTGGCTCAGATGAGCCAATCCTCAAAAAGGGCCAAATTAATTTTGTGTTAAGCATATTGCTAAATATATAGTATGTAGTCAAAAATATGGAACTGGGCAAGTAAACCAACAATTTATTTTTTTTTTTAAGATTTCATTTATCTATTTGGAAGAGAGCACAGAGGGAGAGGGAGAAGCAGACTCCCCTCTGAGGCAGACAGCCCCATGCAGGGCTCAAGCCAGGACCCCAAGATCATGACCCAAGCCAAAGGCAGATGCTTCCCTGACTGAGCCACCTAGGTGTCTTGCAAACCAACAATTTGATAGAGGGTTCTGAGGAAACAGGTTTGGGGGTGGGCAGAATCTCAAGAAAGCTCTCTAGAAAAGGTGACCTTTGAACTGAATTTGGAAGGTTAGATAACGAGTTATCCAAGTGGCAAATGTTTGGAAAGGCATCTCCTGCAGGGAACCAGCAGGTGCGAAAGAAGGGGCGAGGAGCACATGCCTGGCCAGCTAGACCATGGCTGTATGTTCCCACAGTGTTCTAGCATATCCCTGACCAACCCTTTCTTAGTCATTTGCTCCATGTCTATCTCCCCCACTGAATCACAAGCACACAGAGGTCATTTATTTCTGTATTCCCAGCACTTAGAGGGGAATATGCCTGGCACGTAGTTAGGATACCTAATAAATGCTGATCAAAGGACACTGGGTTCAAGTTCAGATTTTGTCATAGTGTGGGTTCACCTCTAACCCCTCCCAGACTTTTGGCAAGTCCTTGCAGTCCACAAAGAGGACTGAGAGAGAGAGAGACCATTCACCACAGCTACTCCCTCTTAACTGTGAAAAACAAAGTGTATATTCTACCATTGGTGCAAAAGTAATACCAGAACAGTTTTTGCAAATATGGATATTATAAATATGTTTACACTCAACAAACTTTTAAAAAAGTGGGGGTGGGGGGGTGGAGGGCCTGGCCATTTCAGTCAGAAGAGCATGTGACTCTTGATCTTGGGGTCGTGGGTTTGAGCTCCACGTCGGGTACAGAGATTACTAAAACAAAATAAACTTTTTAAAAAAAGTAGCCTCCACATCCAGCATGGAGCCCAACGTGGGGCTTGAACTCTTGACCCTGAGATCAAGACCTGAGCTGAGACCAAGAGTCAGACACTCAACGACTGAGCCACCCAGGCATCCAAAAAAAAAATAAAATAAACAAAAAAAAATTTTTTTTAAATGTGTTCACACTCATCTGAAAGCCATCCATTCAGTAAGTGTTTTTTGAAGACATAAATAAGCATATCCTGATGGCCACAAGGTGTAGGTGCTATGCCTAGAGCCATGGATCATTTTGGCACCAGGGTATTAAAACATGGAGCTCTCTCTGTGCTGTCTTCTTTAGTTTTACATCTGATGCCTTAAAAGGACAAGAGATACTGTTGGGGATCAGGGGAATCAGCTCTCAATAATCCCAGCACTGTCCCAGGGGATTCAGAACCACAGTGAAGAAGAGAGAAACCAACAGTCAGCACTGCCCCTGCCTTCTCCACGCCACGGGCCTGGAGGAGATTTCAGTTACTATAGCTACAAGCCTGTCTCTTAGGAAGCGCAGCACACCACGCGGTAGGCTCCCTAAAAAGGCCATGCTGGTCACATGAGCTGTAGATCTCTGCCTAAATAGAGACATTTTCTCTTGGAACTTATAATTAATGAAGTGACACTCAGTAGTGTGCACATGACAGAACAAGATACAGTAAAAATAATGGGTCTGCTTCCCTCTGATGGAAATAAACAGGCTAGTCCATTATGAGAGCTGAGAGGAAACAAAACGCCGGACCCTGTAATTATCTGTTCATTGTGAAACATCTTCGGCTGTAGGACATGGCATGCTTCTGCAACGCGCGTGCAGGAGACACGTTGGGGGAATCAAAAAAACCCAACCCCCTTTCAGAACATGGTACTCCATCTAATAAACAAGAATGACATATCTATACAATGCCTTTTAATTTCTATATTTAAAAAAAAACATTTTATGTATTTATTTGACAGAGAGATAGAGAGAGCCAGAAAGCACAAGCAGGGGGAGCGGCAGAGGGAGGAGAAGCAGGCTCCCCACTGAGCAGGGAGCCCGACGCGGGACTCCATCATGACCTGAGCCGTAGGCGCCCCATATAACATTTTCTGGCGCTATTGAATTTAATGTAACCCTGTAACATCTTTCTGGGGCTGGTAAGAACAACACCCACTCCCATTCACACCAGATGTCCCTTTAAACCCGAGCTTCGAAGATGCCATGTGGTTTGCCCAAAGCCACCCAGACGATCAGTGCAGGGACTGAGGAAGCAGCTGGGACTTGGACCCACATCTCCCGACCCTCCATCCAGAGAGCTTGCTCTTGCATCCAGGGATGATTCAAAAAATAACTCTCTTTCCCATCTGAATCCTTGGAGAAACAACTTAGATGAAATGATTTTCTAGAAGCAAATACCATGGATGTGATCACAGAACTCACAGAGATGGCCGCATGAGAGGGTTTTACAAACTGGCATCTCAAAGCTCTGTGGCGGATTTATCAAGAGGAATCAGTCTTTGGCATTTTTGAGGGAAAAAATTAATCATAGCTAAGTTTGTGAAAGGATTTTCTTCCCTGAATCTATTTCTTCTCCTTCTGAATTAAATTTTAATATTCACACTGAAGCAACACATTTGTTCCTGAGTAAAATAAAGGGCCATCTAAAGGCATAAAAACTGTTAATTCAGAGCAGAGGCATACAAAATAAAAATACTGCAGTCCCCTAACTTCCCTGTAAGACCTCTGGCCATAGCTAAGAAAAATAGTCAGCACTTACATAACACTTAGCACATACCAGGCACTGTTCTGGGCACTTTACATACATTAACTCATTCAATCCTCCCTAAAACCCTAGAACGGAGGAACTGTTACCATCTTGACTTTGTGGATGAGAAAACTAAGGTGAAGAAGCTTGCCTGAGGTCCCACAGCCAGTCTGCAGGGTAGCTGAGCTTGGAGCCTGAGCCGTCCTGGGGCCAGTCCAGGTCCTAACCACAAGACCGAGTCTGAGATGTATTTGACTCTTCTTCCTGAGGGGAGCAGTTTGGACAGAAAACTTCTGGGTTTTCTCCTTACCCAGACACTGGTTCCTAGTTTGTGAGATGTGGAGAACGCCAGCACTCACTGGGCTACATTAACAATGCAGGGGGCCTTTAAAAATCATGCTTGCCGACCATGTCATAACAGGGGAAGCAGGAGTAACCTGATGTGCAGTAGTAAACATAAGATGCAAATTCTACACTCTGATGTAGAACTGTACTCATGTACATCTCAATCTCAGCTTTACACACACACACACACACACACACACACACACACGGATACGAAGACAAATAAATGAGAAATAGACTGAACATGAACATTGGCTGTTTTGTGAGGGGGGTAGAAGCCTGGGTGATTTTTTTTTTTCTTTATCCATTGATCTAATTGGCCCAAGTTTTCTTCCGTCAGGAAACCTGTATAATGAAGGTATAGAATTTTAAATCATGTCACAATTGGGAGTAATACAGGTAAAACTCCTCTGGGAGTAAGGAGTGTCGACTAGAAACAGTTTCAGGGATGCCTGCGTGGCTCATTTGGTTCAGCGTCTGCCTTCGGCTCAGGTCATGATCCCAGGGTCTTGGGATCGAGTCCTGCATCAGGCTCCTTGCTCAGCAGGGAACCTGCTTCTCCCTCTGCCTCTGCTGCTCCCGCTGCTTGTGCTCTCTCTCTCACAAATAAATAAATAAATAAAATCTTAAAAAAAGAAGGAAGGAAGGAAGGAAGGAAGGAAGGAAGGAAGGAAGGAAGGGTTTCAAAGTTCAGGTTGCCATGATGGGATTTGTTCTTGAACTTGGCATTAGATGGTGGGCTAGCCTGGGAAGAAAGCATAATAAGGGGATACAGGGGTTGCACACAACCCCGCTTGCCATTCAGAGGACCACACAGGTACCACACTGGGGGGTGTTGCCAGGTGTCACCACAATCCCACCTGAGCCAGAGAACCCAGTTTTCTTTTCTGCTGTTCGGTTACACATGCTGAGACAGGGAGGTTTCACAGGCACCAGAAGGGCACATCTCTGATTCTCACAGCTGAATCCAAGGATTCCTTGTCACTTTCCTGCCTATTTGGCTGCAGTCAGAGGGAAGGGAAGAGGAAGAACATACCTATGCTCTGCAACTGGTCCCATTCTGTTCTGTTCGTACCACCTCCTGGTAGCGCACAAAGTCCTCCCAACAAATCTCTGACAACTGATGCTCTATTTCTTTTTCAGATGAGCCCAACTGTTCATTGGAGAGACAGGCTTAAACTCAGGAACATTATCTTCTGTACAACTCAGCATCATCCTAATCCAAACGGAGCGCTTCTCCGTTGGAACATGTGATGAAACATAGGGTACAGTCTCTGTTCTCCTGGAGCTTACAGTTCAGCTGCATGAAGAAATGGCACTACAGGAAGATTTATAGATACTAATTTTAAAGTAAACAACCTTGTGTTGCTGGTTGTCTTCCACAATGTAAGCTTCTTGGGCACTGGGATTGTTTTGTGGTTTTTCACACACCCTGTGGTGTCTCCAGAATGCCTTGAATACAGTAAGGCTATTTCATAAATGTTTTGGACTAGAAATTATATGTCACTCCTAAATGTATAGCCGGCAGGTGCCTCCATCCTAAGGAAGGTGAGGTGCTTCCTCTCTGAAGATGACAAAATCAAGATGACCTGGCTACTCGTGGACTAGAGAAAAGCAGATTTTCATCACTCTTTGGAAAACAAGGACTCAACGTGAGGCGAGTCCTGATTGAAGTTAAAAGAGCAGTACCTTCCAGAAGCCTCTTCTAACTTAAAATGTCAGGATTCCTTTTCCTCAGAAAGGGATATTTTTTTAAAATGTGCCTTGAAATTCCTCAATAAAAAGGCTAGGTGAACATTATTTAGGGAATAAGGAACTGAAAACATTGGATGACTATGAAGAAAATAAGTAGATTTAAATTCATAGAAGGGAATTGTTGGGTCATATGGTAACCTGTTGATGGGAGTTATTTTTGGGTGGAAGGCATGTGAAAGGCGTACATTTGTATTGTTTGAAGCCTGTACAACCAGAATGTATTCATGTATAAGTTCCGCCAATAAAGAAGAAAAGAGAAGAGGGAAGAGGATAGTGGGGAGGAGGAGAGGCTACCATCATCGGTAAGGAAGGGCAGGAAATGTGTTATTTAACTGGGTACATGGTCATGATTCAACAATACAAGGGTTCTACTGCTAATGACGGAAGAGGAAATGCTCTTAGTAAGCAACTGAGCAATCTCTGCTTGGGGGAGGAAAACACATACGGAGAAAGGGAGTCATAGGTAGCACAGTGTAGCTGGAGGGTTAGTTGACATAAAGAAGCAATGCTTAGAGAGGAAGGCAGGGATTAGATGATAACCAAACCAGTAAGTCCCTGTACCCGTTGACCAGCCACTTTCAACCTAAGCCTATGTGATTCTGAATCTACTGGCCTCTGGTAAGTCTTAGGATTTGCTTTTTCTTTAAGCTTTCCAGGTGAATCTGGTTTAGATTGACTTGCTCTAGGGCAGTGGTTCTCAACTGGATGGTTTGTACCCTTCAAGGGCATTTGGTAACACATGGCTATATATTTTTTTTAAAGATTTTATTTATTTATTCGACAGAGATAGAGACAGCCAGCGAGAGAGGGAACACAAGCAGGGGGAGTGGGAGAGAAAGAAGCAGGCTCATAGCGGAGGAGCCTGATGTGGGGCTCGATCCCATAATGCCGGGATCACACCCTGAGCCGAAGGCAGACACTTAACCGCTGTGCCACCCAGGCGCCCCGTATATTTTTGATGTCCACTAAGGGTGGGTACTACTGACAGGTAGTGTGTAGAAGCTAGAGGAACTGCTAAACACCCTACAACACACTGGATGGTCTCCCCAACATGTCAACAGTGCCACTGCTGAGAAACCTTGCTCCAGGCTTTAAACTGTTAAATAATACCCAGTCACTTAAATACCTATAAAGTGGTTTCTATGAGCCAGGAACTGTTTTAGGCACTAGGGATACAGTGGTGAACTAAACAAAGTCTTGCCCTCAAGAAGCTAAAACTAGAGGAAATAGACCATGACAAGATAAACAAATAAATACATAATAAAATATTAAGCAGTGATAAGTGCTATGCAGAAAAAAAAAGCAAGCTAAGGGAATAAGAAGTAGCTGGAGCTATTTTATTTTTTTAAAAGATTTGTTTGTTTATTTATTTCACAGAGAGAGCATGCACGTGTGGGGAGGGGCAGAGGGAGAGGGACAGGGGGAGAAGGAGATAAGCAGATGCCCCACTGAGCAGGGAGTGTGACACAGGGCTCGATCCCAGGACCCTAAGATCACAACCTGAGCCGAAATCAAGAGTCAGAGGCTCAACCAACTGAGCCACCCAGGCACCCTGGTGCGATTTTAGATAGAGTGGTCAGGAAAGGCCTCTGAAGATGACACCTGAGCAGTACTGAGTGAAACAACAATGTAACAAAGTGACAGAAGGAATGGCAAGTGCAAAGACCCTAAGTCAGTAAGTTGTTTGAGTCTGGTGAATGTGGCCAATGTGGCTGAAGTTGTGTGTGTGTGAGTGTGTGTGTGTGTGTGTGTGCCTGCACATGTGTGTGCACAGGTGGGATGAAGCTAGAGAGGTAGCCAGGGTTTTGGGGGACATGCAAAGGATTCTGCACTCTATTCTGTTTGTTGGAAGTCATTGTAAGGATGAGAGAAAGAGAAAAACAGAGTCCAACTTACATATAAAAGGATCTTTCTGGTTCCAATATGGAGAAGAAAATTTGTGGGGAACTGTAGAAGCAGTGGGATCAGTTAAGAAGCTATTGTTGTGGTCTTAGGGTGCCTGGGTGGCTCGGTTGGGAGTCAGACTCTTGGATTTGGCTCAGGTCATGCTCTCAGGCTTGTGAGATCAGGTTCCACACTCAGTGGGGAGTTGGCTTGAGATTTGCTTCCTCTCCCTATGCCCCTCCCCACTCTTGCTCACATGCACACATACACACTGTCTCTCAAATTAAAAAAAAAAGCTATTGTTGTGGTCTAGACAAGAGCAACGGAGGCTTGGACTCAGCAATAGAAGTAAAGGTGAGAAATGGTAGGATTGCGATATATTCTGGAAGGATTTGTTATAGTGGAGCAAGGAGGAGAAAGAATGGTTCCAAGATTTTTGTCCTGAACAGCTGAGTGAATGGTGATGCTGCTCATGGAGGTAAGGAACACTGGGAGAGCAGCGGATTCTTATGTAAGAATAGAGACCAATTTTGGACATGTTGAGTTTTAGAAGACCACTAGGCATCCAAGGGGAGATCTCTATTGCCTGTTCTGCCAGGCTCACCAGTGTTTTCTATTCCAATAAATGGCACCACCATCTACCTGGATGAAGTGGTCATCCCTCAATCACCCCATTTGGTCAAACCAGATATGTGACTCACTGGACACGTGGCAGCTGCCTTTAAAAATTAGAAGTGTTGTCACCGAAAGAGTAATATGTCTTTTTGGTTCCAATGGACAGAACTGGGACCAGAAGATAAAAACTTCAGTGAGACAGATTTCAGCTCAATATGTGACAGTGAACTGCTTTAAGTGTTCTATGTGTGCTTGAAAATGTATTTTCTAATTTGGGGGTGAATAATTACTAGATATGGTTCAAAAAGTCTTTAGCCTACCTAATTTTCAGGAAGGAGGTATATTAAGATCTCCATGTGCTTGTAGGATCTGTCAGTTTCTTTTTATAATTCTGATGATCTTATGCATTTGAGTCTACTATTAGGTGCACCTAGGTTTAGGACTTTGACCTCTTCCTGGTGATTTATCCATTTTACCATGACCTCATTACCTTTCCTATCCTGCAAAATGCTTTTTCCTTTAACATCAACCAGATTTCCATTGGTTTAGTATTTGCTTGGTATATCTATCTGCACCTCTTTACTTTCTACCTTTCTACCTTATTTTAGTCATGTCTTATGGCCCCTATCCTCCTCCCTAAAGGTAAAAGCTGTCTTGACTTCTAACACTGTTTTTGCAATTTATATAAATGTAATCATGCATTAAGTAAAATTTTATGTCTGGTCTCTTTTGTACAACGCTGTGTGATTCATCCACGTTGCTGAATATAGCTCTAATTTGTTCACTTTCATTGCTACAAAATATTCTATTGTACTAATTAATATGACAATTATTTATCTGACATTAGGTTGTTTTGATTTTATGGCGATTATGAATAAGGCTGCTATGAACATTCACATACTGGAGGAGTAAGAGAAATAGGGGAAGTTCAACTCATGAAAACTGACTAGGAAGAGGGATGAGGTGGGGGGAACTAGTACAAGCCTCTAAAAAATAATTTGATATAGAAATACCTCACACCTGACAATGATTCATTCAGAACAGAACTGAGCACCTAGGAAATGAAAGGCATTTAACGATATAGAAATACCTCACACCTGACAATGATTCATTCAGAACAGAACTGAGCACCTAGGAAATGAAAGGCATTTAACCAAACAAGGTATTGGAAAGTTCATGCACTTAATTCACAGAATTTATTCCTCAGTTTATTTACTCTTATTTTACAAAATCTTCTAAATATTTTGGTTGTCTGGCAGCCTGGTCCTCAGGAGATTAGAAATCGCCTATCAGAAGAGAATGTTCTCAGAGGCAGGCGTATAAGGTCAGAAAAAGTGCCAAATTAACAACTAGGGACAGGACAATCTGTATTTATAAAAAGCAGACACAGATACTCAAAACGTACAGCAGTTTGGATACTCTTTGAAGAGCCAAACTATCCAATAATCTCCCAAAGGCAGCCCCATGTTATTAGCTAGCACGGTAATACATCACAATTATGTCCAAGTTTTAAAACAACAGTTGAATTATATGTATTTATTATATAAAATATTTATTATATATATGTATATAATATTTATTATAAACATACGTATATATTATATGTATTCTATTATGCTTAAAGTAGCCAGGAACATTTACCATTTTAGAAAGATTTCTGCACAAATGATTAAGACAAAACAAAGCAATAAATGAAAACATTTTAGTTCATAGAGAAGTAGCATTGCAAATGATGCTAGAAATAGTGTTAGCGTCCTATCGCGTGTTTCTGAGAATAGCTAAAGTGCTGAGTGCTCAGTCCAAGCTTAACGGACTGATTGCAAGTAAAGAAACAAAGAAGGGAATCTACAAAAAAACCACAGTTAACATCATTCTCAGTGGTGAAAAACTGAACGCTTTCTGTCCAATATCAGGAACAAGACAAGGATGTCTGCTTTCGCCATTTCTATTTGACATTGTACCGGAAGTTCTGGCTGAACAATTAGGCAAGAAAAATTATTTTAAAAAGGCATTCAGATTGGAAAGGAAGAACTAAAAAGTCCCATATGCTCAGATGATACACTCTTGTACATAGGAATCCACTAAAAACCTGTTAAAATCAGTAAGTTCAGCAAGGTTGCAAGGTATGAGATCAATATACAAAAGCTAATTGTGCCCACTTTGTATAAATACTCTCTCTCTCTTATAGGGACACTGGTAACTAACATATCTGTTAAAGCATGTTAGGTGAATATGTTCCCTGCATTATGCCCTTTACAGCACTTATCTGTCCCAAAAATCACCTTACTGGTTTAGATGGTCATCGTCTGTCTCCCTCCATTGCAATTCAAGTCCCACAAGAGTAGGGATCTCATCTGTCTTATTCACAGTGTATCCTGCTGCTTAGCAAAGTGGCTAGCATATGGCAGATGCTAAAAAATTGTTGACTTCTCAATTAGCAGAGTATCCTTGGTATAAGCAACAATACTTCTCAAGCACCATTATTAAGTCTCACTGTTAGGTCCTGGAGTCACAAGAATGAAACCTGCACTCCAGGAACAGGAGCACTAGACGACCAAATAACATAATGTGATAAGGATGATGTCAGCCTTCTTGCTTTAATTACATTGTATTTTTTTTTGCTTACAAGCTCTTAAGCTATTAATTTACTTCTCAGCTCCCTTCTGCCTGGACACATCCCGCACTTTATTCAGTTCAGACTAAGGTAAGCGTGCATGTACCATATTGTATCTAATATGATGAAATTGCTAAGGCACCCAAATATTAGGGAAGTTATGTCTTACTTTTTGGTCAAAATATATATTATCATAGGGATTGCAACTCTAGGTACTCTAGTTTAGAAAAATCCAAATTCAATACTATGTCCTATCTCCCTCAATATATAAATCCATTGGACCAATAGTCACAGAGTACCATTAAGTCCTAGGATATAGTAATGGTGATGAGGATTTAGGGTTAGGGTTAGGGTTAGGGTTAGGGTTAATCTTAATCTATTGAGGGAGGTAGGTAAGTAGAGAGAAATACAACTTAGTGCAGAAGGTACTGGATAGAGCTCTATGCAGGGTATTATGTTCCAAAAACAACTAAAGAAATAAAGCATTTTGTGTGAGGGACAGCCCTACCCCAGCTTGATACCCAAATGTGGGCCTGCTTTTTTGTTTTGTTTTGTTTTGTTTTAACATGGGCATTACTACATAAACCATACCTCAGGGAAAGATGCGGGTACTCAGAGACCTGAAAGAGTTAAATTCTCAGCAAATATGTCAATCAAGTAGTAAAAAAGAATCTCCCTTTTTCCCCATTGCCTGCATACTGAACTTACCCTTCCATTTTTGGAAAAAAGAGAAAGAGTACTGGAAAGTTTTTGAACTTATTTTCTAAGTAGCTTATTTTACTAAACAACTAAAACCATTAAGTAGCTATAATACACCATTTTCAACCTTGAGTCCTTTGGTATATTATACCCCTCAAGTCCTCCCTGGAGAGTAACAGGCTCACTTCCTCCAGGAAGACAGCATGGTGCTGTGGGAAAGGATGGGATTTGGAGTCAGAAGACCTCTTTCTGTTCACATCCTACTCTGTCACTGGTTGTGTGTCTGTAAGTCATTTAACCATTCTGAACCTGTTTCTACCCTTAGAAAATGGAGATATCATCTGCCTAATTCATCCCAGACGTATGAAGTGAATACTAACTAAGATGGTAGATGCCAGATTGTTTTACAAACTACAAAGCAATATATAAGGAAGATTATCGTATCTGCATGCCAGTGCTTAGCAGGTGCCTGGTATGAATGTACTCCATAAATGTTTGTGAAATAAATTAATATCACAGATCAATGAGAGCTCCGGCTGGCTACAACTTAGAAGCCTCAGCAGTTACACTTCAAACAATGTGGAAAGATTTCCTTGTTTACATGAAAGCCCCTGTTTAGTAAGGGTTTGAATTGATTTTTGAAGTTGTGGGTTATCAAAATGCCTTTTACCTCTTCTCCCTCCTGCTGCCTTTTAATCACTTTCCTGCCTATTGGCACTTCCACCAGATGGTGGACAGAAACAAGGGAGTCAACTGTGGATCAGTCAATTTTGCAAGTTTTTATTAGTGTCAATAAAGACCAGGAAAGCGGTAGATGCTACTGGCCAAAAAACTATCCTTTGTTTCCTTGACTTCAATTTCTATTGATATTGAGAGCTACTGGCTTTATTATCTGGCCAAGAGAAGATTATAAATTATGGACGGCAAATTAGAAGTGTTAGGCTTATGCTTGGTGAAAGGAAAAAGTAAAAGAACATATTTTCAGCAAAATACCTCCTACTCCATCCCTTGCTTTTATAGATAAAAAAGGTGTTTCAAGGTAGAGGTCCACCAAGTTCAAGCCACAGTTCCTATTCAGATTGCTAAGTGGGGCTAAGAATGCTTCTTTTTTTGGTTTAATTGAGACCAAATTTCACTAAGCATCTCTTGACAGCAGTGATTTACAGTGAGGATGACTGCAAGGCCCTCTGGTGGCCTGAAGATTTTTTCGCATCTGCAATTGCAAAATGAAAAGAAACCCAGCCATTTTCTATCAAATAGGAGCTTATTTATAAATTAAAAAGTCAACAAAACAGATGGAGCTAGAATGTATTATGCTAAGTGAAATAAGTCAGTCAGAGAAAGACAAATACCATATGATTTCACTCATATGTGGAATTTAAGAAATAAAACAGATGGGGAAAAAAGGGAGGCAAACCATTAAAGACTCCTAACTATAGAGAACACACTGAGGGTTGATGGAGGGAGATGGGCAGGGGGTGGGCTAGATGGGTGATGGGGACAAAGGAGGGCACTTGTTGTGATGAGCACCGTGTGATGTTTGTAAGTGATGAACCACTAAATTCTATTCCTGAAACCAATATTCCCCTGTATGTTAACTAACTAGCATTTAAATAAAAACTAGAAACATTAAAAGTCAACACAGATAACTTGAAAACTCGTCATTGATTTCAAAACTTTCATAATCATAAAGCGTTTCTATAGAGACCCCAGCCCAATGTAACCCCATGTTTATGGTAATTCACAAAATGATGAATAGCAAGTCCCTGCCCCCTGGAATTTGCCATCTAACAAAGGCACAGGGACTAGGATGCAGACGTAGAAACAAAGGTCAAAGGGGAGAACTATAGAAAGTACATGGGCTTGGGGCACCTGGGTGGCTCACCTGGTTAAAAGTTGGCCTTCAGCTCAGGTCATGATCCCAGAGTCCTGGGATTGAGCCCCAAGTCGGGCTCCCTGCTCAGTGGGGAGTAAGCTTCTCCCTCTCCCTCCGCCCCTCCCCCTGCTTGTGTTCTCTCTGTCTCTCCCTCTCTCACAAATAAATAAAATTAAAAAAAAAGAATAAAGTATGTGGGCTTTGAAATCTTTGTAGGGTTCAATACGATAATAGATGCAAAGCATCTAGTACGGCACCTGGTGCATAGTAGATGCTCAATAAATGGTAGTTATTATTATCGTACTTAAGTACGTGACACGTAAGTCATCTCAGCTACCTGCTGCAAGAACTCTAATTTTCAGCTCTAAACTCCTCTAGAACTTTTGATATACCTCATTTAATTCTGTATTTCATAGAATTAAAATGAAAAGCATCGAAAGCCCACCCTGTGGCATACAGCACTTCTTCCCTGTCATACTCCAAACGGAATTTCTCTTGCAGCTTGGCCAAGTAGAGGTGAAGGGAGAAATAAAGTGTTTATATAGTCCAAAGTGACAATGAACATAAAGGAATAGATAGGTGAAGTTTTAATTTAATAATATAATGTCACAGTAGGTATACCTTTTGACACAGTAACTGGATTCCTGGACATTTTTCTTAACAAAATAATCAGAAAAGGGCAAAAAGATGCATATATTAAGGATCTTATCACATTATATATAATAGCAAAAAATTAGAAACAACCTAAAAGTCCGTCAATAGGAGTGTAACTAAATAAGGATACAACCACACAGTACAATTCTATGAAGGAACTAAAATTATGACACAGATATTTGACACTAAATTTGAGATGAAATTTTACAAAATTAGGCAGTTTGATTTTATTAAAAAAAAAAAAAACAACCCTACCTATAATATATCTGTGATTTCATTAAGCAACAACAACAAAAAACCTATCTAGGGGCACCTGGGTGGCTCAGTCAGTTAAGCATCTGACTCTTGATTTAGGCTCGGGTCATGATCTCAGGGTTGTAGGATTTAGCCCCAAGTGGGGTTCTGTGCTCAGCACGGAGTCCGCTTGTCCCTCTCCCTCTCCTCCTCCCCCTGCTCATGTGTGCTCTCAAACAAATAAATAAAATCTTTTAAAAAAAAAACTATCTAAACACATTTCTGTGTACATATATATACATATACATATTTAAACAAGACTGAAAATAGATATACTAAAATATTAGCAGTGATTTCTAGACATTGGGGATATAGGTATATATACACATATATATAGAAATATAGCTATATTTTCATTATTTTCTACAGTTTCTGAAATTTTTATGATGACTATGTATTATTTTTATAAGAAAAAACAAAAGAAAAAAGAAAAAAATTAAACCAAAATAGAAAATACGGTTATCTCAAAGCGAGTGAAAGATTGCTAGATAGAATATCAGGAGGTTTGAATTCCTGTTTCTGACTTCCAATCCTTTGCTATGTGACCTAAGCCAGATCTGTGTCTCAATTTCCCCATCTATACAGTAAAGAGGTAATTTAAACAAATCTCACAATAGAGAATAAAATGAGAATGAATGCGTTAGGAAAAACATCTGTAAATGTCACACCTAGTTGCAAATTAAAAAACAGAAGACTTCCTCAATTTTTAAATTCTCCTTAGGTCTTCACTGCTTTTAAATATATATACACACACACATATATATACATACATACACACACACACATATATTTAAATTTATTTTTTTTGTAATCTCTACATGCAACATGGGACTAGAACTCATGACCCCAAGATCAAGAGTCACATGCTCCACAAACTGAGCCAGCCAGGTACCTCTGCATTTAAAGTTTTTAACACACTAACAAATGCATGAGAAAGCATTCAGGCTCCAAACTGTTTTTCAAGTAAACGTTTCCATGTTGATCAAGATAAAGAGTACGTCTATACGGTAACAGCAGTTCACAGTAAGCCTGAACTGCTCTTGCTGGCCTATCTTCACAGAGGTGGAACTAAATGATTCGTGTTATGTCTAATTTTCAAAGGACGTGTAAAATTAGATTTTAAATTCATAGAGTATAGGAATGTATCTTCCTTCTTTAGATCCAAATGCAACTGTAGTCAAAACTGTCAAAAACTGGGGGTCATGAACACCTCTTCTCCCTGTTGCAGGCTCTCGGTGACCTGAGGACGCTCTACCCCTCCCCAATTCCAGCATGTGCTTAACTCCAAGATCTCGGTTGAGAAGTGTCTGGATCTAATTCAATGTACAAGGTACAAAGCATCATCGTGATTCTACTTTGCAAATGCTATTTATTTCCTCTGTCAAGAAGGTCCTTTACTCGCTTCGATGCTGCTAATTCATAGGTTGCCTTCTGATCACATAGATGAAGACAGAGTCAGCCCCAGCCTCTCCACACACCCGAAGCAACTCCTGAACACTTACATTTCTCATCGGAGCTCATCAGTGGTAAAATTCCAAGTTGTTTTTTGTCTGTCTCCCATACTGCACAATGAGCTATATGAAGGCAGAGACTGGATAATCCCAGCAACTGGCATAGTGCTTGGATATGATAGGTAGTATTTCTTGAATAAATGGATAAATTGTTATTCCTAGAATAGGAATCTGCAATTTAATAAAGGCCCTCCATAGGGAATCACCTACTTGGCTGGCCATCTACTCTGTCAATGGGTTCTATAGAAACTAAAGCAAAACAAGAATGAAGTGCACATGAAAGAATCTGGTGATACCACAAGGTAGATAATTTTGATGACTCCAATTAAAGCAAAGAAATAACGAAGGCTAAAGGAGTCAACTGACTAGCAAAATAAAGTATACTTCAAAAAAGTGTGAACTAATTAAGGAAAAGATATCTGAAAAACTGAAAATCAACAACCAAGAAAACACTAGAGTGCAAGAATTCTAAAAACATGTACGCTCTTTATTTTTATTTTTTAAGTAAACTCTACACCCAATGTGGGGCTCAAACTCATGACCCCGAGATCAAGAGTCTCATACTCTACAGACTGAGCCAGTCAGGCGCCCCTAAACACATGTAAACTTTTAAATTAACAGATCAATTTGATTAGAGAAAGGTCAGCACTGTCTTTAGCCAAAAACTCTCATGCAACAACTGAGTGCCTACCACGAGTGAGACACTCTGCTACTTGAAAGATCATTTCCTGTCCTGAAAGGACTCCTATCTAGGGGAAGACAGAGATACAGACGGACTACTGCAATTCAAAATCCAATGTCGTGGGTGCAGTAATAAGACATATGCACAAATGATAGGAGTACAAACATCTTTGGGGGTGGGGGAGAAGGTGGGAAGGAGTTCCAGAAAGTTCCAGGAAGGCTTCCAGGGAGAGCTGAGGCCTGATCTGGGCAGGAATTCACCAGGAATAGTAGGGAAAGATTCCTGACACACCGCAAAGCATAAACAAAGATACTGAGGCAAGAAATAGCATAGATTCAAGGAACCACCCTTGGACACAGAGGTCACAGGCTTCCCTTGAGTCATATTGGGGTACAGACAGTTCATTACAGAAAGAATTACACATCTTCACTTATATGCCCCTCTAGGTTGTAAAAGAGAACCACACACTGGCTTAGAAGCCTTACTTTTTAAGGACATCTGAGGAATGTGGTGTGGCAGTGTATAAAGTTCTGGAGTCAGCTTAAATTTTAAATCCTGAACCCCATTCACTAGGTATGTGACCTAGGTAAGTTACTCTTTAAGCCTTAACTAATTTACCTGTGAACAGGAATGAGCCTCATCTATTTATAGAGTTATTACAAGGTTATCAAGATGTACGTAAATCCATTGTGCCTGGCATTTTGTAGGCACTGAATGCATCGAAGTTCCGTTACCCATTCTCATAATTAATTCCAAACCAGGTTTTCTTTCCCTTTATACCTCATCACTGACTGGACCTCATTTGCTGGGCTCTACAGTTTGCTGCCCAGTCTGTGTGCCTGTCACCCAATTTTGGGCATGTCTTCTCTGAGGGCTGTGCTAGCCCTCCTACTTCCATTTCCATCTTCTAATTTCCTTTTCATTTTCTTTTTTTTTTTTAAGATTTTATTTATTTATTTGAGAGAGAGACAGAGACCATGAGAGGGGGGAAGAGCAGAGGGAGGAGACTCCCTGCTGTGCAGGGAGCCCGACGTGGGACTTGATCCCAGGACTCCTGGATCATGACCTAAGCCAAAGGCAGACGCTTAACCGACTGAACCACCCAGGTGCCCCTTACTTTCTGTCTTTAAATAGTAACTTTCTTTCTTTCCTTCTTTTGCCCAGTCCGTGGAAAATGTTTTTTCTTGTCCATTATGTCCCACTGAACATACTCTTCAGGGGCTACCAGTATGCCCCACAAACAGCAGCACTAGCCCAAGGCCCTTTCACTCCTATGGTGGTAAAAACCTTGCAAGTCACAGTTATATTTACTGCATATGTAAATATTCTATAATTGAGCCTTTGTATATATGTGGTATCCTGCTGACATTTAACATTGCCAGGTAAGTAATTCACCGCCCAGAGGGAGGGCTCTCCTTAGACGTGTGGCATTGGGCTCCACAAAGGCACTCTTCTCTAGCTTTTCCAGAGAGCCAAGATGAGACACTAATTCAGCCAGTGACTTTCTGCTGTTTAGCCAGTTTGTATTTTACTGATTAACTGATGAATATTTGGGGGGCTTAATTTGAATATTGAACAAAACATGAAATTACTGGTTTTGACTTCTCTTTTGAGGAGATATACCGATAAGGCTCCCAGAAAAGAAATGGTCACAATTCAGGGCGCCTGGGTGGCTCAGTCGGTTGGGCGGCTGCCTTTGGCTCAGGTCATGATCCCAGGGTCCTGGGATTGAGCCGCACATTGGGCTCCCTGCTCAGTGAGCCTGCTTTCTCCCTCTCCCTCTGTCTCCCAGCTTGTGCTCTTGCTCTTATTCTCTATCTCAAAATAAATAAATAAATAAAATCTTAAAAAAAAAAAAAAAAGAAATGGTCACAATTCAAACAAATGGAAAGAGGAAAGGTTGCCCCAAAGTAAAACTAGCTGATTTTCTTGATTCAAACAGCATTTATCTGATGGCTGTTTTGGTGACAGATGTTAACTAGACTTACTGCGGTGGTCGTTTTGCAATATACACATACGTTGAATCATTATGTTGTATACCCAAAACTGATATAATGTTATATATATCTCAATATAAAAAATAGCATTAAGCACATATATATTTCATGTACTGTGCCAGACGCACATATATATCTCTCCATCTGTCCAATAGAAAGGATTACCTTGCAAGGCTGTTCTGAGGATTAAAGATATATCATCTCTATATAGATATCTGTACATATATTACAGCCTTGTGAGGTAATCATTTTAATCAGACAGATGAAGACACAGATTCAGAAAGGTGAGCAAGAATCTTATCTGTGGCCAGGATGCTATTAAGCAATAGAATGAAAATCTGAACCCAGGTCTGGCTCAAAACCCAGAATGCTTTCCATTCACTGGTGTGATCTAGTCAAACAGCCAGACCCCTCAGCAGTAATAACCATATTATGACAAAAGTTGTTGCTAACATTTATCGAGCTCTTCTCATGTGGAAAGCACTATGTTAAGTAATTTATGTATATGATCTCTTTAATCTGCACAATCACAGGTAGGTTTACCAAGACCTCCATTTCACAGCTGAGGAAAGTTTTATACAAGTTCGGTAATCACTCTCTTCTCACAGCTGGTAAAGAGTGGGGCCAGAGTTGAACCTAGGTCTAATTCCAGAACCCATTCTATCCATCCTTACACTTGACTGCAGGAAACTCAACTCTTGTCCTGGTACCAACCAGGCAAGTCATTTGATAGTTCCGTCTCAATCTCCTTGTTTCTTAAATGAGACATTGTTCCTTGTCCTTCACAGAGACATGGGTTATAAGACGAGAAAGTGCTAAAGCTTTAAGAGAAACTGCTACATAAATCTAGGCACGGTCACAAGTTGCACTCAGATTTTCCCTCTCTGGCGATCGTAAAGGGATTTAGTTGACATCATTAGCTCTTAAACATCCTCTCAAGTGGATAGTGAGTATTATCTTCACTCATCAGAAAGCTGAAGCATAAGGAGATGACGTAATGTGCTAGTCAGTCGGCGGTCGAGCTGGGAATAAAATCCCAGATTCTAGCTCCCACTGCTTATGTTCTTACTGTCAATCCTACTTCTGCATTTCAAACTTAATTGTAAAATAAACGAGGGTAGAAATATCAGTGTCCACTTCAAAACACATATTAAATACTTACAGAAATTAAATTTTCTACTGCGGTGACACTAATATAACCCCAAAGGCTCTTATCCTCATATTCTAGAGAAACTGTGTGAAGAATCAAAAACAAAAATTTCCATTTCTGCAGTACACACTTCAGCTCCTTAGTTTTCTCAAATAACTTATTATTAATCAAAGGTTTTACAAAACTGGGTGAGTCATTACCAAGCTTCAACTAGTGAGTCTGTAAGCTTCCGTAGGGAGCATAAAACCTCGGTATTAAATTGTTTGCTCATAAAATCAGAAAAAAGAAGCATCAAATAGATTTTCACATCATAAACATCTCATTTAACTATAATTTGACTTGGAAATTATTCTAACATACCAACCTGAGCTTAAAGTTCAATTTCCAAAGTGAACTGCATAACTAAAACAACAAAAGCACACACAGCACACCTTTATGATCATTGTCCTGTATAAAAATCAAAGTAAGTTTTGTGCTTCCCACCCAAGCCGTGCCACAGACACACACAAACCTTAAAGTAAAATAAAAAGTAGTAATGGGGCCAATTCTCCATCTTTAATAGGGGATGAGTGTTCAGTCTAGTTCGCAGATTATTAGTCCCTCCTAATTCTTGCTTTCTAGAACAACACAACCATCTTCCAATTACCAGGAGCCTGATAATCACCTCTTTTGAAATTACCACAGGGACCAGAAAGGAAATAAGAGAAAGAAATTTCCACTCTCAAACTAAATACTGGAGTTCATAGACACTTCATTGTTCCTCTCTCTCACTCCAACTGATTTAGACTTATAAATGAAAAACCTGTCATTTTGTTATAGGGACAAAAACTAAGTCACAGGAACCCAAAGAGCTATTCTCAAATGACCAGAGTTTGCTTTTTGGGTGGCCCAAGAGGCCT
The DNA here is from genome assembly GCF_017311325.1 of Ursus maritimus. Taxonomy (NCBI): domain Eukaryota; kingdom Metazoa; phylum Chordata; class Mammalia; order Carnivora; family Ursidae; genus Ursus; species Ursus maritimus. The sequence goes on from NW_024424564.1 coordinate 49,087,829, forward strand.
AAATTCACCCCTAGCTGCATAATAAGAGTCCAACCACCTTCACATGTGCTATAAAGTGAAAGTAAAGGATGATGTGGGACACTCAGTTTTCTCAGGGATTGTTTATTTAATCCATTAGTCCAACTTTCCTTTGAGAAAAATCTTTGTCTTGGTTTCTGTCATTGAAACCAATCATAGCTTCTTAGAGTCAGGGGCTCTAAGGTCTCTCAGACTTTACTGTGAGTATGAATCACCCGGGGATCTTGTTAAACTGCAGACTATGATTCAGAAGGTCTGGGACCGCGTGCCCAACGAGCTCCCAGGTGATGTCAGTGCTGCTGCTTGATGCATACACTTTAAGTAGGAGGACTATAAGAAATGTTTCCGAGTAGAAATTACCTCTATCAGATGTTTATTCTTGAAAGAGATAGCCTCCGCCAGGACTTTGTAAAGGAGAGAATATTCCAGAGCTGAAATAAGATACCTGCTCCTCCTCCCTGTTCTACGATTTTTACGAGCCGGTTGTAAACCCAACATGGTACCCGAATAAAGGGCAACTTTTTAAAATGTCTTTTGTGTCAACAGTTTATTGGGGCTTGACTTGATAGGGCTTGTATGGATGAACATAAAACTTCAACCCTTTTGTAATGAAAAGGCTGATTCAAAATAAATATTTTTAATTATGTCAAATACTAATGAATAAGTGATGTTCACAAATAGTTTATAAGAGAATCATTTGGGATTAATCATTTTAATTTCTCCCACAAAATAAATAGCTCATGTACTAAAGAAGACATCTTTCCTTAAGCAGGAAGAAAAAAGCTCGACAAAAATAAAGTCATGCCTGCGGCACAATCATAATATTTTTAGTGAGGAAAATACCAAGATTAAAACATACAAAAGTATATGAGGAGAATTATATGCTATTAAATGTGTCCCTAGAATCTGGGGGGAGGGTTCAGAGGAAAAGAACAGCTGGTAAATTTAAGAAAGATTTTAACTGGAAAAGATTACACATGAGAGCAATAGTCCATTCCCCTTAAGAAAAACAATAAACGCCCACAAACTTTCATTTTCAGGTTTTCAATAATTTTTTTTTTTTTGTATGACCATTAGATTAACCTCCCCCACAAAACTCAACCAACAGTCATAAAAATTAAGTTGTAGACAGGTCCAACTGGCCATATTCCATGTTTACCCTTAGACGCTTTTCCAGCCAGTGAGGGTAAAACTCATGGTGCACACAGCAAGAGTAAAAAGAGAATCACTTCCCTTCGCACAGAAGGCACCCCCCATCTTGAGCATCTTTCTGCACTTTTGGAGTATGGACTGTGAGGTGTCTCAGTGCTTGTGGGCACTCTTCAGCCCCATAACTGTGAAGGTAGCAGCCGTCAGTTTCTCATAAACCAGGAACATGAGAGCAGCAGTGAGGACTGTCTGCAGCAGTTTGGCTTCAAGGCCTTTGTAGAGTCCCATAATTCCAAAACGCCTAAAAGGAAAGAGGTTTGAAAAAAAATAAAAGGTTTTCTTCATAAAAGTCAACTCCTGCATCAAAGAAGCAGGTTATAGTAGCCACCGCTTATCCCTGGGGGATGATGTTCCAAGACCCTCAGTGGACATCTGAAACTTCTTCGGTACTGAACCACCTATTTTTTTCCTATACATACACACCTATCATAAAGTCTAACTTATAAAACAGGCACAGTAAGAGATTAACAACAATAGCTAATAACAAAACGGAACAACAATATACTGTAATAAAAGTTATGGGAATGTGGTCTCTCCCTCTCTGTCAGTATCTAGGTATTGAGATGCAGTGAGGTGAATGATGCAGATATTGTGACTTGGTGTTAGGTCCTACTGACCTACTGACAATAAGTCAGAAGGAGGATCATGGGCTTCCAGACTGAGGTTGACTGTGGATCCCTGAAACCATGGGAAGGGACACTGCGGGTGAGGGGGGAATACTGTATTTGTATTTTCTAAATTTTATATAAGTGGAATCATATGGTGTGAATTCTTTTTTGTCTGACTTCTTTCACTTGGCAAAATTATTTTGAAATCCAACCATGTTGTTGTATGTGTTAGTAACTCCTTTCTTATGAGCAGTGTTCCACTATGTAGATAGATAGTAACTAATGTGTCTACTCACCCAACGATGGGACATTTGTGTTGTTTCTGGTTTTTGACTCTTACAAATAAAACTGCTATTAATAACTGTGTACAAATTTTTGCACAGACATATTTCATTTCTCTTGGGTATACAACTTGAGAGGAAAGGCTAGGTCCTATGGTAGTTGTATGTTTAACTTTTGAAGAAAATACCAAACTTTCCAAAATGGTCAGACCATTTTATTTTCCCACCAGCAGCACAGGAAGGTTCTGGTTGCTCCACATTCTTGCTAATACTTGGTATGGTGAGCATTTAGTTTTAACTTTATACCAATTCTTTTTTTTTTTTATATATACCAATTCTTTATCTTTTTTTTAATCCCAAGCATATTCTGTTTTTGTAATAAATCTATTTACTTTCAAAATATCTTACAACTAGGAACAGTAATAAAGTTATAGCAGCTTTTGCTTCAAAGGAGGCCCCTGACTTAAATTTGACACCTCTGAGATTCTCTAAATGGAATGATACAGGGAAATGACGAAAGTACCTGCCCTCATAGGGCCATTGTCAGGATTAAATGAGATTACCTGTTCGAAGTACGGAGCTCAGTGTCTGCCACAAAGCAAACACTCAGAAATGTTAGCTACTCGTACCATCATCAGCACTGCTGTCATCATTACAATAATTACTGTTACTCTTCCTACGCCCCTCTCCCTTTCTCACTATGACTACTGCTCTATATCTGTTTATGTCAATCTATGAGAGAGGTCACAGGATATGCCAGTGACAGCAGCACTACCAAGGCAGAACAGTCTCTACATTAGATGATAGGAGGCTTCCTTCTCTAAAGGAGTTCCGTATATTTCTAAGTTACAAAGAATAAAGACCTGAAGTTTTTCCATAACTTCCCCAAATGCTGCCATATTGCACTAAGCCCCTAAAATGAGAAATGTCTGAACACAGCATGCAAGGAGAGGTTTCTAGGCTGCCACTGCCAAGGGAGTAGTGCAAGTTAAGTAGATCCAGCCATTCCCTGGCAGAGATGGCTGCTGAAAGACAGGACAGAATGTGAAACATCTACAAAGCTCACTTTACTCGTTGGTGAAGAAGATAGAGAACATTCCGAAGACTCCCCAGTGTTCTGTTTTCTGGGTTTAGTCTGTGACGTCCAAACTGGGAAAGAAGAAAAACAGATCAATTTCTACCTGCGGAGGAAATTATGTTGGAGTAATGTCTTACAGTATACAGTAATAAAAATATCCGAGTATGTAGATTGCATGAATCTTCTCTTTTTTCAGTGAAGTAAGTGAAAATAAGAAATATTTTTCGAGGCACCTGGGTGGCTCAGTCAGTTGGGTGTTCGACTCTTGGTTTTGGCTCAGGTCATGGGATCGAGCTCCACGTCAGGCTCTGTGCTCAGCACAGAGTCTGCTTCAGATTCTCTCTCCTTGTCCCTCCCCCTCTGCCGTTCCCTCTGCTCTCTCTCTCAAATAAATTAAATAAATACATACATAAGAAATATTTTTCAATGCAGCGAGCATGAGAATTTTTACTTTAGAGAATTATGGGGGAAATACTACCCCAAAAGAAAACAAACATGCCCACAATTAAGATTTAGATACTGATGGTATGGCTTACCCTCCAGTCCTTTAGAAAGTTGTGATAAACACTAATCAATTAGAAACACTGCAGTCTAAGCTCTTCACATTATATATTTACATTATAAAAGTATCAAAAAACATTTATTTAGATGCTACTGAATTCCCTTATATTAAGGACCAATGTAAAAATAGCACAACAGTAGAAAGACTTTTAACAAAAGGTAATAAATATTTTGAACTGAAATATTTTCACCATCACCACCATTTTATCTATCAATAAATACTTTGAATTTTTTTCTCCAAAATAGATCATGAATCTGTCCATGTCTTATCTCTCCTCTCCATGGCTACCACCTTAGTGTAGGCCACAATCACCTCTCACCTGTACCGTGGAAATGGCCTCCTACCTGATTGCCCTCCCACCCTTATCTCTTAGCCCTAAGACCAATTCACCACACAATAGCTACGGGAATCTTCTCGAATTGTAAATCAGATCACATTGCTTCCTAGTTTAAAGCGTTTCAAAGGCTTCCCACTCAGGTTGAGAATAAAATCTAGAGTCTTCACCTATAGCCTTCCCTGCTACTTTTCCAATCTCATCCTGAGCCACTCTCTAGCCAGAGTGGCCTCTGATCAGTTCTCAGTTATCACCAAGCTCTTAGCACATCATGTTCCCTCTACCTAGAATGTTCTTTGACGGTTGGGTCCTTATCTTCCTTTAAGTCTTGATTTTATATACGCCTCCTCGGAGAAGCCCAATCCTTAATCACCCTGTCTAAGAAGATCCACACCATGGCCCTCTCTACCAAATCACAGAACACAGCTCACCTCCTTAATAGCTCTTTCCTCAACTTACAATTACCTCTTTATTTTGTTTATTTACCTGTTCATTCTTTCCTCTGTTACCTCCATGAAGACAGGGATTATGATTTTTACTCACCATGTGTACCCAGCTCCTCACAGAGTGGGTGCTTAACAAATATTTTGATGAATAAATAACTGAATGAAAAAAAAAAAAAAAAACCCAGAAATTTAAAAGTACTTCAGAACAACTAAATCAATTTCTCCTGAACGAACTAAACAAATCAACTTCTGGATTTTGTATGGTTAACCTAAGCAAGTCAACTTAAATGAGAAGGAAACAAGCTTACACATTCCTGAAGTCATTAAAGAACATCCTTCCACATTTGGGTTTTCTGAGACACTATGTTGCCTAAGAAATCACAAATGTAAACTTTGTTCCAAACCAAATAGGAAACCAACTGACAGCCAGCCTGGTAAGCAATTATCAAACAAATGGAAAAATAGTATAGCCTACCAACTGACTACATTATTGCTTTATTAACATTGCCTTAAACAGAGAAACCATGTACTTTAGAATGTTGTTTGACCAAATGCAGGAAGAACCCCATCACTCACCCTCAGAATTGACTGTATTGTCTGCATGGGATAGGTGACGGTGGTCGCAATCGCTTTGGATATTGCACCAATGATGAACACATCCAAAGAAGAAAGCTGGAAAGCAAAGAAAGACCAAACCACATCAACCCAAATAAGAGACTGTCAGAGATTATTATTTGCTGCTTTCAAAATCAGGGATTACCTTCACTCGTTTCTTTAGAAGTTGCCGTTTTAAACCTTCATAGAACATGAACTGGATGGCAGGATTGAAGACCAACAGCAACGAAGGAAATGTGCCATTCCATAAAGCCAAGATTCCTTCATCTCGAATGATCTGGTGAAAAGCATCTAAGCAAGAAATCAAGGACTTTTGATTACAATCCCCTAACTGGAGAACACAATGTGAATTTTGTTCAAATGTACCCAGAACACAAATCATACTGGTTCTATTAAAATCTCCTTCTTGCAGGGCGCCTGGGTGGCACAGCAGTTAAGCATCTGCCTTTGCCTCAGGGCGTGATCCCGGCGTTATGGGATCAAGCCCCACATCAGGCTCCTCCGCTATGAGCCTGCTTCTTCCTCTCCCACTCCCCCTGCTTGTGTTCCCTCTCTCACTGGCTGTCTCTATCTCTGTCAAATAAATAAATAAAATCTTAAAAAAAAAAAAAAAATCTCCTTCTTGCAATGACGGTTTGGGGCAAGTTCATCAGTTAACTACTTTTTGATAATCATCAGACCCTGACAGTCACATTTTTGAAAGACCAACTTAAATCACAGGCAACTCTTCCTGACAATCTGGCATTAGAACATCAGGTTTTCCTAAGTAACCACCACCACCACGACTGAGAACTCTGTCTTACAGAGAATTGTGAACTTATAGCCCATGTGTTTCACAGCAAAGTCCAGGACAACAACAGATAGTACCCAGGGATCCATTATTTAGGATGTGACTTGTAAGAAAACCACTATTCTTATTACAAAGATGGACACATGGGAAAGGAGTACCAGGTAACGTAGTATTATTAAGCTCAAAGTCATCATATTAATGATAACCTTATCCAAAGACAACAATAAAAGAAACAGTGTAGATTATTCTTTAGAAAGACTGACCTCCTCCCACCAACACTCCACGGGAACCGCATACTTCTCTACCTCCCAACATTGGGTTTGGTCAAGAGGATGTCAGCAAATGAGATGCGAACAGGGGCTTTTACAAGACGTGTCCTCTTGTGCTTTTGCCATCACCAAGAGAAGAATATGTGTAGCCTGATCCCAGCCTAGATGAGTCAAATCCTTGTCAATCCACAGACACGTGAGCTAAACAAATGTCTACCGTTAGATGTGGAGATTTGAGGCTGCCTGATATGCAGCATTATCATGGCAATAAATTCCAGACACAGAGAGAAAATAAGCTCCTTAAATAGGAACTCACCCAATAAACACTTACCAATAATACCTTTGTAGTTGGTTGGTACAATGTCTTCATTCCTAAATTTTGCCCCTTGCAGCTTCAGTCTGGTGTTTACCACCCAGAGTGGAGTTGTTAGCAACACATTCACCACTCCTTTAAAAAGAAAGAGGAGACAAAGGGAAAGCAAAATGTAACCTTGCAAGCTTTGCTGTCTTATGTTAAAGCTATGTACCAATGTTTCATTTATACTTCTGCCACTGACCTACTGGGAGACCTGAGGTAAGGTGTCTCTCTGTGACAGGGTACAACACAAGCCACCACTGTTAGAAGCAATTAAGAAGCCTTGCTGATAGCAAAATGGCTGCCAGCAGTACCTTTCCACATTTGTATAACAGGAAATGATCTATTTGTCAATTGATATAGCATCCAAAGTAGCCATTCTGATCTAGTTCTAAGTACATTTTTAAAATAACAGTTTTAATAAGGTTTACTGATCACATGCTAAGTCCACGACAATATCCAATGAAACACAATCTGCAACTCTCACGTAAGGAGCTGACATGGTTGTAAGTGAGTATGGATTTGGTGCAATGGGTGACAGATGGAGGAAAGTGGTGACATTTGAAAGAGCTTCACCAGGGACTAGAGGATCAAGAGTTCCTCATCGCTTAGGGAATTAGGATAGGCAGGCAGCAAGCAGTAGTTATGAACCATCACAAAACACCTGAAACAGCTTCGCAAGCATCACGATCCTTACAAGCTTAAGGATGGGGATGTTGGCCCCCCAATGTTGCCTCAGAGTGGAACAATACAATGAGCCAGGTGCTTCTTTTTTGAAAACACATGATCCCAAGTTAACACCATCTTGAGATATTAAAATATTCCTCATCAGTCCTGGAATGATTAAAAAAAAAACACCAGATAGAGTTGTAATAAAGTGCCTGACACACAGTATACATGCTATAAGTATTTTTTAAATATTGAACAAATGAACCAATGAAAAAACTCAGCAAACAACCACACATCAAGCTATCTAGCTCTAGCCAGGCTCTGAGTAACCAAGAGGCATAATCCTAAGGAAGAGAAATCTTTTACTAAACGTCATTTAAATACAACAGGAGAAAGAATGTTTTGATTTAAGGAATCTCAAAACGCATCATTCGGAAAACACAAATCCAACCAAAGACAAGCTCGATGAAACAGCCAAGAGATTAAAATCCTATTTTTTCATCTGTTGTATATAGTTGCTAAAGTAAGATAATTTGTTACCTCTTTCTTAGAACACTTTTCTCAAAATAAAAAACATTATCAAAAAATTTTATGAGCTGTATTTATTATATTTTCAAGAGTCACATAACACACCAAGGAGTCATCTTTAGTTATGACTCACTATATTCATGCATTGTCATTTAAGGCATTGATCATAATCTGGAAAAGCCTTACCTAGAGATTCTTGCTAGTCTCATTTTTAAAAAGTGCCAGTGCTCCAGAGGTCAAGATAGAAGAATATCAATACATGCCCACTCGCCCAGACTTTAAAATGTGTTCCTATTGAATGTAATGCACACATCACTTGACAGAAAAATCAACACCAAGAAAAATCAGACAGAAAGTACTACTGAGCAGTCTATTGCATTTTTTTTTTTCAGATGAGGACAGGAGAGCTCAGAAACAGAGATCACAGGCTTCTGTAGATAACGTAGACAGGCAAAGTGTACACACCTTTCCAAACAAATAAAACGTGTTGTCTATTAAACAAACTCTTTAGAAATCAAAATTCCTTTCATGCTCTATTCAAGAGGTAAGTACCCACAAAACACTTCAGAGGCAATGCAGCCTAGATTTAAGATTTAACCATCATTTAAAATTCTGCTTTCATATATATCTCTGTTTCAAACTGAAAGAGTGAGAGGATTCTAAGGACAATCTCAAGTACAAAACTGTACTATATCATTTAAAGAAGAGAATATAAAATCCTTGGGAAAACATTTGTATTCTGAAGCTTTTTATCTGAAAAGTTCAAGTACTTTGTTCATCCTCTAAGCCAAATAGATGGAGAGGTATTTTTTAACCACTATAATTTTATGAGTTCTGGGAACAGACACTCAAAATATTTGGGGATCCAAAACTTTACTGAAAACTTGGAACCTATATAATGAAGCAAAGGACATCATTTCACGGAAGAAAAACAAGCCACAGTCATGATGAGGGATTCCAACTTTACTAACATATGATGGATATGGCTGAAGGATAAAGTTGTCTGCTTATTTATAAGCCCATGTAGAAAGTTTTTTCAATTCTAAGCTGTGGCTGTTACTTCACCTCTAAGATGGGAAAACTAATACTTTACCTACTTAATGACAAGAAATTGTTTTTCTTTCAATTCGAATGATCCCATTTTCATAAAAAATCACTTATAAGAAAACAGAATCAAAATTAAGAGATGAACAGTAATTGAACACGTACACGGAAATTATTCACTGATTCAAGGAATAATTGGGACACAGCTGTTTACTTCTGAAATCTTGAAAACAAAATAGTTTTATTAGCAGTGAGACTATTAAGGAGAGAAAACAAAAAAGAAGTATGCTAATCGTGTATGCACTTCCGGGAAATAAGTGCAATGACCACTGATACAAGAAAAAGGCAGATCGAGGTCATAAACTAACCACTTGGCTCCCTATAAAGGAATGCAACTTGATACACAACAGGAACAAACATGCCTTACCAGATTTAAGACTGGAGGTCAAGAAAGGAATATGAACTGTCAACAATAACACCACTGGCATTCAAAAACAGTTACTGGTAAAAATCCCGATTTCATAAAAATGTCAAGTATCTTCTTCATTTAAATTTTCTGTGAGATTCTGTTTCCAAATCCCTCCCTAAGGTATTAAGCTATATGAGCTTTTTTCCTATGAAAATACAATAAGTAATAAATTTCTAAGTCTCAAGCAGAACTTGAATAACAATTATACTGTTCCTAGTTCTCCTTGGAGAAAATGAAACTCATTTCTACAGTGATTTTAACATATGACAAGGCTCACAGCAGGAAAAGAAAAAGTGGTTCTAATTCTAAGAATGCACAGGTATTAAGATATGAAAACATGTTATGAGGAGAAATTTAAAACTCACAAAAGTAATTTCCAAAGAATTTCTTACTTTCAGAAAAAAGAGAGAATCTATAATCAGAGAATCTCAGATTCTCAATCTCAGATTCTCAAATAAAATACATTTTGCCAAGGGTCTCTCAACTGTGATATAACTGACATTTTGACTGTGGGCCGGATAATCCTTCCTTTGGGGCAGCAGGTAGGGTATCAGACAGACACAGTAGCTAGATCAGAAAGACAACAGTAGCTGTAGAATGATGCAGTCATTAAATGGCTTGGCATATTCAAGGAATCACAGTATTCCAAGAGAGGATGGGAACAGTAGAGATCAAGCTAGAGGTAAGCAGTATCACAGCAGATCTTGTACGTTGGGCTCTTATCCTGTATATGGTGGGGGCCTTTTATGCTATGGGTACCATGACTTTATCCTATATGCAATTGGGAGACATCAAAGGGTTTGAAGCTGGGAATAACATTATTAGATTTGGCTTTCAGAACAGCAGTTCCTCACCATCTCTCCGAGAAGACCTATAACAGATGAGGCTCACAACTGACACAGACCCATTGCACCTTTCTTTCACATACTCAAGAAAACACTAAAAATATAAGTGAATGAGAATGCTACATCTTTTCTCAAACCTGCTTATGTCAGTTGAATCTGACAATAACAATGGTAGGCAAAACTTTATAGGTATGGGGTATGTACAAGAAAAGACACAAAATTCCCATCAGTGAACCAATATGCCTTGGCCATGTATTTTAAAAAAAAAGTATATATTTATACATCTTAAATTAAAATAAAATACAAGGTAAGTAGGCTATTTATGATACTCCCAATGTCAACTGACTTTTAAAAACTAACTGTCCTGGGGCGCCTGGGTGGCACAGCGGTTAAGCGTCTGCCTTCGGCTCAGGGCGTGATCCCGGCGTTATGGGATCGAGCCCCACATCAGGCTCCTCCGCTATGAGCCTGCTTCTTCCTCTCCCACTCCCCCTGCTTGTGTTCCCTCTCTCGCTGGCTGTCTCTCTCTCTGTCAAATAAATAAATAAAATCTTCAAAAAAAAATTTTTTTTTGAGCAACAAAGAACATAACAGAGTAAAAGGCAACATATTTGCAAATCATACATCTCTTAAGGGGCTAATATCCAGAACATATAAAAAATACCTATGGCTCAACAACAAAATATCAAATAACTCAATTAAAAAATGGGCAAAGGACTTGAACAGACGCTTCTCCAAAGATGATATACAATCGGCCAATACCATATGAAAAGATGCTCAACGTCACTACTCATCAGAGAAATGCAAATCAAACCACAATGAAATATCACCTCACACCATCGTTGGGATGGCTATTATCAAAGCAAACACCCAGAAAGTAACAAGAACTGATAAGGATGTGGAGAATTAAAAACCCCTGCTGGTGGGATTATAAAATGGCATAACTGCTGTGGAAAATAGTACGGTGGCTCCTCACGAAATAAAAAACAAACAAACAACAAACAAACAAACAAAACAACACAAAAAAACCCCTAACATATGATCCTGCAATCTCACTTCTAGGAATATAGCCAAACGAACTGAAAGCAGGGACTTGAAGAGCTATATTTGCATAACTCAAGTTCATAATAGCAACTATTCCCAGTATCCAAGAGTTAGAAACAACCTAAATGTCCATCAACAGATGAACAGATAAACAAAATGTGGTATATACATACAAGTAAATATTATTTAGCCTTAAAAAAAAAAAAGAAACCCTATTACATCCTACAACATAAATGAACCTTGAGGACATCATGCTGAATGAAATGAGCCAGTCACAAAAAGACAAATGCTGTATGATTCCAGTTATATAAGGCATCTAAAGTAGTAGTAGTAGATTTATAGAAACAGAAAGAATGGGGTCAGAGAAGGGAATAAGGGGGAGTTGTTGTCTAACGGTTACAGAGTTTCACATCTGTAAGATGAAAATGTTCCGGAGATCTGTTTCACAATAATGTAAATAAACTTACTATTGAAGTATACACTTAAAAATTGTTTAAATGATAAATTATATGTTGTATGTTTTTACCAAACACACACACACACACACACACACACACACACACACAGAACCAAGTCAGGAAATTAATTATATTCTTTGTAGCATTACTTTGTGCTAAAATAACCTCTTAGAAAATATATGAACCACAAGATAATATATTAAAATATAAAAAAGTTTATACTTAGAAAACTTTGTTACCTGCAACAAATCCAACTACTAGATCTTTTCCAGTAGTAGAACGTTGACCTTTGACCCAGATTGCTTTGAGACTATTAAAAGTGTAAAAATAGACAAAATTGGAGCAGCAGAGACTGGAGATAACTGGAAACCACCCTCGATATGGTGCCAGGCTAGAGGAAAAACACAATAAGCAATGTAAAGATGCTGGACAAAAGCCAGTGGAAATGGGCAAAGTCCTAGGAAGGGCTGATGATCATCGTTCACAGATTCTCAAAGTTCACTCCTACACTATGACATACTCCAAACTGTACATACATCTCACATTCTGAAGGATGTCAAAACCAAGAAATCTTTTCTACAATTAATGATGCCAAAGAAACAATACTTTCAATGACTGATTTTAATGGTTTCCTACCCTTGATTTCCTTTAGTAAATCACTATGTAAAATTAGAGACAATTTCTTCATGGCTGTAAGTTAATATGCATCATTCACATTTTATTACAGGGTAACAACATTTAAAAATGAAGTAAATATAGACATAGTAAGTGTTAAAAAAAAAAAAGAAGAAGAAGTGATAGGGGCATGCTATTAGGGCACAGGAACCAGGCTGAAGGGGCTCCCACCCCAGACAGTTTCAACACGAAAATAATATAGTATAGTAATCCATTGTAAACCACTGAAAAACCAGGAATTTCTGAGTCTAGATTGATACTAAATAAAGTTTCTCTTCATAGGCTCCTGATAGATGCAAGAGAAGAAAAATTATTCAGCGGCTAACCTGAATCTGAGAAATCATAATTAACCAATGAAGGGCAGAAGGACAATATGTGACCCAGATGTGATATCCTAAGGACACAATATCACCTATGCATTATTCTGGTCAAGAACGCATAGCCTCAGTCAAATCATAAAGAAACTTGAGGCAAACTTAAAATGAGAAACATTTTATTTTAAAAAAAGGGGGGGAGGGGAAGTATATTCTTTTAAAATGTCAACATCACGGGGTAAAAGGCTTTGATGTATGGTGTGTAACTTATTCTTAAATAATTGTACAAAAAGTTTGTGTGGCATGTGTGTAATAAAGACAGAAGGGGGAGGGAGACAGAAAGTGGGGAGAGAACATAAGCACAACTGGGAAAATAAATGGGAAAAAAGTATTAATAGGTGGACCTGGGTAAAGGTAAATATCAGTAAAATATACTGATATTCTCTGTACTATTTTTAGTTTTGTAACTTTTTGTGAACTTGAAATTATTTCCAAATAAAAAGTTAAAAAAAAAAGAAGTACATAATCTGAATGCATCTGACAGGAATGAACTAAACAACTTCTTCGGTTCACTGTAAAAAACCAATAAAACATAAAACAAAGCACTGGTTTCATGGAAGACTCTATGACTAAGAATCAAAATGGCCCACTACAAAACTTTAAGGGGATGAAAACAATTATGTACTTACAAATCGGGCAATGAGATTCACAACTACTGCAAGGCTACAAGAATAGAAAGAAAGTGAGTGCCGGGGTGCTAGAGGCCCAGCAATCTAAGGGGCCGCTTTGTCTAACAAAGATGGGCAAGGTGGTACTCACAGGCCTTCTTCCTTAATGATCTCCAGGAGCACCATGTGTGTAGTTTTGGACTTTCTTTTCTCATCAACTGTAATATAAAAGAATATATGTTTAAACTAAATGCTTTGAGAATTATTATCTTCAGCATCAACAAGTTTCACTGAAATGCCATTTACCTCACCGAAGCAATCTCCCTCCCTATTCTTTGAGCTCCATAACTTGCCTCAGCACTCACCAATCCTCCTTGTTCCTGTGTGCTAAATTCTCAACTGTGGATTCCTTGGGTTTCATCTGTTATTCATAAACCGTAAAGCATTTTAACTCAACACCTAATTCCCAAAGCAAAAGATATGACAGGAATCTTACATTTCATAAGGCTTTCTTCTTTTGGGTTTTTTTTTTTTTCAGAGTTACATATCCTCATTTTTATCTTAACATCTTACAAAGTAAAGAGGAAATGAATTACCCATCTCTCTGTTAGCGGAGAGGCCAGGCACAAAAGCTGTGAAGGACACATGTAGTTGACAGCACAGCCAGGATTAAAACTCAAGTTTTCAAAGTTTTAGGCTTGTGCTCTATTTCCTAATCTAAAAAATAAAAAGGATGAGAACGGGGTGCCTGGCTGGCTCACTTGGTAGAACATGTGACTCTTGATCTCAGGGTCGTGAGTTCAAGCCCCACCATGGGCCTAGAACTTACTTAAACTAAAAAAAGGATGAGAACTCTGCTTTTCTTGGCATTCTCACTGAAAATCACAAAACCTCAATTAACTTCACATTTCCTACATTTGGAGGATATTTTGAAAACATAAAAATGTAATTTCCTAAGAATTAAAATTGATACCTATATGGTTTGTGGGATGGTGAATAGGAAACTCCCAGAAGGCAATCTGGCCATAGCTATCAAATTTACAAACAGGTTTACCCTTTGATCCAGCAATCTCACTTCTGGAAATTTGTCCCATAGAACTTAACAGAAACAAAGCAGCATATGAACAAGTCTATTCTACAAAAGAGAAGAGAGGTGCCTGGGTGGCTCCGTCAGTTGGGCATCCAGCTCTTGGGTTCGGCTTGGGTTGTGATCTTGGGGTGGTGGGATCGGGCCCTGCATGGGGCTTCACGCTCAGTGCGGAGTCTGCATGTCCATTTCCCTTTGCTCCTCCCCCTGATGACACTCTCTGTCTCTCTCTCAAATAAATAAAATCTTTAAAGAAAAAAGAGAGAGAAGAAAGCATCCGAGAACCTACAACAGAGGAAGGGGAAACAGGTTGTGGTGCATCTACGCTATGGAACCACTCTACAGCTAGAAGGATCAAGAAGCTTCCAAAGTACCGATTTGGAAGGCATCCAAAAGATGCTGTTAAGTGAAAAATGAAAGGTACAGAACAGTGTGACAAATATGCTTTTTGTGGAAGGATGGGGAAAAACTTCTATATTCTTATTTGCTTGTTATTCCATAATGAAACTCTGCAAGACTATTTAAGAGACTAATAAAGACATTATCTGCAGGGGACAGAAAAGGGGAAAGGGGGCAGATCAGAGTGAGATTTTCCACTGCACTGTGCATCGTTTTATATATTTTGGGTTTTGAGTCATATGAAAAAACTTATCACAAAACTCTAAAATTAATTTATAATAATAGCCATGAAGGGTTTTAACACAGGAATTGGTTTATTCAAAACTAATCTTATTCTTATCTCTTCAAATAAGTTCCGGCACAGGTTTATAATTTCAAGTTGAAAAGTACTGGGGAAAAAACAAGCAGGAATTATAGAGAATTGCCTAGTCCTATAATACAAAAGAGGCAAACTAGGACTACCTGCCCGATTTAGCAGTGACAGTGGGTGTTTGGCTCCACCATGTCTCCTATTCTTTGTTCTCTTTTGAGAAGATCTACCCCCAGCAAAAACTCTCCACACTGTGTCTTAAAAAAGCCATATTGTGCGGTCACTTGGCTGGCTCAGTTGGTAGAGCATTCAACCCTTGATCTCGGGGTTGTAAATTCGAGCCCCATGTTGTACATAGAGATTACTTAAAAAAAAAATTGGGGCACCTGAGTGGCTCAGTTGGTTAAGTGTCTGCCTTGGGCTGGGGTTGTGATCCAGGGTCCTCAGATCGGCCCTGCATGGGGCTCCCTGACCAGTGTGGAGTCTGCTTCTTCCTCTCCCTCTGCCTCTCCCCTCTGCTATGCTTGATCTTTCTCTGTCAAATAAATAAATAAAATCTTTTTTAAAAAGTCATTTTGTTTATTAGAAAGAATCGTAATGATTCAAAATTATTAATGCAATCCCACTCAGGTTCTCTCAGATTAGAGAGCAGCTGAGACTATGACTCATCCATGAATGCTCCTCTATTAATTAGGAAACAGCAGTGATGACCAGTATTTAAAGGCAGCGGAAATGGACAAGGATAGATCGCTAACAAAACAGATATCCTTATGTTAACTCAGAATTTATGAGAAAAATATGTTTGCTTCCTGACACCAAATGAAAAGAATATGATGCCTGCAAAAGATACTCACCTTGAAGTCGGAGTCGAGCTGTATCCAAGGGAAAAAATACTGTCATTGCTGTCACGCTTCCCTGGAAAGTTTGAAAAGCCTTTAGCAATTACAGTTTCACAAAAACAAAAGGCCACAACTTTTAAGTGAATAAAAGTTCATTATTAACAAGGGGTCAAATCAGATTTTCAGTGAGCAGACATATACAATATTGGGATTATTATTGCTCAAGTTCTATAGTTATGTACTTAGAAGTATTTGATTTTCCAGAAGAAATCTTTTTCTCTCTCATAATGAAAAAGAAAATGAAGTAGGTCCCTGGAGAGGACAAAATTAGGGGTTTGCAACCCAGGACACATGTAAAAGATTGCAGATAAGTGGATTTTTAACCTTCTATAGGTCAGTTGCTGCTCCTATGCTCTCTCTGATAACCCCACAAACCAAAATACCCAGTAATCAAACAGATACATACTTCTATTCTCTTTGCTTAACTAATGTTTTTACCACAAAGATGTGTAAAAATCCTATTGTTCTTTAAAATAGTTTTGTTTGCTTGTGTTTTAAGTAAAATAGGGACAATCTTGGCTCAATATTCTATAAATTTATCCAGGGTAATGCAATGACAAAAGTATCAGGGACAGAAGCCGACACCATTCTTTCCATTCATAAAATCCTATGACAGATAGAGGCGCCTGGGTGGCTCAGTCGGTTAAGCATCTGCCTTTGGCTCAGGTCACGATCCCAGGGTCCTGGGATGGAGCCCCGCATTGAGGGGCTGGGGGAGGTCCCTGCTCAGTGGGGACCCTGCTTCTCCCGCTCCCTCTGCCCCCACCTCAAACAAACAAACAAACAAACAAACACTCTTTTTTAAAAATCCTATGACAGATAAAAACCACTTGCATCAAGTTTGGGATGAAATCTTTAGGTGGGTTTATGGTTCTCAACCCAGATGGAGGCCCACTGGTGTATATTCTCAGGCATAAGTTCAAGTTTTAGGCTACTGATCTAATAATGGTTACATAAAATATTTTAATCGTGATAACAACTGGGAATTAGGTCAATCTTACAGATAAGAAACATTTGCCAGGTCTCATTATCTATTTAAGTAGGTCAGCCTGCTTGACAAGGGAGAATACTGTATTGTCCTATTAGTATTCTTCAAAACTCAGATTGAATGTTACCACCCCCTGCCCATCGGGGTATATTCCTCTATGTTGTTCGTTCCTCTGTGTTCCCACAGCACTTGCTTATGTCTCTTCTACCAGACTGTAAGAATATTTACTCATCTCTTTGTACGATATAGATTCTTAATGAAATGTTTACTCAAGTTACCCTTTCAGTTATTTCTGCTTTGTTGATGACTCCAACATAAATGTTCTTTTCTAATAAGGACTAGATAATATTTGATGTCTCAAGAAACATTGGACCCACAAAGTCTTACAGTTTACAGATCTATGCTTCCATCATCCTTGCTCACGCTACAGGCAATTTCCAAGAAAAATGGGGACTGAAAAGCTGGAGAATGCTTGTTGGATTATGAAGGCTGTGGCATTTTTTCCCCATCACATGGTACTATATGTCCATGCACGGTATTGCATAAACAGGGCATCTCCAGGCAGAAAAGTCCTGTCTGCAAACTACTTTTTCAAACAACTGGGCCATTTCCATCCCTCTTCCTTGCCAGCTTTAAACATATACCCAAAGTTTCCTAGGTTAGAAAAACCTGCCTATCTACCTTGATATCTTCCAGTGAAGTATAATTGTATGCCAGGATAAAAAGAACAGTCGGTACAAAGAGTTCAATGCTAGTCCTCCTCAAGGACTAGCATAAAATCAGTAAAACTTTTTAAAATTTATTAGTACTGGAAAGACTAGATCAAGATGGTGAACTCAAAACCCAGCATTGCCTCCTCCCCATTCCAATTACAGAAAAAGGTTTATGTGTAAAAGTATTGTGTAGGGGCACCTGGGTGGCTCAGTTGGTTAAGCGCCTGACTCCTGGTTTGGGCTCAGGTAAGACAGGTTTCTCCACACTCAGGGTAGAGTCTCCTTGATTCTTTCCCCTTCTTGCTCCCTCCCCATCCACTCCTCTCCCTCCTCATGTTCTTGTTCTCTCTCTAAAATAAATAAATAAAAATTTAAGGGTGAAATGAGGGTTTCCATTTCCAGCAATATGGTGGGCTAGACAACATGCTGCAAAATACCTAGCCCTGTTACATAAAATACTAAATATATGACAAACACCTTTTAAGTACTTAGCAGAGCTCAAAGTAAGGGAAATCCACTGGAGCCAGAAAGAGCAGGAACCCATATGATTAAGCAGACTCTGGCTTTGGTTGCCTAAGAATTTTTTTTGCCAATCTAAGTGATCAAGTGGCTTTATTATTATTATTTTTTAATTGAAGTGGAATTCACATAACATAAATTAACCATTTAAAAGTATACCGTTGGGTGACATTTGGTATATTCACAATGTTGTGCAACCACCACTTCTATCAAATTCCAACATATTTCCATCACCTCAAAAGAAAAGCAGGCACGTTTCACCTCCCCCTGCACTCAGCCCTGACTACCCACTAATCTGCTTTTTGTCTCTATGCATGTATCTATCCTGATATTTCATATAAAAACAATCATGCAAAGTGTGACCTCTTGCGTGTGGCTTCTTTCACTGATAATGCTTTTCAAGGTTTATCCACTTTGGAGCATATATCTGTACTTCCTTCCTTTTTATGGCTGAGTACTAGTCAACTGTGTGTATATACTACACTTTGTTTATCCATTCAAAATGTTACGGAATGAGGCATTAAATGTACTAAGTACTGCTGAACTGTACACTTTAAAGTTTTGTGGGGTTTTATGTTTGTTTTTGTTTTTTTAGTAAGCTCTACACCAACATGGGGCTCAAACTCAATTGGACTAAGCCAGCCAGGTGCCCCTGAACTATACACTTCAAAGCGGTTAATTTCATATTATGTGAATTACACAATTAAAAACAATAACAGGGGCGCCTGGGTGGCACAGCGGTTAAGCGTCTGCCTTCAGCTCAGGGCGTGATCCCAGCGTTCTGGGATCGAGTCCCACATCAGGCTCCTCCGCTATGAGCCTGCTTCTTCCTCTCCCACTCCCCCTGCTTGTGTTCCCTCTCTCGCTGGCTGTCTCTGTCTCTTTCAAATAAATAAATAAAATCTTTAAAAAAAAAAATAAAAAATAAAAACAATAACAAACATTTAATCCTCACCACAACCTGATGAGGTAAGTACTGCTATTTTTTCCATTTTACACACAAGGAAAAAGATACTAAGAGGTTTTGTAACTTTACTAAAGTTACTCTTTTCAAGTGGCAGAATTAGTATTTGAACACAGGCAGCTTGGCTCCAGAGACCACACTCTTTTTTTTTTTTTTTTAAGATTTTATTTATTTATGTGACAGAGAGACAGCCAGCGAGAGAGGGAACACAACAGGGGAGAGGAAGAGGAAGAAGCAGGCTCCCAGCCGAGGAGCCCGATGTGGGACTCGATCCCGGAACGCCAGGATCACGCCCTGAGCCAAAGGCAAACGCTTAACGACTGCGCTACCCAGGCGCCCCTAGAGACCACACTCTTAACCACTGTTGTAATTAAAACTTTTTTAAAATTTTACTAATGTAGTACTAAAAATTACTGACAAGGAAAAAAAGGTACTAATATGGGATCTATTTTATGTGTCAAATACTTTTTGTGTACTAGTCTGGAAACTCAGCATAGAGCCTGGCATAGCATAAGCCCTAAACTTGTTAATTAATGTATGACTGTACGCACCTACAAATAAACTTAATATCCATGAAAAATGTATTCAAAATGCTAAAGATAAATTTGGAACATAGCTGTTCTGTACATTGGGAACTTGCTATATTTGTCTCTTCACCAAGCAAACACACAGATGACTACTTTCGTTTTCATAAGCAGCTGTTACCTGAAGGAAAATATTTATTATCTATGCCAGTCTTATGCCAAGCCTATATAAGCACATGACTTTTTAGAATTTGAATTGAATTCCTCTTTCATAAATACTCAGTGTTTTTTTTCCTCTAGGTCTGTCTGTTCACTTATATAAAATTAGAAGGCACAAAATACCAAGAAGATAACCACAATGTACAATACTGTTGTGCCAGAGAGACATAAAAATAAATCCATTATTTTGAGTCCCACAGAATTCTAACCATCTGAGTGGGAGTTCTACTGCTGACATTAATTACAATTTAAAAGAATCCATTTCCAGACAAACAACCTTCTGGTGCCTCACCAAAAACAAACATTTTTAGTCACAACTTTCTACCATACCCCTCTGGCGTTTAACCATTAGGTCTTGGGAAACAAATTAATTGCTATACTGCACTGTCACCTGGAGCCAGAAAAGCTTTTAGAAATCATCTTGTAGAGGACTCCCTTCACCTGAGAACTAAGCAGTATGAGCCAGTGTAGTGAAGAGGTCTGCCCAAAGCCCAAGGCGCAGAGGTAGAGTTAGAACCTAGAGCTCTCGGACTCCAAGTTCTACTGTTCACTGTTCTACCTGTGTTCTCCACCTTTTTTCAGTCTTTTAACTTGACTCTTCTCTTCCACTTATAAAAGTGTATACAATACAAACACACATACACAATCTGGGAAAATCACACACAAAAAACTTAACAGTGAATAGGTAAGGAGAGGAAAGGAATTAAAGGTGGCCCTATTTCCCTTGTAATGACTCTCCATATAACCATTACTTTTTTTTTTTTAACAACAAGCATGTGTTAGTTTTAGTTTTGAAGTGGAGAAAAAGCAAATATACTTTTTTAAATTTAATTTTATTTTTTTATTATTTTTTTTAAGCAAATATACTTTTAAAAGACATCAGAATACAAGAGCATATAGCCTAGAGAGTCTCAAAGTATGGTCTGGGGCTCCTTGAAAGTCCCCAAACCCTTTAGAGGGGTCTGCAGGATTAAAACTATTTTCATATACTATCACAGTTTTTGCCTTTTTCATTCTCATTTTCTCACAGTAGTGTAATAAAGTTTTCCAGAGGGTACATGATATGTGATACTGTAAGACTGAATGTAGAGGCAGATAAAAGGATCAAGCTATCTTCTCTTAAGTTAAACATGAGAAAGATCTGCAAAAATATAAAACAATGTCACTCTTCTTATTATTTTGGAGAAAATGTTTTTTTTAATGTTACATGTTAACACGTAACAGGTTTAATATTGTAAACAAGAAATAAATGTTAACGATTTCTCAATTTTAACTTCTAATAAATATTGATAGTTACAACCACATAAACAAAAGCTTAGAGTCTGTGATAATTTTTAAGAGTATAAAGAAATCCTGAAACCAAAAAGTTTGAGAATTGCTATTATAAACATGCCATTAAATATGAAAACCATACATTGTTAACAAAATATGATTGGGGCTCCTGGGTGGTTCAGTTGGTTATGCATCTGCCTTTGGCTCAGGTCATGATCCCAGGGTTCTGGGATCAAGCCCTGTGTTGGGCTCCCTGCTCAGCGGGAAGCCTGCTTCTCCCTCTCCCACTCTCCCTGCTTGTGTTCCCTCTCTCGCTGCCTCTCTGTCAAATAAATAAATAAAATCTTAAAAAAAAAAAAAAAAAAAGAACCAGGGATACAGTGTGGTCATAACTATAAGTAAACACGGCACGAGGAGAAATTCTGGGTCAGGAGATAATGATTTTGGCTTTCAATTAGCTGAATTTTAAGTCCCTCAAGGACTTCTACTTGAAGATGTCCAGCAGGTAGCCAGATACTAGTCTGAAGATACAGAGATTCTGAGATAGAAATATAAATTTGGAAGTCACTGAAATAAAGAATATTTCCTCATCTTTGAGGAAACAATAATTGCACCATGACGTACAGATTTTTGTTAGGGGTGGGTGGGATCATTACTTTACCAAAAACATAGGATTACATATTGCTTTGTTTTCATAATCAAGTTTTCACTCTCAACAAATTATTACTGAAAACATTTCATTAAATTTTTTGTTTTATTACCTTCCTTTTCCTTTCTTTGGGGTAATTTTGATACTTTTATCTAACTTCTTGAGATGGGTGCATAACTCCTTAATTTTAAGTCTTTCTTCTTTTCCAAACTTGATTTAAAGGCTACTCATTTCTAAGTATTTTACCTGCATCTGGCAGGTTCTTTTCTTTACAACTCAGTGGTTTTTAATATATCACCACTATCTAACTCCATTTTTATTACCCCAAAAAGAAAGCTGTAGCTATTAGCAGCTACTCTCCATTTTTGCCTCCTCCCACACCCTGGCAATCACTAGTCAATTTTCTGTCTCTATTTGCCTATTCTGGGTTATTTCATATAAATGGAATCAAATAATACCTGATCATTTGTGACTGGCTCCTTTCAAGGCTCATCCACGTTGTAGAACCAGAACTCCATTCTGTATTATGGTTGAATAATATTCTGTTGCATGGACACATCGCCTTTTGTTTATCCATTCATTAGTTGATGGATTTGGGTTGTTTCCACTTTTCTGCTTCATGAAAAATGTTGCTATGAACATTTGTGTACAAATTTTTGTATGAAAATATGTTTTCACTTCTCTAGGAGTGGAATTGCTGGGTTACATGGTAACTGTTAAACATTTTGAGGAACTACCAAACTGTTTTCTACTGTTGCTGCACAGTTTTATATTCCCACCAGCAAATTATGAAGTTTCCAACTTCTCCATGAACTTGCAACACTTGTTATAATCTGTCCTTTTGACTACGACCACCCTAGTGGGTGTGAAGTGGTAATCTCGTGGTTTTGATTTGGATTTCCCTGGTAATTAATGCTATTAAGCATCTTTTCATGTATTTATTGCCCACTTGTAAATCTCCATTGGAGAAATGGCAATTCAAATCCTTTGTCTATTTTTTAGTCAGGTTATTTACCTATTACTGAGTTGCAGGCAGTCTTTATATATTCTGGATACTAGACCCTTAACAGATACAGGATTTATAAATATGTTGTCCCATTCTGTTGTCTTCACTTTCTTGATGGGGTCTTTGAAGCATGAAAAGTTTTTAATTTGAATGAAATCCAATCTACTTATTTTTCTTTTTTATTACTTGGTGTCATATCTAAGAAACTATAGCCGAATTCAAGGTCATGAAGATTTATGCCTATGCTTTCATCTAAGAGTTTTGTAGTTTTAGCTTTTTTTTTTAAAAGATTTTATTTATTTATTCGACAGAGATAGAGACAGCCAGCGAGAGAGGGAACACAAGCAGGGAGAGTGGGAGAGGAAGAAGCAGGCTCATAGCGGAAGAGCCTGATGTGGGGCTCGATCCCATAACGCCGGGATCACGCCCTGAGCCGAAGGCAGACGCTTAACCGCTGTGCCACCCAGGCTCCCCTGTAGTTTTAGCTCTTACATGAGGTCTGTGGTTCATTTTAATTTTGTGTATGGTGTGAAATAGAGGTCCAACTTCATTCTTTTGCATGTGGATATCCAGTTGTTCTTGCAACATTAAAGGGACTATTCTTTCCTCCTTGATATATCTTAACATCCTTCCCAAAATTCAAATGAACAAAAATTGAGGATTTAATTGTTGGACTTCCAATTCTATTCCATTGATCTAACTATCCTTATGCTAGTACCACACTCTCTTGATTACTGTAGTTCTGTACTAAGTTTCGAAATTGGGAAATATGAATCCGTCAACTTTGTTCTTTTTCAAGATTGTTTTGGCTGTTCTGGCTATTCATTTTCATATGAATTTTAGGATCAGTTTATCAATTTCTGCAAAAAAGCATACTGGAGTTTTGATAGGGATTGCACTCAGATTCTTTTGAGGACTATTGCCATCTTAATAATTGTCTTCCAATCAATGAACATGAGATGTCTTTCCACTTATTCAAGTTTTTAATTTTTTCAATGATAATCTGTATTTTTTAGCATACCTAAAAGTTTTAATATGCACTATCTGCACTATCACTCAATTCTAAATATTTTCTTATTTCTATTATGATTTCTTCTTTAGCCCATAGATGTTTCAGAAATGTGTTTAATTTCCAAACATATATGTTCTTTAATTACTTTTGTTATTGATTGCTACTTGATTGCACTGTGGTTTAAGAATTCTTTTCGTGGGCCGCCTGGGTGGCTCAGTCGTTAAGTGTCTGCCTTCGGCTCAGGGCGTGATCCTGGAGTTCTGGGATCGAGCCCCACATCAGGCTCCTCCACTGGGAGCTTGCTTCTTCCTCTCCCATTCCCCCTGCTGTGTTCCCTCTCTCGTTGGCTGTCTCTCTCTCTAATAAATAAATAAAATCTTAAAAAAAAAAAAGAATTCTTTTCATTTCATTCTATTTCAAAAGTTTTTCAAAATTTAAGTTTTGCTTTACAGCCAAGTAAATGGTCAGTTTTGATAACTTTTCCATATTTGGCTTGAAAAGAATGTGTATTCTGTCGTCGTTTGGTAGAATGTTCTGTATATGTCTATTAGGTCAAATTTGTTAAATACATTATTCAATTCTTTATTTTCATAGTTCCCCCCAACCTGTTCTACCAATTACTGAGAGATATATTAAAATCTTCCATTTTGATGACAGATTGGTATATTTCTTCTTAAGTATTTGCTTTAAATATTTTAAGACTGTTATTAAATGAACACAAACTTAAAACTATTTCATTTTCCTTAAATATTGAGCCTTTTTTCTCTATGATGCCATTACTATAAAGTCTACTTTGTCTCATGTTAATAGTTCTCTTTTGGTTAGTATTTATCTGATAAGTCTTTTCTCACATTTTTACTTTTGAACTTTCTGTATCCTTTTCTTTTAGACACGTCTTTTATAAACAGCATTGCTCCCTTTTAAAAACCAATCTAGTACATTCTCTTTTAACCAAAGCATTTAGTTCATTAAGATTTATTTGGATTTAAAGCTGCCATCTTATTTTGTGCTATGTGTCATACATACTCTATGTTGGTTTTTCTGTCCTTTCCTGTTTTCTTTTTCGACTAGAGTTTTTTTTTCTTTTTTAAAAATTAATTTCTTACCCCTGCCATTTATTCAATTTTGTCCTTATTTCATAAAATTTTACAAGCTATCTAGTAATTATAACATACATTCCTAACTTATCAATGCTAAAAACATTCAGTAGGTTTATCCCCCTCCCAAACAACAGAAATTTAATTCCATTCACTCCCACTCACCTTCATGCTACTGTTATCTACTTTAATTCTAACTTCTTTTGCTTCTTCTTTAATGTCCACAAAACAGAGTTAATTTATTATTTGATAGTTAAAGTTTAGATTTAGACGTATGCAGTATTTACCACTTTTTCTACTCTTCATCCTTTCTTCCGTCTCATAACTTTCCATCTAGCAACACTTGCCTTCTATATGAAGAACATCCTTCAGAATTTCTCATGAGGATATTGCTAGTAGCAAACTGTTTTTGATGGTCTGAAAATGTCTCTATTTCATGTATGTTTTAAAGATTTTCACTGGATATAGCATTCTAGGGAGATGTTATTGTCTCTCAGCAAAATGAAGAAAACACTCCACAATTTTCTGACTACAATCATTGCAAATGATAATTAGGTGTCAGCTATCCTTTAGCTCATTAATCCCGTCTTCAGTTGTCTAATATATTGATAAACCTGTTTTGGATTTGAATCCACCACTCGGCTTCAATTATTAATTTACAGCTATGCACTAATTATTTTTAATTATTTTAGCTTTAAATTTTTATTTGACCAAAACGAAAGATGCACAGTTTTAAAAAGTCATGTAATATAAATGGCAAAATACAGTAGTTCCTGCCCACTCCTATTTTACCCAATCTTCCTCCCAGAGGCAATTATTTTAGCTTCTTTTAGCTGTTTCTTTTGAAATTTACTCATCTCCATAATTAAAAAATATCCCATTATCTTCTGATTCATCAATTTTAGACATTTACATTATGGACGGCGAGAATTTAGCTTTGTTATATTCCCCTCTGCCTTCTTGTCCTATCTTTCTAAGAGCTATGATTTTTATTTAAATTAAGTTTTCAGGGGCGCCTGGGTGGCTCAGTCGTTAAATGTCTGCCTTCGGCTCAGGTCATGATCCTAGCGTTCTGGGATGGAGCCCCGCATCAGGCTCCCTGCTCAGCGGGAAGCCTGCTTCTCCCTCTCCCACTCCCCCTGCTTGTGTTCCCTCTCTCGCTGCCTCTCTCTCTGTCAAATAAATAAAATCTTTAAAAAAAAAATAAAGTTTCTAGTGTTCCCAGGACTATCCTGCATCTACTTTCAAATTTCAGTTATTTTACTTTTCATTTCTAGACATTCTACTTGGTTAACTTTCAAATATGCTCGCCAATCTTAGTTTCTTGTTCCTCACACATATTTTCTAGCCATTCTTTTATTTTCTTAAATATTTCTTATACATACTAAATAGCTTTTTAAGATTATGACTGAAAATTCCATTTTCTGATTGTTGCTGCTGTCTGCTACTGTTCTTGTTCACAATGCCTTGTTTCTCTTTGAGTTTAGTTTGGATTGAACTGCTCATTTCCCTTAGAATTTTATTTTTGGGCATTCTTTTAAACTTTCTAAAGATAAGTACCACTGGAAAGTATTTCTACCAGACACTTTGCGGTCCACCAACCTGGAATCATTCCAAGTTAAACTATTTGCTTCACGTTTTCAAATGATACAAGAACTGAGAATTCAGGCTGCAACCTTAGAGAGGGTTTGTGGCTTCAAAATCTCAGTGGTGATTTCTCAGTGCCAAGGTTGTAAGGAGTAAGATCATTTTCCATTCACTTCTACAGCATATTCCTTTGGGATTCCAGGCTTACTGGATGATTGTATAAGGGCAGGTTGATAACATATTCACATTTCAAATCTATTACCTCATAATGTCTAACACCACTCTTTTATGTTCTCTGGATATTTAACAAGTGAAATTCTAACTTAATATCCCACCTCCAAAAAATTTATAAAATTTAGTAAACTAAACAAAAGAATATCAAAACAGACATAAAATAGCTACCATTTTACCCTGGATATGAAAATTAGGAAAATGACAAAATCAAGAAAGAAAAAAGCCAGAAATCCGAATTTAAATCCTTTCTACACAGGTATCTCATTAAAAAACATACATAAATACAGAAGCTGAGTATCATGTCTTTAAGTACAACGATGTTTGGGTTAGCTTACCAACCAGGTCACCAAATTCAACCATTTCCAAAATGTTAATTCACCACTGAAGGGTGAAACACAGTAAAAAAAAAAAAAAATGCAATGCCAGTTTCAAAGTCAATTTTCAGAGAGGAGTCTAGAAATGGTGGTTGAGTCACAGCACCACTGAAATCAGTGTACGGTTTCTTCCGATAGAGTAGATGGCATTACCTGACAGAAGGGTTATTTTAAAAAGAAAGAAAGAAAAATAACTAAAATACATTTTCAGTGGTAGATCTGGAGCTAATGAAATTCCAAAGATTGAAAGCTACTTACTGTGGCATTGATATTCAAAAATGTTATTCACCTAATCAGAGTTAATGTAAGTCTTTCCCTTGATAAAGCCATCAAGCTAACTCTCACACTTATATAGAGAGAGATACAACAGTTTATAAATAAACCCAGTAGGTACAGAATATCCTTTAAGTAAATTTAGGAGAACCACCACCAGACCAGACTGGTATGACAGGACAGGGCTACCTAAGCATGTTTCAGGCCTGAAGGGAAGCAAACATGGGAGAAAGGTTAAAGCTATAGGAAAGAGGTGAAAATTAATGGAACAATGTCCCAAAAGATCTTTGGGGATGGGATGAGGGGGGAGGATCAAGATCAAAGATAGCAGAGACTGGATGCATCTGTTTTTCCTGAGGCCAGAAGAATATAGGAAATACGGGTACAACTGCAACTGACTCTCTAATCAGAAAAAAATGGAAAAGTGAGAAAGCTCATCCCAGTAGCCCCTATTTTATCTAGAGAATAAAAGGTGAGATCATTTGCTACAAGTGAATGGGTAGAGTTGGCCATATGAGGTGAGAAAAAATTTCAGTTCTACTGAATTTCTGAAACTAGGTACAAATACTATATTTGCAAGAATATATTTGAAAAAGAAATAAATTATGGCCTTATTACACTTTTCTAGGCACTGCACTAGGTGCTCCACAAGTGTTTCCAGGAGACCCCAGTAAGTGAAGTGTTACTGTCCCCATTTTATAGCTCAGAAAACTCAGGTTCAGAAGAAAACATAAATGACCC
The DNA here is from genome assembly GCF_017311325.1 of Ursus maritimus. Lineage (NCBI taxonomy): Eukaryota > Metazoa > Chordata > Mammalia > Carnivora > Ursidae > Ursus > Ursus maritimus. The sequence continues at coordinate 49,115,975 of NW_024424564.1, forward strand.
AAGATGACAGGGATAATTAAGTTTTACTCTAAAACTTTTTTGTAGTTATTATACCATATTTACTTTAAAAATAAAGTTATAGGCTATTCAATGTATGGCAATAAAATTTTCTTTATTTTCTGACTCAAGCATAAAGCAGCAAAGTAAAGTTAGAAAAATAATTCTAATAAAGACTGCATAAGTACCTTTAAGATTAGGAGAACTGAAATGAAGTGACCCCATTAGCTATTAAGTCTATTAAGGAGGTCAGGAGGGATGAACAGAGAGAGCACACAGGATTTTTAGGGCAGTGAAAGTACTCCACATGATACTATCATGCTGGTTTCATGTCATTATACATTGTTAAACCCAATGTACAACATCAAGAGTGAATAAGCACTAATATACACTATGGACTTTGGGTGATTATGATAAGTCAATGCTGGTTCATCAATTTTAACAAATGTACCACTCTGGTGGGGGATGTGCATGTGTGGGGGCTAAGGGTATAAGGCAAATCTCTATACCTTCCTCTCAATTTTGCTGTGAATCTAAAACTGCTCTGAAAAATTAAGTCTTAAAAAAAAGTTTACTAAGAACTCAAGATATATTTTGGATGGGAGGTAGTAAGGCAATGAAGTCTTAAAGATTAAAAGCTACATAATAATTCAATCATAATTTAGCAGAAGCCCAAACGAAATAAAACAGTAGGCTAGGAAGCAAAGATAATACAACAAAGACACTCTAATCGCCACTTTTTGAGATGTTTAAACCAAAGTAACATAATGATGCCCTCAGACGGACACCGACCTAAGTTAATGCTATGGACATAAGAACTAGGAAGATCGGTAGGAGAAGAAAGGGATAAAGAAAGGGGGGGTAATCAGAAGGGGGAATGAAGCATGAGAGACTATGGACTCTGAGAAACAAACTGAGGGCTTCAGAGGGGAGGGGGGTGGGGGAATGGGATAGGCTGGTGATGGGTAGTAAGGAGGGCATGTATTGCATGGTGCACTGGGTGTTATACGCAACTAATGAATCATCGAACTTTACATAAAAAAAATAAAATTAAATTTAAAAAAAAGGTTAATGCTATGGGAATCTAAGCAACTAGATTTAAACTCTGGGTCTGGATGAATCAGCTGTGGAAAGGAAAACCCTTTCAAAGAGAACTGAACATATAAATTGTTAGAACTGTAGTTTAAAATACTCCCAATAAACAATCAGTGTCCAAGTGCCTCTAGTTTGTTTATACACCTGTATATTTAATATTTAAATATTAATGTCACTTGTTTTCTGATAATCTAAGGATATTAAGAGTCTGGTTCTGAAATACACGAAGGAATGGGACAAGAAGTGTGGAAGAGAAGACACCTAGGCACAGCAGAAAAAAGAGAGGGTAGCAGAGAGGGCAGACTTGGATTCTGGCCCTGTGCCTACGACCAACTTACTGGTAACCCTGGAAGTCATTTAACGTCCCTGTTTCCATTTTCCTGTCTCTGTGTGAGAATAAAGATACCTGTCCAAAAGCCTCAGAAACAACCCTGAGGTGGGTATTATTATTTTCCCCTTTTTACAGATGAAGAAACTGAGGCAAAGAGAGGTTGAGAAACATGCCCAAAGTCACAAAGATAGTAAATGGCAGAGTTGGAGCTCAAGCAGTCAGGTTTCAGGGCCCACACTTTTAACCACTTGTCATAATGCCTACCTGTCAGAGTTGTTAATAGATGTGAGAGGGGGTTAAGAACTAAGGAATTCTAGGGGTGCCTGGCTGGCTCAGTTGGTAGAGCATATGACTCTTGATCTCGGGGTTGTGAGTTCGAGCCCCATGTCTGGTGTAGAGATTACTTAAAAAAAAAAACAAAATCTTGGGGAAAAAAAAAAGGGAATTCTAAGTACTAAATATTATTATTAAATATAACATCAAATTCACTAAATCAAGTTAGGATGCACAGAAAATTAGAAAACGTAGCTGTGCACAATATGATTAGCTTCCATTTATTGAGCCCCTTTTATGTGTCAGATAGTATAAAAGCTGTTTTACTTATGTTATTTGATAATATTCACAAAACCCTATGAAGTTATAAACATTTAACAAATTAGAATCTGAGTTAACTAACCTAAATCTGGAAAGAGAGGTTTTTTGTTTCTAATCTATCAATTAATGAGTGACATTAGGGAAGTCACTTAACTAAGCAATTCCACAGATTCTTCATAACCGGATGTGGGAGGCCACATTAACATTTACATTGCACTAAGTGTTTACCACAGTGACAAGTTAGAAATGATCTATATGTCCATAAATAAGTTATGGAATACTCATATGATAGAATATTTTGTATTAAAAAAACAATATTTGGGGGCGCCTGGGTGGCACAGCAGTTAAGCATCTGCCTTCGGCTCAGGGCGTGATCCTGGCGTTGTGGGATCGAGCCCCACATCAGGCTCCTCTGCTATGAGCCTGCTTCTTCCTCTCCCACTCCCCCTGCTTGTGTTCCCTCTCTCGCTGGCTGTCTCTGTCAAATAAATAAATAACATCTTAAAAAAAAAATAAAAAAATAAAAAAACAATATTTGTTGAAATCTTTTTAATGACATGATATAGTGGATTTCTGATGTTTTGGGCCACATGTCCTCACTTCCTTTTCCTAAGCTCAGCCTGATCTTCTTTACCTCTTCCCACCGTGTACAATTTTGGTAGGACAGTAAATAGAGGTGCCCACCCTCCACTACACTAGCTGAAGAGTCCTGGAAGGCTCCTTTTGAGGGACCTTTTTCCCACCAGTTACAGTCAAGGACTGGGCATATAACCTTGAGTACAGCTATTGGGACTCTCCCATTGACTTTAATCTTGAGCAGAATGCTGTAGAGGGGGGTACCTGGGTGGCACAGCGGTTGAGCGTCTGCCTTCGGCTCAGGGTATGATCCCGGCGTTCTGAGATCAAGCCCCACGTCAGGCTCCTCTGCTGGGAGCCTGCTTCTTCCTCTCCCACTCCCCCTGCTTGTGTTCCCTCTCTCGCTGGCTGCCTCTCTCTCTCTAATAAATAAATAAAATCTTAAAAAAAAAAAAAAAGAATGCTGTAGAGGGACAAAATCCACTGATTCCAGTAGTGGTGCCCAACACTCTCCAGTAGAGTGTGTTGGTTCTTTCCTGCTTCAAGTCTTCATCCTCCCCACTGATCCTGCAAACTCCCAAAGATTCTGCCAATAAACTTCCTTTTTTAAATTACCCAAAGTCTGTTTCTCCAGCTTGCAACCAGAGAACCTAATTGATTCACATGGGGAAATGCTTTATATTCTGAAACAAACACACCAAAAACCCCAGGATATGAAACTCTATAATACCAGTTATATAAATAAAAAATTTATTTGTAAATGCTTATTGTATATAAACACAGAGAAAACACAATGAGGAAGGCACAACCAATTTTGACAAACACTGTTTCTGATAAAATTTAACCCAAACTTCTTTGCATAGTATAAGATTCCCCAACTACATAGATCTTCTACGCAGATCATCTCTCATCTTTTATACCAGCTATGTCAGAACTAACTTGAAGTTCCCCACATGCTGATTTACATATGAGGACCTCTGGCCATGCTTTTGTTGTGTCTAAAAGTCTCTTATTACCCTCTTGTTTCATTTTGCCTAGCAAATTCTTACTCTAAACATAAATTACGCAATTAAAAAAAATTAAAATTAACTATAGGGAGAAAAGAAGTCCCCTGATTAATATTAGCATTACAATTACAAAGTCTGTTTCAGTGTCAAAACCCCAATTAGGCAATTCTAACCAATTTCACTTTTCAAACTGTAGATTAATAAAATTTCTTTTAACTACAAATGAACATTTCTACAAATAATATCTACCTTTAAAAGCTAAAGAGAACCCAAAATATAAATTATAAACCTAATTATATTCAAAATTTTGAGAAATGTTTATGAATGAGGCCATTAATTGTATCATGTAATAGTCATCCATTAGAGCTATAGCATTCTCCTGAAATAGTACAATTCTAATTTTCAAATACTTGAGATTATCTGCAGTTACCCCAAGGTGTACCACAAAACACTCAAAATCACTATTTGTTTATTTTAATTTTTAAATGTGTGGGTGTATGTGCATTAACACCACACTTGATGTGAAAATGTAGAACTTGGAAGCAAATAAGCAAACACGAACCATGTCAACTTAAAAAGACTGTAAATCAACATCTTAAGCAATGATCCAACAATCCTTTGGGGAGAAGCAACTACTCTAGGCAGCCTTGCTTGGAGTTTATACGAAGTCACGCAGCTATTGAGAGGCAGAGCCAGGATTCTGACCCAGGCTGCCTGGCTCAAATCAGGCACCAGGCACTCAAGTACTCTTACAACTATGCTAAGCCGACTCTCCTTGATCGTCTCAAAGCTTTGGTTCAACACTATGCTAAGGACATTTAATTAAACACGAGCCATGACAATACTATACCAGTAAAAGCAATGCCATTTTTCTTATCAACTACAGTGACATTTTTGCGGTGAAATTTTTTTCCTTTGGTAGCAACCAGAAGAAATGAGGGCCTATGTTACATGGTTTAACTTTAACATAAAGGCTTGCAAAAAAAAGTCTGAGAACATTCTTCAGTGTAATAGTTAAAAACAAAACAAAACAAAACAAAACAGAAACACAATGCAACTTCTCAGATACGTGCTAGGAACACTACTGCCCTGAGGGGAAGCAGGAGAAAAAAAAATTCTTAAAAAGCATATCTATTAGATAATCTAAAACAGCTTATGCAAGAAAGAAAAACTAATAGCAAATTCAGGGTGCATAATTTCAAACATTAACAAGAGAAAAATAGGCAACAAGGAGAGAAAAAAATATAGAAATGTCTTTGTAGGTTACACAGAGATATCACCTCTACCCGCAGTCACTCTCTATAGTAAGGCTCAGAAAACTATGGCCCAAGAGCCAAATCCAATCCACTGTCTAGTTTTGTAAACAGGATTTTATTGGAACTCAGCTTCACTTATTCATTTACTTATTGTCAATGGCTACTTTCACGCTATCATGGAGGTGCTGAGTAGCTGCACCAGAGACTGTATACAAAATCTGAAATATTTACCATCTACCTTCTCACAGAAAAAGTCTGCCAATGCTTTTCTTTTATAGCACTTAACACTATCTAAAATTATTTATTTTTTTGTTTATTCAATTATTGTCTGATTCCCCCACTGGAATGCACTCTTCATGAATAAAAAGACTTTGTTCTCCAATATATTTCTAGCACCTAGAACACTACATGGCACATAGAAAGCACTCTGTTCAGGTGCTGAATGAATGGCATTTATTGATAGAAAGAAAGGAAAACAAACACTTCCCATCTTCCCATTCTTCCTTAGATGCACTTCAACTATTCACTCCACCATATACCAAAATGTGTCTTGCCAATTAACCACTGGATTTATCATATTGATAAACAAGTTAGTAAATCTAATAGTTAATTCTCACTCTTTATCTTATTTGACCCAGTTGATCTTTACCCTTTCGCATGTGACTTTCAGAACACCACATTCTCTTAGTTTTCCTCCTACCCAACAGGCCCTTCCTTAGTCTCCTTTGCAGGTGCTATCTCACTTCTGAAATCTCTTTGTTGGCATGCTCACTCAGTTTTCCAGACTTTTCTCCCAGTCCACAATCTAGTCTCATGACTACTCTCAGGCATTTCAAACTGAACTAGTCCAAAACCAATCTTTCTCCCAGACCTGCTCAGTTATAGTCTTCATTATCTCAGTAAATGTAAATGCTTCCAGTTGCTCAAGCCAAAAACTCTTGGGAAGTCAACCAACCCTCAATCTATTATACCCCATATCCAATCCACCATCAAACCTGGCGACTCTGTCTTATAAATATATTCCAGGTTAGGGGCGCCTGGGTGGCACAGCGGTTTAGCGTCTGCCTTCAGCTCAGGGCGTGATCCCAGTGTTATGGGATCGAGCCCCACATCAGGCTCCTCCGCTATGAGCCTGCTTCTTCCTCTCCCACTCCCCCTGCTTGTGTTCCCTCTCTCGCTGGCTGTCTCTATCTCTGTCAATAAATAAATAAAAATCTTTAAAAAATAAATAAATAAATAAATAAATATATTCCAGGTTAATGATCACTTCTAACCACCTCCACTGCTACTATCATGGTCCAAGCCACCATCATCTCTTGTCTGACATGACAGAACAGCCCCCTGACAACTTCCCTGCTTCCACCTTTACTCCCTTACAGTTTACTCTCATCAGAGCAACCAGAGTGATCATGTTTAAAATGTAAATCATCAAGTTGCTGGATGTTCAAAACCTCCAAAAACTAGCTAGTTCTCTTCCCTACTCAGAGTTAAAGTCTCATATAGTTTAGTCCCCTTAAGCCTTTCTGCCTCTTTATTCCCTCCACTCCAGACACATAGGCTTCCATGACCATCTTAGAACCTGTCAACCAAGCTTCTATTTCAGCGCCTTTGTAATGGCTGAAAGGCTGTTCTGGTTTAATTAAATGAATCTAGACTGCTGAATCAGGCACTTCCATGAAGTACTAGGTCAACTAACTCTAAAAACAACTCTGTGAAGTAGGCTTCGACACCCCTACTTTACAGATTCGGAAAGTGAAGGTTTACAGGTCACCTATCTAACAAATGATGGAGTTGGGGGTTCATCCCTGATTAGTGTGCACAGAAGAGCTCTCAGTGAAGTTTTGCTGGCTAAAAGGAGACCACTCTGATATTCCTCTGAAGTCACAGTCATTCCAACTGCTTAAGGTGCATCTTGACATCTGGAGAAGGACATGAGAAAGGGCAGTCAGAGAGTTAAGAGGACAACCAGAGGAGGAAGTTAACCAAGCCAAGAGTGGAAAGTGTCAAGGAAAAGGGAGTGGTGTCAATGGAACTGAGACATCCAAAAACCCAAGAGCCACGCACATACCTCACAGTAAACCACACCTGTGGTGGACAGCAACTCTCATCTTGATTTAAGACAAAACAAAACAAAACAAGGCATATCTTCTGCCTATATTGTTCAGAGATACCCTAAGTGCTGCCACTCGTCTGCAGCAAGAGTATGAAAACAGGCTACAGGTAAGGGCGTGACTAAGCAACACAGCTTCACACCTACGTTTTCCTGCGGCCCAGTGAAATAAAGTTTGTGTGTGCGGGGCCTTTAAGGGAGATGATTGGTCTTTAAATTTCGGAAGGCAAAGAAAACAGCAATTATTTTCTTCCAGGCTCCCTGTATGTGGGATCATCGCTGTCTATATCCCAGATATTTTCTAAGAGACCAAAACAGCCAGGGGCGAAGGGTGTGCTGGCCCTCACCCCAAATTGTTCCAGCATCTTCTCGCCTATGTTTCATTCCTCCCTGTCCCACAGTCACGACTGTAAATACCAACCCACCCTCCTCCTCTCATCCCCATCCCCCAGCCATATCCCGGACTGGCCCCACAGAAGCCCCACACCCCGCAGGGGCCCGGGCGTGAAGACCCCGCCTCACCACGGCTCCGGCCACAGCATGGACCAGGCTTTCGTAGGACAGCACGGAGGCCATTGCTACGGCTCCCCCACAGACCTAGCAACACTTCTCCCTCAGGAGCCGCAGCTAGCGAAGAGAGGAAAGAAGCGCCAGAGCCCGGGGCGTGAGCGTCACAGGCCCCACCTTCTCACCCCCGCCTCTTCCAGAACAACCACTTCCGGGTCGTAGGACGCCCGGTCTCCCCGGCAGAGGCCGCAGGGGCGGGAAGACGGGAAAGGCGGGCCTTGGCTCTGACTGGGCCCTGGGGCATGCGTGGGCGGGCCAGAGACGCGCTGGCCCAATCACACGGAACAGCCTGACGGTCAGAAAGCCCGTAGCCGCCCCTTGGGTCTGACCTGAGTACCCTCGAGTTAGGGGACGTGGGGGTTTGTGCTTCAGCATTGGGGCTTGGAAAGGCTTAGGTGGCCGCCTTCCCTCCATAAGACAGGCTGGTAACCGGCAAGAGGGGGACTCAAATCTTCCCGTTTCTTTGCGATTTAACTCGTATTTTCTCTTGCTAGTATTTTTAAAGTCACATTTTATCCGAAAGGAAATGTTGATTGGTCAAGTTTCTCCACCCTTGAAAACCCCCGGGTGTGGTAGAAAGACAAAATGGAGCTTGAGATCAAAGTGGTCAGATGCAGGTGGGATTATACTTGTTAGCCACTAGAAAGTCATTTAACCCCTTTGCCCCCCCCCCCTTTAAGGTTTACTTATTTGAGAGAGAGCACGAGCAGGAGGTGCAGAGGGAAAGGGAGAATCTCAAGCAGACTGCTGAGCGCAGAGCCCTATGGAGGGCTCCATCTCACCACCCTACACCAAGAGTTGGTCGCCAAACCTACTGCGCCAACCAGGCGCCCAGGTTTTCTCCTTTGTTAAGTGACAGTGTTAATACAACTCCACTGCTGTAAAGATTACAAAAGCTAATTTATGTAGACATCGTTTATGTTAAAAAAAAAAACAACTTCACATGTTCTAAAGCTAAGAACCAAACTACAAAGAACCACTTTCAACCTCTTACAGCATACTGTGAGACTCGAGGTCTCAGGACTCCCAACTTCACTCTACTGGAGTGCCGTTGCCATGTCTCCTCCAGTTTCAGTACCGTTAGTTTCCCCTTATAATACCCCCGTGATAATTCCTGAGTGTTTACTACATGCCGGGCTCCGTGCTTTATTATGCTTACCATCATATTTACTGCTCAGGAGAGGGCCCTAACAATGTTTACCTGGTCATCTTTTCGCAAAATTTGCATAAAATATTTTAATCACCACTGGTTAAGATCTTTCCGCTTAAATTCCCCTTCATTTAGGGTGGTGCTACAGTGACCACAAGTTAAGTGAAAGGTGAATCAGGGACACCAGTAGATTTAGTGGTATCTATTTATATGTATGGTTTTTACTGCTAGACCTCCTGTTGAAGAAATGGCTTCCAGAAATACTCTCCACCACTCCCTAGGATCATGACAGAGAAGCCAGGTCCAAACAGCAAATGAAAATATTTGCTGGTGCTAAAACAGAGGTCAATTATAAAATTTAAGCAGAAGACTTTTTTTTTTCTTTTAAAGCAAGAGAAAGATCTCAGAGGGAGAGGGAGAAGCAGACATCCCTGAGCAGAGCCTGATCCAGGGCTCGATCCCAGGACCCTGAGATTATGACCTGAGCCAAAGGCAGACGCTTAACTGATGAGCCACCCAGGTGCCCCGTTGTTGTTGAAGATTTTATTTGAGAGAGAGTATGGGCGGGGGGAAGGGCAGAGGGACAAGCAGACTCCCACTCAGCGGAGAGGCCCACACAGGGCTCATCCCAGGACCCCAAGATCACGACCTGAGCTGAAGTCAGATGCTTAACCGACAGACACACACCCAGGTGCCCCAGGAGACTCAGTTCTCATTGACTCGTCAAATTGGAAGCTCTCGCCTGTCCAGAACATACTATGTAACATACACATTTACAAACATTTTATGAACTTTTCTTTATATGTTATTAACTGAACATAATAGAATTGATCAGAATTCCCACTTGGAGGGTACAAAACCAGAGCAGATAACATAACCGTGTATTCTTCTGCATCCCAGCAATCGCAAGTATTTTGATCAAGATAGCATTTTCTACCGAAAACACTACAAAATCGTCACGAGTACACAGTGAAAAATGTAGCAGAGGCGCCTGCGTGGCTCAGTCCGTTAAGCGTGGGACTCTTGATTTTGCCTCAGCTCATGATCTCAGTCATGAGACTGAGCCCAATGTCTGGCTCTGTGCTGGGTGTGGAGCCTGCTTAAGATTCTCTCCCCAGGGGGCGGGGCGCCTGGGTGGCTCAGTTGGTTAAGCCTCTGTCTTCTCAGGTCATTGACTCCAGGGTCCTTGCTCAGCAGAGAGCCTGCTTCTCCCTCTGCCTTCCAGTCCCCCCTGCTTGTGGGCTGACAAGTAAAATCTTTAAAAACGAATAAATAAAACTATCTCTGTGGTTGTGATTTTGAGAGATTTCCAATTTTTAAAAATTGCGGTTTTTGCTTCCTCTGTTCTAACCATTCACTTTTACGTCTAATTTAGTATTCATAATTACATATTTTCCTTGAAGAGGACTTCCTGAGTTACAGAGGCAAGTCCCCCACTATACCAATAGTATATTAAAAAAATTATGCGTGTTCTTTTACAACCATGCCATCAAACACAAATCGAGTTAAAGGAGCCTATCCAGAACTTAACACTTCATGTATAATGCTTCTACACTGGCAGATTTATGGTCAGGTTACTTACACTGCAACCTGACAATGCCCGAGTCATCTGGGGGAGAGTGAACTACTTAAAGATCTCTTAATTATATACCAGATACCTAGATTGTCAGAGCTGCATACGTGTATTTTACATAAGCTCTACCTACCTCCTTGCTACTGGGGCTTTTCCCAATACTTAGAATGTGAGTTTAACATTAGGATTTCACCAAAAAAGAATGTCAAATTCTTATAGACAACTTTATAAAATATTGTGAATTCATTGTATTGCCAAGGTATTTAAAACCAATTTGATACGCCACAGTTTAAGTTTACTCTATCGAAAGCTTAATAGCTATTTTAATATTTGTTGCCTATTTACTTCAGGGTATTTTCCTCCCCAAACTATGCACTCTTAATAGGTATATGATAGGTTGTAAATACCTTAAAATTTTTAAAACTAGTTTTTCTTGTCCCCATTATTGGGCCTGTCACAAGTGTTCTAAGCACTTCAATTATGCTCTCTCCCTTACCAGGAGAAATCTGTTGAGTGTGCACATCAGTACACCCAATGATGTGATATTCCTTAATCCTCTTCAAATGGATTTTGTTTCCAATTTCTTAAGTCATGAACAATTCTGCAAGGAGCAACCTCGTACAGAGAGGGCAGCGGAGAGGAAGAGCTTTGAAGAACAAGCCTAGGGAGAATACCAGCTCTACAAATATTAACTTGGGCAATTTACTTAAGTGCTTCAGTTTCCTCATCTATATAAAATGGGAATAAGAGCACTTAACGTTATGGTCATCATCAGAATGGAGTCAACGCTTTCAAACTGATTAGAGTTTGAGAGTGCTTGGCACAGTTACCTAAGTGGCTACTTGGGTGCATTAACGATAGATATTAGCAAACCTGTTTCTCCGTTAACCCATTAGGCCAGTATTTCCGAAAGTGGCAGCCTGCTAGTTATTACCCAGGTCTTTTCTCCCTTTTGTACTGTAATTTTTCTACTGGTACATAACCATACAGCAGTGGACTATTATTTTTCTAGCTTTCCTTGTAGGTAAATATGGTCTCCAGTATATTAAAAAAAAAAAAAAAACCAATGGGATATGAGAAGTAATAAAATGTTAACTATGTGTACCAGCATCAGTATATCTCAGTATGTGCTTCCCTAGTGCCCTCTCCTGTTTCCTCAGGCTAGAAGAAGAGCATGAGAGCAAGCACTTTTGGACTCACAAATGGAAGCTACCTTCTGACTATGGCAGAACGACTTACCTCTGGACTGCTACCTGAAAGAAAAGTAAAAGCTCTGTTTAACGTCTAATTCTTAGAAATCATTGTTAACTGCACTTTATAAACTGGAGCCTACTATGTCCAGCAAATAATTTGAGTGTTAAGGACCTAAAAGAAACAGAACATGCGCTGGGGGAAAAAAGGTGTGGGGGGGTCAATATCCAGTTTGAAACCATACTTTATTTTTAATGTAGCTAGAAATCCAATAACTGTAATTTTTAAGCAGAAAAAAAAACCTCCTTTACTTTCCCTTCTTATATCATTGTTAGCACAAGAAAAAACACTTCTGGTTTAGAAATGATACTGAGTTTCTATGAAAATGAATGTACTTTGTATTTGCGGAACTTAAAAGCACAGGACACATTTTCAGAAGACCAATTTTACTTTTACCCACTTATGGTAATATTTGCAATGTTAGAACGTTCTTAAGTAATATATAATTAAATCAAATAAGGAATCCAAAAGGAACTGGTCTTCTTGAGTTATTCACAGCACACATTAGAAAATTTGAGAGAACACACATTAACAACAACAACAAAAAAAACCACTGGCAAGCTCAAACGCAAGTTTATATGCTGAGTACTTTTAAAGGGTTTAAAAAGCATGCTCAGTTATAGCATACAGCCTTTTCTCACTTATATAACAGATGCATTTCTATCTGCTTGTATACAGCAAAGGGTTAGAACCTGAATCAACATACTTATGACTTCAAAAATGTGCTATTTCAGAAATGTATTCCATGGAATTTTCTTCACTGCTCCTACCACTGATTCCTCAAATAAGCAAAGTCCAGAGGGTCTCATCCCTTGAAACTGTTTTAAAACACCAGCACTTTAAACTGAAAGATAGGTAGAAACCTAGCAATTCCTGGTACAGTGCCTGGACTTAGTCTTAATTAATGTTTAGAGTTGAATGTACAACAGAAAATCTATCATTTCTTTATCCTTGAAGGAGAGGGAGGGAGAAAAAGGAGAAGTGGGGGATATGGTGCAGTACTTAAGAGCTGAATAGGAGCACGACGACTCATAATGCCATCAACCCAACAATGAAGAACCATGGATCTCATCAATTTTATAATTCATATTGGATCAAGAAGTTTGGGTCCCCTCTATTTATATCAATGAATTCAACCTCATACTCTCCAAACTACGAAGATGGATAATGTAAGATAAACTCCAACTGCAACAGGTATTTCCTAAGAAGGAGACTGAACACCAAAGGGAATCCCTCCTTCCAACATCTTTTGACATGGTAAGATTTCACCCAAGTGGAAACCTAATATTTAAATATGAAATCGCTTGGCCAAGTAAGAAACTACAGCTGTTATGGGTATTACCTTACATAATCACTATATGTATTACATATTAAACCCAGCATTACATATACTTGCACAATTATGCTGTGAATAATGATAGTAGTGATGATGCCAGTGAAAAAGGACTATCTTTAGCCCAAAAAGAGTATGGGGGGGGGGGGGGGGGGGGAGAGTTGAAAACAAGTAGAAAGCACACAGAGAGATGGGTATTTTCTGACCAGGAAAGGTCACTCTAAACACAGAGATATAAAAAGAAAAGTATTCCCTTATTTCCCCTATGTGGAAATAATGCAAAACATTTATTTTCTATATCAGACAAGAACACAGCTAAGTAATCCAATTCTACTGCAGCATTATAAAAATCATCCCTTCACCACAGTGTAAGATTTAAATGCTTCTGCACAAGGGTGCACACTATATAAAAGTAATAAGTTTGCTGCTGCCCTGCCAAGCACTTCCGGTCCCTACCCAGGTCCTACTGCAATACTGGTGGTCCCAATGGTTTTATCCAAATAAATTGTGTTTAAAAAATAAAGCATTTAAAGAGACAAGTCAAAATGCCTCAGAAACCATATCTCCAACTCAAACTTCATCTATTTAAATGTTATATTTGCCTCACACTAATAAACCCTTATTTCACTCACACTGAGCAATAAATCTTCCACACTGAAGTATCTTCCTTGCCCAATTAATCCAAAAGAAAAAAACCTGAAATGATTAGTAAAGAAAAGTGTAGGGACTAACACACCCTTTTAATATGTTTTTAAATATTTTTAAGGTTTAAAAAGTGTTTAAAGTTTGTAATTCCTAGTAGGAAAACATTATCTGAATGAATAGCCTAATGGCAAACCACTGTAGAATGTTTCGGTTGCGTGGGGCAGAGGGGTAGGGTTTCTCTTCACAGCACCCCAGCTTTCTTCATGAGAAGGTCAGAGGTACACTGGTTTGTATTATTGCGACATCCACTAGGTGATCGAAGCTGCTTTTCCTTCAGCAAGGGCTTTATTTGTCAGAAGGGCATTATGCTTGACCTCCAAACTTGGCTGACAATTTACTGATGAGATTCATAACCTTTGGGTTGCTCTGATATTTTGACATATTTGCTGGGTTCTGGGCCACATCCTGGAAGGCCACCATAACTTCTGGGTCCTGTAAAGAAAGGTGGTGGGGTTTTTTTAGTATTTAAAAAAGAGTTCTGTGTTTTAACAAGTTTATTATCTGAATCCTAGGTCTTTATTTAGACTGACAATTTTGTCACAGCCAAGTTAAATGGGGTTTGGACAAGTCCCTGAAATATAAATATTACTAATGTACACTTCAAAGTCAAATGCCAATTATGTCACTTTAGCTAGATAATGAAAAAAGGCATATACGATTTTGATAAAAAGGACAACTGAATCACGAAATTCTACTCCTGAAACTAATACTGTATGTTAACGAACTAGAATTTAAATAAAAACTTGGAACATAAATAAAAAAAAGAAAAGGATAACTGGATATAATCAAACTATTACAGAGTATTTCCTACAGACCAATTTTTAATTACTTAAGCTGCTCATTCTAAAAAAAAAAAGAATGGTCTAACTGTATGATTAGCTATTTGGTAATTCAGAGAAGTAAAACATGGCTGAATAACCTTTGTCTCTACACAGAATTAATGAAATAAATGCCTTAGTGATACAAAGCACAACTTTGTTTTTCTAAGTCTTACCTGCATGGCTGCAAGAACCTCTGGATCACTAAGAATTTCATTGAGCCCANNNTGCCATTCCAGGCATCCCCCCTGCCATTCCAGGCATTCCTCCAGGAAAATTACCAGGCATTCCCCCAGGAAAGCCACCTGCAAGAATAAATGAAATAAATGCTTAGACACCAACCATATTCTCAAGTAGTGTGATAGTAGACTATTTCCTTCTGATGAAAATCACACACACATACTTACACGTCCATATGCAAAGAACAAGGGGACTATTAAACACAAAGCAGTCTAAACATTCTAACTGGATGTAACAGGACATGATTTTACCTTCAAATTTTCTCTTAAAAAATAAGGCTGTAAATCAACTTTGCTACCTTCTGCATTTATTTTTTCCTAGTAATAAAACCATTAAAAGAAAACTAATCTTAACACAAAGAGAAAGCTAACAAGCCCTTGGAATTACAAAATTTAAAAGTCTAATAAATCATCTTGGTCGTCTTTTCTCATTCTGTAACATTTGTTTCAATTTAAAGTTCTAATTGCTAAGACTTTAGTTGTTTTTGTTTAAACTACATTCCTCTAGAGCAGTCATTAAGTACTACATGAAATGCTTCTTATAAAAAGCTATGGATTTCTATCTCCACCCTAGACAGAATCCAAATCTTTGAAAGTGAAAATCTGCATTTTTAGCAAGCACTCCCGGTGTTTCTTCTTTACACTGAGAACAATGCTCTAAGCAAAAAAGATTTAATTCTTCCAGTATATTTTTATATTATAAACCCAAATTATCTTCTCAGTTTTTCACTACCATAAACCTTTTATGTCCATTGCAGATATTCTGAAATCACAATTATGCCAATAGAGACATCATAAAGGGATTTAAATATACATTACCTTAGGGTGATTGTATGTAAACTATCATAAAGAAATACACGTAACAAACTCATTTCCACCTGGCTCAACAATTTAAACATGCCGATAAATAACTAACAGTCATGGGTAAGGGGATCTAAGAGGGCCTGAAAAGAACTTCTAGTTTCTCTTGTTGTCCCTACTGACTTTGAAAAACTAGTTTCTACCCATAAAAAAATTACTGGCTCAAGGCAACAAGAGTTAACTAGTCTGCTTATCAAATCCAGATAATAATGAAATCCACCTAATAAAAAATTATCCCTAGTACTAACCTACACTAGTGATTGTTTTCTAAAGCAAAGGTACCAGATATAAGATTACTTATAGCAGAATGTATTTTAAGCAGAATGTAAACTATGAACTGCAATTTATTTTCTTGCTTTTTCTTGAACAGCAAGTCATCCCCAAGATACGTTCTTTCTTTTTAAAGTTGCTTGGCACGTGATCTTTTTAGAATAAAGGCTATCTTTTCTAGCCTCTGACCATGTAACTTAAGTTGTAGCCAGTGGCATATAACCATTAAGGACTGTGTAAATGCTTCTGTAAACTTTCCTTCAGAGAAAGCTGGTTACTATTAAAACAGCTGTAGGCAGCTGATTCTCGATTAGAATTACAAACTTTACAAAAAACCTCTTCCTGGACTTTGAATTTCACACTGCCTCATTCAGGAAGTATTCAAAAATTGTTCTCGGAGTGCCTTTTTTAACTGCTCTTCTACCCGTATCATATAGGCAGGCCTCTGCTATCACTGAAGGCTTTGCTCCCCTAGCAATTTCTAATCACTTGACATTTACAAAAAAGAGCTTGTATTTACTTTTACACTAGACTCAAAATATTTTTTATGCTTAATAATTCCATACAGTACCTAGTATCTCATGAATACCAACGTCTAACAGAATAAAATCTCACTGACAATTTAGAAATACTTAAAATACATCATAATCGATTCATAGTCTCTTAGAAAAGTACAATGCTCACACCTCACTAAATGTTAGCTATTATAAAAAAGTGTATTGCTAAAAGCGTGAGGAAAGTAATATATTTCTACAAACATACAATTTTTAAAGGAGAATGAAACTTTCTAGAGGCTAACATTCTAAAGGCTTTTCAGTATTCCAGGGACTTATAGTACAAAATATAATAGACAAATTTGAGCCCCCAAACCAGAATATTCTCCCATTATATCCTCATAGTTTTAAATTTTCTTTAAAATACCTGGGAAAGAGCCATACTGAGCTCCTGATTGTCGTCTGGCTTCTTCCTCCTTTAATACAAAGAAAGAAAGAAATCATACAGTGGTGGTGCTGTGGGGGAGTCTACTGTCCCCCTGTACCCTATCCATGCAAAACCATGAAAAAATTGTAAAATCAGAGGACCTAAGAGAATAACACATTTCAAATAGCAATACTGAACTAAAGGACACACACCCCAAACCCCCTTTCAAAATTTTCCAGCTAGGCTGTCAATTAGCATTACTTTTGGTAATGATGTCAAGTAGTGTTTGTTTGTTTTTTAAAGATTTATTTATTTGACAGAGATAGACAGCCAGCGAGAGAGGGAAGGGGGGGGGGGGGAGTAGGAGAGGAAGAAGCAGGCTCCCAGCGGAGGAGCCCGATGTGGGACTTGATCCCGGAACACCGGGATCACGCCCTGAGCCGAAGGCAGACACCTAACGACTGCGCCACCCAGGCGCCCCGTCAAGTAGTGTTTTACTTCTACTTGGGGCAGGAGAAAAACAACACCTGGAAAGCAATTTACAGTCTATGCTTCTTGCAAAGTATAAATTCTTAATGTTGTTAAAACTCCAAAATGAAAGTACATGGTTAGAATAACGAAGACTGCCAATGACTTTTGTTTCAAGTTCATCTTTTCCATACTTTCTCTATATAACTTAAACAAATACAACTGGGGTTTACCAATGCATTATTTTCAGCAAACAAAATAAAAGAAAATATATACAAATTTCCCTCATAACCAGTTATAAAGTCATCAAGAATATATAAATGTAAAAATTACTTTCCAACACAAGAACTATAATCCTAAAAACTAAGCATGATGCTTTAAAAGCATTTAATATTAAGTTTATTGAAGCTTACTATAAATTCATTCAATATAATTATAGTTTTGCTGATTTTGTTAAATATTAATATTCAATATTAAATGACAAAAAATTAGAAAGTAATGCTATACAATTATAATATACCTTTATGTCCTTTTATTCAACAATATTAGAAATAACTAGATGAAAATGAAGAGCATCAAAATGTAAAAAGCTAATATAGGAAAAAGAGGAGAAACCTTAAGAACAATAATACTGTGGATGAATTATGAATAACTTTTTTCTAAATTTTATGACTTCGTGACTAAAAATATAAAATATAAAATAGCTAGAGTCTAGGGACGCCGGGGTGGCTCAGTAGATTAGGTGTCTGCCTTTGCCTCGGGTCGTGATCCCAGGGCCCCAAGTCCCGCGCTGAGCTCCCTGCTCAGCAGGGAGTCTGCTTCTCCTTCTGCCTGCTGCTCTCTCTCTCTCTGACAAATAAATGAATAAAATCCTAAAAAAAAAATAGCTAGAATCTATTTTAAATAGCTATGAATACTACTGGAACAGGAAGAATCATAAAACTCAACAAATCAGGGCAAGCATCCACAAGAAAACAAGTAATACGGACAAGTTTTAATTACCTGACCAAAAAAATTTCCCAACTTTAGGAAGATACAAACAAGAATGTAAGCTGGTGATATATAAGCTCGCTTACGAATTTAAGAACAAAAAGATCCCTACAAATTGGAGATAATGAAGGGAAGAAAAACTCTTTAAGTAGTATCATTACCCTACAGAACTGCAGCCAGCATTAAATAAGAGCCAGGAATTAGAGTGATATCCTCAAACTCTAATCTACTTTATTTCCCTTTAATGGTTTAGCTACAGAAACTTTACCCTCTGGGCTCTCTCGTGTTCCTCCCGAGCCTTCTTAACCCTTTCTATTCTTTCTTTGATCTCTCGCTCTTCACGTTTTCGCTCATACTTTCTCCGATGTTCAGCAATTTTCTGGGCCTAGGGGGAAAAAAGCCAGAGGAAAAAAATGTTTTCTTTAAAAGATGAATAAGGGCAACCCAAATCACCAGTTTTGTTAAAGAATCATTTTTCTTTGTGGAGAAGTGTTAAATTCAACAAACAGTTCTGAATAATGACAGATTTATCTTATAGAAAAAGACCTTACATAACTCACACTTTAACAAGCCCACTGTGAAATAAAGGAAACAGGCTGAGATATGAAGTTAGAAGTGTATAAATTTCAAACAAGTTAACTTGTGCAAGGATGACAAGTTTTCAAATTGCACAATTCTTGCCTGATACTGGCCAAGGGAAGGTAGAGATCGGGAACGCACACACCAGTTATTTGCCACAGTCTAAATACACTGAAGTTTTCTCATCCATAAAATGAGGAGGGCAGGGGAAGAGAAATACTTAAGTCTTATAGAATGCTGTAAGGATTAAGAGAAAATATATGTACCAGGCACTAGCACATAGCCGGAGCCAAATATTTGGAATCTATTACTCAGAAAATAGAGTAAATGTAAGAGAGTCATATTCAATTGTTACTTCAACTTGTTTATCATTATTTTTTTTAAGAATCTCATGTTCTAGACTATCTCTCACCATAACCTTGGTCGAGTTAGCCCTGTTATGAGAGGAAAAAAAAAAAATCAAAAAGTCTCTGACTGTAGATAAGTTAAATGCAATAAAACTTCCATTACCTTATAACCTTTGGGAATAAATTTTAGTTTAAGGTCCCACAGAACTGAAGAATTTACCATGTAAATGCGTAAAAATTATTTTAACAATTACCTTAAAACAGAATATTCTAGCTTTTGGAGTCAATATTATCATTTTTAAAAGGATGAAACTTGCTAAATTCCACAAGGCCCTCATGCTTTATACAGTGGCTGCATACACCTACGATAAACAAGGACAGACCAGACACAACCTTGGGTGACATTTTATAGATTTTTCTATTTCTTTCCTTGCTGTAAAATTGATGCCCCCTTTTCCATTTCTAACTTTCTGGTTATAACTCTACTATAGGTTTGCAAACAAAGTAACAGAGCTTGCTAAATGCAGCATGAGAAATAAAGGTATGACAACCTATTGAGATTTCCTGAGTTAAGCACAAACTCAGTAATTACACATGGAAATATTCAAACATTCTTTCTTTGTATCTGTTTTGCAGGTAAATTACTGCCAGGGGCTAAGGACTAGAGCCGCAGAGCATCACAGTAATGACATTCCCTTTCTCTACTTGAACATACCCTCGGTTGAACTTCTTTCAGCATTGCACTAGCATCTTCATCATAATCCAATTTACAAGCAAGGGCAAGATCATGTGCTGCTTCTTCCCAATGGCCCAGAAGTCTGAAACAGATTAAATTCATTTTAGGGGCCTTTTATACATATCCACTAACGTGGTGGTGTCTTTCTTCCTTATTACAAAAAAGGGATTGTTACAGAAGAGCTTTAAAGTTAAATATCTGAACTATAAATTTTCACGAAGCAATTCAATTATTATGTGCTACTCTATAAAAATCTGGGAGTTTAGTTTCCTCCTTGGCAACTATAAAGCTGTTTTCTAAAAAATGTTAAAAACTTTAAAAAATTACTTTCAAAATTTTTAAATATCACGTAGAGCTACAATTTTCAAACTCATTCAATAATTCCAACTCCTTAAAAACAGGATTAACATAATGTACACTTAGCATGCTCTAAGGTAGAAAAGAAAACAATACATGTGTGCATCTTTTATTGAAAGAAGAGAAATGATAAATCAGAAACTAAAGGTTGGTGGGAGACGGTAGGAATGGAGTAGAGAGAATAAGAATGGAAATGAGACTTCTCCGGGTATACTTGTCAACTCAGTTTTGACTCTTTAAACATACAAATGTTTTAAATATGTAAAGAAAATTCAGCCAGAAAACACATGGGGCGCCTGGGTGGCACAGTGGTTAAGCGTCTGCCTTCAGCTCAGGGCGTGATCCCGGCGTTCTGGGATCGAGCCCCACATCAGGCTCCTCCGCTGGGAGCCTGCTTCTTCCTCTCCCACTCCCCCTGCCTGTGTTCCCTCTCTCGCTGGCTGTCTCTCTCTCTGTCAAATAAATAAATAAAATCTTAAAAAAAAAAAAAAGAAAAAGAAAAGACAGAAATAAAGCGACCCCTAAACCTGAATACGAACAGGAAAGAAAGGAAAAAACACTGTTAACCACACTCACCACGCGGCATATAGAAAAAAAGTCAACCTATACATATACACTTATCTGTTTATTAATTGAGAAAGAGAGTGTGCACACGGTAGAGCAGGGGGAAGGGCAGAGAGAGAGAGAATCCCAGGCAGACTCCAAGGGCCTGATCCCATGACCCTGAAATCATGACTGAGCCGAGATCAAGACTCGGGATGCTTAACTAACTGAGCCACCCAGGCACACCAAAAGGCATATAACTTTTAAAACAGTATTCTGACTGTGTATCTTAAGTGGGATATATTCTAAGGATAAAAGCTACAACAAACATAAAAACAGTCAACTTAGTATTATTTTGATAGGATTATAAAACAATTCTATGTTATCACAGGATAACACAAATAAATATATTATGGATAGAGATTTTGAGTCTAGGAGAACAGTGTTAAAAAAAGCAAAACAAAAGGGAAAATAGAATGGAGCCCTACATCAGGCTCCCTACTCAGCAGGGAGTCTGCTTATCCCTCTCCCTCTGCCCAAGCCTCCCTGCTCATGCTCGCTCACTCTCTCAAATAAATCTTTAAAAAAATAAAAATAAAAAATGTCTTTTCTAACTCTGTTCATTGAAATGACAGAAGTAATGATAAGCCATAGGCAACTAACACACCTAGTGGCCAAACTTTAGTTTCTGTAAATGTAATGCTCACAAAAATGAATGCTGGTTTGAGAAATGGTTAATTCTGAGTCTGGGACAAGCAAAACACAAGATGAGCTCATGCTATCTTGTACCAGAAGACAAATTAATTAATGAAAAAAAAAAAACAAAAAACCAACAATGGCAAAGAAACGCTCAAAGATTACTAGGATCACACAGCAATGCATGAGCTTTCTGACCCCCAGAGCATTAATACATCTTATTCTAATCTTCTACTCTATCTGAGACACCTGTCTTCATAATCACTAGAGCTCCTTTTTTGAGTAACCTAATACACTTGTCCCAAGCATATTCATCTCCATTTCCATCCACACTTGGAGTATAACATCCTTCCAATCCATGTAATATGTTAAGTGTCATTGTATATCTCATCCCCAAGTAACCAATACCCACTTGTTTAACATTAAGTTTCATTTCCAGGAATAATGACTCATCTAAGATAAATTCACCTCTTTATTATCCCCTTTTTCTGATTTTTCACGTGACCTAGCAACTAAAATGTTTGAAAATAAGGAATTCCTTCTTCTATAATATATTAGTTGTTTAATGTTAGGTTACACAAAGAAAATCTAAAACTTAGAGACAATTTATAAGACTATGCTCTTTTTTAGAAATAATTTTGATCTTTACCTTATATTTGGCTATATGTGGTCAGAAACTGTTAAATAGTGGTTTTCTTTGAAGAAATAAAAAGAATTTTTATTTTCTTACTTGTTCCTTATACTCTCTCAATTCTTCACATTAAACACGTATTACTTTGAAATTAAACCCTTAAGCAATTTCATTTTCTTCAAAGCATATTAAAACATCAGATTTAAAATTCAGAAATTCTGAAAATAATGAAATTCCATTGTTTACCTGTGTGCTTTCCCTCGCCACTTATAAGGCTGAGCTGAATCAGGATTTATTTCAATAGCTCTGTCACAGTCTCGAATGGCAGCATTTGGCTTCTGTAATTTGACGAAGACACTAAAAAAAATAAGTGTGATATTAAAAAGTATTCATTTCAAACAATAACACCTTTGGGATCGCCACAGAAGCAATTCTATTTAAATAAAGGAGCAGAAACTCTTCACCAGGACATTCTTTTTTGTTTATAGTTCTCACCTGGCTCTCTTGGCATACAGAATGGCCAAGCGAGGATTCAGTTTGATGGCATCTGTGAACAAGTCAATAGCTTTCTGTAGTTCACCTAAAGTAAAATAAGTTGAGAAATAAAGAATAAAAAATATTAACAAAAATTGTTGATCCCTTATTCTATTAGTCTTCCACATTCTTCTTTTAGTCCAATTAAAAAAAAAAAGACTAATTTCTAAATTAATATACAATAATGGCTCTTAAGGGACGCCTGGTTGGCTCAGGTGGTTAAGCGTCTGACTCGATTTCAGCTCAGGTCACGATCTCAGGGTCGTGAGATCGAGCCCTCCGAAAGGCTCCAAGCTCAGCTAGGAGGCTTGGTATTCTCTCTCTTCCTCTCCCTCAGCCCCTTCCCCTGCTCACTCTCTCTAAATAATAAAATGTTAAAAAACAAAAAACCCCATAAAAAACGGCTCTTCAAAGCAAGTCTTATCACACCTATACAGTAAATCACTCAAGATAGAGACAATTTGTAGATACATAATTCCCTAACAGTAGAATACCACATTCTTAGTAGGACTCATGAGTTTTTAGTTAAGAAAAAAATTAAAGGATAAAGTAAAGGATAAATCGATTTTATTCCATTAATTCTCTTTTATCCATTAAGTTAAAAGGATAAAATTAAACTTACAAAGGAAAAAATACTCATACTAAATTCACAGGGTTGATTAAAAAATTACTATTTGAATTCACAGGAATGGTATAAAATTCAAGAAAACTAAAAATCATGAAAAGCCCATAACCCCCTTTTTAAATTCATTTATTATATCCAATTCTCACAGTTAGCTTCTTTGTGTATTAGTGCCTTCAGTGAACTCAGTGAACAAATAAAACATACTACACAATGAGAATAGTTCTTTGGGGGCGCCTGGGTGGCTCAGTCGTTAAGCGTCTGCCTTCAGCACAGGGCCTGCCTTCAGCTCAGGGCGCGATCCCGGCATTACGGGATCGAGCCCCACATCAGGCTCCTCCGCTGGGAGCCTGCTTCTTCCTCTCCCACTCCCCCTGCTTGTATTCCCTCTCTCTCTGGCTGTCTCTCTGTCAAATAAATAAATAAAATCTTTAAAAAAAAAAAGAATAGTTCTTTGCATGAAGTCTAATTCCTGGACACAGAAAACACGAGGGGGCAAGACTAACAGAATTTTAAAGTAAATGTCAGAGTTCACTTTGGAAAATACGTTTACCCAGCTAGTAAATCTGTAGAGGACCTTAACAGAACTCATTAAACAATGCAGAAGAACGTTGAGTCTTATTAAGTACTACTACAGATATCTGTTACAAATTATTACACTTGGATGTCAAATAAGCAGTTCACACCTACCACGTTCAAAACTGAATTCTTAATTCCAATCTCATCTCTAAAATCTATTTCTCCTCCTTATATTACCAACTAAATAAATGGCTCTTCCATTCAATCTAGTTTAGAGGTCAGTAAACTTTTCTGGAAAGGGCCACTTAAGAATTATTTCAGGCTTTGTAGACCGTAACAATCGTAACTATTCAACTCTACTACTGTAGTGGGGAAGCAGCCACAGACAACACATAAACAAATGGGTGTAGCCATGTTCCATTACATTTTTGCAAAAACAGGAGGCTGTAATTTGGCTAACTCCTGATCTACCTCAATGCCCAAATCTTGGGAGTCATTCTCAACTCCCCAATCTAAAACCTAAATCCTTTATTCCTAACTTTCAAAATATATCTAGAATTTTAACCACTCCTGGGGTACCTGGGTGGCTCAGTTAAACGTCTGACTCTTTGATTTCAGGTCAGGTCATGACCTCAGGGTCGTGAAGTCAAGCCCCACGGTTGGGCTCCACGCTCAGCAGAGAGTCTGCTTGAGATTCTCTCTCCCCCTCTCCCTCTCGCACCCCCCCAAAATAAATAAATCTATAAAAAAAAAAAACAAAAAAAAGAATCTAACCACTCTTCACCCTAATCCTAAAGTTTCCACACTGCAACCAAAGGGCCACAGGACAGTTTGTCAGCACTGAATGAACTACTCACTTGATATAGTTCACAGCTTCAACACTGCATCACTGTATTCCTTTGATGGTTATCTTTGAAAAACTGTTTTTACTGGTTGTTATGGTAAAAAAAAGCAAGAATTGCAGAAAAATAGATGTGGAACAGGAAATGAGGGTGGCAGTGTCCAATATGACACCAAGACTTGAGAAGTTGTTTAGTGCCCAAAATATATACACATCTTATTATAAAATAAATACTGTTATTTAAGAATAAGATTAAATATATTCTTCCAATTTGTGTACATCATTTTCCAATCACTAACTTGTTACAACACAGACACTTATTAAACTGTTTGGACCTAACTACATTATCAAAGAAACCCTTATACCTTTCTTTTGGCTTAAAAGCTCTGTTACAAAATCAAGACAGTAAAAGCACTATGAACAGAGGAAGTCTGGGAACCTTTGCCCTAATCCAGGCCATCATTGTTAGCCACCTGGACTCAATTTCTTGCACTCCCTCTGTAGGATCATGAAAATGCTTGCTCGATCTCCTGGGGGGAACCTAACTGACTGAGAATCCCATGTTCTGTGCTCAAGGCTACACTTCATATGCTGTTCCCAGCTAATGACTAAGTACAGCAAGGATACCAAGACTGGTCCATTATTGTGAGGCGTGTTAAATCCTCTAGTGGGCAACTTGGCTTGTCATGACTTTTCAGAAACACACCAATAGTTGAAGACTTCTCTTATACAGGGGTAAAGACCTACACGACTGTCTAAATGACTTCCAGACTCCTCTAGTTCTCCCTGCTCCCCTATTCTTCCTCTCAGGCATTTTCTTAAGTATATCTCTCACACATCAACCCATGCTTTGGCTGCTTCTTCTGTAATGAACACACCCCTATTTGCCCTTAGAATCTCATCTACATAAAATAGCAAAAATAATCCTTTTCAAAAGTAAATGCTAAATAAATAAAATCTTAAAAAAA
This sequence comes from Ursus maritimus, assembly GCF_017311325.1. Taxonomy (NCBI): domain Eukaryota; kingdom Metazoa; phylum Chordata; class Mammalia; order Carnivora; family Ursidae; genus Ursus; species Ursus maritimus. The sequence continues at coordinate 49,141,460 of NW_024424564.1, forward strand.
AAAAAGTAAATGCATCTCATGATGAAGCTCTCCTACACAAAAACTACACTCCACAACAACACCCCAGTGGCTTCCCATCATCCTTAAGGATAAAATTTGAAGTCCTTAGTATGGTCTACGAGTGACCCTGTAGACCTACCACAGACCTTCAGTCTATCCTCCTCCCCACCTTGTCTCTCACTCTGAAGTGCTTCTTGGACCTCAGTTCTACCACTCTTTCCCCTTCCCTCACCACACTCCAGCTACAAGGCCTTTCTGCTATTCCCTCACTATGCACTCATCCCATATGCTCCCCCAGTTAGCCTCTGTACTTGTTCTTCTCAAAGGCTCTTCCTCACATGGCTCACTCACTTCACTTCATCATATGCTTTTCTGACCACCCTTTGCAAAATACAGCTTCCATCACTGACTATTCTTTTACTCTGCTCTATTTTTCTTCATTGCACTTACTCCCACCTAATATTAAATTATAAATTTGGGTTTGTTCCCCAGTAATATATGAGGTCCATGAGGTAAAGAACTGGGTCTGTTTTGTTTTTCTCACTGTATATCCAGCATCTAAAACACTGCCTAGAACGTGTAAATTTTAAATAAATATACTAAACTGAAAAAGCATAATGTTTCTAATAACATGACAGCCAGAAAGACTTACTAAGGTCTTACTTAAATTATGACTATTGACACTTCAGTAATACCAAGATCTTAATAATAACAATGGTGCTAGATACTATTTTAGGCACATTACACATATTTATTCATTTATCCCTCACGACTCAATATACTAGGAAGGTATCATTATCCTTATCTTACAAAGGAGGAAACGGGTGCCTGGGTGGCTCAGTTGGTTAAGCGTCCGACTCTTGGTTTTGGCCCAGCTCATGAGATCAAGCTCCACATTCAGCATGGAGTCTGCTTGAGATTCTCTCTCTCCCTCTCCCTTTGCCCTTCCCCCTACTCGCACACACACTCTCTCTCAAATAATAAAAAAGAAAAATTATTTAAAAAAGGAAAAAAAGGAGGAGGAAACAGAAGCAGAGACAAAGAATAATTTCTCTAAGTTTACCTAGCTGGTAAGTGCCAGAGCTGGGATTCAAACCCAGGCACTTTGGCTTCCTAAGTTCAGTATTTAATTATATTTCTGCCCCTCCAACCCCAGGTAGGGCCTGAATCTACAATCCCTGGCTTAGAATACTAATGTTTTATCCCTTCAGGATGTACTATAAAATTCCATTTATTCTAAAATTAGAACTAGGTTAGGGGCGCCTGGGCAGCACAGTCAGTTAAGTGTCCAACTCTTGGTTTCAGCTCAGCTCATGATCTCAGGATCCTGGGATCAAGCCCAGAGTCAGGCTCCATGCTCAGTGTGCAGTCCACTTGAGATTCTCTCTCCCTCTCCCTCCGCCCCTCCCGCTCATGCTCTCTCTCAAAAAAATTAATCTTTAATAAAATAAAATAAAATTAGAACGAGGTTAAACTTATACATGAACACGGCTTATAAAGAAAAGTGGAAAACAAGAACACAACTTTTTAGATGGCGGCAACAGCTTCATCTTCATTGAAAATTGCTAGGCAATAAATAAAACAAATTTAAAAAATCCAAGACAATATGCCAAAATAAGTGACAAAAACAAGTAGTTGACATTATGGCACAGTAAGACCCTGCACAAGTCAAAACCCCTCTGATCCCTCAAATTATTCATTAACCTGTGAAATGGGAGTAGTGAGGTCTTAATGAAATAATGCACATTAAAACATAATAAAACCATCAAGTAGATAGGAGGCACAAAATGAATGCTGGATAAATAGAAATCTTAAGTGGTAGTAAAATTAAAAGATTAGTGTGGGAAAGGGATGGCCAGGAAGAGAAGTAGCTGGGATCAGTTGATGGGTATGAATTAAAAGCTGAAATAGGTGAAGAAGAGCTTTAGAAAGAAGCAGCAGAGCAGAAGTATAGGATAATTCTAAGACAGGGAGGTCTGGCTGTAATGGAAGGTTAATATTCAAAAAGAAGAGAACAAGGTTGGGAAGGCAATACATGCGATCTGACTCTAGCAGGTCTAGTGCTATGATGAAGATCCTCAAAAAGTATGCCAAAAGCTAGTCAGAAGTTACAAGCAAGGGAATGTGTGAAAATAAAAAGCGGTTCTAAGAAAGAATAATCTAGAGACAGCGAATAGAAAGCAATAAAGGAAACAGACATTTCAGGTAGGCAAACTATTAAGGCTAATGCAATGGCATAAACATGTGATAATGACCTAAACTAAGAAGGTGGTAAGATTACAAAAAAAGAAAGCAAATATAATTTGCCAACTTGGAACAGCAATCAATACTGAACTTTGTAAAACTTTTGTCATCTTCTAAGTCTACGGATGAAGTCCAAATGCACATCAGCATTAGAGAGCAGCAGCTCTCTCACAATAGCATTGTGACACACTACCACAAAGCTATGAAGGGGTCTGCATACTACCCAAGCTAAGAAATGATTTGTTCTTACAAATTATAACTGATTAAATATTATGCTTACTAAATTATTACCAGCATTCTCCCACTTTGAAAGATTTTCTGAAAAGGGTCTAACACACAAAGATTAGAACAAGAACATTATGCCAATGGACATCATTTGTCAAGGCTGTTACTATATAAAAAGTTAAGAGCCACTGTTCTAATAATACTACTTTTTTTGAAAAACGTTCACCTTTATCTTAAAGCCTCTCCTCAGTGGACAAACACCAGGATTGGTCAGGAAAGGAGTCTTTCAGTCACATCAGGATGTGTCCGTGTGCTGAGGCAAGGTAATTGATACCTGAATGATTTCAGCCTCTTTATCAAGGGGGGAATGGGTGGGTAGAGAATAGGACACTTTCTGCTCCAGTATAAGATACTCAATACACAAAGTTCCCTTCCACTTTCCCACTATTTAACAGTTGCTGCATGGGAAAAGAGAATATTCAGACTACCATAGAAATATAGCAAAGAGGAAAAAAAAATCACTCACCATCATTTAGGGCATCAATGGCAGCCACTTTTTTATCATTTGCCTGATCCATCATTTCCTCGGTTATCTAGGGGGAAATTGTAGGTCAACTTAGAAGTAACAGAGAAAGCAAAGAGAAGGAAGCAGCTTGGGCTTTCTTAGAGATGGGGTAGACACAACCCCCATTTTCATTCATTCTTCTTTAGTCTCCAGGGAGCAAGAGGGTAACTATGGTAAGTGATTAGTAAGAAATTACACAGGATGAGCTTTAATCTTTCATATAAACAATAAATTTCACTACCAACCCTTTATTTTAGACATGACCTTTCCTTCCCTCCATCCCAACCAACCTAAGCAGATGTTCCTGCCCTTGTCCCACCAACTCCTTTCTAGTCTTCCAAATACTACAACTCAATCTCCTCATAAAGATGTAACTAAATAACTAAAGCTAGTTCTTGTTAGACTTAAATTTTAAGTGAAATGTCTCCTTCGTTTGTTCCAACAAACATCTACTGAGTACCTATACTGTACAGAACACCATACAAGATGCTGACAGTACACTGATCATTAATAACAAAAACTTACAGCAAACATCCCACCTAAATGGAAAGTTAAGAAGTAATTTCTTTTAACAAAAGGCAAAAATATCTATCACCAACCACTGTGTAAAATATTACTGGTGCTGGCTAATTTATTAAGAAAATGATTTGACAGGTTTAAGAATTGAAAGGAAACACCAAGCTGTCTTCAAGTTTACCTAGAAAACCCAAGACATGACAGGTTATCAGAGTTACTAAAACAATTCAATAAGGTCCTCAGAAACACAGAAACAACATAGAAAACCAAGAGTTCCTCCACATCAGCAAAAGTTAGTTACAAAACAGGTCAAAACAAGATACCACTCTAAGAACATGCAAGACTTTCAAAGCAGGAAAAAAAAGTAAAATTCTACTAAAGAACACAAGATGTATACTATGTTCATGGAAAGACTTTTTCAAATACTTCAACCTAACTCCAAGTTACTCAATAAATTTGAAGTAATTCCAACAAAAATTTATAAAAGTTTAAGAATCTTTTTTTTTTTTTTAAAGAAGAAAACAACAAAGACACACGTTACCAGATAGTAAGACATCCTAACAAAGCCAAATTGGGGGCCGGGGGGGAGACAGTTTCAGTTTGTGGCAATATGTTACACACGATGCCCTGAGTAAGTGTAAAAGCCATCTTTGACCTAAGAATGTAGAAATCCTCAGAGAACAAGATTAAATGAAGACTTGAAACCAGAAAGGGAGCTGAATGCTCCATCTGCTTTCACCCTTTCAACAGGTGTCAAAACTGGTGACCTCACAACTGTTTTCAAATGTAGTGCAGGACACGTGAAAGAAAATCTAGATTCAAGTGAAGATAATACATGTTGTCTAATCAGACACCCTCCAATAAATCTGGAATCCCCAATGCCTTACCTGCAAGCATAACAGCAAACCAAAAACAAACCTGTCCCAAAGAAAGGTATAGCCAAGTAGCAAGAAGAAAAAAAAAATTTCCCCTGTAAACTCATGATAAGCCAGGCTTTCCTGTGGAATTCCCACTACTTGTATAGTTACATAAACAACAAAAAAAACCATGCTGAGAATTTAAAATGGTCCTTGACTTGGTAGGTCCAACTCAGTTTGATGGAAGCAAACACTTTCCTCTTTGGAGGAATAAAGCTTCTACCTAGGCCTCAATAACTTTTCCAGGTGAAATGTCAAAGAACTCACGGTCAAAATTCCAACACGTACACGCGCACACCCACGGTCAAAATACACACATACACACACATGTACACACACCATCCACAAGTAAACAAGGTACCTTCTCAACGAGCAAGAGTCAGGAAAAATAAAAGAATAAACCCAAGAAGAGTCTGACAAAGTTTATAATGTGCTTAAGAGAATAAAGGCAAGTTCTGAAAATGAGTAAGAAAAAAGGGACTTATAAATAACCAAGTATACTTTAAAATGAATCAAAGGAAGACATAAAGATGAAAAAATGAGCATTCAAATTCAAACATCAACAGCCAAATGACTGAAAGCGTACATAATTTGGCAGTGATAAATAGAATTTACTAATGAAAAAAATCTCATACATATCTAACTAGGACTCCAGAATGACAGTAGAGAGAATGGGGAAGAGGCAATATTTGAAAGATACTAGATGAAAATGTTCCAGAGCTGAAGAAAGTTAACCCTAGAATTTAAAATGCCCAATACATCCCAAGTAGCAAAAATACAGTGTTACAAACCTAGACACGTCAAAGTGATACAGCATCATCAATAGAATACATAATTTTTAAAAATTCCTTTCACAAACAGTGACAAAAAGTACCTATATTTGTTCTTAAAGGTACACATAATCTTTACGGAGAAAATGCTAATAAATTATCTAAAAACATCAGAAAAGACCTAAAGATTAGAGAGATACACATTCATGGGTAGTTAATCACAACAGTGAGCTTTATCTTCTCCCTAACTTGGGTTTCAGATTTAATGCACTTCTAACTGGGGTGGGGGTGGGGGGCAGAATAGATAATATTCTAAAATTTATATGGAAAAAGAAAGGCCAACAAAACAGCCAAAATACTCCCTAAATTGTTGGGGGAGGGATCCCCCTACCAGATAACAAGACTTAATATAAAGCCAAGTAAGATAATGGGTCATTAGCACATGGAAAAAAATTAGACAAGGAAAACACAACACCAGAACTGACCCACACATATATGGAAACAGTGTATTTTGGCACTGGTGAGGAAAGGAATTCTTTAATAGTGGTGCCAGGTAGATTAAAGGTGAAAGGTTAACACATAAAATTTTCAGAAGGAAAAAATGACTTTTTTTTACAGCAATTATAACCTTGAGATAACAGCATAATAAATATATAAAAGAATAATCTAGGTAACTGTACTAAAAGATTCTATTAAGGTAACATAAAGGAAATGAAGACAAGCCACAACTAGCAGAAAATATGTGGAACACATGTAGATGATAAACTGTTAGTCTCTAGAACATAAAATGAACTATAGATCAGTAAGAAAAAAGACAACCCAGAAGAAAAATGGGAAAAGTCACAACAGCACTTCACAAATACCTGTGAATGACTACTAAACATTAGAATATCCTCAATTTTACCAGAAATTGGAAAAACGCAAATTAAAAGCCACCAAGGGCATACCATTTCACACAGTAAGCCTGGCAAGGACGAAATCTGTTAGTATCAAGTGCTGCTGAGAACATGAACCAAGCTTCTAAACCACTATTACACTATATTTCAGTGTTTCTCAAGCCTTTGTTCATTATCAACCCCCAAAGAGCCATTTGAGATATTTTTTAATACTTCCCCATTCCATTTTAATACACACAGATACATTGCATATATGTTATAACCCTTTGGAAGACCACTAACCACCGTAATATCTAAGGTTGTTTGCAAGCCCCCTCCCAAGAACCAATTCTTACTACCTTGAAGGTAAAACTGTACCCACTGTGACAAAACCATTTTGGAAGACAATGGGATATTAGATATCCCATTAATAAGCAATTTCACTTCTAAATATAAATGTTAGGTGAACTCTGTAGTCTAAAGAATAGTCAAAACAGATGCAAACTGAAAAAGCAGGTAAACAGAAAATAAAGATTTCAGAGATTGTTAGAGTATGATTAAAAATAATGGAAATTTTCACAAATATTTTAAGTAGTAAAATAAAATGCTTTCCTAAATACCTTAAGTCAGAGAAGGATTTAGTATGTGCTCTTCCTGAATTATGTCATAAAATCACTGCAATAGGTGGGGCCTTCACATTCCTTACAACAAGCAGAAAATAAGCCACTGAACTTACCTCTACATTTTCATCTCCCATTTCTTGAGGGGCATCAGTATCTGGTTCAATCACACCTTCATTGTCAATTTCTGCCAAAATTAAGAAAATGACAGTAAGACCTGTGCTGTCCAATACAGCACCTATTAGTTACATAAGACTCTTAAGAACTAATGAACTATGGCCACTCCAACCAATAACCTAAGTATTTTACTTTATGTTAACTTATTTAAATCGACGCACTGTAAAATATTTTCCCATTAAATACTATTTTATTGTTTTGCTAAGATTATATTTCATTTCAACTGTTGCATCATCTAGGATATTTATCACTGTCTTGTAATGGGAATGTTGGCAAGTACATAGTTTCTAGTATTACACATAGAGACACCACTGATTTAGTCAGTGTCAACAAAATGATTCAGTTCAAATATTTTATTCTACACATCAATGTAATGTTTTAAAAAATATTTTATGCAGATAGCACAAGTTATAGTGATGATGTAAATCATAATAAAATATTTTTTTACAAATAAATTTTAATTTTAAGATAAAGGCACAATGCTGATGCAGACTCAAAACTCAAAAGCTAGCACTATAACCAAAATAGCAAAGAAAGAAACTAGAAAGAGATTACGTCATAAATTTCATGACAGACAACTGTAATTTGCTACAGTAAAGGAAAACAAAATAACTGTTCAATATAAAAAAACTTTTCAAAATAACAGACAATGCTAAGGACATTTTAGCAAATTGAGTGAATTTAATGTTTCCAGTTGACAGTCAAAAAAGAACGAAACTGAGGGGCACCCGGCTGTCTCAGTCAGAAGAGCATGTGACTCTTGATTTCAGGGTCGTGAGTTCAACACCCACGTTGGATACAGAAATTAAATAAATAAACTTAAAAAAAAAAAAAAGAATGAAACTGAAATTATCTACCTCAAATTAGAATTGTCGAACAAAAAATTTTAGTCAACTTTTAACAGGAACTTAACTTGTAACTTTGTCTAACTATAAAACAGCTTAATTCATACACAAAAAAGAAAATGCTTTGGATGAAGAGATGGTAAGACATTATCATAGTTATGGAAATTGCTGGAAAATTGTAAGACTGAAAAAGATATTTTACAAAAAGCGAAAGATCGTCAATTAAGCCCGTAAACAAGAAGTCCTTTCTAACAGTATCAAAGATTGATTCAAAATTTGAAAAATTACAAGTAAATTTCTTTAGCTTTTAGACAGAATCTATGAATTGAGACTGCCCATTTAATAACTGGAGTATATATATTTATAGTCTCAAAGGACATCCAAATTTAGGAAAAGATACTTGTCAGTTTGCAGCCTAAAAAAACTCGCAAACAAAAAACAACCAAACTAATGGCATATCATTTTTTCTAGAATGAACAAGTTTTATCAATGTGGATGTAAGCAGTAACAGGAAAATAATTTTCTGGTACTTGATTCAATTATTGGAAAACTTTTACATATATTTAGAACAACTTGGGTATGCAACCCAACTACAAATTTCATTGTCTGAATATACATCAAATATTTCCACAAAAATATAACATTTAACATCTGCATTGAAATGTGCTGTTAAGTATAATGTAGTCTAGATTTTGAAGACAGTATTAAAAAAAGGAAAAGATCTCACTAATAATTTTTCCATACTGATTACATGTTGAAATGTTAATAGTTTAGATATGTTAGTTTAGATATATTGAGTTAATTTCATCTAATTTTTTAAATGTGGCTACTAGAAAATTTTAAGTTTCATATGTAGCTCAGCTACATTACATTTCTAATTAGCTCTGATTTAGTCAATTTAGTAAAAATCAGCACAGGATCTTATCATGAGATTATCAAATACAAACTAACTACACCATCTTCCTCACCTAGATCACTTTCCTCACTTGATGGTTCGTCTGTTTTTATGTTTTCCTCCGCCTTCTTACTATCTGTTTTTTCTTCCTAGCAAAGGGAAGGCAAACAATGCTTTCAGTATTTAGTAACACACCCAATATATACACTAATTTATAAAAACATATAAACTGTTCACATACATTGTATTTCAGCTGTTAATGTACCCTTTCTTACATTGTTTTGGTAAACTTGTTTTAGTTTTGTTTTCTCTTTTTAAATTAAGAATAGGTCCAATCCCTCCTCCAAACCTTTTAAAACAAATTTTAGAATTTAAAAAATGCTGGATTGTAGGAAGCTAATACAAATGCATAACCCACACTTATGCTGCACCCTCAACAAGCACTGTGGTCCACAACTCTCCATAATGAACACATCACTACATCTGCAAAATAAAGTCTGAGCGTTCGGTAAGTGGGATACAAACTATAAATAGCCTCACATCTGTTCAGATTATGCTTTACTGCCAAACAAATACACTAAAAATCTTTTACATTTTCAAGGGTTTTGAATTTGGAATTTCAAATATGGAACAATGGAACTATAATACACAAATGATGAGAATTGAATGAATTTCAAGGTTCACATGATGAAAACCAAATTTCCTTCTCATCTTATAAGTTACCAGTGTGGTTCCTGGTGTATCCCATTAGATACTCTCAACGCATAGATATAAGACAACTCTGCACTTTGACCTTTCCATTTAACAATGCTGTGTTTCATAAAGAATATATCACAATCAGCACGCCCCATCTATTCATTTAACTTTATTAGTATAAATTATGTAACCAGTTATTTAGGTTGCTACTTTTTGTAATTCTTAAAAATTAGAATCAAAAACCCTACCTCATTACAAAATATGTTGAGACCCTACCATGTGCAAGGTATCATATGTTTTAACATATAAGCCAAATCAGAATGTTTTCTTACAAAAATATTTTAGCAGAGACATAGATTAAATATAATTTTGTCTTTATACATGTTTACCCATGGCAAAATAACCTATCTAGGTATCCTATCAAAAGTATCCTATCAGGAACTAGTAAACTCTGACGATGACTCCTCTAAAACAAGAATAACTACTTTTGGGGCTTTTAACTTCTCTCACTTCACTTGTTCAAAGACAGAACTTCTGATTTCATATCCAGATAGATAAACCTTGTTTAGGGTTCTAAAAAATAAAACAGTAAATTTTCTAATCAATTTAAGACCGCTGATCAGAAAACTTTCGGAGAGGTGCCTGGTTGGCTCAGTCGGACTCTTGATTTCGGCTCAGGTCATGACTGCAGGGTTGTGAGATACAGCCCCTTGTGGGGCTCCGTGCTCAGCTTGGAGTCTGCTTAAGATTCTCTCCCTCTGTTCACCCCCTCCCCTCCTGTTCTCTCTCTCTAAAAAAAGGAAGGAAGCAAGGGAGGGAGGGGGGAAGGGAGGGAGTAAGGAAACTTGGGGCAAAGTATTTTAGACATGAAAATACAAAATAGAAGAATTCTGAAGGAGCCATTTTTCTTTTGGAGGAAGGAAAGGAAGAAAGGAAAGGGAAAAAGAATGGGAAGGGTTTTTGGAGGAGAATCAGAAATAAAATAAAAATGAAATTAAAATGAGTGCTTGGAGAGCTAGGAAGTTTGGCGTGGCATTAACCCCCTCCTCTGTCCATTGTTAGGGATGGTTTCCTGCCCACTTTAAAGGAGTGTAGCGGGCTCTTTTCTGCTTTCTTTCTCGAGAGCCAACCGAAGTCTTTTTTTGTTCCCCCCACACCATTCTTCTCTTGAAGGAAGCATTCTTTTTTTTTTTTTTTTAAGATTTTATTTATTTATTTGACAGAGACACAGCCAGTGAGAGAGGGAACACAAGCAGGGGGAGTGGGAGAGGAAGAGGCAGGCTCCCAGCAGAGGAGCCCGATGTGGGGCTCGATCCCAGAACACCGGGATCACACCCTGAGCCACCCAGGCGCCCCTTGAAGGAAGCATTCTTAAAGATACACCTACCCCATCTCTAAACTTCAGCTACTGGTAAGCTCCTCCTAATCTTGCACACCTTTTTTGGGCAAATATGCTGACTCATACTCAGAAATAACCCTCACGTGATATGGTAGAAAAACCTAATAAGACTTACTGATTTGGATTATTTTTCATTTACTTTGCAAATTTTAATCAAGTACCCACAATGCATAAAAACCTGTGCTAGGTGCTAAAGATGCAATGATGATGAAGACTATATAACGCACACAGTCCCAGAGCTAACCACCCACAGGTCATGCATGTAACACACACAAGCTTCCATTCTCAAACATAGTGAATATTCAACCCCAAATTCTCAGTGTTAAATCAGATTACAGATACTCTATGTCCAATTAGAAATTTTACAGAAATCTTATTTCCAAGTGATCCTGAGGAAATCAGGAGTGGTAATTTGAGAGCAGCACTTTAAAAACTTTATAGTATAATTTTATCACTAAACATACAGATGAAACTCATAACTTACCTTGATATTGTCTTCTGATTTAGTTTTATGAGTGGCAGGTGGTATTTTACCCCCCATGCTTGAGGAAGATGAGAAAAAAGATATTTGTTTAGAAAATTAAAATTCACTGAGCAAAGCAACATTTATTTACACTGGAGAAAAAAGATATTTAGATGGTTACTTTCTCAAACCTTTATGAGTAAACTCAATTTGAATGCTTCAGTATTAAGTTTTCTTAGCTTAAAAAATTTTTTTTAGCATACTGGTAAATGAAAACCTAACCCCTTCCTTGCCTCAATAAGTCTAATAAACATAATTATACAGCTTCCCTGTGTCCATTCCCAGAGGTAGAGGCAGAAAAACATGCAATGACAAAATCATTTGTACAAGTTGTTAGTTTACAATTCGGTTGGTATACTGAATCCAAAACTTCAATTTTAGTAAGAGCTCACTTAAATTCAAATAATCAGTTTATGAAATAATTACGAAGTCATAGTATAATAATTCAAAATGTTTGTTTCCTCTGACTGGGGCCTACAAAGACTCTTTCTGCCCCTCACAGTATAGATTTCCTCATCCCTTCTACAATCAACCCATTAATACCTCCCCCTTGGCCTTTAAGTCCTTTCCCAAATATTCCATGGCAACACTATGAATCACACACAAAAAACTTAAAAACAAGGGAGAAAAAAAAGACTATGAAGAATTAGTGCTACATGCTGCATTTGGGCCCAACTCTGAAGGAAATGGGCCCCACGCAGCATTCCAGTGACTACAATGTTCAATGGATTAGGGGCACTTCTTCACAACAGTGAAAACTGGAGGCCACAAAGACTTAATTTGCCTTTAAAAAAGAAAAAAAAAAGCCATCAACTTTTATGTAAAAAAGAGATCTATTCACTTGGAAAAACAGAAAGGAATCTACTTCAAAACACCCTTAGGTATTGATTCTTTGTAACTAAAGTTATATCCCTGTTTACATTCATTTCAGGTGGGTGGAATTTCTGGACACAAGGTAATGTGTATGTTGGATTTAAATGGATATTGGTTTCCAAATGGGAAATGGATTTGGTTCTTCACAGTTCTTTTGCCAATTTACGCTTGTATCAGCAGTGCATAAGAATTCCAGTAATTTTTTTTAATCCAGTTGTTCCACACCTACGCCAACATTTAGCTATTGTCCATCTTTAAAATTTTAGCCATTTTGATACATGTATAGTGGCATCTCATTATAGTTGAGTCCCTTTTCATTTATTTATCAGCCATCTGAATAGCCTTTTGTGTAAAGTTCAACTCTCATTCAGCTTTCTATTAGATTGTCATATTTATCGGTAGGTATTCTTGGTATACTCTGCATATAAGCCCTCTGTCAGTTTTATGTGTTCAAATATCTTCTCCCTTCCCATGGCTTGTCTTTTCACTTTCAAAATGAAGCCAACATGAAGCGAAACTATAAATCTAAAACAGCAAATGAAGGAATTTATTGTTGAGCACCAATCAAGACAAATTTGCACTTTCCCTATTCAGTTTAATGTGACAGTGACAAAAATCTTCACTTACTCAGTACCCTTAACGACAAATGGTTCCCACATGAAAAAAATTGTTTTAATTCTTAGTCTGTAATTCAGCAAAGTAAAATGATTTAATAAGAAACAGGCATATAAACAAAATTCTTTAAAATTCTGACCTACAGAAAAACTACTTTTCAAAAGAGCACAGTAATCAAACAATAGTTCTTTACACTTAATTTTTTTTTTAAGATTTTATTTGTCAGAGAGAGAGAGGGTGACAAGCAGGGAGAGTTGGCTGGCAGAGAAGCAGAGAGAAAAGCAGGCTCCCTGTTGAACAAGGAGCTGGATGCGGGACCTGATCCCAAGACCCTGGGATCATGACCTGAGCCGAAGGCAGACGCTCAACCAACTGAGCCACCCAGGCATCCGTTTTGCAGTTAAGTTTTAATGAAGACACAGGGCTTCTTAAGCTATGTTTTTCTTAAGCTTCAAAATGCAACATTCAGGAATGTATTCAGGTAACATTCAAACACAGCCATAACAGTCTAACTTATGTTAAAACTTTGGGAAGGGACGGTCTTATCAAGAAATGTATTATGTTAGGGGTGCCTGGGTGGCTCAGTTGGTTAAGCATCCTATGTTTCAGCTCAGGTCGTGATCTCAGGGTTGTGGGATCAAACTCCAGGCAGAGCCCCGAGCTTGGGGTCTGCTTGAGATTCCCTCTTTCCCTCTCCCTCTGCCCTTCTTCCCACTTGCTCCCATGAGCTCACGTGCTCTCTCTCTCTCACTAAAATAAATAAATCTTTTTTAAAAAAGTATTAAGCTAAATCTAAGCCTTAGGAAAGGTAAGACAAACCCAAATTGAAGGAAATTGTCCAAAATAACTGGCCTGTAACGTGCAAAACTGCCAAGTTCGTGAACACCAAGGAAAGATCAAAGGATTCTTTCAGAATAGAGATTAGGAGTCACAACAATAAAGTGCAACATGTAATTCTGAGAATTAGATAGCATTAATGCATCATTCTTAGTTTCCTGAGTTCAGTGGTTGTATTGGAGACTGTCCTTGTAGGAAATACACAATGGAGCTGAGGGCACAACATTGGAAATTGTTTCGGGAAAAACGTTTGTACTGTACTTGCAATTTTCCTGCAAGTTTCAATTTTTTTTTTAATTTTAAAATAGGGACGGAAGGAACACAAGAAGGTTATTCATAAGCTACATTTAGAGTTTCTCACATTCCAAATTCCAGTTGACTACCGGAAGGTTAACACCAATTTATAGGTACAAAAATTTCATTTAAGACTTCCAAGATTTAAAACAAGCTAATTTCCTACCCAGCATTGCAAACTGGACTTTGCCAGTATAGGTTTTTATGTTGCCAAGTAGGGCTAGTGCAGAGACCTTCCTCATATGGAATCACACAAGACCTCATTCATAATTCTCTTAATTATATTCAAAATGCTTTGAGTAATAGCTATTATGCACCTGCACAAAAAAACTGGGGGCTATGTTCCGAATTCATTGAGAGTAGAAGTGCATCCTGTTCACTTCATTTAAAATATTTACTGAAAAGCCATGTGCCCTGAGCTGTGCTGAAGATTATAACACAAAGACAGTCCCTTTGCTCTTAAATTGCCATAAAATGAAATAATAGTGTCAAAAAATGCTTCGTCCTAAAGAAACACAAAAATACCCCAAACCGTATTTGTTGAAAAGATCACTATCTCCCTGGATCTTCACCGACTGAGCCAAAAAAAATTCTTTATCTCTCTTTGTCCAATTTAAAAGGTTGTTAAATAAATTCTTAACATCAAATAAAATTTTAAACTATAAACAATGTAAAAATTCTGGGAAATACGCAAACAGACTAAACTATTCTTCAATGTCTAAGCCTGGGTACCCACTACTAATCTAGTATGAACACAGAAAAACTCTCATATGGTTTCAACTTGTGAAGCCCTTATAGGATTAGGCCTCAGAACGTCCTGGATCCAGAAGTCTCCACATTCAGCCCAATATTCTATAATCCTGCGCTTAAGAAGGCTGCTGACGTGAAGGCAGAGAGAAACTGATGCACTTCAAGCAAAAGCCTCAAAGACTACAAAAATTTTAGTTTAGATTAAAATAAAGAGATAACGAAAGCTTCAGAATAGGGCCCCTACATGTGCCAAGATGCTTCATCCTATATTTAAACCAAAAATTTAGGAAGCCACAAGAAAAATATAGATGAACGACTAATAAATAAATAAATAATTTAAAAATCGCATTACCTATGTGAAACGTTAAAAACGTTAAAAAACAAATACATAAATATTTTCTGGAAATAATGTTTGACAATATTTTCCAGACCTTAAACTGGAATTCTCTACATAGCCATAATCACTCCAGCACAAATTATATTGTTCTTTGATTTGTTTAGCTTATTCGTCACAGCTCCCTTTTTCCTCTCCAGCAGTGGAACAAAACATTGTATATACTCAATGTAATGTTCAGTCCTGGCATCAACCATTTCTTCCTGTGGTATACAGATCAGCTTTACCTGGAATTTCATAAACAATTTAGTTGTAGGCTCTTTCCTCTAATAAACATAAAAGGTTAAAAATACACAAGTATCTAAAGGGAAGCGTTTGGATTATCAAGTTATTCAAGAGGGAAAGAAACGACTACAATCTAGGCTTGAACTCCTAGTCCTGAAATTAGCATCTTGTAGGTTTTCCTGATACAAAATGGTATTCTTGTTAACTATTATCAACGGCAGTTTTTAAGTTGCTGCAGTAATTATAAGTGATCTCGAAATTTTACATTTACAACACGAGCAAAACCTTACCATAGTTAGAAAACTAATGGAGGAGAAAAAGTGAAGAAACTTCTTCAAGGAAAAAAATTATACCACCACATACAACGTTGACAGATTATAACTTAAGTTTTTCCTTACAAGAGTTTGTTGAAAGAAATATTCTTTAAAGTATATGGTAATTATGGGTTCATCTTCCCCTATAAAAATATCACTAAAATAAAAAGATCGATATTTAGGATAGTACCTCTAAGGAGTCACACTGCTTTGCACTGTCGCTATCATCACCATGAGGTGCGATTTGTGTGTCATTTAAATTCCTCACCAGTAGTAGTGATTTTTAAAAAACCGTCTCGGGGAAGATTTCCCTTTCTCCCTTAAGTTCTCCTTCAATATAAAGAATATTAATCTCTTATACAGTAAATACCAAAACAAATTTCTGTATTTATTCATCTGTATCACTAAATAAACTGCACTTACACGGTTTCCTACCATCTGGCAAATACCTATTCAATTAATTCCGTGTACGTAGCGAAGTACTCTAGATTTAAGGATAACAAGAATAGATCATGGTAACATGCTGGTTCTTGAAAAATCATTTTTCTTCAGGTGTTCAGTGTGATGGCACCGCTACTACGGAGGTACCAATAAATGATTACCAAAATAATTCTACGCAGTTACAATCGCTGTAAATTTAAAGGTAATCTAATAATTACCATTTCTTTATAACTCATTATATAACAAATTTTCCTTAAAACACTACTTAAAAACGTAGTGCGTAAAACAGCTACGTGTCATTGCGACCTAAGCAGGACACGAGATTTCAAGAAAAACAACTCCACGCGAAAGCGAAATCTTGCAGCCCCCACCCCCCACGTCTACAGTGCCCAAATCCATGCAATCGTCTGCATTTAAATTTCGCCCAAGACACACCCCTGAGGACCTCAGGGTGAGGGAACCCAGCTGTGCCTCCTCCTTCCACACCTCTGTACTATCTAAGCTTCCCGATCCTCCATTAGCCCCCGAAGTCGCCTCCGGTTCCTGGCCAGGGAGAGCCACGAACAGGCGGCGACTCGGCGGGCCCTCGCGGCGCAGCTCCCTGCTGGTTCGCTCCCTGCAAGTCCGCCCAACGTCAGCTCCCGCCCAGCTCCCCCTCCGGCCGTCCCTCTTCCCACCCCCAACGGTCCTCGGCCCGGGTCTCACCTCTCCACCCACTCCCGCAGGAAGCGCATTTCCTCGGTGTGCAGAACGCTCGGATCCTGCTTACACATTTTCACGAAGGCCCGAAGCTCGCTCACTTTGCGGGGATCCATGGTCCAGAGGCGGTAGCAGGCGGCAAGCGCGACTGAGGCTGCGGCCCGATTCCAGGCGCGGTACTAGCTCAGCGTGATCGTGTGCAAGGGGGCGGCTGCCGCGAGGCAGAACAGACTAGAACCTCCCCGGCCGCTGGCTCCTCCTACCCAATGGTCTCGTGACCTCGGGTCCTTCGCCCGTTCATTCCTACTCCCTCCGCCTCTGCCCCTGCGCACTTCCTAGAACCTTCTAGAAGTGTGGCTGTTCACGCTGTTGCCTGCCTCTCTACGCATGCATTCTTAGATTCTATATCGGAGCAAGTTCTCTGAATCAGTCCCCCCACACGGTGCTTTCGAGGAGACGGGAAATATCAGCCCCTGCCGGGAGTCATTTAAAATAGGACATTCTGTGCGTGTGGGCATTAAGTGGAGAACGACGACAGGACACCAAACGGGCCCTCCGGGAGGAGCGTCAATCACAGCTCTAGGCGTGACGTCAGCATTCAGCGCCGCTGTGAAAGGAAAGCCCGGCGAGCGGCGCGGGCCGGAAGGGGAGGGGCGCTTGGCCTGGTTTCCTGGCGACGCAATTGTGCTGAGGGCCGCTTCTCCGGCTTTTTTTCTCTTTTCCTTCCTGCCGCGTGAGCGAGGCCGTCATGCTTTGGTTACTCTCAGCAACTAAGCTGGTTCCCGCCGTAGCAAGCGCCCGCTGCCTCTCAGGTTAGACTCATCTCCCACGGTGTCCCCTCCGGGGCTTGCTCTCTGAGAAACCTGAGGCGCCCCAGAGGGATCCAAGTTGGTCTCAGGCGATCCCTGGTTCGGCGGACCCTTCTCCTGCTGGGGCCTCCACTCCCAAACCCTTTGTGCGCTCCTCGGATTTCTTCTTTACCTGCTGCTTCTGGAAAAGGGTGGGCCCTGTGTTCTCCCTACCGTTGAGGTATTCTGGGAAGCCGGAATGACTGCAGAGAGAAAAGTGTGTGCCGTCGCCCAGAGGGTTTGTCTTCGAAGTTACTCGGACTCGTAGAAGTTGTGTCAGTTTTCACTTGCGTAGATAACGAAGTGTCTCACATCAAGTAGCTCTTGTTTCTGTTAGGTTACCCTAAAATCCTGTTTTCGTGTTTTCAAAGAGTTGACTTGAGAGCTGGCTCCAGCATGTACAAGAAACACGTTTAGTAACAAATCCTTTGAGCAGTTCCTCTCGGAAGAGATAATGCTTGGAAATACTCCGGGGCTTTTTAATGTCTGAAATCCCAGTTCTTAAAGGCAAGATGAAGGAGTCCAGGAATAATGGGGACCATTCTTTTAGGGTGTACTCTATCGCGAACAGTTAATCTAGTGAACATAAACCTCGATCAGTGAAAGCTGAATCAACTACCTTGCGGGCGGATCTGCCATTGGATCGTATTTCAGGGTTTTTGGCCAATAGGTGAACAATGTGTGAACCAGAACATGGTGTTTAACATCAAATCTGTGTCTTGGCCTTTATTTCTTACATCGATCTACTTTAATGAAAGTGGAATGGTAATTATAAGATTTTTTTCCCTGTAAAAAATAAAAAGTAACCACTGTCCAGTGCACAGAATTTGCTTTTTGGTTCTAATGGTTAAGTTGCAGAAAGCTGTCCCTAGCCATAGGAGTAGATGAGTAGATATGTAGTTAGTCCCAACCATAGAAGTTACAACCTATGGTTTAGAGCTGGAACCATCTTCCACTTATTATTAATGAAATTGGTTTTTTTTTTTAAGATTTTATTTATTTGAGAGAGAGCGAGCACAAGCAGGGGGAGCAGCAGACGGAGAGGGAGAAGCAGGCTCCCTGCTGAGCATGGAGTGGGATCTGGGCCTCAGCCCCAGGACTCAGAGATCATGACCTGAGCCAAAGGCAGATGCTTAAATGACTGAGCCACCCAGGCACCCCATGAAAGTTTAACACGTAATATTGGATTATACAAGCCAAGATCTTTGAAAAATACATTTGTTATGCTTCCTTTTGCCTTAAATAAATAAGTAAATTTAACCACTTCCTAGCATTAACACCATGATATATATATTGGTGTTTTGAATGGATGATCTCCTTGGATCTTCACAAGTCCAATAAGTTGGGTAAGTTATCCTCATGTTACTGAACTGAAATCAACACAGGATCACAAGTTGCAAGTAAGCAATTTTAGTTGTATCATCGCCGTCTAGTCCTTTTTCTGTTATACCACTACTAGGTCTTAACTCTGGGTTAGTAGAGTCCTTTTGGAACTTTTTATTGAGCCAAAAAGAACGTTCTCTTCATTCAGTAACTTTTTAGTAGTCGTTGTGGATGAATCTCTGCTTCCCTGGAGTTGCTCACTGTCTTGTCAGGGTGATAGACAAGCAATAGTTAAATGACAGTATAGCAATAAATTCTAATAGTGTCTTGACTCAGGTGGCATGGGGGCTCAAGAAAGACAGTAATGGGTTGTAAAAAAATGTCATTTGGGATTTTACTAAGTTTCAGATTGAAAATTCTGTCTTGAGATGCTCATAAATAGAATTTTGCATGTCCGTGGTGCTCTTGGTTGCCATTCTTCAAAAAGGCTCTGTAGTACAGAGTATTGAGTACAACAGGAAACTTTCTCATCCGTGGAAGTCATGCAATCCTAAAGTGAAAACATTGACTAAAGAAGAAGTAATTTTTTTAAAACCTGTTTGCGGTTAATTCATTCAACAATCATTGAGCACCACGTATGAGCATGGAACATGGTTTCTAACATCGTGGGAGACAAAGAAACCAAGTAATTGTAATATAACATACTACATTTAGTAACATGGGTGGGGAGAAGGAAAAAGTGATAGGTGTTTCCTGGCAACAGGGAGAGGCCAAGAGGAAATGTGGGCATGCCCTTAAACATTAGGAGACATTTGAGACTTGAAAAAGGCTTTTATCAAGCAGACTAGAGTAACAGAGCCATCTTGCCAGAGGAAGCATATGCAAAGGCATGGAACGAAACTTTTCAATCAATAAGCCTGGAGGAGCTTTTTTGAAATACGTTCCTAGGCATGTAGTAGGTGTTACACCAAAATGGATCTGTGGTCAAATAAATTTGGGAAGTACTGCGTTTCATCATGGCCATAATAGACTAATTTCAAGTCTCTAAGAAAGGTATTTGGCAGTAATTTGCAAACTGTATTTGTCCATGGGGCCCTTTTTCTGTGGCGAGTCTTGAACTGGTATCCCTTGGAACCCTTTTGGAAAAATTTGGGCTCGAGCATAAGGTGTAGGAAGGGGTGATTAAAAAACCAAGTTAGGAAGAAAAGCTGGTGGCTGGCTCATGAAGGGTCTTTTATATTCCCATTCCTCTAGGCAGTAGGAAACCATTGGATAATTTTAAGCTATTGAGTAAGATTAAATCTGAATTTTTAGTTATCTGTTAAGAGTGGAAAAATGGACTGGAGGGCATGTCATGTTGCATACTTAAATTTTCAGAGACACTGGTTTTTGGTTTTGTTGTTGGGAAAAAAATTTTTTTTCCAACTCTTGAGTAGTCCCAGATACATGAGAGATAAACTTTACTAAATAACACATTTTATAAAAGTAGCATTTAAAATACTCTAAGCTTTTATGACTTTAGTTCCTGAAAATAAGTTTTGTTCATTTTTTTATTTTTCAAGATTTTTATTCATTTATTTGAGAGAGAGAACTTGAGCAGGGTGTGGGGCATAGGGAGAGGGAGAAGCAGACTCCCCACTGAGCAGGGAGCCTGACATGGGACTTGAGCCCAGGACCCTGAGATCATGACCTGAGCTGAAGGCAGACACTTAACTGACTGAGCCACCGAGGTGCCCTCTGAAAATAAGTTAATGCAAATCATTCCCAGTCCCTCCTATAGAATTTCCTCTCCACCTACCAATTAAAAATCAAACAAAATTCAGCAAAAGCTCACATTTTACTATAGCAGTCATTTATAGAGTAGATGTTAAAATCTTTTGTGGTTTCCAGGTTTGTTACATTGCTATATGTCACTGAACTGTATTTTGCCAAAGGTGATTGGGTTTAGTTTTGCTAGATTATTTGCTCCCATCTTTTAGTCACGTTAAAATTTGCAGTCATTACATTTCTAAGAGAAAAAAGATTAAAATAATATCAACAGATTGCTAAAAAAAAAAAATTCAGTGGTGAGAAGTATGCAGGATGCAAATCAATCCAAGAAATTTCTTTTCAGTTAATAAATTCAGGAATTTTAAATGTAGCACGTCCAAAACTTAACACCTGCTGTCCTATCTCAGATAATGGCAAATCCTTTCTCTCAGTCGCTAAAGCCAAAAACCTTGACTCCTGTTACCGCCAATATGCAGCCTGTCAATAAATTCTGCTTGGCGCTACCTTTAGACTATATCCAGAATTTGATCAGTCTTTACCACCCCTACCTCCTCCACCCTGGACCAAGCTATTACAGTATCTTGTCTGGATTCTATCAGTAGCCTGATTTCCCTCTACATCTGCTTACTTTGAATCTTTTCTTAATGAGAACAGCCAGGGATGCCTGCGTGGCTCAGTGGGTTGAGTGTCTGATTCTTGATCTTGGCTCAGGTCATGATGTGAGGGTGGTGAGATAGAGCCCTACTTCGGACTCTGCACTCAGCAGGGAGTCAGCTTGAGATTCTCCCTCTCGCTCTGCCCCTCCGCCCACTAAAATAAATAAATCGTTAAAAAAAAAAAAAAAAAAACCCGACAACAGCCAGAGTGGGCCTGTTTAAATATGTCAGATTATGTGACTCTTCTGCTCAGAGCCTCCAGTGGCTTCCTGTCCCACCTATAACAACAGAGCTCATACAGTGATCTAGCAGTCTGTGTGTAATCTGACATCTAGTTACCTTTCAGACTTCATCTGCTTGTTCTCTTAATTGTTCACAATGATGATCTCTGTGAACCTCAAACACACCTTACACATCTGGCCTTAGAGACATTTCACTTGCTGTTCCTTCTGGAATTCTTTTTCACCTCATATCCACATGATTAACTCCTCTATTTCTTTACATCTTTACTCAGATGTTAACCATTTTTCTCTGGCTACCTTAACTACAATTTCAACCTTTGTATTCTAAAATTTCTGTCCCCTCTTGTTTTGTTTTCTTTAGCTCCTGTGACTTACATTATATTTTACTTAATCCTTGTTTTTGTCTTTGCCAGTTTGTAAGCTCTGTGACAGCTAAGATTTTTGGTTTCGTTCATAACTGTGTCCCACGTACCTGACAAATAGTAGGTACTCAAAAAATACCATTGAGTGAACGAAAGACTGAATAAAAATCATAGGCTGAAAAGTAATGTATTTTGAAAATAAAATAATTAGAGGAAGCTAAGAAGTAATTGTATTGAAATTAAAGTAAGTTCATTTAAAATACGCAAATGTCTGCAAACATTTAGCTTAACTGCTTGCTCAATGTCTGATGTATCTGTAACTAATTTTTCTTCCATTATAACCCTAAATTATAGTGGCTAAAGTTGGTGTTTTAGAGCAATGTCTTTGTAGATCTTGTGTACATAGTATATTGTAAAAAAAGAAAACAGAAAGTTTCCTGTCTGGAGTGATTCATTATAGGCCTACCATACATGAAATAGCCACATTGCTCTGAGAAATCCAGGATAAGTCTAGTTTTCTTTTTTAATTGTGGTAGAATACATATAACATAAAATTTACTATGTTAATCATTTCTAAATATACATTGTGAAACAGATTTCTAGAACTCTTTCATCTTGAAATCTAAAACTAGACCCATAAACACCACCTTTCCCTCCCTTGTCCTGGTAACCATGATTCTACTTTGTTTTTATGAATGTCTTACCTCACGTAAGTAGAATCATAAGGATTTGTCTTCATGACTGGCTTATTTCACTTACCATAATGTTTCAAAGTTTACCCATGTATTGTAACCCGTGTAGCATGTAACAGGATTTTCTTCTTAAGGCTGAATAATATTTCACCATATGTATGTTTATTCATCCATTGATTGGTATTTGGGTTTCTTCCACCTCTTGGCTACTGTGAATAAGTTCTGTAAACATGGGGGTGCAAATATAATTCTGGCTTTTTTAGCTTAAAATATTTTATACTTTAATTTTTATTTATAGTGTACTTATGTGTCAAATGCTCTACCTCTATTGGGAAAAATTCATTTCATGAATAATTATATAGTTTGAACCTGTGTATCTTAATAAATTTTTAGCTCCTAATGCTATACACATTTCAGAAGTTTGTATAGTAGTTTCAAGTAGATAAAAGGAATGAAATAGATCATAAACTCTGCTTAAAAAAAAACTATGATTTGTGAATGTTTAGCTCAAAAAAAGTGAAATGGTATTTGCTGTTTTCCAAATTCTTAACATCACTGTCACCACAAACTCATCTTTTTCTGACATACCTAATCCAAACAACCTTTGAACAAATGTCCACAATGCTGCTAAACATGTTAAAAACATAATCTTAGTATAGTATTAGACAAATGTTATCTACAAAACTCTGATTAACCAAAACACACACAGAGTCGTGTTCAATTGTTATATGAACATAATGTGTCTGAAGAGTCAATTTAACGATTCCTTTTGGTTGACTTCTTCTGCACCTCTTTATGCTTCTTTTTTTTCCTCTTACCACCTTCTTTGAATCCCGCTGAGAAAATACAGGGATGCCAGTTGCTAGTGACCCAAGGTATATCTTGCTCATCATTATCCACAAAAGTATATTGAGTTACATGTTTGGGGCTGTAGGACTTCGGTGAATAATTGTTGAATGACTTTCTTCTCCAACTGCATTCTTCCACAAAGCCGTCTTCATCTGCCACACCATTTATAAGGAAGGACTTTAACTCACCATCATCGTCAACTTCTCTTTCTTGATCATTCTCAATAATTCTCTGTGTATTTGTATTTCTGCTATTAACAATCTTACCTGAAGCTGTAACAGATATGTAGTTGCTCATCCCACTGTCATCAGATGCCAGGGAGGAGAATGAATTAAGGCCCTCGTGGCCCAGTGAACCATATGGTGTATATCCTGTATCGTATGAAGAAAATCTCTCAAAAACTGGATATTTATTGGAGGTAGCAGAAAAGGATCTTGTACCTCTGCTTCCACAGGAGCTTCTTGGACTATTTAAAAGGTCCTCAAGTGAGTCTTCAAAGAAATGAAATGAAAATGGGTCCCTTTCACCAAAAATTTCTCTAAAGACATCATCTGGCTTACGGAATATGAAGCCATACTCAAAAGAATCATCAAAATGACTTCTGCCTCTACCATTTAATCCTTCTTGGCCATATTTATCATAAATGTCCCGTTTTTCATTATTTGATAATACTTCATATGCCTCAGCTACTTCTTTGAATTTTCTCTCAGCTTCTTCTTTATTTTCTGGATTTTTATCAGGGTGCCATTTAAGTGCCACTTTACGATAAGCCTTTTTAATGTCCTCAGGTGAAGCATATTTCTGCACTTCTAGAACTTCATAGTAATCCACCATGTTTTAACAGATTGTTGGAAGAGGGTGTTCTGGGTCTGAGTCGTGAGAACGTAGTTTCCTCTCAGTTCAAGCTCTCCTGACGGTGGTGGTAGAGGCAGTGACCACAAATAGGCACATTTTTACATTGAAGACACTGTTACTACCATGGGCACTGGTAGGGAACATTAGGATACTGATTATGTGTCAAGCAGAGTTACAAGCTTATGTCAGAAAGGTTTGCATTATGGTGTCATTCTGGGGTTGGGGTAGGAACTAGACCTTCCAAATAGAGCTAGTCCAGAGTCCTACCAGGCCATCCCGACCCTCTTGACTCTTTCTCCTATATTCTCCTGGAAGCCTCAAACAATGTCTCATAAACTAGTGGGACCTGTTGTTGATGGCCACAGCATGCCCCTTGCATAATATGACCTTTAGGCTACTGAGCCTTAATAACTTATTTCCCAATTCTATGTTTTGATTTTGAAAAATGAAGAAATCGTGAACTACGTGAAAAGGTATTCAAGTAGATGACATTTTTGTTTATTTCAGACAAGAGAGAATTCAATAGGAAATACAGACAACTCGATTACAGTGTAATAAGGACTACGATGAGGGAAGCACTGGATGCTAAGCAATCATGAGAAACACCCTAGCCCAGACTGAGGATGTTTCAGGGAAAGCTTCCTGAAGTAGCATAATAAACAAGCTTTCTGCATGCCAGTATTGAATGATTTGAGATGATGGTGTCTATCCACTTCACAGTTTACTACTTACGTAGTTAAAGATTTTGAAAATTATACACTTACATATTCAGTATATATTATTGAATGCCTGCTTTGTGCAAGACACGGTTTTAACCACTGATGTTTAATAGTATTAAACAAGAAATTGTGATTTTCATGGTTTACATTATAATAGAATATAAATAATAAAGAAAACAAAATAATGTGATATGTGCTTCCCCTCAAAAAAAAAGAAAACAGTAGTGTGATTGGGGCAGAGAGCTACTTCAGATTGGTTTTCAGTTCTCTACAGTATATCTACATGTATGTATGAATGGCATACACATGATTAGATTTGCCTGCCATTGAAAATAATAACAATAATGATATAATACTGAACATTATTTGAGCACTCTCTTTAGGTCAAACTCTACACCAGGTGACTTACACATAGTTTCTCATGTATTTGTTAATAGCATTCCAGCAAAAATATTTTGTGCCCATAAGAAACCTGAGGTTCTTAAAGATAAATTTGTCTAAGGCTCCCTAGCTTATTAGTGAACAGTCCGTTATTTGAACTTGGATCTGTCTGATTCTAAATTCTACTCTTTCTACTCTATTGCATTTCTTGAACCAGGATTTAAGAGTTCAGGTTTTAGACATTCTACAAATATGTATTAAGAATCTGTGATACTGGGGCGCCTGGGTGGCACAGCGGTTAAGCGTCTGCCTTCGGCTCAGGGTGTGATCCCGGCGTTATGGGATCGAGCCCCACATCAGGCTCCTCCACTGGAAGCCTGCTTCTTCCTCTCCCACTCCCCCTGCTTGTGTTACACCCTGTCTCGCTGGCTGTCTCTATCTCTGTCGAATAAATAAAATCTTTAAAAAAAAAAAAAGAATCTGTGATACTGATAGGAGTTAGAAAATAGAAAATTCTGCTCTCAAGGAATTTATGTAAGAAACACTGAAAAACTAACTTCAGTAGAGTGTGAAGATATAACACAAGGATTTGCTTCTAATTATTCCCCCTCTCTTGATCTTGGCCCTTCTAGCTGCTGTACCATTTTCTCTGATCTCTTTGCAATAAAACTTCTCAAAATTATTGTCTCTGCTTGATGTTTCTGCTTTCTTCCATCCTATTTTATTGGCACGCTCCAGTTTGGCTTCTAAGACTACTCAGTCTTAACTGAGATATAATTGACATATATGTTTAAGGTGTACAGTATAATGATTTGATATATGTATACATTGTGAAATCATTACCAAAAGAAGTTTAGTTATCATCCGTTACTTCGCATAGTTAAAATTTCTTCTTGTGATAACTTTTCTTTTTTTTCAAGTAAACCCTGTGCCCACTGTGGGCTTGAACTCACAACCCTGAAATCAAGAGTCTCGTGCTCTGATTGAGCCAGCCAGACACCCCATTTTTCTTGTGATAAGAACTTTTAAGATCTTTGTTTTTAGCAATTTTCAAATATGCAATGAAGAATCATTAACTATGGTCACTATGTTATACTTTACATCCCCCAGAACTTTATAACTGGAAGTTTGTACCTTTTGACCACCTTTACCCATTTTGGCTTTCATTTTTTATATTATACTAAAAGTGTTCTCGTGCGGGTCTCCAGTGACTTCTATGTTACCAAATCCCGTGGTTGTCCTTTTGGCCTCCTTGTATTTAGCAGCACTTGACACGGGTGAGCACTTCCCTCTATTAAGACACTTGTTTAACTTCCTAAATACCACATTCCTCTAGTTTTCTTCCTTTCTCCTGTGCTTTTCCTTTTCACACTAAAATAGTAACTAAACTTGATCTAAGCAGTCTCGATAGGTAGTATCCAGTCCCAAAGCTTTAGATACCACATTTGTGCTTCTGAAATCTTTATATATCTAGCCTATTATTTTACCCCGGAACTTCAGATTGCCTATTTGTACTCTTGGAATATCCAATAAATATTGGATATATATCTAGCCTATTATTTTACCCCGGAACTTCAGATTGCCTATTTGTACTCTTGGAATATCCAATAAATATTGGATATCAGTCTTTGCAATTTCATTTAATGGTGCAATCATCCATCCTGTTATTCAAGCCAAAAAACCTGAGAATCCTCTTAATTTCTTTTTTCTTTACTCTCTGCATCTAATCAAAAGGCAGACTGGTTGACTTTTGACCTTCAAAATATATCCCAATGTAATCACCAGGAAATAAAGTCAAATAACAAATAATCTCTGCCTTCCAAAAGTTTATAATAGACTGGCAAACTAATTAGGAATTATGTGCAGTGTCATAGGTATGAAAACAATTAAGCATGGGAGCATTGAGGAGGGGCATTTGCATCAGAATCAGCAAGGATGGAGAATTAGAAGGCTTCCTAGAGTAAGTGATGTTTGAGCTCATGGAAGCAGAGAAAAGCCATTTTAGACAAGAGAACTGTGTTTTCAAAAGTAAATACTGTTAAAGTTCAGACTACATAGCTGGGGCTCTTCAGGTGTGGCTGCAATAATGTTTTTTAAGGATTATTAGGCCGGAGGAATGGACAGGGGCCAGATCATGAAGGGTGCTAAGCTAGAGTTTTAAGTGCATTGTGAAAGAAAATTCTAGGTATATAGTGTTAGTGTGGGAAGCTGGAAAGTTAAGGACAGATCCTGAATTTAAACCTGAGTTGGTTGACAATACCTTTGAGGACATTGAAGCAAAGGACTAGAGGGATCACTTTGGAAGTAGTATAGCTATAGAGGATAAACTAAAGAAGAAGGACAAGATCCAAGAAAGGCAGACCAGTTAGGAGATGTAGTAGTCCAGGTGAATTGAGGAGGGTCTGTACTAATGAAATGGCCCTACTTTGAATCAAATTGGATTTTAGAAATAGGACTCAACATACCAGTTTCGCTACCGACTAATTATGGGACATTTGGGGAAAAAATTGTGTTTTACTTAAATGTAGGTAAAAGTATTGTTAATTTGCATCTGTTAGACTTAAGCTTACTGTGCTAGGAAGTGGTCCAAAATAGAAGGATTGGGTATTCTGGTATTATTTCATCTGAACATAAAAAAAGAGAGAATTGGTTAACTTTTTACATTCAGTTATTTTACTGCCAAGACAGTAATGTAGATAATGTAGTCCAGTGGTCCTAGTTCTGTCTCAGTAATTCTTCATCTTGGGCAAGTTTCTTAACCTTCCTTTGTACCTGTTTTTCTCATCTTTAAATGGACCGTATTGTAATAACATCTACCTCAAGCATTTGTGCTACTATTTGTTTAATGAAGGGAATACCAATAAATAGAAGTGGTTTCAACAAAAAAGTGATAATACTGGCTGTCTCAAGGAAGGGGTACAGGGTAACTTGGGGAAAGATGTGGGAGGAAGGCTTTTCCCTGTAAATCTCTTCTATACCTTTTGAACTTTGATCCATATGAACATGTTACCAGTTCAAATATTAGTTAAAAATTTAGAATTGTACTTAATTCACACAGCTGTATTGATTAAATAAGTTAATACATGTGGAGTACTTAGAATACTTTCTGCAATATAATGAACAGTAAATGTTAGCTGTCATCATTATTATCAATGATGCTGGGATTTGAAAGTATTAAATACACTGTGCCTCTACTATTTCTTGTAATAAGGAAAAATGGAGCTGTATCCTATATTCTGTAAGCTTTGATTAGGACAAGAGTTTGCTGGGACGCCTGGGTGGCTCAGTTGGTTAAGCGTCTGTCCGGCTCAGGTCATGATCCCAGGGGCCTGAAATCGAGTCATGAGTCGGGCTCCCTGCTCAGCAGGAGAGTCTGCTTCTGTCCCTCCCTCTCCCCCTGCCCCTCTCCCTGCTCGTGCATGCTCTCTCTCTCTCAAATAAATAAATAAAATCTTTTAAAAAAAAGTTTGCTTACAGGTGAAGAAAGCTCAGGTAGTTCTACTAAACTCCTAATTGTATTCCTTTTCTTCATAACACTCCATCCCAGTCACTCCACCAGCACGGTCTTATACATGGACAGTTCAACCCATTATCATCTCCTCCTTGTGCCTTTTCTACTTTCAGGAAACACAAACGTCAAGAGTCAAATAACTAAAAACCAAAGTGGGCCAAAAGCTACTATTTGTCAGGAAAGGTCATTCCTACAGGTGTTTGCAAGTAACACTGTAGGGAATCGGATGTTTGGTTGAGGCAGGGGTTGGTCTCAGGATCCCTTTATGCTCTTAAAAATTATTCAGCATCCTCACGTCTCTCCTCCTCCCAAACTAGCGCTTCCCTCAGTACAGAGATAGAGCATTTTAGTGCAGTGTTTTCCAGTGGCAAGCTGTAACCGTAGTAGGTCATGGTGTTAGTTTCCTGAGGCTTCCATAACAAATCACCACAAACATGGTGGCTTAAAATAATAGAATTCTCTCATGGCTCTGGAGGCCAGAGGTCTGAAATCAAGTGTTAGCAGGGCTATATTCCTTCCAAAGGCTCTAGGAAAGAATCTCTTCTTGACCTCTTCAGCTTATGGTGGCTATTGGTGTTCTTGTGGCCACATCACTCTAATCGCTGCCTCCATGGTCCCATTGCTTCCTCCTCTTCTGTTTTCTCGTCTGTCTGAAATCTCTCTCTGCATTTCTCTTATAAGAGCACTTGTCATTGAATTGAGGACCTACCCAGGTGATAAAGGATGATCTCCTCATTTCAAGATCCTTAGTTATATCTGCAAAGACACCTTTTCCAAGCAAATTAACAGGTTCTGGGGAAAATGACGTGGGCGTATCTTTTGGGGGCCACCATTTAAGAAATTGCAGTAATAAAATCATTGTGTACTGAGAAACTTTTTAACGGAATAGTGCAGACAAATATCAGTCATAGAAAGAATAGTATTTAATGAAATTTTTCTTAAAGATTTTGTGTATTTATTTGAGAGAGAGAGTGGGAGGAGAAGCAGAGGGAGAGGGACAAGCAGACTCCACACCGTGTGTGGAGCCCGACGCAGGGCTCCATCCCATGACCCTGAGATCACGACCTGAGCCGAAATCAAAAGTCAGACACTCAGTTAACTGAGCCACCCAGGCACGCCTAGTGAAATTTCTATATATATCATATTTATATGTCTGTGTATACTAGGTTACCATGTAAAATATACTTCTTACTGTGTCTTGGTTTTAAAAGGTTGAAATCCACTATCTACTAGAACTGCATTATTTCACAGGTAAAGAAATAGTGCAAAGGAATTATGTAACATGTCAAGATCACATAGATCATAGAACTGGCACTTTTTTCTGCTATACCATGCCACCTTTAACTCTTTGTCTTAGATTGCCTTTCAGAGTGCACGTTTATTTCCCTCATTTTTCTCTATACTTAACTCATTTTCTTTTTTTACTTTTTAAGATTTTATTTATTTATTTGGCACAGAGAGAGAGAGAGACAGCAAGAGAGGAAACACAAGCAGAGAGAGTGGGAGAGGGAGAAGCAGGCTTCCTGCTGAGCATGGAGTGGAATCTGAGGCTCAATCCCAGGACCCTAGGATCATGACCTGAGCCGAAGACAGACGCTTAATGATTCAGCCACCCAGGAGCCTCCCCTCCCTTTTTCTTCTTATTATAAAAATTTCAACATGCAAGTAGATAGAGTTACTGTACATAGTGGACTCCCATGTACCCATCACCCAGCTTCAGCAGTTAGCAACTCATGGCCAGTCTTCTTTCATCCAAATGCCCTTTCATGCTCTCCCCAATCCACCCCACTCCCATGTTATATTGAGACAAACCCAGATTGTATCACTTCGTCAGTAAGTATTTCAATTTATATCTCTAAAAGGTAAGGTTCTTCCTTTTTAACATAACCACAGGGGTGCCTGGGTGGCTCAGTTGGTTAAGCATCTGCCTTTGGCTCGGGTCATGATCCCGGGGTTCTGGGATTGAGCCCCACATTGGGCTCTCTGCTCAGCAGGGACCCTGTTTCTCACTCTCTCTCTGCTGTTCCCCCTGCTTGTGTGCACACTCCCTCTCTCAAATAAATAAGTAAATAAATAATTTAAAAAATAACAACCACAACACTATTATCACACCTTAAAGAAGTACACATTACTTCCATAATACCATCAAATATGCAATTATTATCCAAATTTCCAATTTTTTTCATAAATGTAATAAACAGTATGAGTAGATACTTGTTTTACAATTTGTTGCTTGAATCAGGATCCATATAAGGTTCACATAGTACAACTGATTGATAATAATTTTTAAGGTTTTCTTAATCTACAGATTCCTCTTTCCATCTCTTACCACCCCTACCTGCTATAAAATTTATGTGGAAGAAACAGAGTTGTTTGTCCTGTAGTGTTTCCCATGTTAGGACTTTGTTGATTGCATCCCTGTGTTGTCCTTTGGCAAGTTCCTCTATCCTCTGTATTTCTGTAAATCTCTTCCCTCATCTTTGTTAAGCTTTCAATGTATATAGACTGGGTATATTCCCTAACATGTATTCTGTACATTTTCTAAAGCTAGATTCCAGGACATACTTGTTTTTCCTTTTTCTCATTTTTCACTATTCTTAACTGTATTTTCATACTGCCTAGAAACCTTTACCATTCTGTCTTTTTAATCATCCAAGAAGCTATAATTTTTTTCAATAATCCTCTGTAAATTTAATTCACTTAACATTTAAGACTCCTAACTCACCAAATGTATAGACCTCATTCATACTACATAATCCCTACAAAAACCTTTAACTTGATCCAGACATCACATCCTCCTGTTGTAGCGATTGTATGCTCACAAGAAGATTGTATAGTACTGATTGTGTTGTTGGCATCAACAGAGAACACCTACTGAGTAACAGGGTGGAGGGATAAGAGCAAAGATTTTGGAGTTTAATAAACCTAGGTTTGGGGGGGCCTGGGTGGCTCAGTCAGTTAAGCATTTGCCTTTGGCTCAGGTCATGATCCCTGGGTCCTGGGATCAAGCCCCACATAGGGCTTCTTGCTTCTTGCTCAGTGGGTAGTCTGCTTCTCCCTCTGCCCATCCCCCTGCTGGTGCACTCGCTTGCTCTCTCTCAAATAAATAAATAAAACCTAAACAAAAATAAAAACAAAAAACCCTAGGTTTGAACTCCAGCTTTTCCAGTAAGGTGTAACATGGGTTCTTTGAGTCCAATTCCTTGTTTGTAAAAAAGCAATGATGATGGCAATTAAAATCGTAATTCCGTAATTTGGTATACATGCAAAGCCTTTAACTGTCTGATCCTTACCTTTCTAATCTTTTCATCTTCATCCAGCAACACTGACCTGAAACTCTCTTTTCCCCCCTAAACACACACACACACACACACACACACAAACACACGCACAGTGCCTTCTATGCCTTCCCTTTCGTAATCTCATTCATAATACCTTCCAGACCCATTTCTCTTTCAATTGACTGATTTTTTTTTTTAAAGATTTTATCTTTAAGTAATCTCTACACCCAGCATGGGGCTCTTATTTACAATCTGGAGATCAGGTCACATGCTCTACCAACTGAGCTGGCCAGGTGCCCTTCACTTGACTAATTCGTATTCAGAGTAGGCATCCCCTACTTCTACACTCCCACACCAACACCTTTTGTGTGCTGCTCTGTGTTCCCCAGAGCACTATATGCCTATCTTTGTCCTTGTACCCATCCCACAACATTGTATTAGTCTCTATGCTCTCGAAAAACCTTGTGAATGAATCCACCATGGCGTTCACCATGTAGTGTTACAATGTCGTTTTGTCTCACCTCCACTAGACTGTATTCTTTAAAGACCACAGCAAATAGTCCTCATTCTTATGTTTTTTTCTACCATGTGTTCCAGTCACATACTTAAATCTATTGAATGAATGCTAATAATAGTGTTTGTTGTATACCACGATTAAGCATTTTTCATATATGATTTAACCTAGCTCCAACATTTCCGAGATTAAATGAGATAGCATGTGCATATTTTCTCATACTTCACATATTCTCAATAAAATGTTAATTTTCTTTTTTTGCATTTTAGGATACAGCTTCACACTACCTCTGTGAAATACCCTTACCCCTTACTTGCTTTTGTTTGTTGCCTTCTTTCCGTTCCCATAGTTCCTTATTCATACCATAGTCATACTCTATGTATATATCCCTCTATTAAACTGCAGTAGACTAAGTTGCTAAGGGTAAAAATGATCTCATTCCTGTATTCCTAGGGCCCAACACAGGTCCTGACTGGCACAGAGGAAGGACCATATAAATGTTGAAGGAGATACTAACTTGCATTTTTCTAGAGCATCTAACTGCTGGAGATAGATAAATGTATACATACTGTGAGGACTTTCTAGATTATTGTTCCATTTCACTTTATTTTTCCTTCAGGATGCATGTCATGTTCTCAGCGAAGGTACTCCCTCCAGCCCATCCCAGAGAGGAGAATTCCAAACCGATACTTAGGCCAGCCCAGCCCCTTTACACACCCACACCTCCTCAAACCAGGTAAGCCCTTTTAACTATAGTAACTGTCTCTCTCTTTAGATGTTTTACTTAGAACTGTGCTACCCCATAGAACTTTTTACAGTGATGTAAATGTTCTAGGTCTTTGCTGCCCTGTGCAGTAGCCACCAGCCACAAGTGGTTACTGCATACTTATAACGTTGCTAGTGCAACTGAAAAACTTAATATTTTATTTTAGTTAATTTTAAACTTAAAAAGGTACATGTAGCTACTGGTAGTATGCTGATGGCACTATCTAGAGCAGCAAATAAGATTCAGAATTATCAATGAAAAGTATGTATTTCAGGATATTTTAAAAGAAAAGTTACATTACTATCTAAGACAGTTGCTAGATCAATCAAACAATTGATTCCTTGTGATCTGCTATGTTAAAGACATTTTAGAAAACATGTTTTTCTTGGGGCGCCCAGCTGGCTCAGTCAGTGGAGCATTAGACTCTTGATCTCAGGGTTGTGAGTTCTAGCCCCATGTTGGGCATGGGGCCGACTAAAAAAAAGAAGAAAGAAAGAAAACATGTTTTTCTTGAGAGTCATAAATGCTCATTTCATTTAACATAAATATTGCAATGTAGATTACACTAGATTTCCAGATTGATTTTCATAGCTTTGAGAGGTGATAACAATGATAAAAAGGCAGTTAAGGGGTGAACTTTGGTAAATGAATGCCATCCCAAAGAGGTAGGTAGGGCAAAACAAATGCTTTGTAGAAAAAGCAGTCAGATTTTCAAGGGAAGTTAATTGTTGCCACTGCCTTAGGAAGTTAAATCTGTATTTACTATGTAAGCATATATACCAATAATCTAAATTGCCTTTAGAAATACGTTACTCTTTCACTATCTCCACTCAGTGAATGATACCAGTGTGTCTCTCAGTGAGGGCTTCCTTTTGCTGATTCTTCATCAGACTGGAATTCCTGCTGGGAAATCGGCTGAGACTCAGGAAATGCAGCTCACCACTGAAACACACAAGAAATCAGAGTTTTTCAAAGCTGTAAGGTAAGCTTACTAGCAATCCAGTTAGTAGTAGTTTAAGTATTTCTCTAACCTGTCAACCTACCTGTAGCCTCATTAAAAAAAAAAAAAAAAA
>NW_024424564.1:49176026-49227734 GCF_017311325.1 Ursus maritimus
AAAAAAAAAAAAAAAAAGTCGAATTGACATTGAGTTTTACCAGCTTTGAAAATTATTGATTTCTCGTGGTGAGATATTTTTACGTGGTGAGCTGCATTTTCTAGGCCTTGAAACTAGTAATCATTACTGTCAAGATGATGGCCTCTGTATCCAAACTGTTGGCCATGTTATGTTATGTGCATGATAACTGTATAAAAAATTATTTTAAGTAATTATATACACATACATATTCATAAATACATGTATTATGTTCATATCAGCGATGGGGGAAAAGAGATGTCTGTCTTAATTTTTGCTCTTCTGGACATAGGGTTTTAGACATTGGGGTAAGAAGGAATAGAAGTAGATGGAATTTTAAAACAGAATCCTCAGTGTTAAACCAGGTATACAGTTGTTGGAGGCAAAAACTATATAAGTATCCAAAGTATTAATCATTTGTCTTTTTCCATGTACACATGAAAGTGTTAAAGTGATTATGGAGTGGAGAAAGAGTAAATTATTGAGAAAAAATAAAAGGCATATAATATTTTTTTAAAAATTTCTTTCACAGAGGCAGTCATTCTGTTAGTTTGGAGTATAAAATTATATCATGATACTTGGTTTGCTTCAAAGTGTTTCATGTTTGGCGTAGCTATTTTCCTAGTACTTGTAAGTACTTAAAACTTTTGGGAAATATCTCATCCTTTCTCTAATTATTACACAAGGTCCATATATATTATAGAAATATTAGAGAATACAGGTAAAAAAAAATTTTTTAATTACTTGTAATTCCACCACTCATAGGAAACCACTATTGAGATTTTGGTATATGTATCTTTCTAGATTTATTTTTTATATAGAACTCTGTGTGTGTGTGTGTGTGTGTATACACTTTGTATACCAATCAATTATTTCCTAAAAATAAATTCTTAGAAATAAAATTACTGGGTCAACTCTTTCTGAATTTTGGGGAGCTATTTCCTCTGGATTTCTCCTGGCCATATCCACCCAAGTTTCCTGAAGCAAGAGTAACCTGGAAAATATTCAGTAGAATGGCTCAGAGATAAAGGATTCTGATCTAGCTGTGCTACTACTGCTTGAGATGGAAGTAAAAAATCAGACTGACTCCCCCCAAGGTCTTCCTAGTGATTTCTAAAACTTATTTCCTTTAAGTATGTATGTATGTATGTATGTATTTATTTATTTATTCATTTATTTATAAGTAATCTCTATGCCTAACATGGGTCTTGAACTCACAACCCCAAGATCAAGAGTCACATGCTCTACTGCCTGAGCCAACCAGGCACCCCCCCCCATTTCTTCTTTTTTACATTGCCATCCCGGTGCTAAGGACTGTGTCCGTAGAGACAGAAAATGTCAGTTCGTCCTCCTTGATCACTAATATGTCCACCACTTATCACCCAAGCGGGAAAAAAGGATTCCATGCGGGAAGGCAAGTGGCCTTCTGAGCTATATAGTGTTATGAACTATGAATCCACTTTTTATAGTATCTGTGCAAATAGATACTTACATAGTTCCTGGACATTGCCACAGGAGTAATGCAAAACACAACTCACATAAACACTGCAACTTATCAGAGAATAGGAAGAATTACTGCCTAATGAATCATTATTTCCAAGAACCTATATTTCTAACATTGTTACATTCCTTGGCACAATTAATTTTGAAATACATGATATAGTGTGTAGTGCTTTAAGAAAGGGCTATTCAGAGTTGGGCTTGTCAGAATGACTTGTCTGACATATCCAGAACCACTTGTTTTTCTTTCAACTACAGTATTGAAGAGATTCTTTGGGAAGTGTTCAGAATACAGCTGTGTGGCCCACAATTGGAGGGAATGCTTTTACCATTTGCCTGTTTGTCCCTTATTGTCAAACATAATGGCTGAGGCTATGCAGTTACTGTCAAGTAAAATATTTAAAATGATGAAAAGGTTGGTTCTAGAGTGGGTGCTAGATAATAATTCTTGAATCTTCTTCCCTTAGAAGTGTCAAAACCAATTAGGTTTCCATCTTTCAGTCATAGTTTAGTTGTAGTTCTGCCTTGAGCAAGGGATGAATTTCTTTTTAAGTTTTGTTAAAATGGTTGACTTCAATATCTAAAAGATCAAGATTTATTTTGGTGGGGTAAGATTTTTATACTGTTTAGAATATTAAAATATATGTCCAAGAAATGACAGAAATTCCAGGTAGTCTGAATCTGCCTAGACCACTGGGTGAGGTTTTTAAAAATATACATACATGCCATGATCCTGTAGACTTACTGAATCAGAATCTCAAGAATTCAGAAGGGCTTAGGCCGTGTGTTTTGAAGAACTCCCGGGTATTTCTGATGCACACCACTTGACTAATGGGTACTCATTCAGGTGGGTGCATGAGATGCCTAAAGCCAGATCTTTGGCCACAGGCCACGTTTTGAAGCAAAGTGTGCCTTCCCCATGCCTCTCTTACGTCCTCATCCCCAAACACTCAGTTCTTAAATTCATTCATAGCTTTATCATCACCACCATCACATGTTTACTGAATGATGACTTGACGTTTATGTAGCCATTTCAAAACACTTTTTATAGGTTACACCTGATGAGCAGAACAGTAGTATAAAAATGTTTTGTACTCTAGAGGGGCACCTGGGTGGCTCAGTTGGTTAAGCGTCTCCCTTCGGCTCAGGTCATGATCCCATCATCCTGGGATTGAGTCCCACGTTGAGCCCCATGTCGGGCTGCCTGCTCAGTGGGGAGTCTGCTGCTCCCTCTGCCTCTGCCGCTACCCCTGTTCATGCTCCCTTGCTCTCTCTTTTTCTCTCTCAAATAAATAGATAAAATCTTACCAAAAAAAAAAAAAACAAAAACATTTTGGGACACCTGGGTGGCTCAGTTGGTTAAGCCTCTGACTTCAGCTCAGGTCACGATCCTGGGGTTCTGGGGATGGAGCCCTGCATCGGGGTCCCTGCTCCACAGGGAGTCTGCTTCTCCCTCAGCCTGCTGCTCCCCCTGCTTGTGCTCTTGATCTTTCTCTCTCTCTGTCAAATAAATAAATAAAATCTTAAAAAAAAAAAGTTTTATATTCTAGAGATTTTAAATTTAAGTTCAGGGTCTACTTTTTTTAATAGATATTTCACCATGACGTCTACCTGTGGTTTGTTTTTTTTTTTAAGATTTATTTATTTGAGAGAGAGAGAGTGCACACGTATGAGCAGGGGTAGGGGGAGAGGGGCAGAGGGAGAGAATCTTCAAGCAGACTCCCACTGAGTGCGGAGCTTGGGGGAGGGGGGGCTCAATCCCACAACCCATGAGATCATGACCTGAGCCAAAACCAAGAGTCAGAGTCTTAACTGACTGAGCCACCCAGGCGCCCCTACCTATTTTTTAATAAAGTAAAATATTTTCTTTTCTCACTTCCTGTGTACCTATGAAATTTAAAAAATAACCACATATTTGTACTGATTGTGCATTTTCCTCTTGTCTTCACTTTCTGAAGTAGATTTTAATGCAGAATAAAGACTGAAGTGGTTACATATATAAATTTACAGGTGAAT
Organism: Ursus maritimus; assembly: GCF_017311325.1. NCBI lineage: Eukaryota > Metazoa > Chordata > Mammalia > Carnivora > Ursidae > Ursus > Ursus maritimus. The sequence continues at coordinate 49,179,561 of NW_024424564.1, forward strand.
AAACCTATATATTTAATCTGTATGTGTGGTGTTTGTTGATTACTCATTTCAAGTTACCATTATACTGATTATTAACTTATAGAAATTCCATAAACTGCCATCTAGTGCAGAATTATGGAGCATTTCTCCATTTTTTAATGCTAGGAGAAAAGAATATTTGAGATATAATAATTCCTGGGGTTTAAATACTGATACATTAAAAATAAATGACTTTTCTATTTCTCTTTAACCTTTGTGCATGTTTCTCATTCATATTGAGAAATTCTCTGAAGTAAAGATTAGCAAGAATCTGCTCTAGACAAGAATCAGGAATCTTAAAAAGAACTGAATAATAAAAAGCTTCTGAATCACTTGAGACAATTCTTATTGTGGGAGAAAGCCAAAGACTTGCAAGGGTTCTATGTAAATCATTACTTTAATAGGGATAGTGGTTGTCCATGTAAATTTTACTCTTTCAGTGTCCTCCCTGGCTTTGAATTACCAGAATGACAACATCTTTAAGTGTAATTCTTTATGTTGGTAATAATTATATCTAATATTTATATAGTGCTTACCATTCCAAGTATTTTAACTTATTTAATCCTCCTGACAACTTTGAGGAGTAGTTGCTATTATTATCTCTATTTGACAGATGAGAAAACTGAGTCATAAAGCAGTTTGGTAGCTTTCTCCAAGTCACTCAGTAAGTTGTTGAGCCAGGATTGCAACTCACAAAAGTCTGACTATGAGTCCATACTTAACCACAAAACAAAACGAAACACTTGTGCCAAAGAATACTATCTGGAATTTCTGGAAAGTCTGTTTTTGTCATAAGGTTTTTAATAAGAAATTCACCTGAGGGAAGTCTTAGTGTAAAAGGTATTTCAAGTTTAGAGTAGTATGCTTTTTTGAATGGGGCGAAATTTACATATCATGCATTGCACAGATCTTAAATTTACATATCATGAATTGCAATTCAGTGAGTTTTGACAAAGGTAGACGCCAATATAACCCACACACCTCAGTCAAGATATAGAACGTTTTCATCATCCCAGAAAGTCTTCTCCCCTCCAGTCAGTCCCCCCCTCCATCCTTAACCATTGCTCCAGTTTCTATCAACATAGATTGTTTTACCTCTTCTTGGAATCATACAGTATGTACCCTTTCTGTCAGGCTTGTTTTCCTCAATATATGCAAATAAAATCTATTTTCAGTATTTTTTTATTGTTTATTTGGTCATTTCATTTTTTTCAGAATCTTTGTTTTACTTTATAAAGGAAACATTAAATTTTATCCCCATTCTCCAGCTACATAGTAATAGATCAGTTTATAAACTACTTTCTTGCAGACAATACCTAATATTAAACAGAATTCATTTTAGGAACGCTGGTTCAAAATCAGACCATATTAAAATCCTAATCTAGTTATTTTTGGGAAATAATTAAAATACATACCTAAATTGTAGTAAAGACTTGCATCTTTCCATCCATTTTCAGTCTTTGTAAAATTTGCCTCTTTGGGTTTTCTGCTTGGCTGATTAAATATGAAGAACATTTTTCTTATTCTCTTGAGAGGTCCAATCCTGAATGTCCTAGAAGAGCTTTTCCTCTTAGCTGTAGAGTGTCAGAATTGATTGAGACTTTGCTATTTGCAGAGTCCAGATTGTGACATGTAGGCATTTGATTGGTAAAGAAGCTTGTTAGAATAGCCCCTCCAGCCTTAATTGATTCCACATGGTAAAATACTAACTTTGTTCCTTACTGCATTACAATATGACAAAGTTACCAGAATGTCTATTCAAATACAGTTTTATTGGAAGAAATTCAGGCCAGATTGACCATTACAATTGTTAGTTTTATGATCAAAGACCATAACAACTGCCAGGTTTACCTGTAGGGTTAAAGTTCATTACTTTATCACAACTTTGTTATTTCCTCCTTCAAATAAGAAAAGATGTCTTTTTTCCTTGGATAATTTTTTTCATGACCAAAGAGTTCTTTGTTACTTTGGGATTTCAGAAGTTTGGAGGCATTTAGTTAATGATCACTCTACAGCATTGATGATTCGTAAGCTTAGGAAAATGTAGCCAGTGTTTTAAATGTTTCTCACGTGGTCATTTGTATGAAATTGGATTTAGGAGGGAGAGGAATATCTTGAAGGAGGTAAAAGATAGTTTTCCAATCCTGTTTTGATTTCCAAACAATTGTATCTTTTCAGAAGTTACTTTCCAGTATATCTCTGTATATGCTTTGTTATTAATGAGAACAGGAAAGAACACATAAATTAAGGTCATTAAAATTGTGAATTTTCTTATTTCCCAAAATTAAAAAAAAAAAAAAACACAGAGAATGAATTGATTTCTAATTTAGTTTTAGTACGTGGACTATAGCTGTGAAGAAACCAAAAGCAAAGCACGGGAAAGGGAGAAAGGAGAAAACAAAAAGGAAAGGTTGGATGATCCACCAATTATAACTAGCCTCTGCTTTTATTAAAGAGTATTTACTCCTTGGGTACATTGGGAAATTTCCAGTGTTGGGTAACAGTGGCAGATTTAACATGAATAATTATCAGAGAGAGAAATAGTTAAGCTTTTCCTGAGCTCTGGTACAAAGTTCAGTATTCTGGCCACGAGCCCTAGAGGACTCTTAGCCAGCTCAATCTGGGGAAGAAAGAAATGCAGTGTGAGCTCTTCTACGACTGACTCTGTTGGCTTCCTTATCTTATTTCTTACCAACTTCATCAATAAAGTATAGATTTTTTTTCTCTTGTAGATAAATAAAAGTTAATATTTTATTAATGGAATGCAAACTATAGAGTTTGCTGGAGAGATAAACTCTACGTAGGTAAAACAACTAGGCTGTTCCAAGGCAATGATAAACAACTGAGTTACATGTACTGAACATGAGTATTAAGAAAATTCAAAGATCTTTGACCCAGCAATGTCTGTCCTGGGACTATCCCATAGAACTAAAAGCACCAGTACATAAGGCATAAAAGTACCAGGATATAAGTACAAAGATGTTTATAAAAGCTGAATAGAGTATACATGCCCACCGGTATAGAAATGGACCAATAAGTTATGATACATCACCCCAAGAAGTATATGGAGACATCAAGCAGAGTGAATCGAAGCTATGTAAGATGACTTGGGAGGGACTTCTATAAGGTGTCACTGTGATAGAAAAGCAAGATACAGAAGAATGTGTAGTATCCCATGTTTGTAAAACACTAGTGACCAAAAAACCCTAAATGCAAGTATATGAGTATTGAGAAAAATAGGAAAGGATACATGCTAGAATACCAGTGTGGGTGAGGTATTCATGTGGGTAAAAGGAAGAAAGGGAAGTGACGAATCAAACAGCAAAGGAAAAGGGGGAAAATATTTATTGAAAGAGTTCAGTATGATGTGATTACATTTATACACAACTGTAGGATATATATGTATATATATATATATATATATATATGAAACAATTTCATATATATATATGAAACAATTAACTTAAAAAAATAATTCAGAGGGACAAATCAATATGACCTGGGCTCATCAGGAAAGCCTTTTGAATGAGAGGAGTCTAAAAACAAACATGCATTGAGCCTGAAATCTTGAGAGTGGAATTGCTATGGAGGGAGAAGAGATTTTGGAAAAGGACACATTGTAAGCAAGGTAATAGGGAAAGAACAGATTGGACCTATGTAAGACATAAGAAGGAATTAATTTCGGAATAATTGGAGAAATGGTAAGAAAAAAGTTGGCTGAAGACCATATATTATGTGATGTGACCAAAGAATCATTAAATACCATGTATTACGTGATTTCATTATATGAAATCTCTACAATAGACAAATCCATAGAGACAGAAAATAGATTAGTGGTTGCCAAGGGCTTGGACAGATTGGGAAGAAATGGGGAGTGACTACTAATCGGCACGGGTTTATTTTGGGAGTGTTGAAATACTCTAAAATTGATTTTTGTAATGTTTGTACAATTCTGTGAATATACCAAAAACCATTATATTGTACATTTAAGTGGGTGGATTGTATGCTATGTAAATAATATCTCAAGCTGTCTTTTAAAAAGTTGACCAGATAAATTGGAGTCACCTGGTAGAGAGGATTAAAATCTACTTAAGAGTTTGAATTTGATCTAATGGACAACAAAGAACCATTGTAGATTATGAGTATGGAACAGACTGCCCGTGATTGCTTTTTTATCCTTTTTCTCTTTATTTGGGATTTTAATTATGAGAGTATATACTCATTGAATTCAGATAATATTAAAAAGCATGTTAAAAAGGGGTACCTGGGTGGCTCAGTGGGTTAAACATCCAACTCTTGGTTTCAGCTCAGGTCATGATCTCAGGGTTGTGAGATCAAGCTCCATGTTGGGCCCTGGACTGGGCGTGGTATCTGCTTAGATTCTCTGTCTCCCTCTCCCTTTGCCCTCTGCCCCCCACTGGTGCATGTTTTCTCTAAATAAATAAAAGCATGTTGAAAAGGAAATCTCAGTCTTAACTCAGTCCCCATAGTTACCACTATAAAATTTGGGATTCCTTTCTTTTTTTTTTTTTTTTTAAGATTTTGTTTATTTGAGAGAGAGCATGCACGCATGAGCAGGGGGAGGGGCAGAGAGAAAGGAAGAGGCAGACCCCTCACCGAGCAAGGAGCCCAATGCGGGGCTTGATCCCGGAACCCCAGGATCATGACCTGAGCCAAAGGCAGACACCTAACCAACTGAGCCATCCAGGCGCCCCAGAAATTGCGGTTTCTTTCTAATTCTTTTTTCTCTCTCTCCTTTGTTTTTGTTTTTTAATAATTGGGATCATATTATCCATCCTGTACTGTAAATTTTTCATACAGCAGTATTTCATGACTATCTTTCCATACTTGGATATGGAGACTGGCTACTACAGGCAATAAATATAGTAATCCACATCATGAAGTCAATGTAAAGATTAAATGAGTTGATACCTATAAGTAATTAGAATAGTACCAGACACATAAGAAGCATTCAGTAAGCATTAGGTGGTGTTTTACTATTATTATTGCTAAGTGTAGGCTGAGGGATGCAGCTTTCATGAGTGATTGTTTTAGTAGTTCTTTTGTTTTGCTACCTAAAGTGAAAGCACACATAATTTGGATAACAGAAGGGAAACACTCACCCAGTCACCACTGGGCTAGCAACCAGGCAGTCTTCTGGGTACTAATATTGAGAACTGATATGTAATACTTCATAACACAGGTTCCTAATATGAGTTTTGTGAGTGGGTGTAAGTGAATCAGACACTCTTGAAATTATATGTCAAAAGTTTGTAGTTTAGTAGATAAAGTTTAGTAAACAATGAATCTATAGCTTTATTTATTTTTTAAGATTTATTTATTTATTTCTTAAGATTTATTTATTTGAGAAAAGAGTGCTTGTGCCTGAGCAAGAGGAGGGGCAGAGGGAGAGGGAGAGAAGCAGACTCCCTGCCAAGCACGGAGCCCCACCCTGAGCTCCGTCCCATGACCCTGAGATCATGATCTAAGCCAAAATCAAGAGTCAGAAGCTTAAGCAACTGAGCCATAGCTTCTAAAGATTCTCTAGGGAGTCTTCATTCCTTAAGAACCACATTCTTTATCAAGTTTGCTTCTCATGACAGCCCCAAGAAGTAGATAATATTATTAGAGTTTTTTGAAAGTACAAAGATGGCCCCACTTGGAAAATACAAAGATTTTCGCTCAGGGAGGGAACCCTGAAGGAGGTTATGTGTACCCAGCTCTACTGTTAATACAAAGTAGAGAGTGAAAAGTCTTATTAGAAAGGTATTACTATGCATTGGAAATTCAGAAAGAAAAATTTATTTTAGCTCTTGAAATTGGGGGAAGCTCTTTGGCCTTAAACTCTATTATGTTAAAAACCATACATCATTTAACAAATATTTATCAAATGCCCACTATATTCCAGTTGTTATTCTAGGCTCTGGGAATGTAACATTTAACAGACAAAAATCTGTGTCCTCATGGAGCTTACATTCTTTCAGGAAAGTCATACACGGATAATGTCATCTTTCTCACCTTTTATGTTGATACTTCAGGTCAGCCTTAATTATATGCCTAACAATGCCTTCCACATAATAATGTTCAATAAATATTTGATTGAATGAGTAAAAGAATGAAAGAGCTCATAAGGGGTCATGATCCCAGTTTTCTAGCAGGACCACATTTAACTATCATTTCTTCCAATCTTTTTGCCGTGGAATAGAGAATTTGAAACCTGGGTCATCTCCTTAATTCCCCATGTGCTATGAGGAGATTTGGCATAAATTGAAGAAGTGAACTTGGTTGTCTCCATCTAATAGTAAGCTACCTTAGAAGTACTTTGGCACTATGTAAATGCAAAACATCACTGTTATTTGTCATTTCTAGGAGAGGTGACGCCAGGACTATCTCAAGTGGAATATGCGCTTCGCAGGCACAAACTAATGTCTCTGATCCACAAGGAAACACAGGGACAGAGTGGGACAGACCAGACAGTGGTTCTGCTGTCCAATCCTACATACTACATGAGCAATGATATCCCCTATACTTTCCATCAGGACAACAATTTCCTGTACCTCTGTGGATTCCAAGAGCCCGATAGCATTCTGGTCCTTCAAAGCCTCCCTGGCAAGCAGTTACCAGCACATAAGGCCATGCTTTTTGTGCCTCGGAGAGACCCTAGTCGAGAACTTTGGGATGGCCCACGGTCTGGCACAGATGGAGCAATCGCTTTAACAGGAGTGGACGAAGCCTATACACTGGAAGAATTTCAACATCTAGTACCAAAATTGAAAGGTAACAAATGGGAGCAGAAGTCAGATCACAGGCCAGATTTGGGATTAAGACCTTCCTTGCCTATTTAGGCAAAGTTCTTCATTTTCTAAAATGATTATCGTAGCAGCATTTTCTTGAGCACCGTGAAAGGATCATAAATCTTTTCCACAAGACTTAAAGTAGAGAATGAGCGTGGGTCACTCTTCAAGATTACTGACCAGTCCATTGACCTCTGACCACTGCTTATTACTTCTGCCAACTCTTCAAAAAGAAACAGTTTTCTCAAAGAATGATCAGTGCATCACCAGCATCAGAATTGGCACATTAGAAATACAAGTACATAATAAATAATTGGAAATATAAAATCTTAGGGCTCCCACTCCATACCTACTAGATCAAAATCTGACTTTAAACAGGATTCTCTGGTGATTCATACAGTACACAACTGAGTCCATGCCCCTCAAAATAGTCATTTTCTCTACAGTTATTCTGGTAAAATTATAATCACTCATAATGTTTTAGGATTCCTTTTCTGGAACTTTTCAGAACCTACACTACATTATAAACTCTCTTTAGTGATTCTTGTAAATCTACAGCTCTGGGAAGCATTTTATTTTTTGAAGTGTCCAAAAGTCACTTAGAGCCAAATTTGGTAAATAAGATAGCTGATCAAGTTGGAAAGTACTAATTTTAGACAAAATATGTATGGTTGTAAAATTATAGTCTGTTTTTCTTATATGGTTTATAAACCATTTCTGAAGTCAGAATTCTCTAAAAGGGAATTCCAAAATTGTTTCCAATGATCACAGAATTTATTGGACTTGTTTCCTGCAAAGGCTCCTTTGAAAGAAAATACTCATTTGAATACGCAAGTTCTAATATGTTTGAATTGTTTTCATTGCTTTATGCACATATTCTTTATTTTACAGAGATAATCACTTAGCTAAATTAGTGACACTTTTTTATATCTTCAAAGTCTCCATAAATGTAGGACACAGAATCATTTTCGTTTTAGCTTTTTTTTTAATTAGTCACTAGCTGTCCTCTTCGACAGTGTAATTTCATCAACCCAATATTGTTAAATAAAACCTTAGACCAAATGTATTTCTCAAAAGAACTTCTCATTTATCATTCTTAACGTTAGTAGTTTACTAGATAAAAGTAGTACGCAAAGGAAAAGATTCATGAAATCATATTTATTTAAAAGTTTAAAAACCCAAAAAAGTTGGGCAATGATTTCATACACTAAGAACAGGTAGTAGAGGTGGTTTTACTGTTTTGAAAGTACAATTAAATTTCTATTAAAAATAAGATTAGCGTTTGACATGTAATATACACTTAAAATCATTTTTATTTTAAAATGAAAATATTTAGGAGATTGTATCACTAATATATAACCATCAAAATTTTAGGATTTCTCCTCTTCTGTCCCAAATACTTTGTATAAAACATACAACCCTTCAGATTCCAGTTGTTGGGAATGATGCTCTTAGGCCGCATCAGGAAAAAAGAAAGGGATGGATGGAGACCTGGTGTAAGTGGGAGCATTTTCATCATGGGCCTTCACATCTTATGTCTCAGGCATATATAGACCAATTCCTTGGGTCTCTAGAGTTAAAAGGAGAATGTGGTTGTCTAATGAGAATATATGGCAGGTGGGAAAGGAAAGGCTTCCTGGATAAGTGTGGGTTAGCACACATTATCCACTAGAGTGTTTCCATAGCCATGAAGAATTGCTCCTAAGTGGGATAATAACCTCCTTTCACGAACACTGAGATTGGAAAGGAAGAGAATACTTTTAACCAGGAGGTCAAGATGTGAGTATTTTTTTCTGTCCTCTTATGTTCAGTTATTCAACAGTGCCTCTAGCTCAGTTACAGTGTGGAGTTCTTTAATGTTTAATAAATAATGAATGAAATCAGAGCTGGAGAAAAAGCTTTAGTCCCATCTACCATCTTTATAAGGAACCTTGAAGTTTGGGGGCAGAAAAGCTGTATATTCGGTGTCAGAATATATTGCCATTTGCAGGGAATAGCCTTTTCAATACTACATAATCAAACCCTTCAGTTGCTTCAGTCCTGAGAGAGTTTTTGCTAAACCCTTCAGAGTTATATGTCACAAGTTTTATAGTTTTGACTCTAGTTCAAGTCACTATGACAGTTGATATTTCTTGTTGCTGTTAGTTTTATTTAAAATTTTTTTTCCTGCTCATTTTAAGATGAGACCAATATGGTCTGGTATGACTGGATGAGGCCCTCTCACGCACAGCTTCACTCTGACTACATGCAGCATCTGACTGAGGTCAAAGCCAGGAGCAAGAATAAGGTTCGCGCTGTCCAGCAGCTGGTACAGCGCCTCCGGCTGATCAAATCTCCTGCAGAAATTGAACGAATGAAGATTGCTGGGAAGCTAACATCACAGGTATGGTTCCTATTGAAAAAGTTTTTCCAAATTAAAAAAATCTAAGTTCTTAGGGCTTGGTGGGCACCTTGAGATACCCAATGCAGTAATCGTAGATGAGCATCTACTTTCTACTTCAGTGTTTAGTGAACATGTCTAGAGACTTGCTCAATACCTCGCAAGGCAAGATAAATTCTTGTGTCTTTCACCCATGATCTTAGTTGTTTCTCCTTGGAACAACATAAATGAATTCATTGTATTTCTTTCCTTATAATAACTACAATTATAGTGGCAGTTAAACACAGTTTGATTGCTAAAGAAGACTCGGTACCCAAAATGACAGTGCTTACAAAGCTATAATTTATTATACGAAAGGGGTATAGTACAGCAACAGCATTAAAGTAAGAATATCTGTCACAGTCAGTGGTTGTCTCACAGAAGGGTCCAGAGAAGCCAGGCGCAGGCTCTCGTTGTCCTTCCTCAGTCAGGGCCGGGCAGTATGCATTTTCCTCTCATCGATAAAGAACCACAGATGTACACACAGAACACCTTGGAACCAAAATGGAATCTCAGCTAGGGACTTTTGCAGCTTTGGTCTTATTGGCTTATTCCTGCCGTACAGCAGCAGAGAGACCAAGTACAAACCATTCATCTCACTGTTAGCAGTATTCAGAAGCTGGTACAAACTGCCTCAAAATTCCTTGTAACACTTTTCATTAATTGTGGTAAAATATATATAACCTAAAATTTGCCATGTTAGCCATTTTTTTTTTAAAGATTTTATTTATTTATTCGACAGAGAGAGAGAGAGACAGCCAGCGAGAGAGGGAACACAAGCAGGGGGAGTGGGAGAGGAAGAAGCAGGCTCACAGCAGAGGAGCCTGATGTGGGGCTCGATCCCAGAACTCCGGGATCAGCCCTGAGCCGAAGGCAGACGCTTAACCGCTGCGCCACCCAGGCGCCCCCACTTTAGCCATTTTTAAGTGTACAGTTCAGTGGCGTTAAATACATTCCCATTGTTGTGCAACCACCCCTACTATATATCTCCAGAACTTTTTTATGCTCCCATGTTGAAACTCTGTACTCATTAGACAATAACTTCCCATTTCTCCTTCCTCTAGCCTCTGCTAACCACCATTTTATTTTCTGAGTCTATAATTTGACTGCTTTAGGCACCTCATATAAGTGGAGTCATACAATATTTGTTACTTTATTTCTGACTTACTTCATCAAGCAAAATGTCTCCAGGATTTAACCATGCTGTGGTATATATAAGAATTTCCCTTCTTTTTAAGGCTGAATAATATGCCATTTTATGTATATGCAACATTTTGTTTATCTGTTCATGTGTTTGTGGACATTTGGGTTGTTTCTGTCTTTAGGTATTATGAATAAATCTGCTATGCACGTTCTGCTTTTCGAACCCCTACTTTCATTTCTTTTGGATATATACCCAGAAGTAGAACTAGTAGATAAATGGTAATTCTATGTTCAATATTGTGAGGAACCACCATACTGTTTTTCATAGGACCCATACCATTTTACATTGCCACTGGCAATGGACAAGGGTTGCAATTTTTCCACATCCATGCTAAAGCTTGATTTCTGTTTTTTGATAGTAGCCATTCTAGCGTATGAAAGAGTATCTGTCTGTGGTTTTGATTTGCATTTTCCCAATGGTTAGTGATGTTGAGTATCTTTTCATGTGTTTGTTGCCCTCGCAACACTTTTAATAACTATGTTTCATGCTATGCCTTTACCGAAGTCAGTGCCATGCAGGAATTTAGCAAAACAGCTCAAGCTAATTTCAGGAATTAACCCACACAGAGCAGTCCACCCCCATAACCCATTGTCAAGTCTTCTTTCTAATAAAACAGTAATCCTTAGTGTGATATCATTTACTTGCCCTACAATATCTCATAATCAGATAAGATAATAAAAATGTACATGCAGAATCCAGACATTTACAGTATCCATGTGGGGTTAGTGTGGATTTAAACAGATAGCCGAAACATCCATTTACATTTTCCCATGTTTTTGTAACTATACAGTTCTTTTGCTTCTTGGATCTGTAAGTGTCTGCTCCTTATGGTATACATCTGCTGAGTTATTGACCTATCATTAATCAGCTCTAAATATTTCTCAGACCAGTTCTCCTCTGTAGGGATTATGTCCTGAGATACCTTTAATTCAATCTCCCACTACATTTGATCATTAATATCAGTATTATCCTAAGTTTATTAGTATCTACAATATTAATTTTACTTATGCCTCCATATTATACCATATGGCAGTACCATTGTAGTTGCAGTATAAATCAGAAAATTTTGGTACAGGGGTGCCTGGGTGGCTTAGTTGGTTAAGCATCTGACTCTTGGTTTTGGCTCAGGTCATGATCTCAGGGTTGTGAGATTGAGTTCTGCTAAGGTTTTCTCTCTCTTCTCTGCCCCTTCTCTCCCACTCTTGTGTGCATGTGCACATTCTCTCTCTCTCAAAAAAAAATCATGGCGTAATTTTTTTTTTAAGATTCTATTTATTTGAGGGGTGCCTGGGTGGCTCAGTCGTTAAGCGTCTGCCTTCGGCTCAGGTTATGATCCCAGGGGCCTGGATCGAGCCCCGCATCAGGCTCTCTGCTCAGCAGGAAGCCTGCTTCTCCCTCTCTCACTCCCCCTGCTTGTTCCCTCTCTCGTTGTCTCTCTGTCAAATAAATAAATAAAATCTTAAAAAAAAAGATTTTATTTATTAGAGAGAGAGCATGAGCGGGGGATGGGGGTGACGGTGGCACAGAGGGAGAGGGAGAAGCAGACCCCAGCTGAGCAGAGCTCAGCGGAGTTGGGGAGGACAAAATAATTACACCATGATGGGGTGCCTGGGTGGCTCAGTAAGCTGAGCATCTGACTTCTGATCAGGTTGTGATCTCGGGGTCCTGGGATCGATCTCAGCAGGGAGCCTGCTTCTCCCTCTCTCTCTGCCCCTCCCCCCACTCATGCTCAGTCTCTCAAATAAATAAATAAAATCTTTAAACACACACACACACACACACACACACACACACACAAATATGCCTGGGTGCCTGGGTGGCACCATCTGTTGAGCATCTGACTCTTGGTTTCAGCTAGGGTCCTGATCTCATGGGTCGTTAGCTCAAGCTCTGTGCTCCTCGGGGAGTCAGCTGGCGGGATTCTCTCCCTCTGCTGCCCCTCCCCCCCATATGCACTCTCGCGCTCTCTCTCTCTCTCCAAATAAATAAATAAATCTTTAAAAAACAAAAAAACCAAATCTGCCTGACCATACTCCTAAGCAGGTCCTAATTCCACTAAAGCTCTCTTCAAGTGGGCCAATAGCAGGCATGTTGTCATTGAGTACTAACTGCCTTTGTACAATTAGGAAATACATTTGGTACTTCAAAAATGTTAATTCCCCCAGGCTTAGATCACATGAGTAGTAGCCGCTCCTAATAGACTTTGGTTTGAGTGTTCCATAGCACTTCCCACAACCAAATTTCAGAATTCTCAGGAATGTGGGCCCACCAAATTAAACCTTGTTCTTATCCTTTATCAGTGATCCAAATGTCCCAATTTTTCCTCCCCCTTGTGCCTATTAACCCACAAAAACAGGGCAAATAGCTATTTTTTCACATAACATTACTTTGACAAAAGAGATATGCAGTAGATAACATTCTGCCACCATATTCTGGTGTATTTTTATTTATTTTAAGATTTTATTTATCTGAGAAAGAGAGAGGAAAGGGGGGAGCATGTGGCAGAGGGAAAGGGAGAAGCAGACTCCCTGCTGAGCAGGAAGCCCCACTCGGGGTTCGTCTCTGGACTCTTGAGATCTTGACCCGAACCAAAGGCAGAGGCTTAACCAACTGAGCCACCCAGGTGCCTCTCTGGTACCTTTTTTAAACCGTCATCATGATTAATGGCACATGATGTTCTTTTAGATGATTAGTCAATGTTTTTCAAATTCATCCCGCTAAACATTTTCCACAGGTTGCTTCCTAGCACAACTCCTCTATAATAGACCCATCTTGTGACATGAGAATCAAAAACCATTTGCATTGTTGACAGAGCTCCCACTTATTTCTTCATCCATTTGGAGGACATATGTCACTCTGGGAAGTGTATTTGTTAGGTTAGGTATTGTTTAGCTCTCTTTCTGGCTCTTCAGAAAAGGAGACTCCGTCAGAGTCCTTTGCCCCAACAGGCTTCTGAATCAGAGCTAAGAGAAAATACTATTCTCTTGCTTTAAGCATCTCTTTAGGCACCAAAATTATGTTAGATTTTCCCTTTTGTGGCACTTATTTATTGGCTCACTTCCTGGCCTTTCTTCCTTCTTTCATCCCTAATTTTAACCCATACCTTTCCCCCTGAAGCAGAATTTTCTGGTTAGTCTATTTCCAATAGTGGGACAGATTGGATAAGTACAGAAAAATGGGACTGTACCATTGGCAACCAAGGCTTTTTTTTTTTTTTTAGCTTGGGGGCCAGTGGTCTATGTCATTGTTTTGTGCATTCCTGCCTGGCTTGAGTTTCTCCATACCCATTCATTTCATGGACCTTCGTTGCCATTTCAAGAGAATGAATTAGGCCATCAATTTATTGATTGCAGTTATCTTCAAACCCTGGCATTGGGTTTCTCTGGTAAGCATCATTATGGCCTGCTTTGATTTGCCCTCAGAAATTTCCATAGAGATTTCCAAAGAGCAGTGGCCCCCACGTGTGGGGATCTTTTACTATCCAGTTACTTATGGCACACTTACTAGACCAATTGCAAGGCAAGTGGCAACAGCCTAGGATCAGTATTTACCCGAATAGCAAGACTTTTATTTGTATCTAGTTCTATCACAGGTAAGAACACAGCTTACAATTCAGCTCAGTGGACCAACTTGTTACTACCTTCTTCCATGAGGATTTTACCTTCTGCTGGACTCAGAGCACCTGCTTCCCATACAGAATTACTGTCAATTCTGGGGGCGCCTGGGTGGCTCAGTCGTTAAGTGTCTGCCTTCGGTTCAGGGCGTGATCCCAGGGTCCTGGGATCGAGCCCCTCATCAGGCTCCCTGCTCCACTGGGAGCCTGCTTCTTCCTCTCCCACTCCCCCTGCTGTGTTCCCTCTCTCGCTGGCTGTCTCTCTGTCAAATAAATAAATAAAATCTTAAAAAATAATAATAATAATAAAAAAATAAAAAGAATTACTCTCAATTCTGAAACTGCCACCTGTGAACCAGACCAATTACCTGGCATCCTTGGGCAGTTGGTTGAAAGAAGAGACCCAAGGAAAAAAGGCTCATAAATATAAGTCTGTCCCATCCCTTGGTAGCATGCTTTATATGGTGCATTTCCATTTTATGATGAAACTTTTTTGGGCATCGCCCTTCTTACTGGAATGTTTTTCTGACATCAGCAATGATATGTATTTCAGGTTTTAATTTGCTCTTACAAATCTTTTAGTTATTGGGGCAATCTCAGCAAATGCCCCAAAATAAATCAGCAACTGGTTTTCAAAAGACATAGAGTGGAAAGCACCATCTAATAATGTCTTAACACCAAAGCCAGAGGTCATCTTGGAGTAGCAATTGTGGCTTTTGCTGGAAATTCCAGTTGGTATGAGTGCAGTGGCTGACACTTTCTAGTATCATTTCAGTGTTAGGATCATATGGTTCTAACATGATAGCGTAAGCCATAGCCTTCTGCAGTTCTAAGAAGGCTTTTTTTGTTAAGGCCCCTAATCAAGTAAGGCCTTTTTCATTGTGATTTTATGAATTGGGCCAAGAACATCCCTAAGTGAAGTATGGTTTCTCTAAAAACCAAATATGCACAGTAGGTGTTGTTGAACCTCTTTAATCTGAGGGTCAGGGACTGATAACAATTTATTCCTAGTGATATGTGATACGTCACAGATTGCTCCAACCCATGTAATCTCCCAAAATTACATAGTCTGTGTGGAGCCCTGGATTTCTAGCAAGGTTAACCAGTTATCCCCAGTCAGTCATATGATTTATGACCCTAAGAAAGTTGCTTTTAACTTGATCTGCAGTTACAGATGAAAATAATAATACCAGGGCACCTGGGTGACTCAGTCCATTAAGCATCTGACTCTTGATCTCAGCTCAGGTCTTGATCTCCTAGTTGTGAATTCAAGCCCCACATTGGGATCCACACTTGGCATGGAGTCTATTTTAAAAAATAAAGGGAAAATAAAAAGAAAAAAATAATACCATCAATATATTGTATTGTCCAGCTATATTAGATCTCAGTCCTGCCTCATCAGATAGTGAGTGACAATATTCGGAAGAGTTTTAGTATTTTTGAGGTAGTACTGTATATTGTAAACCAGTGCACATGAATGCTAATCGTCGTGGGCTCTCACTGGTGATTGATAATGAGAAAATGCATTAGCCAGATCAGTAGAGAATACCAGCCACCGTTGGCTTATATGAGTTGAATAGTCTGGACTGTACTGGAGACAGCTGAGGTTCTTCAGGGTATGGTTTTATTGAGCCCCCTGTAGTCTACTGTTTGTGACCTGATTCATCAGTCTTCCTTATTGGCCACACTGGCCTATTACAGTGAGTTTGTGGACACTAATATGCTTGTATCTGACATTTCTTTATTTAGGATAGTAATTTCTTATTGCCTTCCAGATATCCAATGATGTTTCACATTTACTAGTTGAATTGGCTTAGGTTAATTCTAAAGGCTCCCATGTTGCATGTCCTATGAGTACTGGATGAAGGAGGACCCAAGTTACTCCTTTTTTCTTATTATCCAGTAGGGGGAGGAATTTTTATTCAAACATTATATTCCTATCAATTATACAGTCAGGTTAGGGAGACATTACAGTATCCTTTTTTTAAATCATACATTCCAGCTTCTAAACAGACTTTAATTTTTATTCTTTCCACGGTAGCATCCCCACATTCCCTTGAATTAATTCTGTCATCCCTAAGGGGTTCATTTGCAGCCCTAGGCAGTGCTACATACTGTGTTCCTGTATTTAGTAGATCTAAAAGAGTTTCTTCTCCACATGCAGCCATTCACTCACACATTTGTTAAAATGTCCTGAGTTCCCTGCCGGAGATGACCTGGCATGATATGAAGTATAGCAATCTTCTTTTTCCATTATCTTTATATTGAAAGCCTGTATTTTGACATCTGATGATAGTGGCTTATTGGAATCTTTTTCTTTTAAAATTCCTCTAAACTCAGATAAATTGAGTTTATCTGCCTTGGGATTTTTATACTCTGAGAAGTTTGAGGACAGGCAGTTTGCCAATTCTCTGCCTTACTGTAAAATTATCAAAGCTTGGCACTCTTCAATTTCTGCCTTTTTATTTCATTTTTAATTAAACATAAAAAACTGAATTGTTTTAGGATCTGAATTGTTGCCCCCTTTCTTATTTTCTTTCCATTTGCTATTTTTTTTAATGATTTTTTATTATATTATGTTAGTCACCATACAGTACATCCCCGGTTTCCAATGTAAAGCTCGATGATCCATTTGCTATTTTTTGTTGTAAAATTTATATAACATAAAATTTACTATTTTATCCATTTTTAAGTGTACAACTCAGTGGCATTAAGTACATTCACATTGTTGTATAACCAGCACCATTATCTATTTCCAGAACTTTTTCATCATCCCAAATAGAAACTCTGTAGCCATTAGACAATAACTCCCATTTCTCCTCCCTCCAGCCCCTGGTAACCTCAAACCTACGGTGAAACTTGCCTAGTAGAATCATACAACTTTTATCTGTTTTTTCTTGTGTTGCCTATGCTTTTAGTGTCATTAAAAAAAAAAAAAAAAACTATTGCCAAATCCAAGGTCATGAAGCTTTCCCCCTATATTTTCCTCTAAGAGTTTTATAGTTTTAGTTCTCATATTTTGGTCCTTGATCCATTTTTTAAGTTAATTTTTGTATGTATTTCTTAGCAGAAACATATGGGTAAATCTTCATGACCTTGGATTTGGCAATGGATTCTTAGATACAACACGAAAAGCAGTAGTAACAACAACAACAAAAAAAATAGATAAATTGGACTTTATCAAAATTGAAAACTTTTGTGCATCAAAAGACATTAGCAAGGGAGTAAAAAGATAACTTATGAACTAGAGAAATATTTGCAAATCTATATTGGGTAACAATCTAATATCCAGAATATATAAAGAACCCTTACAACTCAACAACAAAAAGACAAAGGTCCAATTTTATTCTTTTGCATGTCCTCTTTCTTACTGGATTTTATTTCTCCTGTGAAGTCCTAAACTTATTATCTTTTTATTATCCATAGGAGGAAGTTGGGATTAAAGATCTGAAACTATCTTTTTACATCCTCCTGGGGTCCAACAACAAAGTCATATATGAAATCCTTTATTACAGTGTCAGTCATAACCTGAGTAAGGAGCATCCCAAAAAGGTGTTCTTTTCCTTCATCAGGTAGCTGGTGCAGTACTACTTGTATCCATAGCATTTATGCAGCTTCAGGAGGCAGTGATCATTTATATAACAAGGGAGAGGCAGGGCAATTGCCCTTCTATGTTGAACCCCTCCCTTAATCCATTCTAGTAAACTAGGGATTGTCATGTGAACCACAGTGAGCCCTAACATTTCCCTACCCTCAGCAGTGTTTAAAGCCAGAGATACTGCTCCTTGATCTAAAATTCTCAGGAGCCATTTTTAAAAAGAATTCATCAGGTTGTTGTATCTAAATCTGCAAAATGGCTCATTTCCTTCACTGACTAGTCCCTTTCATGATCTTTTGTCCTCCATCATCAGTTTGCCTTACTTGAATTAGTTGTAGTGTGTCTCACAGCTGATTTTTCAAATAGTAAAGTGGCCTGGGTTCCTTTGGTTGGAGCGCCACCTGCTGGCCACGAAGGTGAAACTCTTCTGAAGAGTCAGCTTGCTTTCAGTAAAGCAGCAAACACCCCCGAGTTTTTAACAGAACTGCCATTGATTTGCAATTCCCTTCCGGTCTATTTTGCTAGCTGCTAAAGTTCAGGTTTTACCATTTCCTGATTCCACTGATTTCAAAGCCAGTGCTAATTCAGACCAATGATGGCTTGGCAGTCACCCAAGGTCATAGTAGCATTTTCATCCTCTTTATCAGAATCATTCTTTTTCTTTCAAAATAATACTTTAACTATATGTTTAATTAAAAATAATTCAGATATGCTAGAACAACTGGATATTCACATGCAAAAGAATGATGTTGGATCCCTACCTCACACCATATACAAAAATTCACTCAAAATGGATCAAAGACCTAAACTTAAGAGATAAAACTATAAAATTCTTAGCAGAAACATAGAGGTGAATCTTCATGACCTTGAATTTGGCAATGGATTCTTATATCACACCAAAATAAGCAACACAAGAAAAACAGATGAATTGGACTTCATCAAAATTGAAAACTTCTGTCCGTCAATCAAATAACACTATCAAAAAAATGAAAGACAATCTACAGAATAGGAGAAATATTTGCAAGCCATATATACAATAAAGGTCTAGTGTCTAGAATATGTAAAGAACTCCTGCAACTCAAAAACAGAAAGACAACCCAGTGTAAAAATGGGTAGAGAGAGCACCTGGGTGGCTCAATCAGTTAAACATCTGCCTTTGGCTCAGGTCATGATCCAAGTCAGGCTCCCTGCTGTGCGACGAATCTGCTTCTCCCTCTCCCTCTGCCGTTCCCTACCAGTCGTGCTCGTGTGCACATGTGCTTTCTCTCTCAAATAAATAATTTTTTTTAAATGGGCATTTTCCCAAAGAAGATATATAAATGACCAATAAGCACATGACAGGATGCTTAATATCAGTAGCTGTTAGGAAAATGCAAATCAAAACCAAAATGAGATCACTTCATACCCAGTGAGATGACTATAATTTAAAAACAAAACACACAGGAGGGGGAGATGTTGGTGGAATAGGAGAACCCTAGGCTCACTTCATCCCATAAATACAACTAGATAACTATTCAGTCATCCCGAGTACCCCAGAAATTGATCTGAAGACTGGCAGGACAAACTCTACAACTAAAGGTAGGGAAGAAGCCACATTGAAGAAGGTAGGAGGTGCAGAGACATGGCTTGGGAGAGAATTGGATTGTGGCCGCTGTGGTGGGGAGGGAGCCACAGTCCCAGTGAAGGGCAAGAAACAAATTAGCGCGCAAGGGAGCGCATGGGGAAAACAAATCCCCATTGCAATTGGCTTGGAAAAGGAGGGGGCCCGGATTTTGTGAGTTCTTGCAACCAGCAGGGCTTAAAGCCTGGAGTTTGAAAGGTTAGCATGCTTGGCTCTGAGAGAGCTCAGAGGACATTGGGGCTATTCTTGGAAAAAAGGCGGAAGAGCACCTGGGACACACACTGGGGGTGGGGGCATTAGTTGCTCATCTCAGAGCATGTTCCAGAGAGGCAGCAATCATGGGGAGATTCATTCCTCTGGGAACAAAGGAACTGGCAGGCTCCATTCCTCTCCCCCACCCTTCAGCATAAGCACAGGTCTACCTGTGAGAATTACCACAGCGTCAACACTTGCTACTTAACGTGCTTATGTCAAGCCTGTGTCAGGCTCCACACTGGACATGGAACTGCTTAAGATTCTCTCTCTCTCCCTCTGCCTCCTCCCCACCCCCGCTCATACGCATGTATGCCCTTCTTTAAAAAAAATAGACCCCCTGAGGCAAGGGAAACAAAAGCAAAAATAAATTATTGGGACCACATCAAAATAAAAAGCTTCTGCACAGCGAAGGAAACAATTAACAAAACTAAAAGGCAACCTACAAAATGGGAGAAGGTATTTGCAAATGACATATTATAACATAGCTAATAAAGAGTCAGTATCCAAAATATATGAAGAACTTATACAACTCAACACCCAAAAAACAATCTGACTTTTATAAAGGGCAGAATACATTTCTCCAAAGAAGACATACAGATGGCAAGACGCATGAAAAGATGCTCATCATCACTTATCATCAGGGAAATGCAAATCAAACCACAATGAGATATCACCTTACACCTGTCCGAATGGCTAAAATCAAAAATACAAGAAACAACAAGTATTGGCGAGGATGTTGAGAAAAAGGAATCCTCTTGCACTGTTGGTAGAAATGCAAACTGGTGCAGCCATTCTGGAAAACAGTAGAGAGTTTCCTCAAAAAGTTAAAAATAGAACTGCCCTATGATTCAGTAATTGTGCTACTGGCTATTTACCCAAAGAATACAAGAACACTAATTCAAAGGGATATGTGCACCCCTGTGCTTATAGCCACATTATTTACAGTATTTGAGATATGGAAGCAGCCCAAGTGCCCATCGATTGATGAATGGATAAAGAAGAGTGGGATGGATGGATGGATAGGTAGGTAGATAGATAGATAGGAACATTAGCCATTAAAAAGGTGAAATCTTGCCATTTGCAACAACATGGATGGAGCTAGAGGGTATATTGCTAAGTAAAATAAGAGAAAGACAGATACCATATAATTTCACCCATATGTGGAATTTAAGAAACAAAGAAAATGAGCAAAGGGAAAAAAAAAAAAAGACAAACCAAGAAACAGACTCTCAGCTATAGAGAACTATAAAGAACAAACTGATGGTTACCAGAGGGCAGGTGGGTGGGGGGATGAGTGAAATAGGTGATTAAGGAGTGCATTAGTGGGGCACCTGGGTGGCTCAGTCATTAAGTTTCTGCCTTCGGCTCAGGTCGTGATCCCAGGGGCCTGGGATCGAGTCCCACATCGGGCTCCCTGCTCAGCAGGAAGCCTGCTTCTCCCTCTCCCACTCCCCCTACATGTGTTCCCTCTCTCCCTGCCTCTCTCTGTCAAATAAATAAATAAATAATCTTAAAAAAAAAAAAAGTGCATTAGTGATGAGAACTGAGTGATTAAAAACAGAAAGGGACGCCTGGGTGGCTCAGTTAAGCGTCTGCCTTGGGCTCAGGTCCTGGGATCAAGTTCCACATCAGGCTCCTTGTTCAGCAGGGAGCCTGCTTCTCCCTCTGCCTACCATTCCCCCTGCTTGTGCTCTCTCTGTCTCTGACAAATAAAAGATAAAATTAAAATAAAAATATAAAAATAAATTAAAAAAATTAAAACACACACACAGAAAATAACAAGTGTTGGTAAGGAATTGGGAAAGTTGGGACATTTTTACATTACCAGTGCGATTGTGAAATGGTTCAGCCACTGTGGAAAATAGCTTGGAGATTTCTGAAAAACTTAAACGTAGAATTATCACGTTGCAAGTTGGTACAGCCACTTCGGAAAACAGTGTGGAGGTCCCTTAAAAAGTTAAAAATGGAGCTACCCTCTGATCCAGCAATTGCACTACTGGGTATTTATCCCAAAGATACAGACGTAGTGAAGAGAAGGGCCATATGCACCCCAATGTTCATAGCAGCATTGTCCATAATAGCTAAATTGTGGAAGGAGCCGAGATGCCCCTCAACAGATGACTGGATTAAGAAGATGTGGTCCATATATACAATGGAATATGACTCAGCCATCAGAAAGAATGATTACCCAACATTTGCAGCAACATGGACGGGACTGGAGGAGATTATGCTAAGTGAAATAAGTCAAACAGAGAAAGACAATTATCATATAGTTTCACTCATTTATGGAACATAAGAAATAGCAGGAAGATCGGTAGGAGAAGGGAGGGAAGAATGAAGGGGGGTTAAACAGAAGGGGGAATGAACCATGAGAGACTGTGGACTCTGGGAAACAAACTGAGGGTTTCAGAGGGAGGGGAGTGGGGGATTGGGATAGACCGGTGATGGGTATTAAGGAGGGCACGTATTGCATGGAGCACTGGGTGTTACACGCAAATAATGAATCATGGAACACTACATCAAAAACTAAGGATGTACTGTATGGAGACTAACATAATAAAAAAAATGAAAAAAAAAAAAAAGAATTATCACATGACCTAGCAACTGTTCTCGTAGGTATATACCCAGAAGAATTAAAAACAGGTACTCAATCAAATATTTGTTCACAGAAGCAGTATTCACAATAGCCAAAAGATGCAAAACAACCCATAGATCCATCAGTGGATGAATGCATAGACAAAAGGGGTGTGTGTGTGTGTGTGTGTGCTTGCACAGAATTTCTCTATTTAGTCAGTTTTGAAAGGAAATTAATAAAAAGACAAAGGGTGCGGCCAAGAAAAATCCCTCTTTTAAGTGAGTAAGCCTCAGTGGAGATAACACACTTTTTCCTTTTTTTTTTTTTTTTTTTGCTTTAGCTTCATGCTAAAAATGTAGCACTAACAAATTATTCATCAATATTCGTGTGTGTGTGTATACATACATAAGTATCCTTTAACTTTCATTGTAATTGCTAATTCATTTAGCAGATATTTATTATTTACTATGGTGCCAGGTACTGTTCTAGGTTCTAGAGACACAGTGGTGAGCAACACAGAGTTGCCGTGTGTCCCTGTCCCTGACTATACAAATATGCTGTATAGTCATCTGGAATTAAATGCTGTGAAGAAAAAGGAAGCAGTGGCAGGGGATGAAGTGTGGTGAAGTGCTGAGTGAGTTAAGGTGGTCAGGAAGGCCTCTCTGAAGATGAAACATTTGAGGAAGGATCAGAATGGAAACAGGAGCAAGCCATGCAGCTGTTCCGATGGCCAGCCCACTTGCTTTCCCTCTGTTCGGCTTTATGATGATGTCATTGCCTTGTATTTGGAGAAACGTTACTAAAAACATTCCTTCCCACGTTGCCTTCACTCTTAGAGCATAACAACTCGAGAGAAATTCCTTTCTAATGGTAGAATCGTATAATCCAATGCCTGTGAAGCTGATTCGTTTTTATCCCACAGACATGGGAAATATAGCTGACAATTTCCCTTTTCACACTGGCTACTAGAAAACTCAGATAAATTTGCGGCCCATCCATAGTTGCCATCGTAATCATAAAGGTCATTATGGTATGCATTCTTAGTTTTTTGAGCTCCATTCTACTTGAGGCTTGCTTTTCTTTAACTCTGCCATGAATTTATGCCATCTTGTTGAATTTTGTGTATCCATGTAATCTAATCAGAATCTTTTTTGAAATAAACATGTATGTTCATAAAAAAAGAAAACACAGGTGGAATGGCTATCACAGAGAAATGAAGTATTTATACTGTAGGTCACTGATTCTGAACTTGGGTCAGTTTTGTCCTTCAGTGGGTATTTGGCAATATCTGGTTATCAGAGTTGGGGAGTGCTGCTGGCACCCTACAAAGAGTTACCTAGTCCAAAATGTCGCAGTGCTATGGTTGGGAAACCTTACCATAGACTGGACCATTCAATCCCTAATTTCATACATTTCTGGGCTACTTTGTTACATAAATGACAGATGTGTTCCCATATGGCTTACTCTGGCATACCAATGTATATTCTAAGTTGATTGTTGGGTTGCTGTTCCACTCAATCTCTTATCAGTCAAATAGTCCTGAAAGCAATAGTTTTCTCTTCAGAAATCTATATTATCACACCCAGAAAGTTACAACTTCAGGTCAACAAAATTGTGGAGACAGGCGCTTTTCATTTGAGCTCCGGTATTTTGAATGTTTGAGTAAGCAACATATTTAAAATGAGACTATTCATCCTGCATTCTGTTTACAGGCTTTCATAGAGACCATGTTTGCCAGTAAAGCTCCTGTGGAGGAAGGCTTTCTTTATGCTAAGGTGAGCTTTAAAAGACTGGAAAGGTTTTACTGGAGGCAAAAATAGTAAGTAAAGTAATTTCATTGATTCGCAGATGGCATCCAGTTGGGGCTTTCACGTAAGTGACCAGGATATCAGCAGAGAGGATTTGGTTCTTAAATGTCACTGATAATTTATTAGATGTGTCTAAAATACACAGAGCTACAATTGAATGAAGAAAATTGCAAAGCAGAACAGATGAAGAAGCAAAGACTTAGTCAGATGTGAGCGGAGAATACTGTTTAAGTGAACGTAAAGGAGGAGAATCAGAGTAGTACCGGAAAGAGCAGCAGCTGCTCGCCAGTCTCCAGCTCCATCCTTGGACAAAGTGAAATTAGTAGAATTTACCATTTGCCTAGCATCCTTTTTCACTTTTCCAGCACATGTAGGTTGGTAGCTATTTGAAAAGTTGAAATTAGTAATGCAGAGCTGCTGTTAAAACTGCAAACTGTATTCCAGTGTTTAAGTAAGAATAAAAAACAGGAACTTTACTCGACTGTATCTCTGTACTCAGCCTTGATCGTAGGTTTTCTGTGTTCTCTTCTGGACTTAATTTGAAAATCATAGGAAATTCAGAGCACTCAGAGGAACAGAACAGACTTAATAATAGGGTCAAATAACAGAATGGGGGGCAAAATAAAAAATAGACCAGGATTGCAGCATAAGAAGTTTGGTTGGATTTGATAACTCGTTTTCCAGTAATGATGGAAAAGAAGTACTTGAATGGAGGGATGGGCTGGCATAGCCCTGAGGAAATCCTGTCTTCTGTCATGCTTGGCTCTTGTTTTTCAGTTTGAATTTGAATGCCGGGCCCGTGGTGCAGACATCTTAGCCTACCCGCCAGTAGTCGCTGGAGGTAATCGGTCAAACACTTTGCACTATGTGAAGAATAATCAACTCATCAAGGTACGCGAAATGCCCTTCAATGCCACTTCCTGTGGTGCCACTTCTAAAGCACTTTATTGTTTATGAAATGATTTTAGAGACATTATCTCATTTGATTCTCGCATTAGCACCATGAGATAGGAGCAGTTATTAACATGCCTGTTCAACAGATGAAGAAAACAAACTTAAAAAATTAGGCAACTCATTAGGGCAGAGCTGAGAATTCTACTCTAAGCCTCAGCTCATTTTTTTTTCCACTCACATTTTTTAATAACACTCCCTCTCAAAGGATTTGGGCAACAGTGGGCCATGCATATTTTGGGAGCAGACAGATTTTAATAGTACCTTATTAGCTGTGAGGGAGCTTATCTTTTATGGTTTTCTCCCCAAGTGACTATACAAGTAAAGAATTATATATGCCTTTATCGAGTCCACTTTTTTTTAAAGATGGGGAAAGAGGTTTTTGTTTTGTTTTGCTTTGTTTTAAAATGCAGCATTTAAACTCATGACCCTTAGATCAAGACGTGAGCTGAGATCAAGAGTCAGACTCTTAACCAACTGGGCCACGCAGGCACCCAAAGTCTGTTTTAATTATCTGTTTTAATTTTCAATAATTTCAGAAAAATAAATGTAAAAAATATGTAAATCATACAGCATATTTTTTAAATGAATACCCATGAACTGATCACTCAGCTCAGGAGCGAGAACATTACCAGTTCCGTCCATCTACTTATGTGTCTTTATGCTCTACTATTCAATTGCCTCCCTCCCAGAGGTAACTAACTGGTTATCCTAAATTTTTGTATGTCTTCCCTTGATTTTTTAAGTAGTTGTATCACGTATACATGATTTCCCAAACAATATTAATTAGTTCTGCTTGTTTGTGAACAACATAAAATTATACGCTGCTGTATATAGTTTTTTGGAACTTTTTTTTGTTCGTAAGTGTGATAAGATAATACGGATTTTTTTCCCCAAGTATTTGTATCTGGTTTTTTTTTTTTTTTTTAAGATTTTATTTATTTATTCGACAGAGATAGAGACAGCCAGCGAGAGAGGGAACACAAGCAGGGGAAGTGGGAGAGGAAGAAGCAGGTTCATAGCAGAGAAGCCTGATGTGGGGCTCGATCCCATAACACCGGGATCACGCCCTGAGCTGAAGGCAGACGCTTAACCGCTGCGCCACCCAGGCGCCCCGCCAAGTATTTGTATCTGTTTATACTCCTAACGGTGGTGTGTAATTCTGTTGACCACATCCTCGCTATCCCCTGATGTTGTCAGACTTCTTAATTTCTGCCATTCTGACTGGCATAAAACAGCATCTCATTGTGATCCTTAATTTCTGTTACCTTAATTACCAGTGAAATTAAGCATCTTTTTTATCTTTAGCGCAGCTACTTTCAACTTGCTAATGTGTTGTTTAGGATATTCTGATTTGTGTTCATGAGAGAGATTGGCTTATTTTTCTCATACTGTCTTTTTCTGATTTTCGTATCAAGTCCAAACTAAGCTCATCAAATGGGTAGTTTCTTTTTTTAATATTGTGAAATGATGTAAGCTAATGTTGTTTTGAAAATTGGGTGGACTATACCTGTAGAACTATTTGGGCCTGATACTTTCCTTTGTAAACTTTAACTACTGATTCAGTTTCTTTAATATACCAGAGATTTCTGTTTCTTTTTTTTTCTTTTTGACATTTCTTATTATAAAATGTAACTACTGGTAAAGTACTTAAAACATAAAGGAACAGTTTAATGAGTAATTATTAAGTGGACACCCATGTAACCGTTACCGTGTCCAATAAAACAAGTATTGGCAAGCTACAGCTCTCTGCACCAAATCCAGCCTGCCACTTCGTTTTGTGAATAAAGTTTTATTGGAATACAGCTGTTCCCGCTTTCTTCCCACAATGGCAGAGTTGAATAGTTCCACCAGAGACAGTATGGTCCACAAAGTAAAAAATATGTACTGTCTAGCCCTTTACAGAAAAAAACTGTGAATCCCTGAAACAGGACATTACTATCCCTCCACCTCTAAGAAGCTTTTCCACCACCTGGTTCTTCCCAGTGATAACTTCTTCTCTCCGTGGTGGGATAACCACTCTTCTGATTTTGATAGTCATCATTTCTTTGCTTTTCATTTTATTTTACTACTAATAAACAATGTAGTTTAACATAGTTTGGCCTTAGTCATGTTTGAACTTTATATATTTGAAATATTATGTCTCTGTCTTTTTCATATAATAGTAGGTTGCTGCATACAACTGCAGTTTGCTCATTTTAATTGTTATAGTATAGAACAGCAATTAAAGTGTGGTCGTGAGGTTAAATACATTTTTATAAGGACGTTATTTGTCCTTTCCACTCTCATTCTCTCAAGTGCCCAAGGAAGTAACCCCGCGGCTTTATGACCTGCAGTATCATACCAGATTGAAGGGGGAGAAGTAGATATGAGATTCTAGCTGTTTTCTGTTATGCTAGACAAAGAGGTTTGCAAAACTGTACAACAATGCCACATTTCTAACTACATATTTTTATTTAGAAAAATTGTTACTTTTCATTAAAAATGTTATTTATCTTAACGTGTAATGGGTTTATTGTTTTTTTTAAATGAATTAGCAAATACTATAAAGCTTTCTCAGTTTTAATTTATTGGTGTGATAAATATCCATGGGTGGCCATTTATATAGTTTCTAAGTTTTTACCATTATGAACAATGTTCTGTGAATGTTCCTGTATGTTATTCCTAGTGTACAAGTTATCAAGTTTGTCTAAGGGACACATAATAATGGAATTGATGGGTCATAGGTATGCATATTTGCACTTTAGTAGAGAATACCAAACATTTCCAAGTGTTTATCTCAGTTTATACTTCACTTTTCCGAGGCAGTTTGATAGGTTATATTTTTCTACCATTTTGTCTAAATTTTTAAAATTACTCAGTATTGTCTACCTTTTAATCTTTTATAATTATATGTACCTTTTACATTCTTGATATATTTTACATTTTCTCTCTTTTTATTCTTTTCTTTCTTTCTTTCTGTTTCGTTTTTGTTTTTGTTTTTGTTTTTTTATTGAAGAAGGCAAGAAATTAGTTATTAGAATTAGTTGGAAAGACCAGGGGGCACCATACTTAAAGTTCCAAATCAAACACTAGCTTTGGAGCTAGATTAATTGAACACCACAGTAGTTCCTGGACCCACTGTGTGACCTTGGGCAAATAACAGCAGTACCTGATAGGCCTGTTGAGAGGATTAAGATATGTAGAATGAGTCTGCCAATTCTGGCACATCGTCAACATGCAGTAAATGTCGTCAGGGTTGTAGACCGCCACATGTCCTGCAGTATGTTTATAGGAATATCCTGTCCTGGTGTCACAGAGGGCGGTCAGACATCTGAGATCCTGATGGAGGCAGATTTCTCACTCAGGTAAAGGCATCTGAGAATGCCATACAGACTGTTCACCAGCCACTAATTTTCTCTCTTCAGGAGGGCCAAGGATGCCCTACTTTCCAGTCATCCTGCGGCTGCCTCTGTCCAAAGCCACGGCCGTACCCTCCGCATTTGTCTGGAGCTCGGCCTGGGTACTCCCACCAGAGCAGAGGCTACAGGGGAAAGGACAACCCAAAGTCAACGCCTTTCCTCTTTTTTAAAAAAAATAAACATACATTTACCCTTTGTACCAGCAATTCCATTTGTAGGTATTTTTCAAGAAAAACTGAAACATAGATCCACAAATTGCCTTGTACAAGAATGTTTGTAGCAAGTTCACTACTAATAGACCACGTGTCCATCACCAGAGTATTAGATAAGGAAATTGCCATGTGGTGTATTCTTCAAATAAAATGGAACAAACCACTGCACTACCAATGAATGATCTCAGAAGCATTATGCTGAGTGAATAAACCATACACAAAAAATTATAAACTATATGATTCGCCTATATGAAATTCTAAAATGGGCAAAACTATGTTGGTAGAAATCAGATCAGTGGTTGCTTCTCATGGGAATATTGACTGGGAAGGGGCCTGGGGGCTTTTGACAAAACTGACTTAATTCTATATACTTAAGATCTGTGCATTTACTGTGCATACATTAAATCTCAAAAACTTTGGCTAAGAAAAGAAATCTCACCAGAGATTTGCTGGGTTTTATCATTCCTGTAAAACCCAACTTTTCACATCATTAATACTATTTTATCTTTGTTTATTATTTCATTACACTGGGCCCTTGCCTTTATTAATTTCTCCCTTCTACTTTTTGTGTTTATTCTCTTGTTCTTTTTCTGACTTCTTAAATTAGATGCCAAACTCATTAATTTGCATCCTTTCTTCTTTTTTTTACTGTTAAGTGTCTAAGGATAGATTTCTCACTTTCATTATATTCCCCAAGGTTTTTCTGAGTTGTTAAATGTATCATATATTAAAAACAATAAATAAAATGTATTGTTTAAAAATAATAATCGAATGAATAACCGTATATGTATCATCTAGGATGAGAAGAACATTAGTAGTCCCCTGGGCAAGCTCAAGCACATCCCCCTTTCTGTCTCCTACCATCTTGACTTTTGTTTGAATCATTTTTGTTGTTTTTCTTCATAATTTTACCACCAGTTTGTCTGTTCCTAAATAATATACTGTCCATTCTTTAAAAACTGGAGAATAAGCCCAGTGGAGCAATACAGGGAGAGAAAAGTATTGCCATTCTTAAATAAATTGGCCCAAGAGAAAATAAGTTGAGAATTTCTAGGTCATAGTCTTGCTTTGGTTATCTGAAAGTTTACAAGGGCTTTTTCTGGTGAAGTCTGTGCCAAGACCCTCGAAAAGCTGTGAGAAACGCAGGGTACCGTTGGGGCATCTGGGAGAGCTCTAGTGTGGACTCGGTAGTAGGCATCTGGTAGAAATGTAGTCAGAACAGGCTGCCCTGTGCTTCTGCCTCTAACCACGGCTATATGGAGCTCTCAGCAACAGGCCAAAGCAGAACCCTTCTGACAGAGTTTGTTTAGATGTACATGCATGTTCACCTTTCCTTCTTATATCTTAGATGGCCCTCCTGGGATCAGCTTCCTTCAACCTGAAGAAAATCCTTTAGATGAAGGTCTGTGGCTGATAAAATTTTCTGTTTTTCTTTAGTCAAAATATCTTTATTTCATTCTCAATTTTTGGTGATGGTTATGCCAAGGAAACTATCCTAGATTCTTTTCAGTCATCAACTTTAGTATATCGTTCCCCTTTCTTCCAACTCTCAGTGCTGCAGATTAAAAACAAACAAGGGGCGCCTGGGTGGCTCAGTCAGTTAAGCGTCTGCC
The DNA here is from genome assembly GCF_017311325.1 of Ursus maritimus. Classification (NCBI taxonomy): domain Eukaryota; kingdom Metazoa; phylum Chordata; class Mammalia; order Carnivora; family Ursidae; genus Ursus; species Ursus maritimus. Next base: position 49,209,643 of record NW_024424564.1, read on the forward strand.
TTCAGCTCAGGTCATGATCCCAGAGTCCTGGGATCCAGCCTGGCATCAAGCTCCCTACTCAGCGGGGAATCTGCTTCTCCCTCTGCCCCCGACCCTGCCGCTGTCTCAAATAAATAAATAAAATCTTTAAAACAAAATAAAAACGAACAAAAACACTAATTGTCATTCCTTATGGGAAATCTCCCATAAGGAGATTTGACTCCCATTTGACTACTTAAAGATTTCTTTTCCTTTTGGGTGCGCCTGGGTGGCTCAGTCCCTTGGGCGTCCAACTCTTGATTTCAGCTCAGGTCACGATCTCAGGGTCCTGAGATTGAGCCCCCCATGGGCTCAGTGCTCAATGTGGAGTCTGCTTAAGATTCTCTCTCTCCCTCTGCTCCTCCTCCCACCACTTGCACATATGTGCACACTCTCTAAAAAAACCGAATAAATAAATAAATTTTTTTAAGTTTTCTTTTCCTTTGGTATTTTTAAGTTTTATTGTGTGTCTAAGAATAGATTTATTTTTACATATAGTCATTATGATACCTTCCCCCTCCCGAATCTGCATTCACGTCTTCATCAGTTCTAGGAAGTTCTCAGACACTGGTGTAGATATCATCTCTCCTACATTCTCTCTGTTCACTCCTTCAGCAACTTCAGGTAGATGTGTGTTTCCAGTAAGCTAATTTTCGTGTTTACATTTGCCTTGTCTCGCTCTGCCATGTTCTAGGGGACTTGAGTATAGCTGTCTTCCAGGAAGCCAGTTTCCCTTCAGTTCCCTGCTGTGGCCATCCATCCACTGAGTGATTGACTTCAGAAGTTGTTTTTTCTTTCCTTCTGGTTCCTTTCGAATCAGCATAGTTCTTTTCAATTGTCTCTTGTTGCTTATTCGTCTTTGTGGTTCTGTTCTTTATCCCTTTAAACATTTCATAATAGCTGTTCTGTATCTAATCATTCCCTTGCCTGAAGTCCTGGAAGATCTAAATTTGGTATATGTTGTTTCTGCTGACTCACATATGGTGACCTACGTCATGTGCTTGATGACCTTTGGTTGTGAGCTCACATTTATTTACTTGATGTTATTTTTTGGAAATCATGCCAGCCCAAATTTGGGGGGAATTTCCTCCAGAAGTTGTTTGAATATGCTTTTGCCAAAAGATAAGTGGTCCTAATGACCCGGGACTCTTGTATCCACAATGGGAATCCTGGATTAATATGAGAGCCGCTGGCTCATTATCCCCACTTTTTGCTGCAGGACGTCAGGGCAACATCTCCTTTTCTATATATACTGTACCACTTACCTTATCACTACTCTCAACTCTAGTTTCAGTTTTGGGGTGCCTTTTTTCAAGAGAGAAGAAGTCTTTAAGACATCTCTTACATTATATAATGTCAACTTTTCGTAAACTTTATTTGTATCCAGGATCTAGTTGTTTTCTAAAAAGAAATGTATCCTGTCATTTTGCCAGAAACAGAAACCACATCCGTCCGTCAGAGTTGCTGTTATTAAATTTATATACCCATTGAACCATTATTCTACTGCATGCTAAGTTGTGTATTTATTTATACATAAATAAGATGTACCCTGTCTTCAAGGACATAAATAGTTTCAGTATAATATGACAAGTAATAAGAGAGAGATAAACCCAAAGTTTTTTTTCTTTCCCCACATATATTGTTGATGGGGAGCAAAAGGGGAAATGATATTCTAAAGTTAAATGGTATGGGGTAATTACATTTGAATAAGGCCCTGGATACCAACTTCTATAGGAATTTTAAACATAATGGTGATAATGGCACTGTTTACGTTGTGCTGTTTACACCTAGTAATTCAGACCTAAGCAGTGTGGTTCCAGAGCCTGTGCACTAGTATGCAGTGGCCACTTTCTTGAGTCACGTGAATTCATTTGAAAAATTGAGATGCTATTTCTTGTAAGAAGGAACCAGGGAAGATTAGTCTCCTTTAAATTAGCTTTTTAAATATATATATATATATATATATATATATATATATACACACACACACACACACACACACACACACACACACAAGAGTTTAAATTAGAAAAAACAACTGATAATCATAAGGTCACCTACTTTGACATATCATACTTTTATTGCAGGATGGGGAAATGGTGCTGCTGGATGGAGGTTGTGAGTCTTCTTGCTATGTGAGTGACGTAACCCGTACCTGGCCTGTCAATGGGAGGTAGGACTTCCACATATCCCATTGCTTCTTAGGAGTATGAGCTGGAATATGGATATATTAAGAATAAATGACCAAACAAATATACAGGTCCCCTCTAGCTCAGGTTAATTGCCTTTGCAAAGCTCCTGATTACTTTTTAAGACTGTTTTATTCACCAAAAATTACGATCAGGCATCTAGACACACCTAGTTAACACACACATTCACATTTAAAAAAAATAAATTTGAGGGGTGCTCAGTCAGTGGAGTATGTGACTCTTGATTGTGAGCGTGGGATTCAAGCCCCATGTTGGGTGTAGAGATTACTTAAAAGTAAAATCTAAAAAATAAATAAAATAAATTTGGAGTTTTTCTTTTCTGATTACAAAAGTAATTCGTTTTCAGTTTTAAAAAAAATCACTAGACATGAGAAGAATCAGGAAAAGAATCAGAAAATGACCCATAATCAAGAAAAATAGTCAATAAAACCAGATCCTGAATAACCCTAATATTTCAATTAGCAGACAAGGACTTTAGAGCAGCTATTATAGATATGTTCACAGAGTTAAAGGAACATATATAAGTACAATGAGTGAACAGATGGAGAGTCTCAGTAAGAAATAAGAAACTAAGAAATAACCAGAGATTCTGGGGAGATGGTAGCCAAAGCATAGTCTTTTCCTCTTTCCAAATTGTCAAATAATAATAGAGCTACAAGGTAACAAAACCAAACACTGGGTGATAGGATATCGCTTAAACTGTAAGATTCAAACAGTTATGAATACACTGTGCACAACCACAAGGCCTGGATGGTATCAGTATCTGTGTGGAAGAAAGAAGAAGGAAGCAGCAGTAGTGGAGGAAGCTATCTAACATAGCTGAGAACAAAGGAACTCACAAATAACCAACAGCTACTCACTAGAAAGGATGGTGAGCCAATTTGAGAACAGAAACTGAAAATGGGAAAGTTTTGTCACTCCAAAGGCCTGAGGAAGTTTGAGGGTGCTGTGCTCTCTTCTCACACTGGGAAGAAACTGCTGGAAGTACAATTGAAAGTAAGCAGGTTAGAGACAAGAGAGAGGGAGACAAGAGAGAGGAAGGAATTGAAATACCCAAATCAAAGAGGGGGAGAGGAATTGAAAGCAAGCTGCCATATTGTTTACCCACTACACCAAAACAGCAGGGGAGTGAGCTCTGTGACGTTAAAAAATCCTTCCTAAAATCCTGCCTCATTCTAAAAGTTTAGGAAAATTAATTTTACATAAAATAAGCAATAAAAAAGTATCTTGGTTGATCTCATACAAAGTTAATTAAAAGCAAAAAAAAAAAAATGAATAAGGAGCACATACATCCCTACTGATAATGGAAGCATACTGGAAAGACATGGCTACAAAAGAGGTCAAAGCAGTGGCCTACTATGTTAAAGCAAGCTAGAATTTTTTAAGCACATCATTCAAGACATGAAAGAACGACACAAATCAAAATTGGAAAATCTCAGAAACAAGGTGACAACACTCAGGAAAGAACGAGAAATAAAATAAAAAATCATACCAGAAAAAAGACTGGATTGAAAGGTACACACTAACAATGAAGCACAATAAAGCCTTAACAACAAATAGAAAGGATGAAAGGGAAGAAAATTGTAAAAATCAAAATGAAATAAAGAGAAAAAAGATTACAGGGAAAATGGCAAATATTTAAAATAGGCAAAGAAGTTAAAACATACACATAAAGGAAGCTCTGAAGAAGAAAATGAAAGCATGGGAACAGAACATATCCTAAAAACTACAATTCAATAAAATTTTCCTGAAATGAAAAAAATTTTGAAACTACTTTTGAAAGAGCACATCATGTACCTGAGACTATCAGCCCAGAAAAAGCAACACCAAGACATATTCTAGTAAAATTCTGAACCTACAAGAAAAAGAAAAATTCCTTTGGGATCCAGAAAAAAAGAACATGTGATTTATAAAGGAAAGAAAATTAGATTATCATCAGACTTTTCAAAAGCAATGCTTTATACGAGTAGAAAATAGTAACAGAGATACTCAAAGAACAAAAGCGTAAGTCAAAGACTGTGCAGCAAAAGCAACTTTCAGCTGTAAAGGGCACGGATCATTATGTAGAAACTTAAGGATGACTCCCATGAGGAAGCTGCTAGAGCTAGAGCTGTGTGATCTAGTACGAAACCTAGGCACCAGTCCCATGGGACTACTTACATTTAAATTAATATCGACACATTTACACTAGTTTTTGACTTGAACTGTCGTCACGTGTGGCTAGCGGGTACCGTGTTGGACAACAGATACACAGGACAACACATCAGCACAGGAATGTGTATTGGTCAGGGCTGTGCTAGAGCGTGAGCTTCAGTTGACCAAAGTGACTAGAGACATTGACGTAAGGACTGCTGGTGAACATGAGAAACGGTCCACTGTAGAACCAAGACTAAATGAAGTTAAGAGGAAGAGAGCGTTGTACTAGTGGCTGTGTGCTCTGATCATGTAGAGTAGTACAACATTTTTTTAAATGGAGAATGGAAGGAGCATATGCAAAAAAAAAAAACACCTCAGTATTTTCAGCAGTTGTATTTGTTATAATAGTTGTATTGTTATTCTGAAACTGGTGTGTGTGTGTGTCTGTGGTGGGGGTTAAAACAAAAGAATAAGAGGGGTGCCTGGCTGGCTCAGAAGAGCATACAACTCTTGATCTCAGGGTCATGAGTTCAACCCCATGCTTGGTGTAGAGATTACTTAAATAAACAAACACATGCAATGAAAATAAATGAATAAATAAGAGTAAGAGATAATTTTAATTTTGTCTTCCTTGTGTCCTTGAGAACCAGGATGCATGGTATGGAAGAAAAAAAGTAAATGGAGTATAGAGAGGTTACATAAAAGCTCTGTAGTCTCAAATTTTAATTGAAATATCAATATGAACTCAAATGATTTTTTTTCTTTATATGTTTTTTCCCATTCCTTTTTCTGTTCACTGAGAAAGCTAGAAATTATGATCAACTTAGTAGCAATGAGCATTACTAGTGCCCTGATTATGATCTTGAAATACAGTTTTTCACTAAAATAAATGAGAGCTTCTTGGAGAGTTGGCTGACTCCAGGTCTGGATCAGGAAATCTGTAAGATGAAGCCTGGAACATCTTAGAATACCAGATAGCAAGAAATGAGCAAAAACCAGTAGCATCCTGTCAAAAAGATGTCCCACAGGTCAAAATAGGAAACTTTGAGCTTCGATAATGATAAAAACATAAACCCATCAAATACACTCAAATTCATGAGTTCATAATGATAATTTTTTTAAATAGTAATTTTTAAAAAGTTGTTCATCCTCAGAGGATGATGGGAATCAATTCATTATACTGAAAATGGTAAGTAGGGGCGCTTGGATGGCTCAGTTGGTTAGGCGTCTGCCTTCAGCTCAGGTCATGATCCCAGGGTCCTGGGATTGAGTCCTACATCGGGCTCCTTGCTCAGCAGAGAGCTTGCTGCTTCCTCTGCCTGCTGCTCCCCCTGCTTGTGCTTTCTCTCTCGACAAATGGATGAGTAAAATCTTTAAAAAAATAAAAATAAAGTGGTAAATAAAAGAAAGAATCAAGTATTCATCCTACCTTTTATATGTAAACTCTGTCACTGGATAACCAAATAGATTAGAGGAAATATCTCTTTAAAAATATTCCACGAAATGAATGAAAAAGAAATTATAGAATTAAAATTATTATCATTTTGCAACACCCATTAATGTATAGATATAAGCACTTAAGGATCCATGGCTGCTAAGATCACAAAAAAAGACAATCAGATATTATGTGCCTCCTATAATTTTGCCAAGTACTACATATAGTAGCCTTGCCAAAGGGACTGAACCTGAGTCTGATTAATTCTTAGGATCCAGCTGCCAATTTGTAAGAAAAAAGACAAAGGAATATGTTGAACTACACCAAGGGGATGTGTATTTGTCAGCTCAGGTTGCCATAACAAAATACAACAGATTGGGTGGCTTAAACAATGGTTCTGAAGGCTGGGAAGTTCAAGATCAAGGTGCTAGCAGGGTAGGTTTCCTCCTGAGGCCTCTTCTCTTGGCCTGTAAGCAGCCACCATCTTGCTGTGTGCTCACATGACCTCTTTTTTTTTTTTTTAAGATTTTATTTATTTATTCGACAGAGATAGAGACAGCCAGCGAGAGAGGGAACACAAGCAGGGGGAGTGGGAGAGAAAGAAGCAGGCTCATAGCAGAGGAGCCTGATGTGGGGCTCGATCCCATAACGCTGGGATCACGCCCTGAGCTGAAGGCAGACGCCTAACCGCTGTGCCACGCAGGCGCCCCGTCACATGACCTCTTCTACAAAAGAGACAGAGGGAGAGAAAGCAAGCTCTGTGGTGTCTTTTCTTATAAGGACACTAATTCTATCTGAGCAGGGCCCCACCCTTATGATCTCTTATAACCTTCGTTACTTCCTTTTGAGGTCTCATCTCCAAATACAGCCACACTAATGGTTAGGTCTTCAACATACGAATTTTGGGGAGAGACAGACTTTCAATCTGTAATGCAATTAGCAAAATCTAGACTGTGATAAACCCTGTTTGTCGAACAGCCTGGATTCTTTAACACATAAATTACAAGGAAATGAGAAAAGATAGAAAAAGGAATCTGTCGTCTAAAAGAGACTTAAAAGGCATATCAAATTTGTTTATAATAAACAGGAAGAAAATTGTCCTGGGATACGTATTTGGGTTATAAAGCATTTTTTTATACAAGGAATGGGGAGTGACTGCTAATGGATATGAGGGTGAGGGGGTTGCATGAAAATATTCTGTAATTAGATAGTGATGATGGTTGTACAACCATATTTGCGAAAATATAAAACCACTGAACTGTACACTTTTTTAAATGGGTGAATTTTGTGATATACAAATTATATCAATAAAAGTGAGAAACATGTACATACAAATAAAAAATCACAAGGTGGGGCACCTGGTTGGCTCAGTCAGAAGAGCATCCAACTCTTATCTCAGGTATGAGTTCAAGCTCCACATTGGGTGTAGAGATTACTTAAAAATAAAATCTTTTAAAAAAAATAAATAAATATAAAAAACCACAAGGAAATGATAGCTGTGAAAGTTAGGATAAGGATACATAGTGGGAGAATTGTAATAGTTATGAAGCACGTAGAAGGGACTTCTATGACAGTTGGCCAAGTTCCATCTTTTATCTGACTAGTCAACGTTATACTGATTTCTTAAGGTATATATTTGTTTGTTTGGCTTTCTGTATCTGTTTTGTTTGCAATAAAAGTATTTTTTTTAAAAACTAAACAAATTCTAGGGGCGCCTGGGTGTCACAGCGGTTAAGCGTCTGCCTTCGGCTCAGGGCGTGATCCCGGCGTTCTGGGATCGAGCCCCACATCAGGCTCCTCCACTATGAGCCTGCTTCTTCCTCTCCCACTCTCCCTGCTTGTGTTCCCTCTCTCGCTGGCTGTCTCTGTCTCTGTCAAATAAATAAATAAAATCTTTAAAAAAAAAAAAACAGCTAAACAAATTCTAAAGCTGAGAAGTATAACTGAAATGGAAAATTCACTAGGTGGACCGTACAGCAGACTGGATGTGGAAGGCAAGTGAACTTGAAGAGAAATAGAAATTATCTAGTCTAAAGAAGAGAAATATATTGTAGAAGAATGAAGAAAACCTCAGAGACCTCTGAGACATTTTCAAACAAATTAACATACATCGAATTGGAGCCCCAGAAATTGAAGAGAGAGAGAATGGGGCAGAAAAAAACCTTTGAAGAAATAATGGTCAAAAACTTCACAAGTGTGGTAAAACACATCAGCTTATAGATGTGAATGGCATTATTAACCACCCTTGATGGTATTGACATTTGTAGAACACTATACCCAACAACTGCAGAATACATGCTCTTTTCAGATACTTAGGGAACATCACCAAAACCATTTGCTGGACCATAAAACGAGTCTTAATGAGTTTGAAAAGACTGAAGTCTTATAAAATGTGTTCTCTGACTACAATGGAATTAAATTAGAATGTCATAACATACGATATTTTTAAATCTCCAAATATTTGGAAATTAGTGAATATATTTTAAATAACCTGTGGGTCAAAGAAGAAACCACAAGAGAAAGGAAAGAAACTACAAAGTACTTCAAGTGATAATAAAAATACTATATATCAAAATGTGTCAGATACAGCTACAGCAGAAATTTATATGTAGCTTTAAATGCTTATGTTAAAAGAAAGGTTTGAAATCAATAATGTAAACTCCCACCTTACAAAGCTATTAAAAAGATGAGCAAATTAAACCCAGAGTAAGCAGGAAGAAGGAAACAAGACCAAAATATCAATAAAATAAGAAAAAGACAATGAATAGAGAAAATTAACAAAGGCAAATGGTTGTCCCCTAAATAGATTAATAAAATTTATAAACTCCCTTGCAAGATAAAAAAAGAAGACAAAGTATCATAATCAGGAATGAAAGAGGGTATATCACTATAAGTTTTACAGATATCAAAAGGATAATAAGGTGGGGGTGCCTGGGTGGCTCAGTCGGTTAAGCATCTGTCTCTTAATCTCAGCTCAGCTCTTGATCTCAGGGTCGTGAGTTCAAGCCCCATGTTGGGCTCCACACTGGGCTTGGAACCTACTTAAAAAATAAAATAAATAAAGGATAATAAGGTAATGTGAACAACTACAGGTAGTCCTTATTGTTAGTCACAGAGCAAAGGCAAATTAAATCTCTGCATATGCACTAGAATGGCTACACTTACAAAGACCAAGCATATCAAGTGTTGAATGATGCAGTGCAACTGGAACTCTCAGACATTGTGGTGACATAAAATGCTACAGTTACTTTGGGAAAAAATTTGCCAGTTTCTTACAAAGTTAAATAAACACTGATTCCTTGACCTAACAAATCCTCTTCTGGATATTGATCAAAGAGAAATGAAAATGTGTCCACAAAACAACTTGTTCGAGAATATTCAGAACAGCTTTATTCACAGTAGCCCAAAGCTGGAAACAACCTAAATGTCCGTCAACAGGAGACTGAATACACAAGTTGTGGTTTATTCATACAGTGGAATATCACTTAGCAATAAAAAGCAACAAACTACTGATGGAACCAACACCATGATGGACAGACATTGTGCTCAGTGAAGAAAGCTTGACACAAAAGAGTACATATTGTATGATTCCATTTATCTATATGATTCCATTTATATGATAGAAAACTAAGGTGAAAATAATCAGAACAGCCTTTGCCTCTGGGTGTGGGAATACTGATTAGAAATAACCGTGAGGAAACTTTCTGTGTCATGATGGGAATACGGATCTGGATCAGTCAGAGTTCTCCCGAGAAACAGAACCGCTAGGATATATTATGTATGTGTGTATATGTGTAGGTAGGTTGATTGGTTGATTTTTAAGGAATTGGCTCGTGCAGTTGGGGCTGGCATGTCTGCATGTTGTAAGGCAGGCCGGCAGGCTGGAAACTCCAGCCAAAATTGATGTTGCAGATGTGGAATTCCTTCTCTAGTATAGCAAGGCAGTTCTGGCATTTGAATTCATTTAGCGTAGGCTACCTTTTGGTGTGTATTTCAGCCAACCAAACAAATAAACTGGTAGAGCCTTTCTGTCCCTCGAGCTGCACCACTGAATCCAGAATCTCTCTGCTTAATGGACCTGTATCAGTACATTCAGCCTTATCCAACTTTATGGTCCTTCCATCATTATCCTGCACTGTGCATGCACATTCCCACACATATTCCTAGGTTTTTGTCTATGTAAATAGGAAAAATCACATTTTTTTTCTGGATTACAGTGCACCTCCTGGTGGGTCACACTTTGTACCTAACCTTTTAGGGCCTGCTGAGAGTAGAATCTGATTATAGGTCTAGAAGCATCTGCTAAGGCAACTATCTATCCCATGGGAGGTTCCCGTAGGTTCTCAGTCAAAACAGAGTGAATCTCCTTAGCTGGGGGTAGAAGGGCTGCTTCTACTGGCAAAGACTCAACAGAATTTAGGGCTCAGTGTTCCCAGCTTCATTGGGATCAGTACATTCATTTGTCAAAATTGTACAGCTCAGATTTGTGTACTTCAGTGTATATAAAATTTACATTAAAAAAAAGAACTGTTAACTTTTTTTTTTAAGATTTTATTTATTTCTTTGAGAGAGAGAGAGAGAGAGAGGGAGGGGATGAGCAGAGGGAGAGGGAGAATCAGACTCCCCGCTGAGCAGGGAGCCCAATACAGGGCTCGATTCCAGGACTCTGAGATCATGACCCGAGCCGAAGGCAGATGCTTCACCATCTGAGCCACCCACGTGCCCCAGAATTGTTAACTCTTTAGTAATACTGTGGTGGGTTGGAGTATGGTTACACTCATAGTAGACACAAATAAACAATGTTGCTAATGGCTGAACCTGGGGATCAGTATGTAGGTACATGTTCATTATTCAATTATATTATCTAACCATTCTTATTAGGGGATGTTTAGAGTGTATCTGTTATAATTATTAAAAAACTGAATGTTTTTATATATTCAGCTTTTTTTTAATTTCAAATATTTTCTTAGGTTGGAATCTTAGAGCAGAATTATAAGCTCAAATTTTATGAGTATCTTTATTAAGGTCTTTCATTTAATTGACTATACTAACTTGCACTGCTATCAACAGTGTAGAAAATACATATATATCATGCCAGCTTAATTTTTTCTCATTTTTCCCCATGACTGCTAAAGAAATTATTATTCTAAGGACACCTAGAACTACAAGTTACTAGTAGCCGAAGTATCTACTAGCTTATCTCATGACATCTGCTTTACCTACAAGAAGTGGATCCCTTCGTTTTAGTTTGTTGTTTGTTTTTTTATGGTATAAAAAAAAATGGAGGGGCGCCTGGGTGGCACAGCGGTTAAGCGTCTGCCTTTGGCTCAGGGCGTGATCCCGGCGTTATGGGATCGAGCCCCACATCAGGCTCCTCTGCTATGAGCCTGCTTCTTCCTCTCCCACTCCCCCTGCTTGTGTTCCCTCTCTCACTGGCTGTCTCTATCTCTGTCGAATAAATAAATAAAATCTTTAAAAAAAATAAAAATAAAAAATAAAAAAAAAATGGAAAGGATCAAGGGTGAGCCTGGTCTGGCCCTCCCACTACACTCAGCTGGGTGGGTGCATCTGCTAGCCTCACCTCAGGTGTATCTGCTGATCATTTGAAGGGGGCTGTTGCTGCCCCAGCTTGAAGTTATTGCTCTTCCTGTTGAGTGTTGAGGGTACAATTAAGGTCCTGTCAATACTGATATAGTGGTACTGATTAAGTAATCAGCAAGGCCCCATCATCAGCACCTTGGAGTTTTTCTAATCAAATTTAGAAGCAAACTTCCTACAATATCAGATTATTCCAAATGTGAGTTATTTGGTTTTCCTGTCCCCAGGTTCACAGCACCTCAGGCAGAACTCTATGAAGCTGTTCTAGAGATACAGAGAGACTGTCTGACCCTCTGCTCCCCTGGGAGAAGCTTGGAGAACATCTACAGCTTGATGCTGACACTGATCGCACAGAAGCTTAAGGAGTTGGGGATCGTGAAGAACATTAAGGGAAATAATGCCTTCAAGGTATGGCCCCTCTTGACCCCGGCTCTTAAAAGCACCTGATGTGCTGCTGGGTTTTTATCCTATGGAAAACTAATTAGATTTAGAAATGGTCTTTGTGACTCTTCGTGTATAAGAGGGATTTAGAGTGAACATGGATTAAAACAAAAGGAGTCAGTACTTATTTCTCCCAGAAGATGGCAGCACATTCCAGTTCGTTGCATCCTCTGTGAGTAGCTCAATCTGCAGAAAACAGAAAATGAAGTCTGGTGCTGACAGGGTGGAAATGGACACAGAAAGGAGAAGAGGTTAACTTTCAATCCCTTTGTGGCGATTTTGAAAGGATAGAAGTCGTGGGGGAGGGTGTTTGTTGCTTCAGTGACACTGGTTAGATGAACAGTATCCCCAAGGGCCCCGTCTTTAGTGAATTTCATCTGCATCCAAAATGTAATGATGTTCAGTAAAAATGTGAAACCTTAGCTCTAAATTAAAATGCCAGGTGGCCACGCCAAACAGACCGTTAAAGCATCTCATCTCTAAGTTTAGGCTGCCAGGGTTTCTTTTATCAGTAGGAAAGACACTATAAATTCCTCCTGCTGAAGCCAACAAATCTAATTAACGGATAGGAATATCCAGGCCGGTAAATGCCTAATAATTACTGTGTTAATTTGATGTTCTGTGCCTACTCCACAAGTTGCTGTGAGATACTCAGGGTCTCCAGAGCCAGCTTTCTGAGAGGGACTTGTGAACACTGAAAAGAGAACTATTCTAATATAATCATCCTCCCTCCCCCAAGAAAAGAGGTTTTCATTTGTCATAGTCATTACTGGGGTTACCCACGTCAGCATGTATGTAGTATATTAAGTAGTGGGAAAGGAAATGTGCGTTAGTTCAAAGGCCATCAGTAGAACTGCATTCAAGAGGTAGCGGTTTATCAGGTCTTTTGAGCATTAGCCCGAGGGTAGGTTAAACCAAAATGGCAGAACCCTGGGAGAAGTATTAACACATATCTCACTGACTTACACATGCCCAGCTTTCCCCTTAAGGGGTCATTGCTCTGATAACACTGTGGTGATCACCTTTTCCAGGCTGCTCGAAAATACTGCCCTCATCATGTTGGTCATTACCTCGGGATGGATGTCCATGACACTCCAGACATGCCCCGTTCCCTCCCTCTACAGCCTGGTATGGTCATCACAGTAGAGCCAGGTAAGGGCGGGTGCTAGCAGTCTTTGATCCCTTGGGACACAAAATAGTATCAGATAGAAAGGTAAATGTTCATTTTTACTTGAACCAACATGATTAAATTAGAAGAGACAGGAAAATGGATCTCTTCAGTGTAGATGGGAACTTTATTTTAGATTTTTCTCTTGAGCTTTCTTATTTAACATCACACAATTTGTTTAATTTGACTTCTCCAATAAACAACAGATGGGGAATACTTTCTATAAGTAGATATTAAGAAATAAATCTTTTTTTAAACCCTGCCTTTGCCAGGGCCAATTTATACTAGTCTCCTGTGCAGTGGTGGGCTGCTCACACCTCTGAAGCCCTAGGTGCTTCCCTGCAGAAAGCTACTCAGACGCACCATGTTCCCCTCTGCAAACTGCGTTCTGCTGCCCGCATTGCTCTCCTTCGGATCTAAGTCCCTTTTCCTGAGCTTCAGAGAGAGCTGGCGATCTAATGGCTCCCCAGCTTGATGATCCTGGGCAGTGGGCAGAATTCAGCAGAGAAGTGGGCTCACAGTGGAGTGTAAGGATTGATGTTACAAGAGCAATTTTTAAATACTCTGTTTTGGTCAAGAAAATGGATTTCAGCTGTAGATTTCAAGTGTTTTCCTCTCTAAATTATAGAAATTATAGCTGGAACCTGACTTTATACTACCCAGTCCTACATTGCTATCTGTGGCCTTATGTACTATTCATTCCAGTCTGGTTGCCGCATGGGTGCTTCCTTAGGCTTTGGCTGCATACTCCTTTGCTGATCTTTTTCTTTTTATCACAGGGCAGCATCTGTGAGTATAGTGGAGGAAGTTTCCAGTTTCTTAAATATGAAAAGACCTGTTCTTGTCTGACTTTGTGGTTAGAAAGGGTACCTTGGGCTCTTAGAATTGTCCCAGTGTCCTTAAAGTCTTCCTGTTTCTTACTCTACATCGTGTACATCAGTTATATCTGTGGTTCTTTGAGTATTTCTACAGCTTGTTGTTCAGGCTAAATGGAGGTTTTTTTCAATGTATTTTTAAATACTTTATATCCCTATTTCAGTAGATCCCTTTTCCCAGGGGATGACAGGCAGAGAAAGAATGCATTTATATAACCTACTGGTTCCCAGCATACGTTGACATAAGTAACTTTAGTGGCCTGCTTAAACCACTAGACTATGACAGAATCATGATAGAGCCTGTAGTCTGGTATACAAAACACCTACAGTAATAGTTCTAGCAATCACAGCCAACACGTACTGACCGTTATGTGCCACACACGTACATATACGTACTATCTCATTTAATATCCACAGTTCTAGGTAGATAACTCTTAGGATCGCCGTTTTACAGATCGGTGGTAGCACAGAGAGGTTAACTTGCTTGTCCCAAATCCTCCGGTTACTGCCACTTACGAACAGCACATTCTTATTTCTACTTCTCAGGCATTTATATTCCAGAGGATGACAGAGATGCCCCCGAGAAGTTTCGTGGTCTTGGTGTACGAATTGAAGATGATGTAGTGGTGACTCAGGACTCGCCTCTCATCCTTTCTGCAGATTGCCCCAAAGAGATGAATGACATCGAACAGATCTGCAGCAGAGCCTCTTGACCCTCATTGCAGCCCACGTTCCTCTCAGGTTTAGAGGGGGTGTGCGTCCACATCGGTGCAAGTGTGCCGCTGAGCGTCTGTGCTGTATGTTTCTACACGTGTTCCGTTTGGGAGTATGGCAGCTGTATGGATGTATGAAATTGTGTATGTGATCTTTATTCATTTTAAGTAGCTGGAAGCCTGGAAAATTGAAATTTTGAACGGTATGTTACTACAACTTTAATAACATTAACTCTACAGTTAGTGACCAAGGCAGGTTTAATTTTTAAATGTACAGAAAGATCTTAGTTACATATGTCCATGCATCCCAGTCAACACAATTAAACATACAGAAAATTTTCTCCTTCTCACCAGCTCTTTCCNNNACACTTTTGCTGAGATCTTCCTAATATCGTAAGCTGTTTATTATGATACTTCTATTCTGAGCTAACCACCAGGGTCTCTGCCTATGCTAAAAGCCACTTGTCAGTGATTTGGGGTGGCCAGTACATATCTTCCATAACTCCTCTCCATCTCTTCCAGATCCTACATACCCACTGGAGCCCCTCGTGGGCACTGGTGTCCTGCAATCCCACCATTTAGCTCCAATCCAGATTCTAGCAACACTATTAAACAAAACAGTTTTGGGTTTTTCTTGCTATTTGGTTGCTTGGAAAGTGTTTAGCTCTTGATGAGGGAAGAAATGGAAGAGAAAGAGAAGCATATATGTATCTGTGACAGATCGACACCTCTGTCCATCTGTTCTCAATCTGGAGAAGATTCCTTTCCCAGGCATTCATGCTTTCTTATAGATTGTTAGTGCACTGACTCTCACAACACACCCTTGAAGCCTCTGCCCTGGCCAGGCGTAGAGCCTCTCCTTACCCTGTTGACGTCAGAGGAACAGTACCCAGGTTTCAGAGAGATGCTCCTGTTATCATTCTGCAGCATGTCTAGTGCAATATATGGAACTCACCCAGTACCTGTAAACATCCTATGACCCTTTTATTTCTCTGATATTAGCACCAGAAGGGCAGTAGTAAGGAGTCCTATTTCCCTCAACATGGCATTGGCTGCATTCATAAAAGAACTCACTTTGCAGAGTGAATGGGGCTAGATTATTGCAGATGGTTTATTCAGGAGCTTCTGTCATAGAACTAGTGTGTTCACCTCCTTTAAACCTGGATATGGGCCCAAGATGTACAGAACATGCTGATCGTTAGAGCATAAATCTGAGGGATTTTAAGAAAGAAAGAGGCTAGGGGATTAACACTCCCTGCAGTGCTAGAGGTTTGCCAATCTTACCAGGAAAACCCAAGGTACAGAGCCAAAAGCAGACAAGCAGCAACTTCATCAGGAGACAAAGATAATGGTATAGAGCAGAGAGATACACACGTTGTCCCACCGGTGCTCACCCGTGAATGCTCTGGCTTTGCTCAGCAGCTGTGGGAATGGATGGCCACACAGCTGGAGTCTTGTCCCTGGGCCTGTGCTCCCCACCTCCCTCCAACTTCTCAGTCCTGTGCTACTTTCTCAAAGAAGGGGCTGAAAATAAATCCACAACTCTAGCTTCTCACCCTCTGGGCTTCTGTGGCACCAACAACCCTTTCCTTGGATTGAGTTTCCTTAGTTCATTTACAGTCCTGGAATAAGGAATTTCCTTTTCTTCCTGTAAATCATTTTCTGTGGTCTTCAGCTTCCTAGCTAAGTCTAGGTGGCTTTTACGTATAGCAGCACACCTGGACATGAAACAGACCTCTGCTTAGATTCTAGTCAAGTTCTGCAGGTGTCGTGAGTCCTATTTAGAATGGCTGTGGCAGAATTCTTCTGGTGACTTTTAATCCTCGAGCCGCGTACATTGTCCTTTGAGTCCCGGATTAACCTCAGTAGCTAAGCATTGAATCAGACTATTAGAACCATCAAGAGATGGATGGCATAGTGTTTCAGGGCTGTCTGACATATTCAGGATTTGTTGAGCAGATAGTGGTGCACAGTGCAGAAATCTCATTCATTCTTAGCCGTACCACAAACAAGCCCCGCATTTCCTCCATGTCTAACTATAATACCTTATATATGCACCAGGCTCTCCTAATGGAAACCTTAATTTTCAGAAGTCCTTCAAACGTTACACTGGTATTTTTCTCCCTCGGTTCAAGAGAGATAGTTGGGTCATTAATGATGCCATCTAAGTGAAGGAACCATATCTCGATAGTCTCTTCCGCTCACTTTTGTGTGTTTGTCTCAGGAATTTGTGGTTTTTGTCATAATCAGGAAACACTTGTGTTTTTTATTTAAATTGCACTAGTAGCAATTGCTGGAATAGAAACCCTTCTCTTCGCACAGCCATAACATCCAAGCTGGATATGGTGACTGAAAGTTCTCTCTGGGTCTTCTTTCAAAACACCCTTAGTTTTTCACTAATCTTTGTAAGGTCAGAAAGGGAAAACTCCTACCATAGACATTATATCTTAATTTGAGATTAAGGTCCATAAAATAAGAAAATCCCAGATGAAGACATTGTAACTCATTAAAATAGAAAAATTGGGCTGTGTTATATTTGTCAAAGCTGACATAACCAACATCCTCTTTAGCTTTCTTAATAATAGAAAGATTGCAGATCTGATGCAGGAGTGCTGCCTCTTCTCCTGTGTCTGTGTCAGAGATCACAAGTCGGCCAGCTGTGACCTCAGAGTCCTTTGTAACACTGTGTTTCCAATAACTGCTACTAATAAAACAAAATTGGGATTTGAGTTAGACCCTGTCCGCCATCCCTCAGCTGGCATATGAGCAATGATAATAGAGCTCATTTGTGTGTGAGTGTGTGTTAGAAACTAAGTGAGGGCCCAAGATGGGGGCAGCGTAAACGACCCTGCTTTGAAGAGATTTTTATGGTATGGTTAATTTTTTTTAATTTTAGTTTCCCAAGGTGGGATCTGCAGCCTAAAACTTAAGCTGATAGGGTTAAGTTTTAATCCTGGGAAAATAGACTTCGAGCTGAAGTGTTTAATGTTCCTAATATAATGAGAAGGTGGATACATCATTAATTGCTAACGTTTAATTAGAGCGGAAGCCCATCTTCCCATAGTACAAGGGTCCTCCTGGCTGCTCTTACCTCTCCCTGTGTGTCACTGAGGAACTTAGGGCGTGCAACAGGACTGCTCAGATCCCCACTGAAATCAAGGTCTCTTGGGATATGCTTCATGAGGACCTGAGAGAACTGCACTCTTTGTTAGCATTTATTAATGCTTTGTATGACTTCTGTGCAATTATGTAATTTCCATTTGGATAAAACGCTGTTACTTTTTAAGGCTCTTTCCACTGAAAATAGGTATGTCATTCCCCAAAAAGGGAAAAGCATATATTACTACCATTTTAAAAATAAACTATAAAACAATAGAAAAGTGTGTGGTGTGTGTGTGTTATTTTCAAATCTAGACTTTACAGCTTTAAATGTGAGAACATTTTGTTTTACAAAATATTTTTTATAGAGGAGCACCTGCCTGGCTCAGGCGGAAGAGC
>NW_024424564.1:49227743-49241524 GCF_017311325.1 Ursus maritimus
TGACCCTTGGTCTCGGGGTTGTGAATTCGAGCCCCACGTTGGGGGTAGAGATTACTTCAATAAATAAACAAATCTTTAAAAATATGTATTCTAGGGGCACCTGGGTGGCTCAATTGGTTAAGTGTCTGCCTTCAGCTCAGGTCATGATCTCAGGGTCTTGGGATCAAGCCCCACATCAGGCTCTCTGCTCAGCAGGGAGTCTGCTTCTCCTTCTCACTCTCCTTCTGTGCTCTATCAAATAAATAAATGAAATCTTTTTAAAAAATTAAAAACTATATATATATATTTTATATAGTATTTATTAACTGCTGTCACAAAATCATGATTCAAACTTAAGATGATCTTATCAGTCATAGGAAAAATGAATGAATTAGATCTGGCCCATTAAAAGATTGGCTCAAGGGTCTAATGTATAACATGGTGACTGTAGTTGATTAATACTCTGTTGTATAATTGAAATTTGCAAAGAGAGTAGAACTTAAATGTTCTCACCAAAATAAAGGGGGGGGGAGATAAATATGTGAGTTGATAGATGTGTTAATTAAATAGATGGTGGGAGACCCTTTCCCAATGTATATGTATATCAAATCATCATGATGTCCACTTTAAATATCTTACAGTTTGGTTAATTACACCTCAAGAAAGCTAGGGGAGGAGCACCTGGATGGCTCAATAGGTTAAGTGTCTGCTTCGGTTTTAAGAGTCTGACTTCAGGGGCGCCTGGGTGGCTCAGTCGTTAAGCGTCTGCCTTTGGCTCAGGGCGTGATCCCAGGCTCCTGGGATCAAGCCCCACATCAGGCTCCTCCGATGGGAGCCTGCCTCTTCCTCTCCCACTCCCCCTGCTTGTGTTCTCTCTCTCGCTGGCTGTCTTTCTCTCTGTCAAATAAATAAATAAAACCTTTAAAAAAAAAAAAAAGAGCCCGACTTCAGCTCAGGTCATGATCTTAAGAGTCCTGAGATTGAGCCCCACGTCGGGCTCCCAACTAAGTGGGCAGTCTGCTTGTCCCTCTCCCTCTGCCCTTGCCTCCACTCGTTTTCTCTCTCTCTCTCTCTCTCTCTCTCTCTCTCAAATAAATAAAGAAAACCTTTAAAAGAAAGAAAGAAATCTAGGGGGAAAAGGTTGACTCCACAAAACTGACCCACAGGTCTCCAGACAGCCCCTGTACCACTCAAGACTGTGAACTTTGGCCATGAACATTTTATGAAGGATGAATTTTACAATCTGCAAAATTGTAAATTTATGAACTTTCTCAGTGAGCCATATAAACAGCCATGAGTGTGGCCATTTCTTCCTAGTGGGAATCCTTGTTAAAATCAGGCTTTCTGGAGCACCTGGATGGCTCAGTTGGTACAGCATGTGACTCTTGATCTCAGGGTTGTAAGTTCGAGCCCCATGTTGGGTGTTAAGATTACTTAAAAATAAAATCTTTTAAAAATTAAATAATAAAATCTTTTTTTTAAAAGATTTTGTTTGAGAGAGAGAGAGCACAAGCAAAGGGGAGGGGCACAGGGAGGGGGAGAAGCAGACTCCCCGCTGAGCAGGGAGCCTGATGCAGGGCTCCATCCCAGGACCCCGAGATCATGACCTAAGCTAAAGGCAGATGCTTAATCAACTGAGCCACCCAGGCACCCCTAAAATTAAAATATTTTAATAGGCTTTCTCTAAGGTGTGCCTTCCAACATTTTTCACATCGTGGCACACATAAAAAGATCCTTTTTTGTATGGCACAATGGAATCAACTTGAGGGACTTAAGAATGTATACATATGACTTAGAGAAAAAAATTCATTCCATATCCTTTATATAATTGTGATGAGAAAAATAATACATACAAAGTTTTACAGAAATTTTTAAATTTGTATAACACTTCCAATAAATGATTTTTAGAATGTCAATAGACTTAGCCTACTTGTGGGAACATGACTTTTTTTTTTTTTAATAATAGGCGGAAACCCTATACACAATTCCTGATCCAGACTTTTTAGTGATAATATCTTCAGATCCTTCATAATCACCATCTACAAGAAATTTATTTGTACAAGTAGGTGACAAAAAATTTGAAACCATTTTAATGATGATTTAAAATTTTATGATTAACTGATGAATGGATAAGTGAGATGCAGTAAGGCCATACAGTGAAATATTACACAGCCATTAAAAGGAACGAAGCAGTGACACGTGCTAAAACCCAGATGCAGCTTGAAAACTGTGCTGTGTGAAAGAAGCCAGACTCAAAAGGCACATAATAGATGACTCCGTTTATAGAAGATGTCCAGAATAGGCAAATCCATGGAGATAGAAAGTAGATAGTAGTTGCAAGGGCCTGAGGGTAGGAAGGAAGTGGAGAGTGACTGCTAACAGTTTTTTTTTTTTTAGGTGATGAAAAGATTCCAGATAGAAGGTGGTGGCAGCTGCACAACTGTGAACTTACTAAAAAACCTTCACTTGTATGCTCTTGAAGGGGATCTTATGGTATCTGGATTAAATCTCAATAATTGACGATTGAAATTAAATTTAAAGAACCTAACTCCTTTCATTGACAAATGTGAAATTTATAATGTGGATTTTTTTTTTAAGATTATTTATTTATTTATTTATTTATTTGACAGAGAGAGAGACGGCGAGAGAGGGAACACAAGCAGGGGGAGTGGAAAAGGAAGAAACAGGCTCCCAGCAGAGCAGGGAGCCCAATGCGGGGCTCGATCCCAGGACCCTGGGATCACGCCCCCAGCCGAAGGCAGACGCTTAATGACTGAGCCACCCAGGCACCCCTATAATGTGGATTTTTAATCAAAGTGAAATCACATCAAATATTTCAAGATGATGAAGCTATAATTCACAGAATGTGAACATGCGTTTTTGGGACAGTCACCCTTCCCCTAGCTTTGACCACAAAGGTCAGAAGTATTCCATGTATGTGGAGCAGAAAGCAGTAGTCTGGAGCTACACCTGCCAGGAGGCCTGGCCCAGTCTTCAGCCCCCATGGCGCCCATGGCTACCAGCACCTCAGGTCCCTGAATCACCGGATGCTACAGCAACACCGTGGCTCCCTTGTGTTTGACAAGCAACACCACGCTCAGCAGCTGCTCCCAGAGTGGATGACCAGGAGGTAGTGCCCCTCCTTGGCCATATTTCAGGGAGTCCAGGACTCCTGGTGGTAAAGTGACAGGTAAGAAAGCTCTGGCTGCTCCAAGTTCCATCCACCTAGCCATCCCAAGGACAGTGGGGATCAGTATCTCCCAACACACTGATTTCAAGGCACATCACTCAGGGTATTTAATTGTAAATCTAGAATTATACTGACTGGAGCTACCTTGGACGTAAGAATTTGTGGCACTACGTAAATATTGATCCAGATTTCCAGCAGTTTGTAAAGCCTAGTAGTTCTGGATACTTGTCACTAAATGCTATCTTTCTTTTCCTAGGAAAGTTGAGCCTGGGAAGCCTGTGGTGATACATCAAAAATGTTTTTTAAAAAATTGGGGCACCTGGGTGGCTCAGTGGTTAAGCGTCGTGATCCCGGCATTATGGGATGGAGCCCTGCATCAGGCTCCTCCACTGGGAGCCTGCTTCTTCCTCTCCTACAGCCCCTGCCTGTGTTCCCTCTCTCTCTGGCTGTCTCTCTCTCTCTCAAATAAATAAAATCTTTTAAAAAAATGTTTTTAAAAATAGTCATCTTGAAAATGTTATTCAGTATTTCATTGCTCAGTATTTGCCGTGCCACCTACATGTTACACAGATTAAAGTCTCTAAAAGGGGTGCCTGGCTGGCTCAGTCAGTAGAGCATGCGACTCTTGATCTTGGAATTGTGAGTTTGAGCCCCACATTGGATGCAGAGTTTACTTAAAATAAATACGTAAAAATAAAAAATAAATCTCTAATAAACTATAGCCAACCCCTGCACTAATTATACTCCGGGCAGTGGACTTTACATTACATGTGAAAGGTTCTATTTTACAATAGGGATTGCTAAGCAGAGTAAATTGTACTTGACATTGCATAAAATACAACAGGCATAGAGTCCACCTGCAGAAGCCTGAAAGAGTATGCTCTTGAATACGGTGGTTCCTCAAAAAATTAAACGGTTACTATTTGATCCAGCAATTTCACTTCTGAGTATGTACTCAAAAGAAAGCAGGAACTCAAACAATATTTGTATACCCACGTTCATAGCAGCATTATTCAAAATAGCCAAATGATGGAAACAACCCAAACGTCCATCAGTGGATGATGGATGAACAAAATGTGAGATAGATAGATAGATAGACAGATATAGATATAGACAGACAGATAATGGAATGCTATTCAACTTTTAAAAAATGTAATTGATACATGCTACAACATGGATGAACCTTTAAAATATTGTGCTAAGTGGAATAAGCCAAATTTAAAAAGGACCGATATTGGGGCACCTGGCTGGCTCAGTTGGATCATGCAACTCGATCTCGAGGTTGTGAGTTCGAGCCCCACACTGGGTGTAGAGATTACTTTAAAAAAAAAAATCTAAAAAAAAAAAAAAAGGACCAATATTAATTCCACTCACGTGCAGTACCTAGAGTAGTCAAATTCATAGAGACAGAAAGTAGAATGATGGTTGCCAGGGTCTTGGGGGAGGGAGGAATGGGAAGTTATTGTCTAATGGGGACAGAGTCTGGTAAGGGAAGATGACAAAGTTCTGGAGATGGAATACACTTAAAGTGACTTAACTGTACACTTTAAAGATGTTTAAAATGGCAAATTGTACATTTAGCACAATGAAATTTTTTTAACTAGAAAAAGAACTATATTAGCATGTGGGCAAGGGGAAGAGGAGAACTAAAGGCAGACTGAGTATTTAAGTAATTAAATGATTCTCGAATTTGTGTGTCATCCTTGTGCAGGGCCCATGCCAATCTTCTCTGTATCGTTCCAATCTTAGTATATGTGCTGCTGAAACGAGCACCAGTATTTAAATTAAAATAAGAATTAATAAAATGCTAAATCAGTATCACCCAATAACAGGAGTCTGTAATGTCTTGGTCTGTGCCATAATCAGACTAGTCTGAGGTGCCATGTGTATTCTGAGGTACCTATTTTTAAAAAGATAGACCCAGGTGAGAGGTACGAGGAAATAGTGTCATAAAAAGCGGTTGAAAGAGCAGGGCTATTTTGGGTGGAGAAGAGAAAGGGAGAGGGGCATGATGGCTAGCTCCTCATAGCTGAAAAGCTGTCACGTACAACATCTTTCCTGCTGCTCCCTTAGGCGGAACCAGAACTGGGGGGTGGAAGCCTTCTCATAGAATCAGAATTTTGGAGGCGAAAAGGCCGTTCGTGACTTTGTCACTTGCCTTGGACCACACAGCCGGTGAGGGCGCTCAGGTTTCCAAAGAGGGGGTCCTAGCTCCAGCATCCCATGCTTTTCTGGGCGGCGGGCTGATTCCCACGGCCCATCCCAAACCGTTAACACTCCGCTCACCGCTTCGGTACCCTTACCTCCTCCAAATCAGCTAGGTTCCCCTCCATTTTCCAGGGAAACAGCAGCTCACCGAGCGCCCTCTCCTTCCCGCTGCCGACGCCCCTCCGCCCGCGCCCTCGGTCCCGTCACCCTCCGCCTGCTCGGCGACTCCAGCCCGCAGCAGCGCTCCCGCCTCTTCCCCGGGGACGGTGCGTTCTTCGTCTCGCTCGACCTCTCCGGACTGTGCGGTTCTGCTACCTTCGGTCGCCGCCGGAGGCGTCACACGGACAATTCGCGGCCGAGCTCGTAACTGCGGCTCTGAACCGTCCGCGGGGACGCCGACGCGCGCCCACCGAGCCTCGGAAGTCCGGGGGACGTCTGTGTCCCGCCGAAGCCCGCCGGGAGAGCACGAGTCACTCGGAATACTCTCAACAGAACATGCAGAGTCTGGCATGGGCCTCGCCGGAGCTGAAAGAGCAGGAGACTGGGACGTGAGGCATCCTGAAGACCGGCGACGGCCGCGCTGCCTCGGCCAGCCCCTCTCACCTCCCCGAGCTCAGGTCCGCGGGCGAGCTGCGCCACCCAAGGCCGGCCTGCTGGCGGGAGGCGACAGCACAGACTCCTCCGGGTGCAAAAGGACCAGGAAGGAACTAGCCGGACTCCCCCTAGGCCACCCTCCCCTCTCTCCTCCCCTACCCCTCCTCACCCCTACCCCTCCTCCGCACCTCCCCACACCCTCTCCCCCACTTCTCCCCTCCCCCTCCTCCCTCCACTACCCTCTTGTCTCCCTTCTCCCCTTCCCTTCCCCCACCCCTCCTCTCCCTTCTCCCCCCCCACCCCTCCTGTCCCTTCTCCCCCTCCTTCCTCCTCTCCCACCCTCCTCTCCCTTTTCCTCCTCCCCTCCGCTTCCCCACACCCCTCTCCCCTTCTCCCCTTCTCCCCTCCTCCTCCTCCCTCCACTCCATCTCCTCCCTCCACTACCCCTCCCCTCCTCTCCCTTCTCCCCCTCTCTTCCTCCTCCCCCAACCCTTCTCTCCTTTCTCTCCTCCCCTCCTCTCTCCCTCCCCTCCCCACCTGTCCTCTCCCTTCTGCTCCCTTCACCTCCCCTCCTTTCTACCTCTCCCCTTCTCCCTCCCATCTACCCCTCACCTCCCACCAGTGCCTCCCACTGGCTGAACAAGAAGCCAGCTGACAATGACTTCAGGTGAGCCTTGTCCCCACCCAAGACATGAAACAGAGCAGGGAAAGGGTGAGGAACATATCTGAAAGCCAACGGATTTTGTCATTTTATGAGTGCGCAAATAATAAAGTTACACAGTGTATAAACCCTCTTCCAACAAAAGCCACATGTCTTTTTTATTTTTAACGGGGGAGACCAGAGTATAAATCTGAAGATCTCCTGATACAGAAGATAACAAAGTTCCATACCATTCTAACTAAAATTTAACTTGTAATAATTGAGAGCTTTTCTGCCATTTTATTGTTTGACCTCAAGTTGCTAACTGATGCAACACACCTTATAAAGGTTAACTTCCAAAAGGTCATACTGAAAACGAAGGGTTTTTTTCTTTCAGGAATATTCATAGCAGCTTTATTTGTAATAGCCCCAAACGGGAAACAATCAATCAGAATGTCCATAGACAGGTGAATGGACTACGTGTAAACATGCAGCCATACAACGGAATGCAACTCAGTGGTAAAAGTGGAAGTACTATCGATGAACACTACAGCATGGGTAAATCTCAAGATAATTATGCCGCCTGAAGTTAGACCGAAGCAAGAGAACATACATACTGTATGGTTCCATTTATATGAATCCTGGAAAACGCAAGCTAATCTACAATGACCAAAGCAGATTCAATGGTCACGGAACCAAGTGGAGGGTGAAGAGGGATGAGACAGGGAATCCCAAAGGGTGTGAAGAAATTTTTGAGGGTGACGCACCTGTTCATTATCTTTATTTTTTCCCCTCACAAACATTCTCTTTAATAGATAAGCTTAACCTTGGTGGCAAATTTTAATAGAGTAGAAAGCCTTCACTGTGTATCATCTATATTTAAAGTTTCTTTATCTTTCTGAAGAGAGAAATTCTAAGATTAATGTGCACCGAAAATGAGAAATTTAAGAAAGTGGAAAAACTGCTAGTTTATTCAAGTTGTTTCACCTGGTGGTTACAGCTAGTTAAGTTAGTTATATATCGGTTTGAGAGTGATTGATGGTGACAAAAATTATCCAAAATAAGGAGTCACAAGCTATTTGGGCTTTAAAAAAATACCATACTCCTAAAAATACCAGTTTTTATCTCTTAGTGATCGGTCAAATATAAAGGCATGTTTTACATTATATGTTTGTCTATCTAGTTTATTTCTCATAACAGGTTCTTTTTTTTTTTTTTAGGTTTATTTATTTTAGTGAGAGAGCATGAGCAGGAGGGGCAGAGGGAGAGAGAGAGAGAGAGAATCTCAAGCAGACTCTGTGCTGAGTGTGGAGCCCAACACAGGGCTCAGGCCCCGATCCTGAGATAACGACCCGAGGCAAAACCAGGAGTCAGGCGCCTAACTGACTGCACCACCCAGGTGCCCCTCTCATGACAGTTTTTGAAAACTATCACCATAGCAGGGTTTATTTCACAAAGGTACTGATGTGGTGAAGTACAGCGATCAAGCCCCCATAAACAAGACATGTGTCACTAGTACCTGTGACCTTCTTCTGTCACCCTATCTGATCACCACCCCCAAGAAAATTATCATTTCCATAACCATCAATTCCCAAACTATCAGGTCTATCAAACTTCAGTGCTCTTCCTATCCCACCCATCACTCCCTACCCCACGACTCTCTCTCTCTCACACACACACACACACACACACACACACACACGCCGTTTCAAATTGGTGTATGCATTAAGCAACCTGAAAGACTGTAAAATCTATCATTCTTATATCAAGTAGCTCTTTAGAACTTTAGTAAGCGTAAGGTCACATGGAGGGCTTGTTATTTAATGCAGATTTTCATGCCTACTCTCAGAACTTTTAATTTCATAGTTCTAGGTGAGGAATCAGCTTTTTTATCTTTCATCTTTGGCATTATAATTATATGTAGGGATGTGGACCTCCTTGGGTTCATTTTGTTTGGAATTTCCCCAGGTTATTTCTTCAAATAAGTTTTCTGCCCCCTTCTCTCTCCCTTCTCCTTCTGGGACCCCTACGATGAGAGTATCTGTTCGCCTGATGTTGCCCAAGACATCCCTTAACCTATTCTCATCTTTTTTCATTCTTTTTTCTTTTTGTTCTTCAGCTCGGGTGCTTTCCCTCACCCTGTCTTCCAAGTTGCTGATCCGTTCCTCTGCATCTTCTGATCTACTGTTAATTCCCTCTAGCGTGTTTTTCATTCCAGTTACTGTGTTCTTCAGCTCTGAGTCATTCTTTTCTATATTTTCTATCTCTCCATTGAAATTCTAACTAAACTCTTCCACTCTTCTCTCCAGTCTCGTGAGCATCTTTATGACCTTTACTTTGAACTCTTTATCGGTAGATTGTTTATCTCCATTTCATTTAGTTCTTTTTCTGAGGTTTTGTCTTATTCTTCCGTTTGAAGCATATTCCTCTGTGTCCTCATTTTGCTTGACTTTCTGTGTTTGTTTTTATGAACCAGGTGGAACACCTACCTCTCCTAAACTTAATGGAATGATCTTGTGTAGGATTTTGATTGCCTGTGGACTTTAAGTGCCTGGTGACTTTGGCTGGCTGGTAGAGCGGTGGCTGGTGTGGGCTGGAGGTCCCAGGGCACTCTGTGCTGAGGCTGCCCTGGTGGGATGGCCAGAGCTGAAAAAGGTGTGGAGCCAGGTAGTCCCAGGGCTCTTGGCACAGAGGGCACACTGGCAGGACAGCTGCAGCTGACGTGGGTGCAAGCTGGAGTGTCTCAGGACACTCCATGCAAGAGCACCCTAGCAGAGAGCCTGGGGTGGAGGCAGGCATGGGCAGGGTGTCCTGGGGCACTCTGCTCCAGTAGTGCCCAGGCGAGTCACCTGGAGCTGAAGTGGAGCTTGGAGTGTTCCAGGATGCTTTGCAACTTTGTCACCTTGGCAAGGTGGTTGGGGCTATAGGGAGCGCTGACCAGGGGTGTCCCGGTGTGCACTGCGCTGGGGCCACCTTGGTTGGATGTCAGGGGCCGGTGTGGGCTAGGGGCCCCATGCTCCCTAAGGCAGTAGGGAGCCTGCTCCCATCCACACTGTCAAGGTGGAATGTAAACCGTAGCACTTGCCAGCCCCTCTGACTCAGAGAGACTTCCCGTAGCTCCCCTAGCAGCTGATAGGGTTCTTGGGCTGGATCTTTTATATTCTAGTTGCTGATTGGTTTGTTTGTTTGTTTGTTTGTTTGTTTGTTTGTTTATTAGGTTCCATGCTTAACGTGGGGCTTGAACTCACGACCCTGGGATCAAGAGCCCCATGCTCTACTGACTAAGCCAGCCAGCCAGCCAGCCCTCTAGTTACTGTTTTAAACTATAATTTTTTTTTTTTTCTGTGCCTCTGGGTGTCCTGGGCTCACTAAGGCCACAGGCCAGCTGTGGTAGCCAGAGCACTGCTCCTGTCTCAGGATGGAGGGAGAGTGTAAACCACGGCACTCCCCAGCTCCCCTTACCCTCCAATCCTGACCCGGAGAGTACCAGCAGCTCTCCAGTGTTTGGCACAGTCCTAGCGCTGAATCCTTTATATTCTAGTTTCTCTTTTATTTTTTTTTTAAAGATTTTATTTATTTATTCGACAGAGATAGAGACAGCCAGTGAGAGAGGGAACACAAGCAGGGGGAGTGGGAGAGGAAGAAGCAGGCTCACAGCGGAAGAGCCTGATGTGGGGCTCGATCCCATAACGCTGGGATCACGCCTTGAGCAGAAGGCAGACGCTTAACTGCCACCCAGGCGCCCCTCTAGTTTCTCTTTTAAACCATGGATTTTTTTCTGTGCCCCTCCCCCCCACCCCTGGCAGATGACTCTGCTCCTAGTTCCTCTGTACTAGCCCTCCCCACTGCAGTTCTCAGTGCTGGGGTGGGGGTTCCCTTTGTTACTGTGTGCCTGTCTCTCTCGCCCTTCGCAGTGTGATCTGTCTATATTTTGCTGTGGCAGAAGCTGTTCAGTCAGCCCTCAGTTCTTCTTCAGGAGGAATTGCTCTATAAAAAGGTGTAGATTTGGTGTGTTCCTGGAGGAGGTGAGGTCAGGGTCTTCCCAAGTCACCATCTTGGACTGTAACTCACAAAATAAGCTCTTGATTGAGTTCCTTCTGTCTCTTCCCCCCTTTTTGTTCTGGGGCCATTTAGAATCCATCTTAGATCTGATTCAGGTCCTCGGCAACCAATTTGACCATATTCACCTAAACTATCTGTGGACAACCAAACGCTCTCTGCTAATACACAGCTAGAAAGGCATCTTCGGAGTGACTTCAAGTCCTTATGTATGAGAATACACACGAATAGTGACGTATGTAATCCTACAGAGAAAGCAATTCCCAATTCACTTCTTTTTTACTTTGGAATTTTTTACAGGATGATATCATTTTATGTCAAGATTATACTCCAGGAAAACACCATATTATATCAAAGAGGGGAATTATTTTTATAGGAATTAATATAAAAAGTCTAGCTGCATTCCCAGACAGCTACTCCCAGACATTCCAATACATGACTTATAAAAACTGTCCCCAAACTCTTTGAATGACACGATCATTCTTAATTTTTTTTTTGGATCATTCTTAATTTTAAAATGTAGATTCTGGACTTGAGAGGAGACCAAGCAGATGTTCTTGGTATTTCCCCAAAGATGACTACCCAAGCGTAGCCCTTGACCAGCGTGAATTAGGCAAAAGGTGAGGACAGAGCTAAAGTCAGAAGCCAAGGACTCACAGCGACACACGTAAGCACAACATAACTACCAAATGCAGTAATTTATACCAAAATTATCCTAAATAAATAAACATCTCAGTGCAAAAGGGAACAATATAGGAAGAGTCAACATAGAACTCTATAGATTTTTTTTTTTAGATTTTATTTATTTATTCGACAGGATAGAGACAGCCAACGAGAGAGGGAACACAAGCAGGGGGAGTGGGAGAGGAAGAAGCAGGCTCCGAGCGGAGGAGCCTGATGTGGGGCTCGATCCCATAACGCCGGGATCACGCCCTGAGCCGAAGGCAGACGCTTAACCGCTGTGCCACTCAGGCGCCCCTAGATTTTTTTTTTTAATAACACATGTGGTTTTGTATTCTCTACAAACAACTGGCCAAAGAGAGAGGGAGTCCAGATGTATACTGCTAGTCAATAGAAAGAAGCCTGCCTGAGATTGAAGTTTTGCTGGGGATGAAATGCGTGAGGGCAGCTCAGGGCTGACTGGGCAGACACATGAACTGCCAGGTGAGGCGTACCGTAGCCCAGTGCTCTACACAGCAAGCACCCAGGGGCTGGGCCCATACTCGTTGTCGCACATTCAACTTCACTGAGCTTTAACCAAAAAGGGAACCCACAGTCCCTGCCCTCAAAGAGTCCTTAGTCTACAAGACACTGCATGGAAAACATAATGCAGTATAACATCATAAGAGAGTTACAGAGGCAGCACGAGGGAGGAACGGATGAACCGCATTGGAGAAGGGAGTCAGGACCCCTGGCCAGAGAAGATACTCCATGAGTTTCAGAGTAAAACTACCATATTTGGATTGCACTTTCACTCACTTTCACAGCTCATTTATGCTTGTGATGACCTCATGAGGTACGTCATTATCTTCGTTTCACAGATGTGGAACATAGGCTCCCAGAGGATGCAAGACTATGATTCGAAAACCTAACACTCACTGAGCACTTACTAGGTAGGATGTGCTGGGCTGGGCAGTGCGTGGACATTATTTTATTGAATCTCTGCAACAATAATCCTTAACACTCTTCATTTTATGAAGGAGAAAACCAGGATGTACAGAAGTTAAGGTAACTTGTCCGAGTCAGGATTTGAACTTAGCTACGATTCAGAACCTGAGCCCTTACCAGCTCTACTACATGACGCGGCTTCCCATGTGTGCAAGTAAGTACTTCAATTTTCAGTTATCCAAACTGGCTTAGTGTAGCAGGTGTCAGACACACCTGGGCTAGAATCTGTCGTTGGTCATTTACCAGCTTAAATCTGAGCTTAAATCAATTTACTTAACCTTTTTTTTACCTTCGCTTTCTTCATCTCTAGAATAGGAATTGTATGTATCTGGAGGCGCCTGGGTGGCACAGCGGTTAAGCGTCTGCCTTCGGCTCAGGGCGTGATCCCGGCGTTATGGGATCGAGCCCCACATCAGGCTCCTCCGCTCGGAGCCTGCTTCTTCCTCTCCCACTCCCCCTGCTTGTGTTCCCTCTCTCACTGGCTGTCTCTATCTCTGTCGAATAAAGAAATAAAATCTTAAAAAAAAAAAAAAAAGGAATTGTATGTATCTGGCCACCCTGATTATTTTTGCTCACAGCATCTTTACTTATTCTTTTATTTTGCACTTAACCCAGTTTGTAATTAATTGCTGACATCTGCCTCTACCTGTAGAATATAAGCTACATGAGGGCTAAGACTTGCTTACAAACATCTTGCTCACCATTGTATCTTGGACAAGTAGCACAGAGCCTGGCACATGGTGGGTACCCAATAAATACGTGTTCAGCAAATAATTCATCCCAGGGGAAAAAGATAATTCCTCCCACCTCCCTTTCATTAAATAGGACCCTCCTGGAGGGGTTCTCGTAGAAGTATCAGGACAATGAGATATTATGAATGACCACTCCTGGGTAATTTAGCACTATCTCCTGCCAAGAGAGGTGAGATGCTGATTGGCAACCCTACCAGAATCACAAGTAGGGCCAGCATCATCATGGTGTGACCTGGGCAGTAGCACAGGGCTCTGAGCTCAGAAGGGCCCTCCCTGCATGTGGATTAAAGCTCTGCTGTTACTGTCTTGAAATTCTTAATAATTTCTTTTAGCAAGGACCCCTTCATTTTTATTTTGCACAGGGAACTACAAATTATACAACTGGTCCTAGTCACACAGAATGGGTGGTAAGGGAGGAGAAAGGGGAACACGAGGCAACATTTCTATCAAAACAAGATCAGGGCGCGCCTGGGTGGCTCAGTCCTTAAGCGTCTGCCTTCAGCTCAGGGCGTGGTCCCAGGGTCCTGGGATCGAGCCCCACATCGGGCTCCCAGCTCTGCTGGGAGCCTGCTTCTTCCTCTCTCACTCCCCCTGCTTGTGTTCCCTCTCTCACTGGCTATCTCTCTCTCTGTCAAATAAATAAATAAAATCTAAATAAATAAATAAATAAATAAATAAATAAATAAATAAA
>NW_024424564.1:49241534-49374636 GCF_017311325.1 Ursus maritimus
TAAATAAATAAATAAATAAATAAATAAATAAATAAATAAAACAAGGTCAGAGGATGCTGGAAAGTCCAAAACTGTGAGCACTGTGTATGTGTTGAGAAATGCAGCTATGTGCCCAGTTCATCATTAGATAGACCGTGAGCTCCTTGAAGGCAGAGATCATACCTTCCTTATTCAGTGCTGTCTATAGTTTAAAATGGTGCTGGCATTTTCTTTTAATCAATCTTACTATTTTGAAATAATTGTGAATTCCATTTGCAGTTGTAAGAAATAACACAAAGAGATCCTGTGTACCCTTTTCTCCGTTTTCTCCAATGCTAACGTCTTGCGAAACTATAGTACAATAGCACAACCAGGATATTGACATTGATATGGTCCAGATACCTAGCATTTCCATCACCACAAGGATCCCTTGTGTTGCCCTTTTCTGGCTACACCCACTTCCCTCCCACCTCCATTTCCTCAACTCCTGGCAAGCACTAATCTGTTCTCCATTTCTATAATTTTGTCATTTCAAGAATATTAAGTAAATAGAATCATACAGTATGTAACCTTTGTGGGACTGGTTCTTTTTCATTCAGCATAATTATCTGGAAATTCAGCCACTTGGGTATATTGATAGTCTCTTCCTTTTTATTACTGAATGGTATAGATATACCACATTTTTTTTAAAGATTTTATTTATTTATTTGACAGAGAGAGACAGCCAGCGAGTGAAGGAACACAAGCAGGGGGAGTGGGAGAGGAAGAAGCAGGCTCTTAGTGGAGGAGCCTGATGTGGGGCTCGAACCCAGAACGCTGGGATCACGCCCTGAGCGGAAGGCAGATGCTTAACCACTGCGCTACCCAGGCGCCCCAGATATACCACATTTTAACCATTCACCCATTGGATGACATCTGCATGTTTCCAATTTGGGCCTAATATAAATAAAGCTGCTAAGACCTGTGCAATGGACTTTATGTGAACAGCAGTCTTCATTTCTCTTGGGTAAGTGCCCAGGAATGCAATCACTAGGCTGTATGGTAGTTGCATGTGTACATACCTCTTAAAGATACTGCCAAGCTGTTTTCCAGGATGGTTGTACCATTTTGCATTCCCACCATTTTGCATCCATGTATGGATGATCCAGTTTCTCTGCATTCTTGCCAACATTTGGTGGTGTCACAGTTTTTAATTTTAGCCATTCTGATAGGTGTATAGTGATAACTCATTGTGGTTGGGGTTTTTTTTAAGATTTTTTTTTTTTTTTAAGTAACCTCTACACCTAACGTGGGGTTAAATTCACAACCCCAAGATCAAGAGTCACATGCTCCACTGACTGACCCAGCCAGGCACCTTGACTCATTGTGAATTTAATCTGCTTTTATCTAGTGGCTAAGGATGTTGAATATCTCTTCATGTGCTTATTTGCTGTCTGTATGTCCTTTTTGATGAAATATCTCTCTGTGTCTTTTGACCATTTTCTAATTGGATTATTTGGTTTTTAGTTGTTGAGTTTTAAGTTTGCAGTTTAGTTTTTCTCACTCTATAGCTTGTCTTTTCAGTCTTTTTTTTTTTTTAAGATTTTATCTATTTATTTGACAGAGAGAGAGACAGCGAGAGAGGGAACACAAGCAAGGGGAGTGTGAGAGGGAGAAGCAGGCTCCCCATTAAGCAGGGAGCCTGATGAGGGGCTGGATCCCAGGACCCTGGAACCACGACCTGAGCCAAAGGCAGACACCCAATGACTGAGCCATCCAGGCGCCCCATCTTTTCAACCTCTTAACAGAGTCTTACAGAGCAGAAGTTTTTAATTCTGATGAAGTGCAATTTATCAATTCTTTCTTTTATGGATCTTTTTTTGGTGTCAAATCTAAGAACTCTGGCCCTAAATCCTGCACATTTTCTCCAGTGTTTTATTCTAGAAGTTGTATGTGTGGTTTTTTGTTTTGGAGTTGTTTTTTTTTTTAAGATTTATTTATTTATTTATTTATTTATTTATTTATGAGGAGAGCACACAGAGAAAGAGAGAATCTTCAAGCAGACTGCCCACTGTGCTCAGAGCCTGACCCCTGAGATTATGACCTGAGCCAAAACCAAGAGTCAGACACTCAACTGACTGAGCCCAGGTGTCCCTGGTTTTATGTTTTACATTTAAGTTCATGATATATGTTGAGTTAATTTTTGTATAGCATGTGAGAATAGGTCAAAGGTTTTGTTTGTTTTGTTTGTGAATGCCCATTTGCTCAAGCACTACTTATTGAAATTGCTCTTTCCTCTGTTGAGTTGCTTTTGCACTTCTGTCAAAATTTAGTTGGGTATATTTGGGTGGTTTCCCAGGTTCTCTGTTGAATCCATTAATCTATATGTCTATTCCTCCACAACTACCATACAGTCGTGATTACTGTAGCTGTATAACAAGTCTTTTTTTTTTATAAAGATTTTATTTATTTATATGACAGAGAGAGAGACAGCCAGTGAGAGAGGGAACACAAGCAGGGGGAGTGGGAGAGGAAGACGCAGGTTCCCAGCGGGAGAACCCTATGTGGGGCTCGATCCCAGAACTCAGGGATCATGCCCTGAGCCGAAGGCAGATGCTTAATGACTGAGCCACCCAGGCGCCCCTGTATAACAAGTCTTGAAAGCAGGAAAAGTGATTCCTCTCACCTCACTTTTCCTTTTCAAAATTGTTTTAGCTATTCTGATTCTTTTGCCTTTCCGTATAAATTTTAGAATAATTTTGTCTGTAACTGCAAAAAACTTGCTAAGATTTTTATGGGAATTGTGTTAAACTGTATATCAATTTGATGAAAATTGACATCATTGACTATGTTGAATTTTCTAATCCACGAACATGGTATGTCTCTCCATTTATTTAAAAAACTCAAAAAAAACCCCCAAAACCTTTTAAAAATTTCTCTCATCAGTGTTGTGTCATTTTAAGCATAGAGGTCCTATACAGGTTTTGTTAGATTTATACCTAATTATTTAATTTTCTTGATGATTATAGATAGCATAGTATTTTGAATTTCTATGGCCACATGTTTGTAGCTAGTAGATACAAAATAATTACTTTTTGTATGTTTATCTTGTATCTTGTGACCTTGCTGATCTTACAGAGCAGTTCTAAGAGTTTGTTTTTGTTTTTGTTTTTTTAAGATTCTTTGAGATTTTCTAAATGAACTATATCTCATCTAAAAATGGGACGTTCTTATTTCTTTGTTTCCAATCTGTATGCCTTTTACTTCCTTTTTCCCCCCCACCTTATTGCACTGGCACAAGTTCCAGTATTATACTGAATAAGAGTGTTGAGAGGTCATCCTTGCCTTGTTCCCAATTTTAAAAGAAAGCATTCAGTATTTCACCATTAAGTATAATGTTGGCTGTAGGTTTCTTGTAGATGCTTTTTATTAAGCTCAAGTTCTCTGTTCCTACTTTTCTGAGAGTCTTTAACATGAATGGATGTTGAATTTTGTCAGATGTTTTTCCTGTATCTATTGATATGATTGTGTGATTTTTCTTCTTGAACCTGTTAATATGGCAGAATCCATTGATTGGTTCTTAAATATTGAACCAGTGTTGTATCCCTGGAATAAACCCCACTTGGTCATGGTGAATAATTATTTTTATATACTGCTAGATTTTATTTGCTAATATTTTGTTAAGGATGTTTATGTCTTATTTATGAGAGATACTGGTCACAGTTTTCTTTTTTTATATTGTCTTTGTCTGGTTTTGTTATCAGGATAAAATTGGCTTCATAAAATGAATTGGAAAGTGTTCTTCTATTTTCTGGAAAAGACTGTGTAGAATTGGCTTTAATTCTTTACCCATTTGGTAGAATTCTCCGGTGAAACCATCTGAGCCTGGATTTCTCTTTTGGAAGCTTTAAAATTATAAATTCATTTGCCTTAATAGTTATAGGGATATTCAAATTATCTATTTCACATTGAATGAGTTGAGGTAATTTGTGTTTTTTGAGAAAGTGGTCTAAGTTGTTAAATTTATGTGTGTAGAGTCTGTGGTACTGTCCTATGATCCTTTTATGTGCAAGGTATGTACTGATATCTCCTGTTTCATTCCTGATATTCGTAATTTGTATCTTCTCCCTTTGATCTTTGTCAGTCTGGCTGGAAGTATGTCAATTTTAATGATGTTTTTAAAGAATCCATTTTGGGGGGCTCCTGGTTGGCTCACTTGGTTAAGCATCTGCCTTTCTTTCAGGTCATGATCCCAGGGTCCTAGGATGGAACCCCATATCTGGCTCCCTGCTCAGCAGGGAGTCTACCTCTCCCTCTGCCCCCCCCCCGCTTGTGCTCTCTCTCTCTCTCTCTCCCTCTCAAATAAATAAATAAAATCTTTTTTAAAAATCAGGTTTTTGTTTCATTGATTTTCATTGTTTTTCTGTTTTCAATTTCTACTCTTATCTTTATTATTTCTTTCATTCTGCTTGCTTTGGGGTTTATTTTGTCCTTTTTCTTCCACATTCTTGAAGTGGGAAGTTAGAGCATTCTTTTCCTCTTATCCAATGTGTACATTTAGTGCTAAAAATTCCCCTCCCAGCACTGTTTTAGTCGTGTCCCTCAGATTTTGATATGTTGTTTTTATTTCATTCATTTCAACCTTATTTTTTATTTCCCTTAAGACTTCATCTTTCACCTATAGATTATTTAGAAATGTGTTGTTTAGGGGTGCAGGGGTGGCTCAGTCAATTAAGTAACCAACTTTTGGTTTTGGCTGAGGTCATAATCTTAGTATCATGAGATTGAGCCCCACCTCAGGCTCTGTGCTGAGCGGGAGTCTGCTTGAAATTCTTTCCCCCGCCTAGTCCCACCCCCTCTGCTCCCACTCTCTCTCTCTCTAAAATAATTAATAAGGAAATAAAATCTTTTTAAAAAATGTGTTGTTTGGAGAATTTCCTGTCATCTTTCTGTTATTGATTTCTAGTTTGATTTCATTGTGGTTGGAGAAAACACTGTAGGATTTCAATTTTTAAAAAATTTTAAAGATCCATTGTATGGCCCTCAGTATGGTATATCTTGGTATATGTTCCATGGTACTTTTTTTTTTAATTTGAAGTTCTAACTGGCTTTATTAAACAAATGGGCATCATCCCTTCTAGCACATAGAGGGGAGCTCCACTGTTTCATATCATTTTTAAAAGAAAATACATGCTGTTGTTATTGGATGGAATATTTTTATTTACTTTATGTTTAAAAATCTTTTAAAGTAGGTCCATGCCCAATGTGGGGCTTGAACTCATGACCCTAAGATCAAGAGTCACATGTTCCACTGACTGAGCCAGCCAGGTGCCCCTGGATGGAATGTTTTAAAAATGTTGATTAAATCCTCTGGTTTACGATGCTAAGTTCTTCTATATTCTTGCTGATTTTCTGTCTAGTAGTTCTATCCATTGTTCTGAGAGAGGTGTTGAAATCTCAAACCCTGATGGTAGATTTGTCTATTTCTATTTCCAGGTCTATTGGCTTTTGGTTCACGTGTTTTGCAGAATATTTTTTGGTGCATATACAGTTGGGATTGCTCTGTCTTCTTGGAAGACTGACATTTTTAGCATTATATAATGTAATTTTCTGGTAATTTTCTTTACTCCAAAGTCTATTTTATCTGATATTAATGTAGCCTGCTTTCCTTTGATTAATGTTTGCATATCTTTTTCCATTCTTTTACTTGCACCTTGCCTTTGTCATATTTGAAGTGAGCTTCTTGTAGACAGCATTTACTGGGCCATGTTTTTAAATCCACTCTGCCAACCTCTGACTCTTAATTGATATTCTTAGACCATTTACTTTTAATGTAGCTATTGATATGTTAAGGATTAAGCCTGTTTTATTTTTTGTTTTTGGTTTGTTCTCTTTGTTTTTCATTGCTCTTTTTTATTTTCTGCCTTCCTGTGGGTTACTTAAATAAACTTTTTTTTAGAATTCCATTTTTATGTATTTATAATGTTTTTGAATATATCTCTTTGTGTATTTTTAAGTGGTCATTCTAGGTATTACATCAGATATACATAACTTATGACAGCCCACCGGTGTCATCATTTTAATAATTTGAAGTGAAGTATAGATACCTTACCTCCGTCTATGTCCCTTTACCATTCCCATTTTATAATTTTCTTAAATATTTATTCCACAATTTTTAGAACCACACAAGATTCTATTTTTTAAAACATTTTTTAAGTTTTATTAAATCCAGTTGATTTTTTTAAAAGTGAGCTCCATGCCCAACATGGGGCTTAAACTCACAACCCTGAGATCAAGAGTCACATTCTCTACCAACCAAGCCAGTCAGACACCCCACAAGATTATATTTTTTACTCAAACTGTCAAGAATGATTTAGAAAATGCAAGAGAAGGAAAGCCTACTGTATTTACCCCTGTTTTGCTTACTGTGTTCTTTCTACTTCCTGATGTTCCAAGGTTCCTTGTTTTATTGTTTCCTTTCTGTTTAGAGAACTTCCTTTATCCATGTTTTTAGTGGGACAAATTTTCTTAGTTTTCCCTCATCTTAGAATGTCTTGATTGTCCCTTCACTGCTAAAGGGTATTTTCATTGGGTATAGGATTCTAGGTTGACAGTTTGTTTGGTGTTTTTTTTTTTTCCTGTAATTAAAACTATATTGCTACTTCTTTCTGACCTCCATGGTTTCTGATGAGGAATCTGCTGTCATTCAAATTATTTTTCCTCAATAGATAAGTTGTCATTTTCTCTGGCTGGTTTCAAGATTTTTTCTGTCTTTAGTTTTGAGAAGTTAAATTGTGGTATTTCTTTGCATCGATTTCTTTGTGTTTATCCTGTTTAGGGTTTACTCCGTTTCTTGAATCTATAGGCTAATGTTTTTAGCCAAATAGAAGTATTCGTCCATTATTTCACCAATTACCTTTTTTTTTTTTAAAGATTTTATTTATTTATGTGACAGAGAGACAGCCAGCGAGAGAGGGAACACAGCAGGGGGAGTGGGAGAGGAAGAAGCAGGCTCATAGCGGAGGAGCCCGATGTGGGACTCGATCCCGGAACGCCGGGATCACGCCCTGAGCCGAAGGCAGGCGCTTAACGACTGCGCTACCCAGGCGCCCCTACCTTTTTTTTTTTTTTAAGATTTTATTTATTTATTTGACAGAGAGAGACACCGAGAGAGGGAACACAAGCAGGGGGGAGTGGGAGAGGGAGAAGCAGGCTTTCCCGCTGAGCAAGACGCCCAATGCGGGGCTCGATCCCAGGACCCTGGGATCAGGCCCTGAGCCAAAGGCAGATGCTTAACGACTGAGCCACCCAGGCACCTCACAACTAAGCCACCCAGGCGCCCCCACCAATTACCTTTTAAGCCTGGACCTCTTTCTCTTTTTCATCTTGCGCTCTGATGACACAAATCTTTTGTGATAGTCCCACAGGTTTCTGAAGCTCTGGAGTTTTTTGTTTTGGCTTGCTTTGTTTTTTGAGGTTTTTTTTTGTTGGTGGTGGTGGTGGTTTTTTTGGTTTTGTTTCATTTTGTTTTGTTTTTTGATTTTCAGACTATTTTCTCTCTCTTGTTTAGATTAGATAATTTCTATTGTTCTATCTTCCAGTTCAGTCATTGTTTTCACCCCTCTGTCACTTCCATTCTGTTGTTGAGCACATCCACTAAGATATTTATTTCAGTTATTACACTTTTCTGTTCTAAAATTTCTATTTGGGTCTTCTTTTATTTTTTTTTTTGTTAAGTCTATTTTCCCACTTGTTTCAAGCTTGTGTGCAACTGCTTGCTGAAAAATGTTTATCATTGCTGGTTTTAAGTCTTTGTCAGATAATTCTAACAATCCTGTCATCTTGGTGTTGGCATCTATTTGATAGTCTTTTCATTCACTTTGAGATCTCGCAGTTCTTGGTAAGTTGAGTGATTTTTTCCCTCTACAGTCCTCTGCTCTACCAGCTGAGCTATCAAAGGGCGCAGTTGAGTGATTTTTCAACTGAAACTGGACATCTTTATATTATATTTTGAGACTCTGGATTTTATTTAAATCTTCTATTTTAATTGGCTTTTTTTTTTTTTTTTTGGACATCATTGCAGCAGGTGAGTGTGGAGGTAGAAGTCCAGGTTCCCCACTTAGTTTCCATTAACACCCAGGGGTGGGGGACAGGAGTTCCAGCTCCCTACATGGTCTCCACTGACACAGCAGTGGGGGCATCCTCATTATTGCTGAGTGATGGTGAAAGTCCTCACTCTCCACTAGCCTCCTCCAATACCACCCCAGCAGGGAGAGGAAGGGTTGCCTCATTACTGCTGGGTTGGAGTGGATGTCCAGACTTTGTCATGGTCCCCTCCTACGCAGCAGGGTTAAGGGAGCTCACTATCAGCCAGAAGGGATGAGAGTTCTAATTCCTTAATTTGACTGCACCACGCTAGCACGGGTTTTGGGGAATCTGGTTAAAGACTTGCAAGCTGTACAGACTAGGCTCCTCATTCAGCTTTGCTGGCACGAGCGTAAGTGGGGCCACATATTTTCTGTGTTGTTTGGAGTAGGGCAGCTATTGTCTAGAGTTTTCTGTTTGCTAAAGAAAGCAGCGCCCCCCCCTTTCTTCTCTATTTATTTCTTCCATTTTTGTCTGTACTCATTGGCATTTCTGGCTACCAGCTTCTTCAGCTCCAAGTCTGGGACATAGAAATTAAGAAGAAAACCCAGGGAAATCACTACTAGGTCATTCCTCAAGTCCCGAGGTCCCTAACTGGTCTCAGAGTCTTATTATTTTTTAAAAATATATCCTGTTCAGGGATTTCAGTGATACTTAAGATAGAAGAATAGGGAAAAGTATACCTACTCCATCTTCTCAAAAGTGGAAGCCCTTCCAAACACTTTTTTTTTTAATTTAAAGTCAGTAAATTTTTATTTAAGGAACTTTACATGATTCCTTCCACTGCTAATCACAGTTCCTCTAAAGTCAGAATCATAATCTTCAAAATAACCCTTTTAAAAAGAACTTCTGCTCAATCCACAGTTGTCACTGTCAGTCCAGAGTTCTTTTAGTTGAGCTTCTTTGATCTCCACTTGGATATGGACATACTTAAAAAATTCCTCACCTGTAATCTTTGGGATCCAATTTTTTACTTTAGGGCCATGTTCTAGCACTTTTTAAAAGTGCACATCTGACCATGTGAGTCACTGGTTAAATCCTTCAATGGCTTCCCATCACTAAGGATAAGGACCAAAACCCTTCGCATGGGTCCATTGAACAATTCTGCATGACCTGGCCCCCTACCAGTGGTAAATATTTAATAAACAAGTTGGGGAGTGGAAAACCCTGATATGCAACGTTTGCCAATTTCCATGGTGTAAATACTACTATTACGGCCAATTTCAAGTTACCAATGTGACACTGCTAAATACAGAATTGAGAAGAGATGCAAACAATTGACTCTTGCAAAATTGCAGACTCATTTATATCATTCTTTCTTTATAGTCCAGCCATTCCAGACTTCTTTATGGATGCATTGTGCATTCTCCAGCTTTGAGTCCCTTCTGCACACTGTTGCTTCTACCTGGAATGCCACCTTCTTCCATATCACTCAGTGTGTGTGTGATGGAGCCAGCTTACATCAGCTTACAAGAGCTTGTAAGAGCAATTTTCAGGAATTTTGCAGTCTGGCTGTTCACACTACAAATCAGGGCTTTCTTGGGTTTTTTTTAGAACTGGTTTTTAAACATTTACCAGCATCCCTCTGCATCTGCTGCTTTTTGTCTGGCTCGCCCTTCAATCTCAAACCATTTCCTCTAAGAAGACTTCCCCACTACCTCCCCCCCGAATAGACCTGCTGTTTCAAAGTACCCCAAACTTCCCCTTTCCTAAAATTCATTGGAATTATCAATAACTGACTTGCCTCTCTGCTAGTATACCATAAGAGCAATGATGAAAGGGGACTTTTGTAAATACTTGAAATATCACATGCCTTTTTATCTAGACTAGCATGATGTAGTTGAGACACACCAGGTTCTGTAGATATTTTAGAAATTGTTGAATGAATGGATGGATGAAAAAAATAGAACTAAAGTAAAATTACAACCTATTGCATTGTAAACTGAGTGAAATTTTGAAGAAAGATATAAATCTGTATGAAATCTATGAAAAGTTTTCTTAGGTTTATGCAGTTGAGTCTAGTGTACAGAATGTCATGGCCAGGGGCGCCTGGGTGGCTCAGTTGTTAAGCATCTGCCTTTGGCTCAGGGCGTGATCCCAGACTCCTGGGATCAAGCCCCACATCAGGCTCCTCCGCTGGGAGCCTGCTTCTCCCTCTCCCACTCCCCCTGCTTGTGTTTCCTCTCTCGCTGGCTGTCTCTCTCTGTCAAATAAATAAATAAAATCTTAAAAAAAAAAAAAAAAAGAATGTCATGGCCAATCACCACCGCAAGGCAAATCTCCAAAGGAGAGATCAGTACATAAGGTTTTCATAGCTTAATGCAACTGCCCCTATGGTACATCTCCCCACTGTAGCTCTATATAAAGTAAGCAACTTGCAAATTGTTGCCACTTCCTCTCTTGTATCCCTACGATCCCTTCTTCACAAAGCTTAGAATCTTTAAGATTTTGTCAATTAGTCTCTTCCCCTAATTTAAACCCTCCAGCACCTTCCCATAACATCTGCAAATCCCTACCTGCTCTGATCTGTCCTCTGCCTGTCTGTCTGATATCTCTTACCACACTCTTGTTGCTCAATAAACTTCAAATTAATTCATTCAACACATACTGGGCCCTGCAATGTACCAGGCTTTGCATTGTTACCAATAAACAAAACAACAAAAACTCCCCTCTTGGTGAGGACACACAAAAAACAATAAATCTAATAAATAAAAAAATGAAAAACATGTTAGAAGGTATACGTACCATTTTTTAAAAATGAAGAAAATACATTAAATGAATGGGTCACAGATCATGCAGATCTTTTAGGCCCTTGTAAAGAACTTCAGCTGTAATGTCACTCCTCATAGAGGCCTTACCTAATCCCCTAATTCTCCCCTCAATTTCATGACCTCGTTTTTGTCTTCTTCCTTTTTTTTTTTTTAAGATTTTATTTATTTGAGGGAGAGAGAGAGATAACGAGAGAGCATGAGCAGGAAGGAGAGAGAGAAGCAAGGCTCCACCGAGCAGGACTCAGTCCCAGGACCCCAAGATCATGACCTGAACACTTAATCGACTGAGCCACACAGGAGCCCCTTGTTTGGTC
Source organism: Ursus maritimus (assembly GCF_017311325.1). NCBI lineage: Eukaryota > Metazoa > Chordata > Mammalia > Carnivora > Ursidae > Ursus > Ursus maritimus. Next base: position 49,252,723 of record NW_024424564.1, read on the forward strand.
TTCTTAATCAGATTTATTGATACCTGAGGATGTTTTTTCCCCAATGTATTTGCTTACTTGTGTATTATTTCCCTACCAGGAATTTGACTCTTTCATTACCTTGTCTCTCCTGTTTATAACAGGACCTTGTACATACTCAATGAATTTGTTTAATGAAGGATAAATATGCCCTCAATACCTCCATTTACTATGGGTTTTTAGTATCCTGTAGGGGCTTTTGGGAACACAATAAATTAGATGACAGAAATCTCAACATGGAATTATTACTCTAACAAAATTTGGGCTAAGAAAAACTTTGTAGGGTCCCTATAATGTTTTAAGGTCTCACACAATTTTTCTCTTTCCAAGTCTGGTTAAAGCTATGGTGGTGTTTTCATGGATTTGTTGTTCCTGTTTATGACTAAGACAAGGAAACAAATTGCAGTTCTTCCGGTTTGGCAACGGAGTCAACACGCTCCAATTTTCTTTTAAGAGAAAATATGAAATTTCAAATAAGCCATTACAAGATTCAAGAGTGATCTAGCCGAGTCATACCTCTGCATGGTTAGAGATTCACAAGGGGGGCCGAATCTAGAAATGGGAGGGTGACAAAGTACAGGTGCTTTGGTTAGGGAGGAACAAGTAAGACTCAATTGCCAAGTGCCTCACACAAATTTAAGACGTACATGGATTGCAGATGTGACGACACAGCAAGGAGCGAAAAGAGGACGGAAATTAGGGAGAAAGGACCCCATACTTAGATGACCAATTGAGGAACAGGAAATGAGCGCTCAAGTATGTGAAGTTGAAGCCGCGTGCCTTAACCAAAGGGCATTCTAGCACGGATTGGTATTACGGGCGGGCTGGAGATGGCATCTCCCCGGCTCCTAAGCCTCCTCCGCCTACTTCAGGTGGGCAGGTTAAGGCAGGACTGGAGAATGCCTACACAGTTGGGCCCCGGAGAGGGCATTCGGGGAGCTCCCGTCTCCCCGTCGAATCCTGAGCATTTCCCGAATCGGAATCAGGAACCAAACAGTGCCCGGACCCGGCTCTCCCAGGGCGGGTGCACGTCGGGCCTGGCTGGGAGGCGGGTCGCGACCTGCGAAACTATGGGGTCTCGGGTATCGGCAGCAGGAGGTGGGCCGCCCGCCCTAGACGCTTCCCAGGCGGAACTCTGCGTTAGACCCGCCGGCACTGGAGCGGTGCGGCAGCTGCGGAAGGCGGGGCGGGGCCGGGGCGGCAGGTCGCGGCCGAGGCGGAGGAAGCAGCCGCCGCCCCAGCTGAGGGAGTGCGGCCGGGGGCTTCCCGCGGGAGGAGGCGAGAGGGAGTCTTTCGAGCGTTTCCACCCGGCTAGATCACGTCGGCTCGGCCCCGCCCGGCCCCGCCCCGGCCCCCGCCTCTCCCCCAGCCGACGCGGGGGCCGAGAGGAGGTGGGGGAGGGAGGGACCTGCACCAGCGCCTTTAAGAGGCGTGGCCACGTGCTCCGCCCCCACCTGCCTCTGGCGCGCCTGTAAGGGGCGGAGTGCGGGAGGAGGTGCCGGGGCGGGAGGGGGAGCGAGGCGTGCGCTGGTGCGCTGGTGCGCAGGCGCAGTGGCAGGACGACAGACCGTGTGTTTCCAAAATGGCGGCAGCGATGGATGTGGATACCCCAAGCGGCACCAACAGCGGCGCGGGCAAGAAGCGCTTTGAAGTGAAAAAGGTTGGGTCTCGCCAGCGCCTTCCTCAGGGAAGGTAGAGAGGCGCGGATCTGGCTGGCAGGCCCGAGGATGACCGAGGCGCGGAGAAAAGGGCTTCATTTCAGGGCGTTCCTGGAACCGGGTACCAGGAAAGGAAGCTGGGGGGCGGGTCTTAGAGTTGATCGGCGTGACTAGGGCCCACTGCCAGTGGCAGTATTGGTTTCGCTGGGAGTCTGAGGGGCCAATCACGGAGGCGCTTATTGCGATACGCGGGGTTGCGACTTGGCTGAGAGAGCCAAGCGCCTGAGCTGTCACTGGAGTGGTGGAGTGGTGGGGAGGAGTGGGTGGAGTGGATGGAAGGGGGAGTCGGAGCGATGCGGTGGGTGGAGGATGGGGGCAGTGCGGCGAAAGCCGGGACCTGCGTTCCTACCGCATTGGAGGCCTCTGAGAAGCCCGGCTGGTGATCTCCTTGCCCCGCCCCTTCCCGAAGCCCGGGGTCCCTCTCGTTGAGGGACCCCAGCCTGGTCCTCGCCCAGCCGAGGCCTCCCTTAGCCCTCTCTCTAGTCCTCGTCCCCGCCGAGTTAAAGTGTCTCCAGTGTAACAACTCTTGGCTCTTCTGAGAGGTCTGTTGGTTTGTCACACAGCCGCCACAGTCCTGTGGTCATATCCAGAATCCCTCTGTACACCCCCCCCCCAAAAAAAAAGCATGGTGGAATTCGTTAAAAAGAAAATGTGAGCCCAAACCTTGTGTCATTTAGGAAGGGTTGAGTACTGGTGGCGAACGACCTGGTGAAAGTAGGAAAGCAAAAATGTGGAACGTGTCTTTTTGCATGAAATGCCTTATAGTGGTTTGCCAACAGTTTGGGAGAAGAGTGCCGATTCCCACATAATATCAAATAAATGTGTTCAAAATGAAGACTCTGAAATAGGGAAAATGCTGTTTCTGGAACATCTGGCTAAACACTAACAATATTCCCCCCCTGATGCTTTTTTGGTGTTTCATTGTGGGCACTGCATGCTCAGTTACAGCTAGCAGCCATATTGAAGAATAGAAATAGGGTTTTTTTCCTTCAATTTGAAGCTGTATGGTGAAAAGTGCTGAAGAAGTTGAACTAGACACTGAATTGGGTTTGAAAGAGATGAAGGTTTTGGAAGTAGCACCAAATTAGTGGATGAGAAGGGAGTTCGGGAATATTTATAATTGGAGAAGCCAAAAGGTTGAATTACTTAAATTCCGCTTTTAGATAAACTCTTAATTGGAATTATCTTAACTAAATATGAGTCTGAGCATGTAAAAGTTGAGAACATCAGCTTATTTGATGGTAAGAACTAACCAAAATTCTAGTGAATTTCTAGAGTTTGTTGTGAAATAATCTTGTAAGATTTAAGTGATGACCTTGCTCTGTGTACTGACACTGGGTAATTAGTTATCCAGCTTATCCCACGATTACCCATTTTATGATCCAATCATCATCTTAGTTCATTCTGTTCCTAGCTTTCACCTCCTCACTCATTCTTTTCAAAGCTGCGTTGAAGAGCAGATACTTACCTGGACAGAAATTGAGCTCTTCAGGGGAACCTGTACAGAAATTCAAGTTTGTGCTTATTAAACCTAAAACAGGCACTTAAAAATTATTCCTGATTTTCTTACATTGATATGGTTGACTAAATTATTGCAAGATGTAGGAGAAAGTGAAGATGATTCATTAATTTGTGTTCATATACTCAGCTGTTTAAAGAACGGGTGAGTGCACGTGTAACCTGCTGTTGCCCTCTGATAAAATAAATAAGAGCAATGTAATATCCCCAAACTCCTGTGTTTGGTGGTCCTTGTGGCCAAAGAGATGATAACTGCGGCTGCAGCATGAAATTCTAGAGTGTGTGTTTGCCTGTGTGACAAGGAGAGTGCATTGTTCCCCCTTTTTCTCTTTGCAGTGGAATGCAGTAGCCCTCTGGGCCTGGGATATTGTGGTTGATAACTGTGCCATCTGCAGGAACCACATTATGGATCTTTGTAAGTAACTGGAGGAGGATGGGAGGAAGTTGAGAAGGTTACAGAGATTGTGGCTATCCTGATGTGACCAAATTTCTTCTTCTCAAGGAGATATAAAGCATAGTCAGAACACTTGGTGTCTTCTGCCTCTAGTCCATTGGTATGTTTGAAATAGAGTAGATTTAATGATATCCTGGAGGCACACTCATTTCTCAGAATAAATCTACTCAATCTAAAGATGGCAAGCACACATTTAGAATGAGTTGTGGACACAGAGGCACTGTTGATTATTCCTCTATATTTCCCATCTCATACCCAGACTCAAAGGCAAAAATAGTGAAAGGAAAAAAATAAACTTTGAGCTAAAATATTCTACCAAAGCTAGTTTTTGCTTGGCAAGATTTATAAAGAAAAGAAGCCAAAGAAGTAAGGAATTTCAGTGTTAGCCCCAAAGTTAAGAGGACATCGCTGCCAACATCTAAATAGACAACTAATTGCAGTAAAGAAATTTCATTTAAATCTCCTACAGATTCCGTCATGTATAGTAGCCAGTACATGGTGGATTTGATCATAGCTGTTGATGGGACTCAGAATCCTTATAGTAATAGGAGCAAGTATGTTGATCACATGAGGAACAGTTGAGGTTACTTTTTCATCCAGATACTGAAATGGTTTGTTACAGAGATCCGGTGTGAGGTGAAGAAATTTCAGCTTTCTAGAGTTGAATTTACAGGCACTTATTTTGAAAATCACTTACCTGCCTCTCCAGCTTCATCTTGCACCACTCTCCCGCTCACTCTGGTAGTTTCTTTGGCTTTCTTTCCATTCTTGAAGTGTCCATGCTCTTTTTTAGAGCCCTTACATATCCTGTTCCCCAGTGTGGAATATTCTCCCTCTTCTCTCCACTACCTTTGCCTAACCCACTACTGTCCAATCTAAATATGAGCCACAAATACAAGTACATATGTAATTTAAAATTTTCTGGTACCCACATTAAAATAATAGATGATTTGCATTTTATTTATCCTACTATATCCAAAAAATTTTTTTTCAACATGTAAATAATATTTTACAGTGAAATATTCTACATTCTATTTTTGGTACTAAGTCTTTGAAGTGTATTTTGCACTTACAGCACATCTCACCTCAGACTAGCCACATTTCAAGTGCTCAAAGGCCACACAAGGCTAGTGGTGACTTTATTGGGCAATGCGGAACTAACCCATAGTTGGTTTTCAGATGTCACCTTGAACTAGCTCAGAGATGTGTTCCCTGACCATACTTACATACACACAGGCTATGACAGTTCTGTTAAATATTCTCAAGACCTCCTGTAGTTTTCCTTGTAGTCTTTAATTTAGTTGGTTCTCTATCATATCTGTGTTATTTACTGCTCTATTCCCAGGATCTAGCATAGTGTCCAGTACCTAATAGGTTCTCACTAAATACTTGCTCAGTGAATAATAAAAATACAAAATAGGGGAATAGTCTGTGATCATTGTAACTTAGAAAGCACCAATCAAATATCATGTGTTAGTAGTTTGTTGCCCTTGGTTTCTTTTGAGTTTTGACCCTGTTTACATTTTCACACAACAGTCAAAGCAGACAGCAGCCACCGTGATGTTTCATATAGATAGAAGGAACCCATCACAGAAAAACATATGCACAGTTTTAAATGTGTTTGGGTGGGGTCTTTGATTACATGCGTGCCAATTTTGTTGCTGTGCATTTTCATAAGAGTTGTGCCCAAAGCAATTTTATTTTCTTGGATCTCTCTTCTGTAAATAGTTAATGATTCCAAATAACCCTGTTTTTTTTCCCCCTACTTCTGTATTTAAGTCATTTTGTGTGTCTCTGGATGCAGGAGAACGTACTTCTTAGGAGGACCACAACAGACAACACCATTAATAACTCTGTCTCAGAGTTGAACACTTGAGGGATCAATGTAGGTCTTCAGTTAGACACCTACCTACTTCATATATTTTAAATGTTAGGTGAAGTATTAGAATAGTGAACTCTTTTTTTTTTTTTTTTTTAAGTAGGCCCCAACGTGGGGCTTGAACTCACAACCCTGAGATCAAGAGCCCCATGCTGTACTGACTGAGCCAGCCAGGCACCCCAAAATACTGAACTCTTATAACAAAAAATTATGAAAGTATTTTCAAGTCATGTCTTTTTAAAATTTTAATTGAGAAGTTTATTCTTTTTTTAAATTATTTCTTAAGGTTTTATTTTAATTCCAGTTAACATACAGCATTATATTAGTTTCAGGTGTACAACATAGTAACGAACACTGCCGTACGTCACCCGGTGCTCATCATGACAAGTGCACTCCTTAATCCCCATCACCTGTTTAACCCATCCCCTCACCCTCCTCCCCTCTAGTAACCGTCAGATTGTTCTCATAATTAAGAGTCTGTTTTCAAGTCTTGTCTTTTATTCATTCAATGAATACTCACATCCTGAACATTTTGCTAGGCACCAGAATAAAACAGTGACTGAGATCAAGTTTTTACCCCTAAGAAACATACCCTTTTGTTTATCACAGACACTAAAGAGAAGTCTGGTTGCCACAACGGGGTTTGCCTTCCTTGGAAAAAAAAAAAAAGATTATGATTCTTGTAAAAAGACTTTTTGTTAAAGCTGAAAATAAGAATCTTGATTTAGCAATGGCCATTTTCTAATAAATTCTGGTCTGACATTAAATGAATAATTATATACATAGCCCTAAATAAATAAGAGTGATTATGGCTGAGCTCAAGTTGGACTCTTCTATAAAGCTTTCTTGGTCTGAAGACTTCCTCTTTTGAGTCAAAATTGACACTACATGTCCTATTTTGGCTTTGTATTTATTGTATATTGCCCCATTTCTTTGTTGTTCTAAAGAATTGCTGTAATACACTCCTAGGTTTTCTCCATTACCTCAGGTAATCTTGTTCCAGATGAAGAGGGCATCCAGAAGGGTGTAGACCCAGCCTTTGCCCGTGAGAAGTTAGCCTCTTCCTAAACCACAGGTCCATCTCTGTTTTGAAAGTGTGAAATCAGTCAGCTTCCAAGATGAAACCATTGCTTCCTTAGCAGTGCTTTGGTGGTAATGCTCTTGTATTGAAATTTAAAAGTCCCCAAGCTTCATGTATCACACGTACTAAGCTTCTGCCTTTGCAGGGGTATGACAGGAATCCATTATGTGCTGCTTGTTTTGGCTGCTCTAGGTTGACAGTGAACAGTTACTTTCCCCGTTTAAATGAATGACTCAACTCCTGTACTCAGTCTGCACCAAGAGCTCAAGAACATTTTCTATTTGAGAACGTTTTACACTGGTATTTAATAATTTTTCGTGCCATATCTTTTCTTATGTGGCATTCTAGATTGCAGTCCTATCCCTCCTGTATATTTTTGTTCTTTGTTAGGAATTACCAGGTAAAGAATGCATATATCTTTGGCCCCCATTGTCTCTGTTTGTAGAAGTGGTTTTGTTTGTTTATTCAAGTACCGAGAGCCTACTTTGTACTTGGCATAGAAAGACAGAGTCCCTTAAAAATACCTTGACCTAGAAAAATTTAAACATGATAATGTACCTTGAAACATTTATTTCAATAATAATTATTCCTCTTATTTAGATAATTTTATAATACACTGTATTCATCTGAGAGGATTCACCTTGAAGGACATCATATTTTTTATTTTCTCTACTTTTGAATATGGTAGTGCAGTCACAGCCCCAGTAAATCCTTGAATATACTGCATAGACCCTGGATTCTCGACTGCTATCAGAAGGAAGACCCAGTTATTCTCTTTGTAGTGTGAATCTGGTAGCAAAAGGAAGTTCTATGATTTCAGATCCTTTGCCTTTCATATTTTTGAAGGATGGGAAAAACCCTTATGGCGTATAACTTCCCCCAAGACCAAATAGATCCATTCAAGTCTCAGCACTGTTTGCTTACAGTTTTACTGTTTCCCACCTATGGAACTTTGAAGTAATTGTCTCCTCTTAAATAGTCTTTCCTGAAACTTTTTATTCTTCAAATGGGAGACTCCATTTAGTTACCACCTTCAGAGAAAGCAAATTAGACATTAGTAATTCTTGTTCCTTGAATATTTATCCCCAGTAGAGCTTTACTCATCAGTTCTTGATCTCAGTCAAATTTGTATTCTATTTAAATTCTCCTCTCCTCCCCCTCTGTGAAATTGATAGTTGGATATATTTGCCATAATGTGCTCTGTTGACCAGACAGAATCACCTCAGGGGTAGTAAGCATCACCAAGTGGTGGGCCCCCAATCTCTAACCCATTGGCCTAATAGATTTGCTTTGTTTGACAGTGTTTTAAAGATGTTTGAGTTAAAGATGTTTGAGTAAGACAGCATATGCTACAGTTTGCCACAGGCCTCTTCACTCTCTTTTATTTTGCTTCTATCCTGGTTCCTTTGTGTCTGCCTGACCCTTTTAGGGACTGGAGCTTGTTACCCAGCTAGACCATTATGTTGTAAGGGCCTAAGAGGCAGCATTTTCCAAGAACAGGGAGAAGATGCCAGTTCTCAGTACAGTAAGAGTTACAAGGTAGCTTTAAGAATTTACTAAATTGACCAAACTAGGAGAGATCACTTTGCTTTGGACAGGTCAGGTTATGTTCAGAACTAAAATGTGCCTTTTCCTCCATCACTCTGGCTGTGAGCAAGGATAGGAAATCGTTGCAAAGCAAACTGTTAAGTCACATCTCTGCCTTCTATGCTTCACCCCTTCTTACACTCATTAAAAAACAATGATGACTAATGAACCACTTAGAATTTTGTTCAGGTTTGCACCACCCTCACCCCTGCAGAGGCAAACACAAATCCTGTCCTTGTGTTGTTATGGAGGGAGGGCTGCTGTAGATTGAGAGGCTGTTGCTCTGGTGGTCCAGTGATCTTGTTGCTCTTGTTCCCACAGGCATAGAATGTCAAGCGAACCAGGCGTCTGCTACTTCTGAAGAGTGCACGGTTGCCTGGGGAGTCTGTAACGTAAGGAAACATCTTTCCCTATCAGCATGGCTTGTAAACATTATTTCCACTTTTCCTGCTTTGCCAGTCTTGAAAAAAACTAGGAAAAAAAAATGACTAGCCCACCTTTCTCCCAAAAGGTATACCAATAGTAAAAAAAAGGTTTTAAATCTTTGTACTATTCACCTGTTATGGGTTAAAAATTATTAGTTATTGCAGGGGCACCATTTTGTCCAAATTATAAAGTGGACCCACTTTTGTTAGCAACACTTTGGGGTTTCATCTTTGGGAATTGCCTGCAAAGCCTGTGGCAGCCTTTGGAATATTCTCCCATTGGTGGACATCTTTACCTTCTTAACACATTTTTTTTAGGGCTCTATGCCTTGTGGAACTAAGTTTGCCGAATAAATTGAGTGTTCAAGGGCCATGTGTGTGTGTTTTAAAGTGTGGCAAGTGTACTAAGTTAGGATTTTTTTTTAACGTGGCTCATGCCAGAAATGTTTTGTCCAGCCTCATTGGACTGAATGTACAGCCTTCCACGGTGTGACAGCTGTGAAGGATAACAACATCAAATATGTTATTTCTAGCATGTGTTAAAAATTCATCTGTACAGCCATATAGTCCCAGTCACATAAGCTAAAATTGTCCTGTCCTTCTGTGCCAAGGAGAGAGAGGACCCACAGCCCAGTATGGCACAGAGGCTCTGGAATCAGGCCACTATTCCCTGTCTTTGACTTAACTTGCCAAGTGACTTCAGACAAGGTATTTGATATCCCTAAGCCTGCGTTCCGTCATGTAGACTGCACAGAGTGATAATCAGGATGAAATGATTTTATCCTACTCTACATAGGAGACGTAAGTGTTTGTTAAATACATATATATAAATAACAACTTTGGGGGTGGTAGTGGTTACTGAGCAGATAGTAGCTATCAGTACTTTGGCCCAGCAGGCTGAGGCTCTGCCCTACCCAGCCTGTGCTGCACCTTCTTAATTCTGTCAAGGCCCTTTGAGCAGTTCCACAGTAGCCTGTATTGGCCCAGCTGGTATTGACCCAATGGAATTTGTTGTTTATGGGGATGAAGAAATAAAATAAATTGGACTCTTTGCTCTGCCTGACATTCGGGCATATACTAAGGGCCATGTTATTTTTTGGTGGAAGGAAAAGGAAGTGAACTTCCCTTAAATTTGGCTAAGGCGAGACTAGCTCAGGGAGCTTGCCATAAAGAAGAGCTGACATGGTGTCGCAGAAACCTTTGGACCAGTGCTGGCTTCTAGTTCTGGGTCTTCTCACCGGCTCCATGAATTAGGCAAGTCACTTGATTTGTCTGAGTTTCAGTTTCCTGTCTGCAAAATGAAGGTAATAATACCTGTCATGATTGCTCGCCAGGGTTGCTGTGAGGCTCCAGCTAGGTACTATATGCTAGCACCTTCTGTGAACTGTAAAGCAGTAGGCAGTGTACTTTGAGATGCTAAATTCACCCATCAACAGACCGTAGGTTATTGACAGGAAGAAAGTTGGGGCCAGGGCGGTTCAACGATGCTGTCGCCTGATGTGCAGCCTTATTTGCAGCCTCTCTTTCCCTCCATCTCCTGAGGTAGTTGGGGTACGTAAGGACCCTGTACTATTATTGCAAGATGCCTAGTGGGGGCCGGGAATGGGGGCTGGTGGGGAAAGGCATCTTGAATACCCTTAGGTGAGCCTGTCCCTCCTACCTGATGATTGAGAAAATGCCTCAGCTTTCTGCTTTCTAGAAGTTTTATTTTTTTCTCCCTTTCACAGTGAGTTATATGAGAGTCAACGAGTTGCGTGAAAGGGATCCTCTAAAGCTCTCACCCTGGGAGAATATTTGTCCTGTTGAGCATTCATAGCTCACTAGCTGTGGATTCCACTCTTAATTACCGAATTCTGTTTCTGTCTTGATCAAAAGACAATGCCCGTGGTGGTAATCCACTCAGTGACTCTTCTCGACGCATGTTTTGGTCGGGCCTGCTGACCAGATTTTGAGGCTGTTACTAAATCAAGCTTGCAGAATCTTTCATTATTCTGTTGGGGTGTCAGCATTTCTCCCCTGTCCCCACCTGAGCCAGACCATCACAGATAAGATGAGGGGGAGCACTTGCTGCTGCTGTCTTAATACTCTGCTGCTGTGAGCAGAGGGAGGAGAATAAATGTCCGTTGCGGAGGTGTTGTGATTAGCATCTGCCTGTCATTCAGTCACGCCAAAAACACACACATTTTCCTTTTGCTCAAATCTGAAAGCCACCTCCAAGCTGCCTGTCAGTTACCAGCTTTCTTGGTACTCTGGCCATTTTATCTCTTGCCTTGATCATGAAGTAAGTTGTTTAATGATCTTTCAGCTGCTTGTGTGCACTTTGTCCACCATGATGCTTCCTTTTACCCTAATTTTTTTATGTCATTCTTTTAAGAGAAAGTGCCTCACCGCTTCAATGCTTACCAGGTACCGAGCTGTTGGGGTTTTTCCAGATTTTATTTATTTATTTGTCAGAGAGAGAGACAGAGGCAGGCAGAGGGAGAAGCAGGCTCCATGCAGAGCAAGGAGCCCAATGCAGGACTCGGTCCCAGGACCCTGGGATCATGACCTGAACTGAAGGCAGCCACTTAACCAACTGAGCCACCCAGGTGTCCCACATTCTGAGCTGTTTTATTATCAGTACATCTTTGAACAAATCTGGAAAGAAGGTTTTTTGAACAGAGCTGAGCTGGGTGTGGGGAGATTGGGGAAGTGCCCGTCTTGGCTCTGGGTGGGCGCCAGTGGCAGAAGTCGCTGCTCCTGGGGTTCCCATTCTCCAAGGTGGTGGAGGGGCTGTTGGGGACCAAGAATGGGGAAGTTTGAAATGTGCCTGTGATCAAGGGCCTCCTGGCATGTGTCCAAGGAAAAGTACAGGAAAGTAGAAGCCTCCCCTACGGGCCAAAGAGGACCAGGAGGCCACGCTCCATCTTCCCCTAAGGGAAGGGGAGAGAATGCCCTGCTACAATGTATGCGATGCTTCCTAAATAATTTCTTCTTGTAGTGGTTACATTTCTAACAGATTCAGTGGGAACTTCCTGTCTTGGAAGAGGTTGTTGACCTTTTGCCTCTCATTGTTTGTTGTCTCCCGTTGTTCGCCGGCCCCCTGTGTGTCACCAGGCCACTGCCCTTGAGACATATTACCAGTAGATGGCTGAGCCTGCACAGAATTATTTTTAATAACATGTATCTTCTTTTCCAGCATGCTTTTCACTTCCACTGCATCTCTCGCTGGCTCAAAACACGGCAGGTGTGTCCGTTGGACAACAGAGAGTGGGAATTCCAAAAGTAGGTGTCTCGGGCTGTTTTGATGTTGTAAGACTGGACTCTGTGGTCCGGGCCATCCTTGAATCACCTCAAGCTGGAGGGTGCATAGTCTGAGAAGATGGAGACAGGGAACATACCTTGTTTTACAAACAAACTTTTGGTTAGTTAAACAAGGACTCGTCTATGAGTCCCAACTCTCAGGGTCTGTAAAAGTAGAAAATAGAATCTGCAAACTATTAAATATTTCCAGAATCACATCCATATTAAGGCTCCAGGGGCTAACAAATGTCAGGTATCTTTGCTTTGGGCTAGAATTACATCTGCCTATCCTGCTTCATTGGTTTATCTCATGTTGATTAACTCTGATATAGTATTTATGGCTATCTCAGCTAAATATTAGTATTACATAAGTAAAACATGACATGATAAATTTTTTAAAATTCAAATAGTCAAGAGGGCATACCAAAAAAAATTAGTTTCCCACCGTAATCTCCTAATGTCACTCCCAGAGGTGACCATCAGCTTCTTAGTACCTCCTGTCTCCATACACCTGCTTGCATGCATACGGGGGGATATATGTATATAATTTTACCATAAATATGAGCATCCTACATAGTAATTCACCTTGCTTTTTCATTTCAGGCATTTTGGAGTTTTTCCATATCCATATATATCCGACTACCTCCTCTCTGATGGTCGGAGAGTATTTTTTATGTTGATGTACCATAATTTATTTAATTGATAGAATTTGGGTTTCAGATTTTTCACTTAAAAATAGTGTGTAGGGATGACCATCCTTATACATGAATCTTTGTGAATATGTGCAAGTATATTTGTAGCAGTAGTTCCTAAAAGAGGAATTTCTGAGTAAAGAGTGTGTACATTTTTATTTTTGATAAAGTCAGATTTTCCTTTCCCAGGAATTTTTTGTAGTTTATACTCCCTCTGAACAATGCAGCAGAATGCCCCTTTCTCCATTTCCTGCTGAGGCTCTATTATCAAACTTTCCATCTTAGCTACTCTGATAGTTGAAAACTAGTATTCAGTCGCATTTTTAAAATTTTGAGTGAGATTGGCTACTTTTCATATGTTTAGAATCCCTTATTGGTACAGTTATTTTGCTTTTACACTTGGTTATTTATTTGGTAAAGAATTTTGGAAGTCTTACTGAATGCACGTTCATTTTTTAAGGAACCTGCCAAATACTCAGCGTTTAACTCACACTGTTGTCCTTCGTTCAGCAAAGTGTATGCTACCTAATGTGTAAGATACGAAAACGTGTGAGACAGTCCTTCCCTATTCCCGGGAGCTCGTGTTCTGAGTAGAACCATGAAGTCACAGAGATCAAGGCAAAAGCACTTTTCTGCATTCTCAAGAGGCCTTTGTAATTGGCTCTGCCCTGGAGCAGACTCCAGGTTCCGTTTTGGACCCAAACTGCCCATGTTGCCCATTAAATATTCCCTGGACTGAGCCTAGGAAGTGGGGGGTATGCAGAATTCCTCGTGTTGGGCTTTGACTCCACCACTGTGTCCAGCCAGCGGCCTTGTCAGGCAGTGCTCAACAGCGCTTGGGAAAACAGATTCCTAAGGAACAAATTATAGGCATCCTTTAATCTGATGGACAACTTCTGGGTTGCTCTCCACTCCACTAACAAACATTGGAGCTCTACTGTGTGTGGAATTTGGCACAACTTTTTTGTAGCTAGTATTCAAGTAGATTTCGTACGAAAAGTGCTTAAAACATCTGGTAGTCCTTCGGGCTGATGGAAGCCGTGACCCAGAGTTCGAGTGCCCCGGTTTCCACCCATTGTTATATGTGTTAGATTCTATGTTATATTTCATTATAAGTATTTTAATCAGAGGCTGTCCATAAAGAACCGGACAAAAGATAGAGTAAGATAATAATGAAGGATTTTTGTTCACGAAGTCCCATTTATATGTGGAAGAAATTTGTCGGCCTTGTTTGTTTTTATGATATTGTTAGAGCCAAATTTTGGCTTTTGGGGAAATGAGAAACCACCTGAAATCCATACCTCATATCTCTACTCTTCAGTAGTGCTGAATGTAATCAGGGCGGAAATTGGACCTGGTGATAGATTTTGAAATTGAAGGCCGTTCAATGACTGACTGTTACCCACATTTGCCTGAGTAGCAAATTTGAAGTGTAAATGAGCTGCAGTGGGAAGGGGAGGCCGAGTGCTCCAAGGGTGTCTGAGCCACTGACTGGAGCCGCCAGAGCAGCTCCCTGACACAGCCGCCAGTTCTGACTTTTCCCTCTCGCCTCCCTACTACTGCCCACATCTATCTGGTAGCTGGAAGGAGGGTCAGGTGGGTATAGTTGAGGCCCATGGAGGGACTGTCACTAAGAAGAGGGTAGTAGGTAAAATATTATGAAGGATAAAATAAAAGAGGCAGAGACTAGTGTCAACCCAATCTTGGAGAACACTTGTACTCACATCTTTTAAAAGTTTTCATTACATTTGCTCCTATGTTTTAGCAGGTTTTGTAGTCTCAAGCAGGAAATTACTAAGGAATTAATAAGATAATTTACTTTGTCTTTCAGGTATGGGCACTAGAAAGAATTCTTTCATCGAGCTCAACTGTTCTGTTATTCATTTAATGACTTGCCCTCCTGTTACTTAATTATAAATTAGATAGAACTATGTCTTTTCTGCTTTGTCTTTTCAGTTTGCTATTCCTGCAGCCATATTGTATTCTGTGTCAAATAAAATCCAGTTGGATTCTAGAACAGATGCTGTCTCTGTGTATGTGAAAAAGTGAACATAAATAAAAGGTCCCTTCTTCCTAGGTTGGAAGGCTTCCTTTTGAAAGTGAGATGTTTGTTCATTAGAGCAGATTTGTCCTGTGAGCACATCGCTTGGTCACGAGGAATCCTGGTCCACAGCCTGGTCATCGATGGCAGTCTCGGGCAAGTCGTCTCTCTGCTCCACCCTTTCCCCTATAGAATGGCTCCTAAGAACTAAATAGCATCATATGTGCACAGAAAGAATTTTTGTAAACTGTAAAACCACTATACGAATGTTAACCTTGACCGTGTATGACATGTTGCTTTCTGTTCTTAGTTTAGAAAAATAAACCTGAAAAAAATCTAATATGTAATTTTGGCTGGCAAAAGAAGAATTTACGAACCTAAGTTGAAAATTGGTGTCACTTAAAATGCAATTAAAAAATTCAAGTTGCCTTTACCACCACCTTCTTTTGCAATTTGTTTAAAATGTCTTGGCCATGGGGGTGCCTGGCTGGCTCGGTCGGTAGAGCATGCGACTCTTGATCTTGGGGTCATGAGTTCAAGCCCCATGTTGGGTATAGAGATTACTTTAAAAAAATAAAAAAGTCTTGGCCATGGAAAAAATTGCAAGTTCTAAAACTGAATCAGTGTTGATGTAGTCTTTAACTGAGAAACAGTCTAGTTTACTGTAGTGGTTCTCAAACTATGGTCTGAGGACTCCTGGGGGTTCCTGGAACCCTTTCAGGAGGTTCATGAAGTTCCTGTTCCACTACATGTCTGCATGAGGCCAGCTTTTCCTTACGTCCTTCAACCAAAGCAATGCACTGAATGAAGAAGCAGGCAGGAGAATCCAGCTGTCTTCTATTAGATATAAGAGAGATTTGCAAAAATGTAAAACAGTGCCACTCTCTAATTTTTTTTTTGTTTTGAAAAATAGTGGCTTTTAATAAAAATATTTATGTTAACATGATGGGTTTTGTTCTTTTTAAGTCTTAAATTTCTCGGTTTTGATATCCATTATACATACATATGGATACATCTATAGACGTTCACCCACAAAGACAAAAATTGAGGTCTTCGGTTTTTTAAGATCATAAAGGGGGGGCGCTCAGTTGGTTAAGCGTCTGCCTTCAGCTCAGGTTGTGATCTCCAGGTCCTGAGATCGAGCCCCCCGTTGGGCTCCCTGCTTAGCGGGGAGCCTGCTTGTCTCTCTGCCTCTCTTTCTGCCCCTCCCCACCACTCATTCTCTCTCAAACAAAATCTTAAAAAAAAAAAACAAACCCATAAGGGATGCTGAGAGAAAAAAAATGTTAAGAATCTGTACCTTAGTTATTAGGAACTTTGAAGTGTTAATAAACCTGGATCAAACCCACCTTCCAGGGGCATCTGGGTGGCTCAGTCAGTTAAGTGTCCAACTCTTGTTTTCACTCAGGGAGTCATGAGATCGAACCCCAGACTCCGTGCTCAGCACATAGTCTCCTTGAGATCCTTTCCTTCTGCCCCTCCCGCCGCTCGTGCTGTCTCTCTAAATAAATAAAATCTTTAAAGAAAAGATTTTTTTCCCTCGGCTAACTGCCAGACATACAGCAAGCACTCATGGAGGTTGCTGCTACTGTTGCTGTTAATTGAGGACTACCACCCATCACAGAAATACCCTCTTGAACCCCTTTGAAGTGGTCATTCAGACGGTGTGAATGCTTCAGGTAGTGAACACATGACTTTTCACATAGATGACATGACGTATTTGGCGAGTCCTGCTTGAGTATTAATCGGTACTCCCACAGAGTACAGAAATCCAGCTTCTGCTGAGGTAAGGGACATTTACTGGCCGGCGTGGGACTATGTAATGTAATCGGAGAAAGGGCTAGGGATACATTTGGATGGAAGAATGAATGGAACCCAGGAATCACTGCTGGGATTCCCCACTACTCTCACTGGCCTCGTAAGGCAGGAAAACGATGCTGTCACCTCTTCTCCCACAGGTGCTATGCAAGAGGGACTAAGTTCTGATTCCCCAGATCCCAGCTGGGTCAGGTGCTCAGGGCTAGACTAGTCAGTAGATTCCTGTGGAACGTAGTGACTGCCTTGAGAACTCCATTGGAATGGAAGGTAACAGTTCCCAGAAGAAAGGGAGGGACGTGGGACAGACAACACAAGATGGGTCTACTTAGAGACGTGCTAGGGAGTTTTCTCCTAACATTGAGCAAAAACATCTCCTTGTAACATAATACATGGAGTTATTCTTGTGGTGCCTCATGAAACTGGGGGACGTGAATCTTCCCTGACATATTAGTGAAATTACTTGCTGAGTGCCTGCTGTATGCTAACCGAGAGGACACAGCTGAGTCAGACAGGATCTCTTCGCTCAAAGAGCTCACAGTCTAGTAGGAGATTGCTGAGGAAATGAATGACTATGGCAGTTCATTCCAGAGAGCTTGTCAGCTCTTGGATCTGGGCTTGATCCTGAAGTGTCCATTCTCTCTTGGTTTTCCTTCCATCAATTCCTGTGCCTCGTAGGGGCTCCTCTTCTTCAGTCTGCCCTGAAGATTCCATCTCCAGGGTTCTGCTCCATCTAGGAGACAGCACCCTCACTGCGAGTCACAACTGCATGCTGGACCCCCCAGTGGGCTCCTGAGAGCCGATTGTGGGCATCTCTTCCCAGATCCACTTTTATTTATTTTTTATTATTTTATTTTATTATTTTAAAGATTTTATTTATTTACTTGTCAGAGAGAGAGAGCACACGCAGGGAGAACAGCAGAGGGAGAAGGAGAAGCAGGCTCGCCACTGAGCAGGGAGCCCGACGTGGGGCTCGATCCCAGGACCCTGGGATCATGACCTGAGCCGAAGGCAGATGCTCAACTGACTGAGCCACCCAGGCATCCCCAAATCCACTTTTAGTAACCTCACTTTGGTAGTTTGAAATTGGCCAAAGTGGGTGTATTTCACACCACAGAAGTTGGGAAATGCTACAAATCAGAGCTTCCTTTCCCTGGAGAGTCTGTTGTTACCAGCACACTGCTGTACAGTTAACCATCTTTAGGATAATGGTATCCAAATGTGTCCACTGTCTATCCCCAGCTGTGTGTCTTGTAGACAGACACCTCAAACTCAGGGTGTCAACCACGACTGACCATCATCTTCCCAAACATCCCCCTCCTTCTGGATGAACTAGCCTGGTTAATAGCGTTGCCTCTCATGCAATTCCTGAAGCCACAGGCATTCAAAAAGCATTTTAGATGCTCTCCTCCCCTTCACCCCTGCATCTAATCACGAAATGCTGTTCACTCCACCACTGTACTCTCGCTAAAATCTGTGCCCTCCTGTCCATTCCCACTGCCACACACGGAGCCCAGGCCCTCTTCATTCTCCTCTAAAATAATTGCAGTTCCCTCTGACTGGTCACACTGTCATTAGTCTCTTGGCTACAACCTGAAGTGAGTCTTTGATTTGGTCTGATGCCCCTTCCACTGGTTGAGAAATTCCCCACCTTGAAGGGAGCAGACTTCATTTCCCATCACAGACTTGGAACAGGCCTCATCCTGGCTCCTCCACCTTCCCAGCAGCTGGAACGAGGGAGGTTACCTAACCTCCCCCAGAGCCACTCACCTGGCCATCCATTACGGCCGTGGGCAGCAGCACTGGCAGCACCCAGGGCCCAGTGCAGGTGGCAGAATGGGTTATGACATCCAGCATTCAGCAGCCTCAACAGCCAACACCTCCCCAAACTGGTTTTGTGGCATAATGTTGGCTGGGGTCCAGCTGCTGTTTTCTGAGCCCAACTCCCCATCGTTCCTGGTGCTGCTGTGAACTCTCCAACATCCTTTCTTTTCTTTTCTTCGTTTTGTTTTGGGTTTTTTTAGATTTTATTTATTTATGTATTTGAGAGAGAGAGAGAGTGGGGTGGGAGGGGCAGAGGGAATCTCAAGCAGACAAGTGGACTCTGCACTGAGTGCCGAGCCCAACGTGGGGCTCTGTCCCACGGCCCCCAGATCATGACCTGAGCTGAAACCAAGAGTCTGACGCTTAGCTGACTGAGCCAGCTCTGCACCCTCCCAACACCCTTTCAGTGTCCATTCTGCTAGAAAAACCAGCCAGCAATTTGCTTCTCAACTCTTGTTATTATCCCCTCCTGTCGCTACCAGTGGGCCCACACCTTTTCCTCATCCACTCTTACAGCATTCCTAAAAAGCTCATCATTTCATTATAGTGTCCTCTGACATTTTTCACCCATCTCCTCAGCCAACAGTACACTCTTCTAAGAGTCCTTTGTCTATCTTTTCCATTTTTTTCTTCTTTCTTTTCCATTTTTTTCTTCTTTTTTTTAGACAGGGAGAGAGGGCGAGGGAGAGGATGAGGTGGGAGAGGGGCAGAGAGGAAGAACCTTTGGCAGGCTCCACACCCACTGTAGGCCAGGCTCCATCCCAGACCCTGAGACCATGACCTGAGCCGAAATCAAGAGTCCGATGCTTAACCGACTGAGCCACCCAGGTGTCAATTCTTCGAAATCAGAACTCTCTGGAAACTCGATTCCCTGTGTAGGGACATTATTTTCTTTAGATGCCCCTTCTTTCCTTTCTATTTGGCCCAATTTTTGACCCATTGTTAGAATACCTTTTGGGGGTCTCTTGCCTCCGCTGAGCCACTGTCCAGCCCCCTAAACTGGGCCTTCACTCCATGGTACGCAGAACCTCACAAGCCCGGAAGTACACAGCGTGTCCTGGTTCTGCGCGTCTCCTTCCAGCCTTGACAAGTAGCTTCAGCTGGTCTTGCTTGACCCTTTGTGCTCCTAAAGAATGTCTCCCACCCCATCCAGTCAAGCTCCCTAGTCCCTCGTCTCAGTGCTGGCCCTGCGAGGTGCGTCCTCCTCCAGGTGCCTCTAAATACACACTGGGCACCTGCCTCCCCGTGAGGCCCCCGGCACGGAGGCTTCCTCTTTTCTCTGAACTTTTTGACATCTCCCCCACGGTGAGGGCATATTTCTAGCTAAACTCAGGCTATGATGAAGTCTGAAACAGCATGGTCACTTTCACCAAAGTGTCCCCTTTCTTCTCCTTTAGTCAGAGTAGCCTCAGAGTAGCAATTTTTCAAACTAATTGTGTCTACATTTTGGATTCTGAGACATGAAACTATCCATTACACCAAAGTAGAACCTATCATCCTATACTTACAGGAGAACTAGACTTTTTTCAGATGCCTTGATAATTAAATATTCTATTTTCTGCCAAACTCCTCTTCCCATAACAGATTGCCTCTATCTTGCTTAAAGACACTGCCATCCGAACAGGTGAGAAACCTGAGAGTCATCTTTAATGCCACCTTTGCCCTCATCCCCAGTATCTGTGTGGCCACCATGTCCTGTCTATTCAAGTTCAATTTTACGCCCCTTAAATCCACTCTCTTCCCTCTTCCCTCACTGTGTAGGCCGTTAGCACCACCTGGGGCATTGAAATGGGTTCCTTAATCCCCTCACCTGTAAGACTCAGGAGCCCTGATGGTAGAAAGTACAGTATAGTATTCTCAGAGAGAATAATCCAGGGGCCCAGGTCTGTAATTCATGCTCCTTGGGTCTTCTCAGCTATATTCTCCGGAGTCTTCAGAAAGCGTCTCCATTCTTCCACAGCAGCTGGAGAACATGGCAAAGACAGTGGAAGAAGAAAGTTACACATGCCAACAATCTCCCTTTTTATCCCACTAATGGCTAAATTTCACTGAGTTTCAGAACTTCTTGAAAATACAATTGCCTCAAAGGTATGAAGACATAGGAATAAACTAACACTAATAAAATGGTATTATAATCAGACGGCAGGACTTCAATAGGGTGGAATGCTATTTTTCAAAATTGTAAAAACTCAGAAACACTGGAGAGTATTTACTATATGATACCAAGAGGAAACAGAATCATCACGGGCATCGTGACTGCAACAATCTATAAAAATAGACAACATGCAAAAATGAGATCGCAGTTAGGCAGATTAAATGATGGGGCATTTATAACTGTTTTCGTTTATTCCTGCAATGTTTTCTCTTGCATTTAAAATCAGGGAAAAAATAATCCCCCTAAGCAGCTAAACTGTCTACAGTTTTCAAAAGGCTCCATTTACCAAGATGAGTGACTCAACCTGTGGAAGCCTTATCCTCACAACTTACCACTTCCATAAATGCTCTTATATACACAAGGAGCCTAATTGCTCCTCTATCAGATCTTTGCTTTTGAACAAAGTCGGTTGCAGGACTCCTTGTCTCCACTCCCACCCCAGCTCATCTCGGAGACACCTGAGACTATAATCAGCTCCTTGCGCCCCATTGTCAATCGCACCCCGTTCATTACTCCCCTGCTGTGTATTGCACTAAAGATGGCGGAAGCCGTAAGGCTCTGGAGACTTTCTCTCTCTCCTTGCTTTGCCTGAGTTTCCAAGCACCTCTTGCTTCCTTATATCCCCTGTCCTCCTGAGGATCCGGCATTATCTGTGTATTTTTACACTCCTATTCAGATTTCGATCTGAGGCCTCTCAGTGCCCTCCTATGGGGAGAGGTCAAATGAACTTCGGTTAAAATCCTGACTCTGCTACCATCACACGAGGTGACTCTGAGCTAAGCCTCTGAGCCTGGGTTCCTTCCCTTTGAACTGGGGATAACAGGGGCACCTGGGTGGCTTGGTTGGTTAAGCATCCAACTCTTGATTTCAACTCAGGTCGTGATCTCGGGGTCATGGGATCAAGCCCCGCATCAGGCTCCATGTCCAGTGCAGAATCTGCTTGAGATTCTCTCTCCCCCTCTGCTCCTCCCCCTGCTCATTCTCTCTCTCTCTCTCAAACAAATAAAAATTAAAAAAAAACCCAGCATATTGTAACAGATTAAATGTAGATGCAAGTATGAGAGTCCAGCTGTCTTCTATTAAGCCAAACATTAAAAAGAGATTTTTTAAAAAAGCACATCATTCCCTCCGGTGTTCACAGAGTTCCAAACATCCTGGAGAGAGTCAGCCCTTGCCCCGCGGCCTTGCCCTGGGACTCGCCTGTCCCATCTCTGCCTGGCGGGCTTCCTCAAGTCTTAGAACTCACCTGGACTATCACCTTCTCAAGGAGGACTTCCCTGCCACCCTGTGGAAATGGCCACCCAGTTCACTCCATTACATCAACCCACTTTGCTGGCTACGTAGCACTTAGAGCTAATCTAAATTGTCTCAGCCACTTACGTGATTACTTGTTTACAGTCTGTCTCCCCTCCTGGTTTGGAAGCTCCAGGAGAGCTCCTTAGTCTGTCCCGTTCGCCCCTGAATCTCCACAACCAACCATGGTGCCTTCATTGGTTGAATAAATAAACAAAGGAATGAACAAATCACCTGTCCTCGCTTTTATTTTGTTCATGCCTACCAAGCCAACTGCCGGCTCAGGATTTGAGGGTCCACTGAGAAAGAGTATTAAACTGATGGTATCGATGTGTTTTTTTTCTCATCCCTGTAATAGTTGCGGTTCACTGCGGAATTATTTTTGGGTGATCTTTTTATATATGAGTCTAAGAGCTTGGTAATTATTGTTAATGTTTATTACTATTATTACTTACAATTCAGTGATGTGCTGGGCACGGAGGGGAATTTTACCAAACACTTAATCTTCACAAAAATAGAATCTCGGAGGTTAGTGCTGTTACTGCCCCGTGTTGCAGATCAGGAAACTGAGATGCAGAGAGCATCAGTGACTGTGGAAGTTCTCATCATAGGGGACCGTGGAGGCAAAACTCGAATTGGGATTCAACTGACTCCAAAGTTGGGGTGCTCCTCCCTGGTCTCACCGCTGACACACTGCCTCTCCCCTTCCCCACCCAGAGGATTCAGCCCACCCTGTCTTGGTCTTTGGGGATGATGATTCCACCTTACCCCATCCCTTGCAGAGGCCTGGCTACCCTGCAGGGCTATCATCCATGGCCCAGAGTAGGCAATCTTTTATTTTATTTTGTTTTAAAGGTTTATTTATTTTATTTGAGAGAGAGCGCGTGCTCATATGTGTGCACACGCACATGTCAGGGAGGGGCACAGGGAGAAGGAGAGAATCTCAAGCCGACTCCACACTGAGCGTAGAGTCCAACGCGGGGCTTGATCTCACGACCCTGAGATCGTGACCTGAGCCAAAATCAAGAGTCGGAGGCTTAATTGACTGAGCCACGCAGGCACCCTCACAATCTTTTTATTCTGAACTGTGACCAGATACTCCTTTCTTTGGTTCTTTTTTCTCTGAAAGATGTGACCTTTAGGGAAGGAGTGAAGACACCACCTGTTATTTTTTGCTTGTTTGCTTTGTTTTGTTGTTTAGAATCTCAGTTCTTAAATCTATCGAAGGGCAGAGTTGAGGGTGCCAATCAATAATAATAATGCTGTTCATTAAATCGGGGCTTGGAGGAACAGCCAGGTTCTGTAATTGATTGGGAAGCCTGACATTTGTATAGCCCATAACTATTTACAGAAGGTTTTCCCTCCATCGTCTCATTTTCCCCTCACACTGTCCCCCCAAGAGGCGACTTGGGACAGTGGAGACGAGGCAGTCTTGGAAGGAGATGAACCTGGGTCCCCATGAGCCTACCCCTGAGAAGCCATGTGACTGTGGGCAGGTCGCTCCATCTGTCTGAGTCCCTCATTTATTTTTTTATTTTGAATTCTTATACAATGAACTCGACTTTATAACATCCTGGGGAGGGCGCCTGGGTGGCTCAGTTGGTTAAGCCTCTGCCTTCGGCTCAGGTCATGATCCCGGGGTCCTGGAATCGAGCCCCACATCAGGCTCCCTGCTGACTGGGGAGTCTGCTCCTCCCTCTCCCTCTACCCCTCCCCCGGGTTGTGCTTTCTCTGGATCACTCTCTCTCTCAAATAAATAAATAAAATCTTTAAAAAAATAAACATCTTGGGGAGTATTTCTGTGAATTTTAACATATATACAGATCAGAGTACATATCCCACCACAACCAGAGTGCAGAACAGTTCCATCTCCCCAAACACCTCCCTCATGCTCTCTCTTTATAAACTCACTCTCCCCACCTCTATCTCCCCACTGATTCGTTCTCCATCCCTACCGTGTCGTCTTTTTGAGACTATCATACAATGGAGTCTATGTCACCTTTTGAGACTAGGTTCTTTCACGCAACATTATTTCTTTGTGACTAATCCAAGTTCTCATGTGTATGAATAGTGTGTTCCATTTTATCCATTCCGTGGCACGGGTACACCATAGTTTGCTTCTCATTCACCTGTTGAAGGACATTTGGGCTCTTTCCCAAGTTTTAAGTCTCTCATTTTTTTTTTGTATTTATTTTTTACAAGTTTTTTAAAATTATGATAAAATACACATAACATGAAACTTACCATTTTAAGTGTATAATTTAGTACATTCAAAATGTTGTGTAACCATCACCAACTATTTCCAGAACTTTCTCATCATCGCAAACAGAAACTCTGTACCCATTAAGCAATAATTCCCCATTCCTCTTTCCCCCCAGCCCCTGGTAACCTCTGTTCTACTTTCTATCTCCATGAGTTTGCATGTTCTAGGGACCCCGTATAAGTGGAATCATATAATGTTTGTCCTCTTGTGTCTGACCTACTTTACCTAGCACAATGTCTTATAGGTTTATCCATATTGTACCATGTGCCAGGAGTTCCTTCTTTTTTAGGCTGAATAGTACTTCGTTGTATGTACAGACCACATTTGGTTTGCGCATTCATCTGTCAATGGATATGTACGTTTTTCCCCCACTTCCGCTATCATGAATACTGCGGCAATGAACATAATGTGTACAAATACCTCCTTGAGACCTTGCTTTCAATTCCTCTGGGTATATACCTAGAAATGGAATTGTGGGATCATATGATAAATTCGTGCTGCTATTAACAAAATACCACCGACTGGGTAACTCGCGTAACAGAAATTTCTCACAGTTCTGGAGGCTGGGAAGTCCAAGATGAAAGACGTAGCAAATCCAATTTTTTTAAAAGTTTATTTATTTATTTTAAGTAATTTCTACACTCAAGGTGGGGCTCAAACTCATGACCCCAAGATCAAGAGTCACATGCTCCTCCAACGGAGCCAGCCAGGAGCCCCTAGCAAATTCAGTTTCTGGTGAGAGCCCTCTCCCTGGCTTGTAGATGGTCATTTCTGCCTATGTCCTTACATGGCCTTTCCTCAGTGTGTGCACTTGGGGGGAGAGAGAGAGAGAGAGAGAGAGAGATCTCTGGTCTCTCTTCTTTTCCATATAAGGACACCAATCCTATTGGATTAGGGCCCCATACTTGTGACCTCATTTAACCTTGATTATCTCCTAAAGAGCCTATATCCAAATAGTCACACTAGGGGCTAGGACTTCAACATACGAATTGGGGACACAATTCAATTCATAGCAACATCCTTGTCAACAACTTATTATTTTTCTTGAATAAAAAAAAAATCCTAGGAAGTGAAGTGGTATCTCATTGTAGTTTTGATGTACACTTTCCTAATGACTAATGACGTTGAGCATATTTTCATGTGCATATTGACTATTTGTGTACCTTTGGTGAACTGTTCATTCAATGTTCTTTGCCCATTTTTTAATTCAGTTGGTTGGTTGTTCTGCAATGTGTCGTAAGAGTTTTTTTTTTATCTAATCTGGGTATTAAATGCTTATCCTGTTTATTATGATTTGCAAAAATTTGCTCCCATTCTATGGGTTGTCTTTTCACTCTCTTGACAGTATCCCTTGATACACAAAAGTTTTTAATTTTGATGAACTCTGTTTATCTTTTCGTCTTTGTTGCCTGTGCTTTTGGTGTCCTAGTCAAGAAACCATTGCCAAATCTAAGGTCATGAATATTTGCCCCTGTGTTTTCTTCTAAGAATTTCATAGTTTTAGCTTCTAGATTTAGCTCTTTGATCTATTTTGAGTTAATTTTTGTATACAGTGTGAGGTAAAGTTATGACTTCATTCTTTCGCATGTGGATATCCAGTTTTCTCAGCATCCTTTGTTCATGTGATTGTCGTTTCCCTGTTGAAGGCTCTTGGTACTTTTGTCAAAAATCAATTGACTGCATATGTGAAGGCTTCTTTCTGAGCTCTCCGTTCTAACCTATTGGTCTACGTGTCTGTCTTTATGCCAGTACCACACTGTTTTGTTTGTTGGAAGAGGATATTACCTCCCTTGCAAGTTGTCATGAAAATGAGAAACAATGCAAGTGAAGTGCCTGGCACACAGCTTGGCACACAGTAGGTGCTTAACAGATGGCAGCTATCCTGAGGAGAAGTCTGCTTAGGTGCCTTCCGGTTGCAAGGCCGAGATTCTTTCAGGTTCCCCCCAGACAAGGTGGGAATTTGGCTGACTGGAAGTCATCCCCACCCGCACAGTCAGCCTGGGGAGACTGGACTGTTGCTCGGGAAGCCCCAGGCCCTCATCTGGTCATCCCCGCGTGTGTCCACTGCTTCTCAGCACCTGAAGTAGATTCCCCACGTCGGCTTCTCTCTTCTAGTGCTGCTGTCTGAATTTGGATTCTCCACAGAAGACCCTGGGACAGGAACTTGGTAGTTAATTGTGAAGGATATTCCTGGAAGCACAGGGAGGGAGAGAGAATGTGAGAGCTGGAAGGGAGGAAAGCCAACAGCAGGGTGCCTCTCTGGGCAGCCGGGGCTCAGTCCCACCGAGGGCCAGCCGCGCGACCTCGCGGAGCACACTGCAGCGCTGTGCTCCTGGGGGGTTTATCCACCGACTCCCAGAGTCCTAGAGGTTTTAAACCGGCCCTCCTGGGCTACCCTGCACAAAGGGCTGAGAAGGTTCCCACACCTCCAGAAGAAACCCTGAGGCTGAGAAGCAGAGTGAGGAAGGGACGAGAGGGGAGAACCAGCTGCAAGCAGAGAACCATCTCCTGCACCCGCAAGGGGACTAAGAAGGACGGAGGGGATACGAAGTGAGACATTGAGGGCCTCTGCGACCACCACCACCGCCTCTCTGCCTCTGCTGCTTCATGACTCCTGCATCCTCAAAGCTTCTACTGCACCAGCTGCGACTCTCGGCTCTAGTTTCTGCAGATCTCTGGGTTTCTCTGCCACTCTGCTGCCCACGTCTCTATGTAAGTCCTGCATTTAACCTGTCCTTGAGAGAAGCTTGGGTGGCCTTGACATCCCACCAGCCCAGCTCTTCAGCTCTGGCTTCCAACACCGGCTGCCTCGCTCCAGGCCCTGACCCTCCCGCAGTCCACATTTCCAAAGTTCCTGGAATAAAGCATAACAACGTGTTCACAAGAACTGACTGTTTCTTCAGGAGGGGCTGCCGAGTCACAGCACCCGGGGTCACCCGGATCACTCATCAATAGGCGTACAATCAACCCCCTTTACAAATGAGGATACTGGGGTTCAGAGTGATGAAGAGACTTGCCCCAGGGCACACAGTTAAGTGCAAGCGTGGACTCGAACAGAGTCTCCTGTTACCAAATCTCATACTCTTTCCACTCAATCATTTTACCTCTTACACAGGGAACAGACCTCCAAGTGTTGAGTGTTATGAGAATCTTGTTACGAGAATCTATTTGGCAGGTTACTTCACTATCGAAAGGGATCTGCCCAAGCATCCCTAGACTTTCAGGGTCCTGGAGGACGGAGCCCAAGACTGAAGTTAGACAAAACCCGCAATAAAGAAACCCGTACCTTTCGTGCCAGATCATATACTACTTCTTATGAAATTCTAGCTGGGGCAAGTGGGAGCAGACACCAAAGATTTCAGGGGAAAAAAAATATGGGAGAAAAGCATGAGATTGAGAAGGATTCTGTTCGTTCCCTTCACTATCCTTGAGAACTGGGGAAAGCTGCTTAACCAGTCATGGTCCTGGTGGCAAACGGCAGACGCCAACTGGCTAGCTCGTGCCGGAAACAGTTTATGGGGAGAACGTGGGATGGTTCACAGAACGGCGGGAAGACTAGAGAAGCAGCTTAGGCTGGGACCAAGAGGGAACCAAGACCAAACCACAGGAATGGCCAGCTGGCATTGCCGCTCCCGGACAGCCTGCTGGCCTGGCAGCTCTGGGATGCCTACTGCCCACTGCTGACCCCCAGCTCCACCCTCAGCTCCAGAGCGTGGGTCACATGGCCGTGCCGGCCGCCCCGGTGGGTGAAAGGGGGTGATGTCTGATCCATTTCTGCTTCTGGGATGGGAGTTGAGCGCTTGAGATAATGCCCCAAATTGGAAGTGTTTGGAGGCTAGACAGCCAACTGGAGGAGCATTTTCAGAACTATTGTTATTCTGCCTCAATGCTGGACACTACCTGGTTCTTCTTCCTTGACACTGCGGCTCAAACCTCTTCCTTCTTCAAACTTTCTCCCTTCTGAGACTTCCTCCTGCAACCCGTCTCCCTCTGCAGCCAGGTGTCTTGAAAGGACTGTCCGTAGTCATGGTCCCCACTTTGTCACCACCCCTCCAATCAGTCTGCCATTTCTTCCCACCACTCCACCGGAACTGCCCGCTGAGGTTACCAGGAACTTCCGGATGACAACCCCACTTGTCGCTTTCAGTCCTTCTCTGCACTTAGTGAAACCCTCCACTCTCTAGTTATCTGCTTCGTTTCTCTTTTAACTGAGGTTGTATGTTACATAGTATGACAGGGGCAGATTTAAGTTTGATGGGGCCTGAAGCTGATGCATTTGGAAGGAATTTCTTTAAGAAAAATAAGGCAGAGTTGCATAGAGCAATTGCTAGAGCCCCTTCTGGGCATTCAAAGGAGCTGATGCAAGTGAGGGACTGCGAAGTTTAAGCTTCATTAATTTCATGAATCATCCCCGAGAAGAGACAAGCTAGTTGATGGATCCATTCTCTATCAGTGCATATGATGCGTTTGTTAGTTTTTTGCCGTTACCAAAACACTACAAAGAACATTCGTACATGCAACTCTTTTGTGAACACATGCATTTCTTCATGATAGACAGGAATTGCAGAGTTCTGGGTCACGGACCTTTTCATTTTTATTTTCAGGTTTTATATAAAGGAGGGTTACACTGACCTCCAAACAGGTGTCACTAAATCCCACTCCAACCAGACATTGTGGTGGGAATTCTTGCACATCCTTGCCAGCCCTGGATATTATCATCTTTTTTTAGTTTTTTTGCCAAGCTAATGGGAAAAATAAAAAGGCATTTCAATGTTATTTTAATTTACTGTATTAATTTCTAAGGCCGTTGTAACCAATTACCATACACTGGCTGGCTTTAAAAAGCCCAGTAACTGGCCCCCGGGTGGCTCAGTCGGTTAATCATCTGACGCTTGATTTCGGCTCAGGTCATGGTCTCGGGGTCAGGCTCCACACTGAGCGTGGAGCCTGCTTAGTATTCTCCCCCTCCCTCTGCCCTTCCCCCCTTACTTGTGCATGTGCTCTCTCTCTCTCTCTCTCTCTCTCTCTGCCTGTCTCTCAAAACAAAACCAAAAAACCGAGAAACTTATTGTCTCACCGATCTGGAGACTAGAATTCTGAAATCAAGATGCCAGCAGGGCCATGCTCCCTCTGAAGCCTGTAAGGGGCCATCCTTCCTTGCCTCTTCCTAGCTTCCAGTGGTGGTCGTCCACCTTTGGTGTATGGTTCCAATTCTCTGTCCTCACATGGCATTCTCCCTGTGTCCTGGTATTACATGGCTCTCTTCTTATAAGGAGGACGCTAGTCATATTGGTTATGGGCCCACTCTACTCCAGTATGACCTCATCTTAACTAATCACCCCTGTGACAACCCTGTTTCCACATTCTGAGATACAGGGGGTTCGGATTTCCACATATTTGGGGGGAAAGGGGACACAATTCAGCCCATGACATTTACCTTCCTCTAATTCCTAGGGACATTGAACTTCTCTTTCCACAATTACTAGAAATTTGGATCCTTTCTTCTGCAAGTGGCCTTTCCATATTGGTTGCCCAGTCTTTTATTGGGCTGCATGTCATTTCCCTATTTCTTTCAGCATCATTGATCTTTTTCACGATGAACCTGTTATATGTGTGGCAAAGGTTTGCTCTCAGCTCATCACATGTGCTCTCACTTTGGTTTTGGTGTCTGTCTTGACGTCTCTGACACAAAGCTCCCATGCTTCCCTCTTGCTCCCCTGGCTCAGCACCTGTCCTTCCTCCTCCCTCCCTTCCCATGACTCTTTCCCCACCTCATAAATGGCACCACGTCCATCTCTACTCCAGCCAGAAGCATGACACCTCCTTTGATCTTCCTTCTCCCTCATCCTCTATATCTGACTTATCACCAAGCTCCACCAATTCAGCCTCCTAGTGGCTCAGTCAGTTGAGTACCTGACTCTCGACCTCAGGGTTGTGAGATCAAGCCCCATGTCGGGCTCCGCACTGGGCAGAGTCTGCTTGGGATTCTCTCGCCCTCTCCTTCTGCTCCCCCCACCTCGCATGCTCTCTCTCTCTCTCAAAAAAAAATAAAAAATGAATAAACAAGTAAGTATAGTACTGATTTATATGAAGTATACTGATGTGTATTTTTTTTTAAGATTTTTATTTATTTGTTTGACAGAGAGACAGCCAGCGAGAGAGGGAACACAAGCAGGGGGAGTGGGAGAGGAAGAAGCAGGCTCACAGCGGAGGCGCCTGATGTGGGGCTCGATCCCAGAACACCAGGATCACGCCCTGAGCTGAAGGCAGACGCTTAACGACTGAGCCACCCAGGCGTCCCTGATGAAGTATACTGATGTGTATTAAGAAAAACAAAGCAGAATAAGGGACAGAGAGGAGAGAGGAGTTATTTTGGGCAGGAGAGTCAGAGAGGGCCTCTCTAAGAAGGTGACATTGGAACAGAGCCCTGAAGGTAGTGAAGAATGAGCACTCCAGGCAAAGGCCCAAGCTGGGGACAGACTTGAGTGAGATAAGTGGGGACTCACTGGCAGAGCGTACTCTAAGGTGTGGGATTGGGTTAGATCATCTCTGGGATGAGTTTCAATAGAGAAGAGAAGGGATCCAAAGAACATGTGGGGGACAGGAGTCCATCATGCTCCATGTTGCCCAAAGCCCACATCTCCCAGGTCAACTCTCATCACTGAGAACCCCAACCCCACATGGTTCTGAACATCCCCTAATTTGCCCTGGTCTCACGTCTATTACCCTTATCATACCCTGGACCCTGTCCTTAGCAAGTACAGCACGTCTTACAGAACTTCCATGTCTAACATCCCAGTCTTGGACCTCCACCTCCAACTATATTTCTAGCTCTTTCTTTTTAGTCTCCTGATAGGAGACTATCTTCCTCACGTTTGGGATCCCTAAGCCACTGGTCCTCCATCTTTTAACTAGTCACCATCTCCTTCCTATCCTCACGTGTCTCTTNNCCTGCATTAGATTTGTGGTCCGTCATTTTAATCCATTCCTTGCTGAGCAGCTGAATATGGCGCAACCGTGCTGAATGTTCTCATTTTGGCTTCATCACACAAATCTCAAGTAGGTCCTATGTGTGATGAAGTCAAAATGAGAACAGTGCTGCTCGGAAATCCAACATCCACCCAAAATGCTGATCCATTTTTTTTCTCCCACCTCTCTCAGAGATAGAGAAGTAATCAGTCATAAACACAGGTTCCTTCTTGGCACTGGTTACGTAGACATTTTGTCTAGATGAAGGTTGTCGGGGGCTAGGAGATCTGAGGGCTGTCCACCCATCCTGCGGTGGGAAGTGCTGAGGCAGAGAGGCAGAGCTTTGGATATGCACAAGCTGGGCGATGAGACGAGAGGGGCCCTGAGTGGAGAAGGACAAGGTATCTATACATCAACGGTAGCTTGGAAAGAGAAGAGACAAAGTGTTAGGCTTCACCTGGGTGGGAAGAGGAGATTATATCTGGGGGTACAGATGGAAAAAGAGGGTCGGGATGAGTTTGGTGGACTGAAGGAGTTGGAATCCTCTCTGGGTGCCTGGCCTCCACAAGAGAGCTGGAGCAACTTCTGGGACCATGAGACACCCACCACTTTTCACCTGTGTCAGGGAAGACCGTGTGCCATCTTGCGCTCAGAGGAGGGTCTCTCAAGACCAGCCACCCACACATTACCCACTAGCTGCCCAGCTAATGATGTCTTTCTGTCTGGAGGCCTCACCCGGGGCATCCAAAGTATTCCGTGTGAACAATGACCTTGTCAATAGCCCATGACGTATGTAAGCACTCCCCCGAACAGACAGGGTCTCTGGACATCTGGAGGGGGGATGGGGCTCATGGTATTGGAAAGCCCCTACCACTTGTTTTGGGGGGCATCTATCCAGAACTAGCCTGGGACGATTTCCCTTTGTGGAGACAGTGGTGATACCTACTTCCAATATCCTAGCATTTCAGGGCCTTACTCTTTTTTGGGAAAGACACCAATGATATTTAAGTCTTTCCCCAAGTGGGGTGTGGTAGGGGAGGCTTCTAAGCCCTCTCTGCGCACAGGGTTTCCTGAATCTACTCGCTTAACTCTGTCCTCATTGCCACTTCCCCTGTGCGCGTCCTCTCTCCCATGGCTTGCTCACCAGTCCCTCTGGCTGGCAGAATCACCCTCACCCCGATCCATCATCTGAAGCCCAGTTCCGGTTACATCACTCCCTTGTTTCCATCAGGGTTGGCAAACTTCAGCCTGTGGGCCAAAGCGAGCCTGTCGTCTGTTTTTGTATAGCCCCTGAGCTAAGACTGCTTTTTACATTTTCAAGTGGCTGGAAACAAACTCAAAAGAAGAGTGGTATTCCATGACGTATAAAAGTTATATGAAATTCAGGGGCGCCTGGGTGGCTCAGTGGGTTAAGTGTCTGACTCTTAATTTCTGCTCAAGTCATTATCTCAGAGTCCTGAGATCGAGCTCCACATCCAGTGTGGAGATTCTCTCTCTCCCTCTCCCTCTGCCCCTTCCATCCCCTTCTCCCACCCCTGCTTACACATGTGCTCATGCTCTCTCTCCAAAAAAAAAATAATAATAATAAAAATTAATTAAATAAAATAAAAAATATTGCTTTAGGAATTATATGAAATTTGAATGTCAGTGTGCATAAATAAAACTTTATTGGAACACAGTCACACTCATTGGTTTCTGTATGATATGGCTTCTCTCCTGCTACACCAGACTGTTGCAACAGTCTCAAATACTTACTCTGTGGCCCATTACATAAAAAGCTTGCCAACCTCTCCTTTTGGTCACATACATATTCCCATTGCCTCCAGATTAAAACCCAAACAGCAAACTCTTTAACATGACCTTCAAAGTCCTTCATCTCCCAGTTCAACTTCCAGAATGTTAAACTTCTAGCAATTTCACAAATTCTGGGATTTGTCCCATTTTTAAAATACCCTTGCTCGCCTTCTCTGCTTGGCCAAATTATATGCGTACTTTCAGGTTCTGCCCTGGTGTCACCTCCTCCAGGGAGCCCTCTCTGACTCTCCGCAGGGCTGATTAAATGTCTCTCGGGTGAGTTCCCGCAGACCCCTCTATCACACCACCCGCCGCAGGGCAGGTCTGTGGGAGCTTAGCAGCTGCAGAGAAGCCAAATAAGCTCATGACTTAGAAGTGTCAGTCAGGGGGCGCCTGGGTGGCACAGCGGTTAAGCGTCTGCCTTCAGCTCAGGGCGTGATCCCGGCGATCTGGGATCGAGCCCCACATCAGGCTCTTCCGCTATGAGCCTGCTTCTTCCTCTCCCACTCCCCCTGCTTGTGTTCCCTCTCTCGCTGGCTGTCTCTGTCTCTGTCGAATAAATAAATAAAATCTTTTAAAAAAAAAAGTGTCAGTCAGATTGGGCAATTAAGGGATTGGTGATGACCTGCAAGAAAAAATTCAGTAGAACTGAGAGAAGAAGCCAGGCTGCTTTGGGGAGGAAGTGGTGTATCAAGAAACTGAGGCAGCCGGTATAGACAACTCTTTCAGTAAGTGCTTTGGCTTAGGAGGGGAAGAGGCTAGTTGCTGGAAAAGGGCCCAAGGTGGAGGGAGGGTGGGAAGGAGGCATGTGAGGACTCTTGTTTGTTCTTGGCAAGGAATCAGTAGGGAGACATCAGAGAAGCCCGAGAGAACATCAAGGAGCCGAAGGTGGAATCTGGTTTGGGATCCCGCACGGTGGGGAGGATGGCCTTAGGCGGTGCCTTAGTCAACCCCGCTGCTAGGACAGCATACCATAGACTGGGTGATTTTAAACAACAAACACGTATTTCTCATGGTTCTGGAGGCTGGGACTCCAGGTTGCACACTGTCTCGCATGGCAGAAGGACGAGAGATCCCTCTGGGGCCTCTTTTATAAGGACACTAATCCCATTCATGCTGGCTTGACCCTCATGACCTAATCACCTCCCAAAGACCTCACCTCCTAATACCATCACACTGGGCATGAGGGTTTAACAGTATGACATTTGTCGGATACAAACATTCAGCCCCTAGCAGATGGAAAAAGGACGTGTCTTCCCCTTGGAGGCAGTAAGTGGGTGCAGTGGGGGGGGGGGGCACCTGGATGGTAGGATGATGGGAGAGTCCCTGTCTGAAAGGGAGGTTGAGGAAGTGGGCAGGGTGAGTCGATAAGGAAGATGGAGTGCTCAGTGTGTAGTCTCGGCCTTCTTACAGTTGACGTCCACCAATTAACGGCACCAGACTCTGGTGACACGGTTTTCTCCAGCAGAGCTGAGGGCCCCGGTGTCCCCAAGGAGCGGGAGAACGATCAGACTGCCCCGAGTGGGGGTTCCCAGGCAGGTGCAACAGAGAGACAGCTCAAGAGAAGTCAGGAGGTTATCGAGAGAGTGGTCAGGGTGGGGAATTGTGGCATCCCCGCGGGAGGGGGAAGGAAGTGAAGACAGGGGGAGCGGAGCCGAAGACCATCTTGAGGTAAAGAACAGGAAGTATGAGCTCAGCAATGAACCAACAGCTGGAGGGGAGGGGCCGCAGGGAGAGAAAGGGCTCCCAGGATGTCACAACTCGGGGTGAGGGCCACAGTTTGGCGCTGTGGAAGGAGGGAGATGGAATGATGAGGTGAGAGGGAAGGCCAGGAACTGAGCAGACAGGCCGTCTGTTGTATGGCCCCCCACATGTGGGCACCCAGACAGCACAACAAAGGAGGGCCTGGGGAGGAGGGGAAAGAGAAAGCAAGTCTGGGCCCAAAGTTGCCGGGAAGGGGTGAGGCAAGACCTTCAGAGGAGACAGGGTCTTGACCAGACACTAAAGGATAATGGCCTGGAGGGAGCCTCAGGCCGGTGCACCAGGGGTAAAGAACAAGGGCAAAGGAACACTGGGGAGGGGCGAGGGGAGGCGGTGACCTCACAGAACAGCCCAACTTCTGTTCAGACAGAGGCTCCAAACTGCTGGCCTACAGGCCAAACCCCCACCCCCATGCTTTGCTTGCTCCGAAAATGAAGTCAATATGAAAACTATCAGGAGGTTTCTCACGAAGGTTCGGATGCGGGTCTCCTTCTGTTTGTTTTTGTCTGAGATAGAATTCCCATACCGTGAAATTCTCCATTTTAATGTGTACAACTCACTGGTTTCTAGCACATTTGCAAGGTTGTACAACTGTCATCATTACCTAATTCTAGAACACTTCTATCATCCCCCAAAGAATGCTGGTTCCCATTAACAATCATTCCCACTTCCCCCTGAGCCCCAGCAACCAACCAATCATCTCTCTCTATGGATTCACCTGTTGTGAACATTTCATAGGAACAGAATACAATAAATGGCCTTTCGTGTCTGGCTTCTTTCACCGAACATAATGTTCCCAAGGCTCATCCGTGTTGTGGCATGTTTCAGTACTTCGTTCCTGTCTACGGACGAATCCTATTCCATCGGATGGACACACCACATGGTGTTCGTATAGTCATTCCTTGAAGGACTTTCAGGTTGTGTCCACTGTTGGACATTATGAATATTGCTGCTGTGAACATTCATGTGCAAGTTTTTGTGTCAACTGTTTGCAATTCTCTCACTTACGTACCTAGGAGTGGATTGCTGGATCATGTGGTGACTCCATGTTTCAGTTTCTGAGGAATGGTCAATGGTTTCAACAGCACCGCACCATTTTACATCCCCACCAGCAGGGTGGGAGGGTTTCTTGCCTCTCTTGAAACAACTGAAGACCTGACGGGACTGAGTCCACATTGGAAAGCCGGCTCAGGACACACGGGCTCTCCAGCTTGTCAATTTCGTCACCACACACAGTGGGCACATGGGCATTTACCCTCCGCCATTAGTCCTTCACACTTCATGCATGTTCCTTACCTGCCAGGCCCCAGAGTTAGACCCTAGGCTGTGTCATGAGAAGAGCAGCAAGAGCGTAGGCAATTTTGTTGACCAAGAACCAGCTTTTGAAAGGACCAAGTAAGAAGGTTTGGGAGGGTGGAGAGCAGGGGTTTGTTAAGACAGGACAGGAATGACAGAGTGGTGTGGAGAAAAGAGATGACCGGAGTTGCTGATCTTTCGGGCAGTGACCAAGAATAAGAGGTATGGCGGGAGGAGACCGGGCCCCTCCCGCGGTGGTCCTGGTGGACAGGGAAGACCAGGTCTCCAGGCCCTGCCTCCCAGTGACTAAGCATCTCAAGGGAGAATTCGTCTCAACCTAGATCAGCACTGTCCAATAAAGAGAGTTATGGGCCGCATATGTTATCAAGCTATTTTTATCTTTGCCATTGAGTCTAAATGGTATCTTGCTGTGGTTTTAAGTGAGGTTAAGCATCTTTTAATATATTTAAGAGCCACGTTAATTCCCTTCCTGTGAACTCTTCGTTCACATCCATGACTGCTTTTCTATAGGATTTTAGTCTTGCACTTTGATTTATAGGCGTTCTTTTTACGCTACGGAACTTTGTCTGCATATGTGTTGCGTATATTATTGCCCTGTCTATTGTCTTTTGATTTTGTTATTTTCTCCATGGAAAATTTTTAAATTTTTATTGTGGTCAAAGTTGATGACTTCTGAGTTTTGAGTCATGCTTAAGTAAACCCACTCCACTGCAGGATTATAAATTTTTTTAATCTGATACTTTTATGATTTCATATTTTAGATTTATATCTTTGAGCTGTTTGAAGTTTATTCTGATGTAAGTAATGCACGAAGGATACAAATGCATTTGTTTCCAGATGACTACTCAATATCCCCAGAATGATTTATACTCTACTATTTCCTGTGTGTCTTGGCGTCTGTTTCTGGACTTTCTATCCTATTCAGTTGACCTGTCTATTTGTGTTGCCCCAAAAAAAGGATTTTTATTTTTTTACTTTATTATTTTTTAAAGATTGTATTTATTTATTTATTTATTTGACACAGAGAGAGAGGGAGAGCACAAGCAGGGGAAGAGGCAGGCGGAGGGAGAAGCAGGCTCCCCGCCCAGCAGGAAGCCCAATGCAGGGCTCAGTCCCAGGACCCTGGGATCACAACCT
This sequence comes from Ursus maritimus, assembly GCF_017311325.1. Taxonomy (NCBI): domain Eukaryota; kingdom Metazoa; phylum Chordata; class Mammalia; order Carnivora; family Ursidae; genus Ursus; species Ursus maritimus. The sequence goes on from NW_024424564.1 coordinate 49,289,746, forward strand.
GAGCCGAAGTCAGATGCTCCCCAGACTGAGCCACCCAGGTACCCTCAAAAAAGGATTTTTAATTACAGTAGTTTTACAGTATTTTCTTTTAAGATTCATTTATTTATTTGAGATAAAGAGAGCGGGGGTTAGGGCAGAGGGAGAGGGAGAGAATCTCGAGAAGACTCCCCACTGAGCATGGAGTCTAGTGAGGGGCTCTATCCCACGACCCTGAGGTCACGACCAGAGCAGAAACCAATAGTTAGATGCTCAACCGACTGAGCCACCCAGGCGACCCTACAGTGTGTTTTAACGCCTGGTTGGGCTGGCACCCCCATCTTACTCTTCTTAAGAATTTTCTTTGGGACGCCTGGCTGGCTCAGTCAGTGGAGCATGAGGCTCTTGGTCTCTGGGTTGTAGGTTCAAGCCCCACATTGAGTGTAGAGATCATTTAAAAAAAAAAAAGAAAAGAAAAGAAAAAGAGGGACACCTGGGTAGCTCAGTCAGTTAAGCATCTGCCTTCAGCTCAGGTCATAATCCCAGGGTTTTGGGATTGAGTCCTACATTGGGTTCCCTGCTCAGCGGAGAACCTGCTTTTCCCTCTCTCGCTCCCCCTGCTTGTGCTCTCTCTCCTTCTCTTTGACAAATAAATAAAATCTTAAAAAAGAAAAAAAGTGGGGGCGTGGGGGTGCCTGGGTGGCTCCGTCCGTTAAGCACCTGACTCTTGATTTCGGCTCAGGTCACGATCTCTGGCTCATGAGATCAAGCCCCACCTCAGGCTCTGTGCTCAGCTCAGAGTCTGCTTGAGATTCTCTCTCTCTCTCTCTCGCTCTGCGCCTCCCCCCTCTCCCACTTGCTCAAGTGAGCTCTCTCTCAAATAAATAAATAAATAAATAAATAAAAGCATTTTCTTACTCTTGAAAACCAGATTTTCTGTATCTTTTGGGGAGCCCACATTAAATTTTTAAATTAATCGAGGAAGAATTGATGTCTTTCTCATATTTATTTCCCTCGTTTTCTGACACAAAGCTACCACACCTATAATCTATTCTGCTCCTTCCTTCCTTTCACTCAACAACATACCCTGGAGGTCTTTCCATCTCACTTCACAGTTTCCTTATTCGTTTGCACAGCTGCATAGCACTCCACTGGGAGGTGTGCCTTAGCGTGTTGGCGGGTCCCCTGTAGACGAACACTTACCCTTTGCACCTTTTGCTATTACAGACACAACTCATTTTGTGTGCACACACACACCACTCCACCCCAGGGACTTTGTGCTCCTTTCCTCCCACCCCATGCTCACCTCCTCACCTTTGTGCTCCTTTCCTCCCACCCCATGCTCACCTCCTCACCTCCTTTCTTCTCTGGGAAGCTCATCTTGGCCACCTGGAACTCCCAAGCTCCCTATTCTGCTCGACTTTTTTCTGTTAGCAATCAGCACCTTCCAACACGTTATAGCATTTACTTTTACAATTACATTTTCTATCTGCTTCCTACCACCAGATTGGAAGGGTTTTGGTTTTGGTTTTGGTTTGGTTTTGTCCAATTTGTTTACTCATTTGTATTCTTGGCATACAGAAGAGTATCTGATGCAGAATGAATAAGCTCTCAGTAATAATTGCTGAAGGAATGAATGAATACACAAACATATTGGTAAGATACATTCCCAGAACTGAAATTTCTGGGTCAAAAGGTAAATCTTCCATTATATTTTCAAACTAATCTTTTTATATATAATAAGGATACTGATTTTTTTTTTTTAAGAGAGGGAGAGAGGTGGGGAGGAGAAGCAGAGAGAAAGGGGGAGAGAGAATCTTAAGTGGGCTCCATGACCAGTGTGGAGCCCAACACAGGGTTTGATCTCACACCATGAGATCATGACCTGAGCCAAAATCAAGAGTTGGATGCTTCACTGACTGAGCCACCCAGACACCCCTGGCTATTGATTTTTAAAAAAATTTTTAAAATTTTTAAGTAATCTCTACACCCAGTATGGGGCTCAAACTCACAACCCCAAGATCAAGAGTTGTGTGCTCCACCAACTAGCCAGGCACTCCAAGCCTATTGATTCTTGCTTGCTAAATTTGTACTTAGACACCTACTGAATTTTTTCTGTGCTGCAGATTTTTAGTTGAATTTCTTACATTTTCTAAAATATAATTGTATCATATTGTCTATAAATAATAATTATAGGGAAGCCTGGGTGGCTCAGTCAGTTAAGCCTCTGCCTTCATCTCAGGTCATGGTCCCAGGGTCCTGGGATCGAGTACCACATTGGGCTCCCTGCTCAGTGGGGAGCCGGCTTCTCCCTCTCCCTCTGCCCCCTGGCTTATTCTCTCTCTCTCTCTCTCTCACTTACTCTCTTTCTCTCAAATAAATAAATAAAATCTTAAAAAATAGTAATAATAATTATAATTATATCTCCTCTTTTTTAATCACTAAACCTCTTTTTTTTTGTTCATTTGTTTATTTATATTGGCAAGTGTCTTTGGGACTATTTTAAATAAAAGTGTTGGTATTGAGTACCTTTGTTTTGTCCTGACTTTAATGAGGACGCTTTTAGTATTCTAGTATTTTATCCTTACAAAGTGGCTTTTTGGTTTTAAGGGTGTGTGGGTGGGTGTGTGTAATTGTATTTTAAGAGCATATCCTTCCCTTCCCATTGTTTAGAGATTTTTATTTTTAAATTAGGTATGGATTTTGACTTTTACCAAATACCTTTGCAGCATTATGTAATAATCATGCGATTTTTCTAAGATGGTTTTTCATTAGGGTGAATAATATCAACAACATTCCTATTATTGATCCATTCTATATTCTTGGTATGCCCAAACTCAGTTGTCATACATATATTTTTTATGTGTTGCTAGATTTTACTTGCTAAAATTTGGCTTACAATTTTTGCTGTTACATTCATAAATGAGACTGGTCTCTAGTGTTCCTCCCTGTGCTATCTTCGACAGATTGGGGTATTGATATGTAATATTCATAAAAGGCATTTGGAAGAGTTGACCTGACAAAGTGGTTATGAGGCTAAATTCTGGAACCAGGTTCAAATTTGGGTCTGCCACTGATAATTATGTAGCCCTGGGCAAGTGATTTAATTCTTCTTTTTTTTTTTTAAGATTTTATTTATCTATTTGACAGATACAGAGCTCGGATGCACAAGGGGGGAGCGGCAGGTAGAGGGAGAGGGAGAAGCAGGCTCCCTGCAGAGCAGGGAGTGGGATGGGGGCTCGAGCCCAGGAGCCCCCCCAAGCCAAAGGCAGATGCTCCACTGACTGAGCCACCGAGACACCCCAATTTAACTCCTTTTGCCTGAGTTTTTTTATCTCTAAAATGGAGACAGAGATTTATCTTCTTCACAGGATTATCTTGAGAATTGAATCAATACAGCAGGGCTGAAGCTGCCACTAGGGACTCAATAAAAGTAGGGATTTTTTTTTCTTTTCTAGGAACTTAAAGCATCTGAGTGACATTTTTAGTCATCGCTCCTTGAAATGTTGGTTGAATTCACCCGAGGACTTGTTTGATCCTGGTGCTTTTCTTTTTTCCTTTGTGGGTGGGAAAACCACTCCCTGACAACATTTTCATTCTTTGTATGTGATATTTGGTCTGTTTCAAATGTGACTGTCTTCTAAGATCGATTTTGGTAATTTATGGCTTCCTGGCAAGCCGTCCATTTAATTCAGGCTTTCTCATTTATTTGCATAATAATCAATTCTTCGGAGGTTTTTTTTGTTTTTGTTTTTACTATAACTATTTCTTCATTTTCATATCTTATTTTGTTTGGAATGGTCTTAAGATCCTCCCTTCCTTCTATCCTTTCTTTCTCTTTCTTTCTTTCTTTCTTTCTTTCTTTCTTTCTTTCTTTCTTTCTTTCTTTCTTTCTTTCTTTAAGTAGGCTCCACACCCAGTGGGGAACCCAGTGCAGGGCTGGAACTGACCCCGAGATCAAGACCTGAGCTGAGATCAAGAGTTGGATGCTTGACTGACTAAGCCATCCACGTGCCCCAAGAAACTATCTTCAATACTTCAAAAAAGTCCAAACACTATAGATTTGTACTAATTAACAAAACTAGCAAGTCTCCTGCTTCGGGCTAAAATGCTACCACCCCGTTGAGGTAATGGTGGTTATCTCCTGCTAATCCCAAGCACTAGTGGTAGGTCAGGGTTATAATTTAGTTACCACTTAAAGGCACATGTCCTCAGTAGATACCACTTTTTAAACCACGGATCTGTGGTGAAGGTGACAATGGTGGGTCACAAAGCGTCCTTGGTCAATGACCGTGGTCATTAACAATAAAGGTGTGTTAGGAAATATCTTCTTCTCACTCTTTGCTGGTTTGTGTGAATCCTTGTCGGCTTGGACAGAAAAGCCTTAACTAGTTTAGCAAGAGAAGGGTTCACTGCTTTTGTCCTGGATTGCCCGTAGCTGTTGTTTCTAAGTTCTGAGAGTTCAGTTACCATGGCAACTGTGTGAGTGAGCCCCAGAGAGAGCGTTTGTTAACTTTGAACAGGGTGAGTCTGGAGGAGGTAGGGAAGAATGGAAAGAGGCTGGTGTGACCCATTCATTCATTCGCCTGGCATTGGGGATACCCATGTGAACAAGACAGACAAAAGCCTGTCAAGACTTACAGATTGTAAGAGTCAGGTAGATCCATATTCAACTGCCAGCCCTGCCTCTTAATAGCTGCGTGATGTCTGTCATCTGTCGGCCTGTTCACTGAGCCTCCCTGAACTTCCTCTGCAAAATGGAGCTATTAACATCTGCTTTGCGGGTGGCTGAGGTAACTTCTGCCAGGATGCCGGACCTAGAGTCTGTGCTGTATAAATGTTGGTTCCCTTCCTCCCAGTCACAGCCCAGCCATTTATAGGCTCTGTGACTTGGGAGAAGGTGTTTATCTGCTTGGAGATTCCATTTCCTAATGGATGATTTCTAAAGTCCCTTCTGGCTCTGGGGGCCTTGGATCCTGAAGGGTTAAATATGGAAGCTTGCTGCTCCCAGCTCCTTTCTTCCCAAGCAGAGCAAACCCGACCTCCCCGGAAGTACAGGCTCCCTCTGACGACAGCAACCCCCAGCCGCAGGTTTTCCAGGGCAGGGCTGATTTCAGATGTGAATCCCATGCTTGTCAGACCAGATTTCCTGGTTTGGGGTTTGGGCAATCCAGTTGTTCTAAACTGCTCTTGCAGGGGACACATCCCTTTGCTTCTCTTGGGTCTTCTGCTCCCAGAGGGACCGAGACCGCTGGGTCTGAGTGGAGGACAGCAGTGGGAGTCAGCACAGGGGACAGGGAGCTATAGAGCCTGGCATTAGCTGCTTCATGCGTTCTGTTTGTTTGTTTGTTTTATTAAGGTAAAATTCACATAACATACAGTTAACCATTTTACAGTGTATCATTTGGGGGCACCTGGCCAGCTCAGTCCTTAGAGCATGCGACTCTCAATCTCAGGGTTATGCGTTCAAGCCCTGCATTGGGCACAAAGCCTCCTTTAAATAAATAAATAAATAAATAAATAAATAAATAAATAAATAAATAAATAAATTCGGTGGCGTTTTGTGCATTTTCAGTGTTGTGCAGCCATCACCTCCATCTCGTTCCAAAACATTTTCATCAGTGTCCCAGGAGATTCTGTGCCCATTAACTAATCACTCCCTGCTTCCCTCTCCCCTCAACCCCTGGCAACCACTAGTCTGCTTTCAGTCTCTACTGATTTACATTTACCTGTTCTGGATATCTTGTATGAATGGAATCATAGGCTATGTGGCCTTTTGTGACTGGCTTCTTTCACTTAATATGTTTTCAAGGTTTCCTTTTTATGGCTGAATCATATTCCAGTGCATGGAGGTCCCACCTTTCCTACGGCCACTCATCCGTGGACGGACGTCTGAGTTGTTTCCGCCATGGGCTGTGGAGAATAGGGCTGCTGTGAACATTCATAAGTATTTGTTTGAATATCTGTTATCAGTTCTTTGAAAGGGTCTGCACTCCTGTAGGGTTGCCCGTCTGTCCTGCTGGGAGAACAGTCTATGCCTTCTTCACTGGCAGGTGCAGGGATCAAGTGTGGAAGTAGAGGAGAAAGAGTCGCGGTAGTACTAACAACTCCCAAATTTACGTCAGCAGCCTGTTACACATCTTTGTGTAGCTAACGGACACCTACACCTTCACACACCCCAAACCGACCCCTCGACCTCCTCCCCAAACGGCCGCACGTGCCGCCTCCGCCATCAGGCAGCTGCTGATCCCTTCCTCTTGCTGAGGCTCAAACCCCACAGTCACCCTGGGCTCCTCTCTCCCTTTCACACTCCCTCTCCCTGGGGAATCCAAGCTGGCCTTCAAAAGACACCCAGAATCTGAACCCCCCCAAGGCCACCACGGCCACCACGCGACAGCAGCCCCGGGCGTCGTCTGCTCTTCTCACCCTTCCCCTGCCCCTTCGGTCTGGGCTCAACCTGGCAGCGCAGTCCACCTGCGGACGTCGGATCCTGTCGTTCTGCTGAAGACTCGGAGGCTCCTCTTACTCGGAGCAAACTAAGTTCCCAGCGGCCGGCAGTGCCCCGTGTGGTCTGGCCACCCTACCCCTGACTTCCTGTCCCTGCTCGCTCCTCCACAGCCCCTGCAGGGCACAGCCGTCCACCCGGCTTTGCGCACGGGCGACTCTGGCTTGAGATACCAGCTCGTCTGTCTCCCTCCCCTCCCGCAAAGGCTCACAGGCCACCTTTTTAATGAGGCCTGCTCTGACGCTCTATTTAAAATGACCCTCCAGCCCACCCCCCTGCAGCCTCCTCCCACACCTTCCTCTCCTTGTTTCCCCCACGGCATTTATCACTTGCCAACAGGTGCTGCGTTCATTTGTTCTGTCTACTCTCTCTCTCCCCTGCCTGAGCGCGAGCCGCAGCGGGAATGGGTCTCCGTGTGTTTTGTTTCATAATCTGGTCCGAATGCCTACAAAGCGCCTGGCACATAGTAGGTGCTTCGGGCACATTTGTTGAATCAGTAAACTGTACTAACGGCGGTGACCATTCATTAAGCCTACTACGTGCCACATGTTCTACAGACTTCTCATGTAAACCTCATAAACGAGGTAGAATTTTTTGCTTTCATCTTACGGCGGAGGAACCAGAGGCTCGGGACACTGTAGGTGGCTTGCCCCCAAGTCACACGGTTGGTACGGCAGCGAAGGGTTTGAATTCAGGTCTGTCTGCCTGACTTTGGAACTGTTGCTTCTTTCTCCTTTGCCCCGTGGTCACTGCAGCTGTATTTAACATGGCTGAGATATGTTCTCACTCACTCACTCATTCATTCAGTAAGTATTTCCCAAAACTCTTCCGGCTCTCCTGCAGCAAAATGCCAGGCCTGTAATCCTCACCCTGCACCCTCACTCAGATGGGTCCCGGATCCTGCCAGGAGGAGCTCAGGTCCCACAGCCTGGGCCACAAGTGTCCCGAGAGCTTTGCAAACCGAACAAGGGGGATCCCTCGGCCCAACGACTCCTCATTAGCTCCACTCAACGGGAGTCCTTTTGAGCTGATGTCCCTCATTTAAGAGCAGTAACAAAACCGCTTACCGTGCTATATCCCCTGACCCCCCCCAGCCCGCGTGAGGCCAAAAGTGCACACCCCGCAGCATCCTGCACCTCCCCAGGTAAACAAGCCCGAAGGAGGGAGGCCGTGGGTGTGGGTACAGGCCCAGGGCCAACCAGACCAGAGCACAGGCTGAGAGGCGGGAATCTTAGGAGGAAGTGGGCAGGGGGAGTGCTTGGTCTGGAGCAATCACGATTGCCAAATGGGAAAGACGCCAGCCCCAGATGCCCTCCTGGGGCTTCCTCTCCCTTTTCTCAACCCCAGGGACTCACCTAGCGTGGCCGAGTGGCTGAGTGGCGGGGGACAAGAGGCCCATCTTCCTGCTTCCTTTCCTCCCCACGCCCAGAACTCCGCTCTGGGTCCCTCCCTCTGGCTGCCCTACTGTCTCACCCCCTTTAACCTTCCACCCCCACCTCCCAAGGAAAGGGGGAGACCATTTGGCCAACTAACTGTCAACTGTCTAGGCACTTCGTTTTATAAAGCGTCACTAAGGAGTTTGCATTTAGATGGGGATTTGAGTAAACATACCCACTCTTGGTCATGCCCTCTGGGTGGTTTTCCTTTCATGTTTCATTTAGTGAAATGAAACACGTTTAGGAGAGCTTCCTCTGCGCAAGACCCTCGGCCAGGTGCTAGGGGCCCGAGGAGCTCAGGGTCTGCTGGAGAAGCTAAAACCACAACCTTAAACCACAGTGTAGCCATGGGAAAAGCTGGGGGCTCTGGGACTCCAGAGAAGTCTCTATGCAGCCTGGAAGGCAGGGACTCTGCCGAGAGGAAGATGTGAATGACAGTAATATGATAATCAAATGAAGCTCCAGACTCAGAAGTGGAGCTCATTGCTGTAATTATTAAGTGCCTACAATATACAGGACGCTATCTCTCAGGGGTGTGGAGTCTACTGCCTAGAATCAAACCCAGGCCTCCCTTGGAGGGGAGGCCTGGGCAGCAGAGTGAATATCCTGTCCTTGAAACTGTACCACTGTGATTTAGAAAGGCGCTCCCATCACAGAGAGGAGCCAACCGAGTCACAGGGGTGAGGCGCTCACTCCCCTAGATCACAGGCTGCCTTGGAGACAGGAAATGGGGCTTGACACTGCATCTGCGGCACTGAGGCATGAAAGACCTTTTAAAACTATCTGGTAGTAGGATATTTATTGGTATGCTAATACAGAAACAGGTTGCTAAAAAGGTATATGTTGTATGACCCAATTTTATAAAATACACAGGCACCTATACATCGACTTTTTATAAGACTGACACTGCTAGACTCCAAAATATTAATATATTAATAGTTACTATCTGTAAGTTGTAGATTGCAGATGTTTGTAAAAGACTTTAGTACGTAGAATATTGGACATACACTAAAAAAGAGAATAAGATAATGAAGCTTCATCAGCCCAATAACCATCAAATCATCCCTGACCGCACCCATCCATAGCTCTATGACATATTGCATATGGAAGAAAATCCACACATCGTGCCGTCCCTTCTCTGAACATTTCAGTGCATGTCTCTCAAAATAAGACCTTTTTACTGTATTACTCTATACATATATACTACATATATATAAAACCACAATACCATTCAACTAAATAGATACATAATTATTCCTTTCCATTATCAAATGGCCAGGCAGTGTTCAAATTCCCACTAGTCTCATAAATAGCAGAGATGTTTCCTATTACAGTGGGTTTTTTTTTAATTGGGATAAAAATTAAAACTGCACTGTGCAATTAGTTGAGATGTCACTTAGGTCTCTTTTCTGCATGCTTTCCCCCTCCATGCCTTTTCATTTTCTTTGCAAACACATCTCTTGTCCTACCCTATCCCACAGTTTGGATTTTGCTGATTGCATCCCTGTGGTATAATGTAACCAGCCTCTCTGTCCCTTTGTATTTCTGATAAACTGATGGTCTAACCTAGAGCCTGGTGAGATTTAGATTAGCATTTTCTGGCAAGACTAATTCATAAGAGGTGTCGCGTGATTTCATTAGGAGGCAAATCATGTCTGGCTGTCTTTCTTCGTGTGACGTAAGCGGCCATTGCTGTTCAATGCTTATATCCCTTAATTCATGAGGAGTTGCAAGATGAAGTCATCCAGTTTGAGCATTCTCTCTTTTATTCTCTCTTCTACTAATACTTCCATGAAGAGAAATTTCCACTCATCCCTATTTGGTTCCTCCGAGGTACAAATCATAAAGGAAGGGCAGGATAAATGCCTCATTCTTGCCCTTTATTTACTGGTCTTCAAAATAATGAGTTGAATTTCCGGCACCCACCAAGGGTGACAACTTAATTTTTTAAATTATTATTTTTAGTATCATTATGAACTCATGGATTTAAATATTTGATGTGCTTTTAGTCTGTTACAGTTACTATTCCTATTGATGTTCAAATCAACCCATCTTTGGTCTGTGGAAATCTCTTCAACTTGGCTCTGGGGTCCTTTCGACATCCTGTGAGTCTCGACAGCTTCTTTGCCAGATGATGTTTCAAGATGTTCCAAACTCCTCTTGTGTTCTGCTCCTTGTGTTCTGACCAGGAATCAGCCATTCTCTACGAAGCCCTGGTTCCTTTTGAGGGAAATGGTATTTAGAGATCACGAGCTGGGTGCTAGGGGGGTAATAGGCTTCTAAATTTTTTTTCTTTTTTTACTTTTTATTTTGAAATAATTTTAGACGTACAGAAAAGTTGCAAAAATAGCGCAGAGTTCCCGTATATCCTCTTACCCAGCTTCCTCTCAGGTTAACTTCTTACATAACCATAGTAAAATTATCAAACCCCCCAAAATAACATTGGCACAATACTACTAACTAAACTACAGACTTTATTCAGATTCATTAATGTCCATTTTTCCATTGATGTCCTTTTTGTCGTTGTTGTTCTAAACCCAATCCACCTCAAACCTGTCATGTCTCCTTACTCTCCTCCAATTTGTGACAGTTCCTCCATCTTTCCTCACCTCTCGTGACCCTGACGCTTGAAGAGCACAGGTCAGGTGTTTTGTAGAATGTCCTGCATTTTGGGTTTGTCTTGTGTTTTCTCATAATTAGATGAAGTTATGCCTTGTAGGGAAGAATAACACAGGAGCCACCCTCTTCTCAGGCTCCAGGGGGTTCATGATGTTGATATGTCTTATTCCTGGGATATTAAGCTAATCATTCGGTTAAGGTAAGGTCCACCAGCTCTCTCCATTGTCCAGTTAGTATTTTCCCTTTGTAGCTAACAAATATCTTGGGGCAGGGGTGCCTGGGTGACTCAGTTGGTTGAGGGTCTGACTCTTGATTTCAGCTCAGGTCATGATCTCAGGGTTGTGGGACCAAGGGCTCTGCACTCAGCAGGGAGATTCTCTTTCTCTCTTTCCTTCTCCTTCTGCCCCTCCCCACTCGCACACACACACTCTCTCTCTCTCAAATAAATCAATAACTCTTTCAAAAAATATATCTAGGGGTGCCTAGGTGGCTCAGTCAGTTAAGTGTCTGCCTTCAGCTCAGGTCATAATCCCAGAGTCCTGGGATGGAGCCCTGCATCAGGCTCCCTGCTCAGCGTGGAGTCTGCTTCTCTGAGACCTCTACCCTTCCCCTGCTTGTGGATTCCCTCTCTCTCTCTCTTTCAAATGAATAAAGAAAATCTTTTATTGATAAATAAATGAATATGTGCGTGTGTGTGTGTATATATATATATAGAAATATTTCAGACCATGCAAATATTCTGTGTATATATATATATAGAAATATTTCAGACCATGCAAATATTCTGTGTATATATATATATATATAGAAATATTTCAGACCATGCAAATATTCTGTTTTTCCTCAAAATTTGCCCACTAATTTTCACAACCATCAGTGGATCTTGCCTGCAAAGATTATTATTGTGGTGTTTCAATGGTGAGTTTCTGTTTCCCTTATTCCTTTCTGTATTTATTAATTGGAATCCTACTGCGGGAAAGAGCTGTCCCTTCCTCTCCCCTCCCCCCATTTATTTATTTATTCAACGATTCCTTTACATCGGTGTGCATTTGTGGGTATTTTATTCTGTGGGTTGTAAGCCAGTACTGCTGCTGGTATAATAGGCTTTGAATAAATGTTTCAGGGTGAAAGGAAGGCAAGCAGGGGAAAGAGGAGAAGACATTGGAAGTGGAACTTATCTCATTTCACAAATCTTGATCAGAACACACTATACAGACGAGGCACATTGTTCCAGGCCATCCATGTGCTGGTGGCAGTGACTTTTCTACAATGCAAACCTGATTCTGTCGGAGAACACCCCACTGCCTGAGGTTTGGGGGGGTGGGGCTGGTTCAGTGTCTGATTGGCATCTCTCTTTCCTTAGGACTCAGCCTGACCAGGAGAGGCACACTGAATGCTGGTTTCTTGAAGTCAGATCTAGCCCCTCTTAAGCCTACAGCCCTGCAAAGTTTCCCATCTCATTCAGTAAAAGCTGAAGTCCTTACAATGGTTTCAGGGTCTTCATACTCTGAGCCAGCCCTCCACCCTCCCTGCCCTCTTCTCTGTCCTTGGTTCACTTGACTCCAATCACATCGGCTATATTCAGTCCAGGCAGGGTCTTTGCTCTAGTCTGGACTGCTCTCCCCCTAGGATGGCCAGTGCTCCCCAGTCCTTCTCCTTCAGGTCTTGAAGGTCACCCTTTGCAGGAGAACATCCCTGACCACCCTACCCCAAACAGCCGTCTCTCCTGCCACACTGCACCTTCCTTCCCCTCATAGCACTATACATTTTTTCCTATTTGCTTTTTCATCTTCTGTCTCTTTCCACCGGAATCTAAACTCTGGGAAATGCAGACATACTACAGTGTGACAGTGGGAGGGGGACAACGACAGCACAACCAGCACAACGTGAAAACCCAAACGGGCCGTCAGGGGGCTCCCCAGAAGAGTAGCCTCTAGATCCAAAGCTAAAGGTCATTTAGGTGTTAGTGGATGAAGCGTGTCAGGGAGAGATAAAGACTTTCAGGAAGCAGCTGAGTGAGAACAGGTCACCCAAGGGGGATTGTGAATGGCCAGGACATGGAGTCACCTCGTCACTCCAGCCAGGGTCCATCCAGGGTCTCGTGTGTGCCCGGCCACTAAGCCAGGAGATACTCAAGGGAGGAGACAGTGGCAAACAAAACCACAGAGCCCCTGGAGTCGCCAGGGAGATAACGAACAGGGTAAGGGAGTCGGTGTTTGATTCCACGAAGAGCAAGTGCTGGGAAGGAACAGAGGAGACTGGAACCAGAGATGTCACCTTTAAGGGGGGGGGCGGAGCCGGAGGGGGAGTGGCCTGAGGACTAGCTCTCGGGAGGGAGGTACACTCTCCTGTCCCAGCCCTCTGTGGGAAAAGCTAGACATCGAGAACAAGACCTCAGAGACCTGGAGGAGGGATGTGGGGCCAGATTTTGCTGGAGGACGTGGAATTTGGTCTTAATTCCCTGGACAGAGAACCACTTAGGGGTCTGAAGCCTAGAAATGACACTACATGACTTGCGTTCTAGGGGAGAGTCCCTCGGCTCTCGTCTGAAGAAGCAGGGAGTCCATTCAACAATGCCTCGTTTTTCAGCTTTTTTCTTTTCTGTTTAATTTTATTTCTTTTTTTTTTAAAGATTTTATTTATTTATTTGACAGAGAGAGAGCACAAGCAGAGGGATTGACAGACAGAAGGAGAGGGAGAAGCAGGCTCCCTGCTAAGCTCCATCCCAGGACCTTGAAATCATGACTTGAGCTGAAGGCAGACACTTAACCGACTGAGCCACCCAGGCGGCCCTTTTCTTGTCTTTTTTAAATATTTTATTTATTTATTTATTTATTTGAGAGAGAGAGAACGAGTGGGAGGAGGGGCAGAGGAAGAGGGACCAGCAGACCCCCTGCCGAGTTTGGAGCCTCTCTTGGGGCTCAATGCAGCATAGATCCCAGGACCCTGAGATCACGACCTGAGCCGAAGTCAGGCACCTTTCAACTTTTTCTTAATTGCTGTTCCCCCTAAATCCTAAGGACTGAATAACCGAGGCACGGGTAGGAGGCTCCCGAAGTTTGCAGCCTCCCCTTTGCTTGCTGACTCCCACGTTTGTCCTTCGGCTCCGTTTTTCTTCTTTGCATTTATCATAATTTATAATTATACATTTGTGTGAGTGTTTACTTGTTTATAATGTCTGGGCCACCGACCACTGTTGCAATTGTGGAGTATATGCTTCCATTTGTTTCCAAAATAATTTTCCGTGAGAACAATAATAATGCCTAATAGTTACAAGCCGTTAGTATGTGACAGGCATGATTCTGAACACTTTAAGGAGCATAAACTCATGTAAAGCTTACGGCTACCTTGCGAGGTTGCATTAGTGTTTAATCTTCATTTACAGATGAAAAACATGAGACCCTTAATATGCGGGATCATACTCCGCAGGCTATCCCCAAACCTTCTCTTATTCAATTATGTTTTAGAGGTCGCTTCTGGTTGGCATATATAGATAGAGTTTGCCCATTTTCCCTTGGATGTAATGTTCCTCTGAAGGACCAGATTTTTATTTTTCTTTACGTCCTATTGAACGATCCCCAGTGTTTTAGTGACTTCCCATTGTAAAGCTCTATTCCATTGTATATCAATCTTCCAATTTACATTAAAAAAATATAAAGTCCAACTTTCTAAGTTAATGGGGAGAAATTGGGGAAACATTTACAGCAACCTCAGGTACCCTGGGATGGATTAGAGAGAAGCAGCAAGGGAGGGAAGCCTGGGGTGGCCTTTCTCCAGCCTGAGAAAACGTTCTGTGTTGCAAATCTGGCCTTTCTCTAAGGTTTAAAATTGTTCAAAGCCTTAAAGCCTGCCTCACCCAGTCCTGCTTTTCCCACAAAGACCAGAGCTGGAGTGTGTGATCGTCACAGGATCTCCTGGTCAGCCTGGAGTGATGTGCCCACGTTAGAACTTGGGGGACTTGTTTGCCTTTCTCTGAGGCCCTCAGTGGGCCCTGCATTCATTGCCTGCAGGCTCAGGTATAAGGTGCCCTCCAGGCTCCAACCGTGCCCAGCCCTCAAGCCTCTTCTCTCCCTTCCCCACCTGACCCCTCCCACAGCTCCCCTTTCTCCTGCTGGGCCCTGGAGCTCCCTCATCTTTACCCTCAGCAGGGCTGGACTTGACAATGGCTTGGTTCCTCTGCATTTCCTGCCAGACCACCAGCTCCAGGAGGCAGGGGCAGGCTCTGCTTTGCTCCTAGAGTTCCCAGCTCCTAGCACAGCCTCCAGCTAAGAGCATGAGATTGAAAAAATACTTGCTGAACAAATGGATGCTTGTAGTGAGAAAATAGTGGAGAGTCATTACAGTGGTCAAGGTGAAAATTAAGGTAGGTCTGTGCTGGGTCAGTGGTGGGCAGTGGAGGTGGGCGTGGGTGGGGAAGAGAGATGAGCCCAGATGGGAGAGAAGATTTGCAGAGATAGAATTGAGGGTTTTTTGTTTTTGTTTTAGAGGGTTTTTTTTAATGAGGAAAAAATACACAATGGCCAGTCCACATTCTCTTTGTCCCAGAGGGGTAACTCATCAGTGGGGCCGATTATTTAGAGCCACTGAAGGTTTTTGAGTAGAAGGGCAGTTGCTCTGTGATGGACACTGTTCCGCACGTTTTGCATATTGGAAGTTGCTTCAGTCTGAAGGTAATGGGGGCCTGAGCCTGGTCTGGAGGGGAAGTCTGGAGGGCCCCCTCACCCCTTAGCCCACCTTGGCCGGCCCCACACACCGCCCCAAAATCCCAACAGGCGCGGCCACTTTGGAGCTGCCCTCATCTCTCAGGCTCATGCATGTGCAGATATGACTGATATTGCGCCTGCAAAATCGCAGTTGCTGTGACATGGTTGTTGCCGTGGTAACAAGGTCGCTTTGGCAGTTTCCCTCAGACTTGCCTTCTGAACCACACTGGGAGGGAGAGAAGGCCAGATTACCACCAGGCGGCCCATGGACCCTGCAAGCCAGTGAGTGAAGGAAGGGCCCACCTGTCTATCCTAAATTCAAGTCACAGTGGAGTAAGACCACCTGTGTTCAAATCCTGGCTCCGAACACTTCTCGTCCTCAAGTTACTGAATTTCTCTGTGCTGAGTTTCCCTGGAGTAAAATGCGAGTGTGAGGGTTAAATGAGATTATACATGAAAAGCCTTTAGCATAGGGGCCCCTGGGTGGTGCAGTCAGTGAAGGTGAGGTATCTGCCTTTGGCTCAGGTCATGATCCAGGGTCCTGGGATGGAGCCCCATATCCAGCTCCCTGCTCAGTCAGAAAGAAAGAAAGAAAGAAAAAAGAAAGAAAGAAAGAAAGAAAGAAAGAAAGAAAGAAAGAAAGAAAGAAAAAGAAAGAAAGGCCTTTAGCACAAACCTGCTATGTGGTAACCGTTAGCTAATATTAAATCACCCCAGCGCCTTGCCTCCTCCCCCAACCCGAGTCCCCTGCAGAAGTTTGACAGGAACCCACAGGCATCTTTACACAGCGAAGCCACAGTGAGGTGCAGGACAGTCTTCTAGGACAGTCAAAAGAGCAGGCCCGAGATGAGGAAGGGGAAGGTGGGCCTTCTTATGTGGGCTTTAGCAGCTCCCTGTGGCAAGGCCAAGAGCTTCCAGGACGGTCATGGGGCCCGCACAGCTTCGCCCCAGACCTGCCGCTGGTCTTCTCTGCTGATGTTGGGTGGGCATGCAACTACTTGATGATTATTCACTTAAGGCATATCTTGGAAACTCACTGGAGCCCCTTCACTCTTTCATTCTTTCATTCATTCGACTCAACATATGCTGTGCTGGACATTAGGGAGCCCATGTGTAATGAGACGGTCCTGTCCTCAAGGAACTCACGGTGCAGAGGAACCAGAAGAGCAAATAGGTGACTGATCTGGCAGCACCTGGGCCATCTGGCCCTGCCTGGGGAGGCAGGTGTGGACAGGGGCACCCCAGGTGGAAGGCCCTGCTGTGGCAAGGCAGGGAAGTGAGGACTTCAGTTTTGCTGCCTCTTAAAGCCCGTACCGGGATGGCCAAGGAACAGCTATAATGTGGCCCAGAGCTTTGCAGGCCACCTGAAAAAGGGTAGACTTCATCCAGAGGACAAGGGACTACTGCCTAGGGGTTTTAAGGATGGAATTTGCTTTTTCCAAAGACACAGGGTAGGGATGGATTGAAAAGGGAGAACTGGCAGTTGGGGGTGGCAGAGGGGAGGGGAATGGTGCTCTGTGTGGTGAGCTGGGACGAATGGTGAGACCTGAATCTGAGGGACATTTGGGGGTAGCATCCGTAGGACCTGGCCCTTGGCTGAGGTGATGGCAAGTTCCCAGAATGACAGTCAGGCCCCTGTGCTGATTCTGGTCCCTGCACTGAGAATACCAGGCCACTCAGCTGCCATGGGAGTTGTGCAAGACCTGCAAGGCACGGTGGGAAGCTCATTGCTTCCAGAGTCCACCCAACACCAAAGTGCAGCCTGGGTTTGGCTGAACACCTGAATGACCTGTCTGTGTCCCCTCCTGCAGGAGAACATGAACCTGGCACAGCATAGACTCTACTCAGTAAACAGTAACTGGATTATGAATTTGTTATGACTGTGGGGAGCATGAAAGATAGCCTCCGTTCACTCAGTCTGCACCCACTAAACACCTTGGGGACAGACCTTAGACATGACCGTGAGTCTAGTCCTGAAACTGAATGAAAGAACGACAGGGACATCAGGCAATAAACACCACAGGACTTGGGAAGAAAAGGTGTTTCCTTCAGAGCTCTTCACAGTGCAAGAAAAAAAAAACTTTCAGCCTATTGAGGGGCCAGGGTCTGGCTCCTTTCTCAGAGTCTACACTGAGGCTCACCATCATTTGGGAGGAACACCAACAGTGTCAGGCCATGTGACCTTTCTAAAAACAGGCCAGGGAGCAAATATTACCTGGAGATCCTGGGCCCTGACACACAGAAGGGCCCAGGACAGGACAGGGCCCAGAGCGGGCCCAGAGCAGGCTGGCTTCCGGCATCTTCCAGGGCCCACTTCCTGGCCCCAGGGAAAGAGGTGGTTGTTTTATTGGCTTCTCCAGGCCTGGCCTGCTGCCTTTATCATGCAGCCTCCGCCCAGCCCAGGCCTCGTGCCAGAAGCCTCAGAATATTTAATGGCAGGAAGGCATGAAAACCCGTGTGACTGGGCTGTCCCAAGCTGAAGTGTTTCATGGCACGTTTGTATCCAGCATTTTCTTCAGGATCAAGGAGGCCGAGGGTGTTTGATGAGCATGGCGGCTGCCAAGCACAAGTGTTATTTTATTTTTTAAAGATTTTATTTATTTGAGAGAGAGAGATCAAGCACGGGGGGGGGGAGGGGAAGAAAGGCAGAGAGAGAGGGAGACGCAGGCTCCCGCTGAGCAGGGAGCCGTTTGTGGGACTCTGCGGGACTCCATCCCTATCGTGACTTAACCGAAGGCACACGCTTAACCGACTGAACAACTCAGGCGCCCCGCAAATGCTCTATTTTAAACCGCCGTTCCCATTACACAGACCAGGAATCCAAGGCACAGAGAAGCAACTTGCGGAGGTCGCACAGACCCTGCGTGCAAGCGCTGCCAATCCCTACAGCAGTGTCCTGCCTCCTCTGTCCCTGTGCCTTTTACCGGCCCCACCCCCAACCCCAGGCCCGGAATAACGAGGGGGAGGAGGAGAAAGGAGGGGAAGGCCCCTGGATTCTGTGGTTAAAAGGAATGACTGTCTCGACCGTCCAACCCCGGTCGCAGCACCGTCCTTCTACTTCGCGGGGTTTCCTCGCAGCAGCCCTCCACCCCGCCCCGCAACCCCGGCCCCCGCCGGAGTCCCCTGCCCTCCCTCGCTGGGCCCAGCTCGCAGCTCTGAAACGCCGGCGGCTCCGGCCGCGGGCTCCCCCCACCCACCCGCACCCACTCCTGCCCCGTTTGCTGTGCCGTCAGGCCCCCACGGTCACACCTGCCTCCCGAGCGTGCCCGGGCCGGGTCGGGGCACCGGCGCCATTGCCGGAGGCGGCGCGTACAGGGGACTCTCCCGCAGCCCGGTCGGGACGCGTTTGTTTTTCAACGATCAAGTCTCGTCTCCGCACTCCGAGGGCGTCTGCCCGCCCAGGGCTCCGGCTGGAGGCGCTGGGAGGGCGCGCTTGAAAAGGGAACTCGAACGGGAAAACAAAACCCCAGCGGTTTCCTCTTCCCAGCCCGGGAGACACAAAGGGTCCGCGCGGGGCGGCGGGGGCGCAGGTCGCACGGCAGCGCGCGGGGAGGCGGCGCTCCAGTCCGCGCCTCGTCCCCCCCGCCCCCGCCAACCCCCGGCCGGGCCGCCGGCGCCAGGGACGGCGGGCGGCCACACCCGGGCACCTGGCCCCGCCGCGTTCGCGGCACGGGGCCGACGGTCCAGGTCCGGGCACCCCTCGTCGTCGCGGGGTGGGGGTGGGGGGTCGCAGCCCTGCGGCGACCCGGGACGGCGGTCACGTGCCCGCGGGGGGCGCGGGGGAGGGAGGCGCCCGGGGTCCCCGCGCGGCACGTGCAGGGCCTCGCCGGGGGCGGAGCTCCGGCCGGGCCGCGGCGTCCTCAGCGCGCGGGCACAAAGGTGTCCTGGGCGCCGGGTGCGGGAGCCGCGGCCCCTGCCCGGAGGCGCTCAGCAGCTAGCAGTCAGCCCTCGCGAAACTCCCTGTGGCGGATCTCGGAGACTACGTGTGACCTTAAGAGCCCGATACAAGAGTCCCTGTCCATAAGGCGGTACAGAGGAGTTGGTAACCTTGGGTTTTCTACTTGATATTATTATGTGGAACTTTCGACGCCCAGGTGCTCATCACCCAGATAAAAGTATCAACTCCTGACAGGCGGGCTCTGTCTGTCCCTCGCTCCCTACGCACTGCCCACAGGCCCTCCCCAGCATCGTGGAGCACATCTGTAGCATCAGGTCGTGTTCCAGGGGCGCCCCTCACCCCCTGACAGTACCACTGGGTTTTGAGAGAAAGCCCGTTGTTTGTTTAGAAAACTTGTTTTAAAAAACTGAGTAGATTAAAACATTAAGGAGGGGAGATAAGGACGCTGATTGGCGTTGAGATGGAGATAAACACAGTGGTGGGTGGGAGGCGAGGAAAGACAAAAAAAGGTGGAGGAAAGCCCTGGCGGTGCTTTCTGGAACATCAGGTTGCCCGGATGAGAACTTGAGCGGAGGAGTCAGGGATCTGGTGAGAAGAGGGGTGATGCAGGGCACTAAGTGAAGGTCGAAGTGACCAGACCTGCTGATGGATTGGCCAGGGAGCTTGAGGGAGAGAGGCTTCGAGAATGGGGAAACTGGGTGGCTGGCTGTGCTTTTGTTAACTGCAGTGGGGACCAGATATGGAAGAGTGAGGGCAATCAAAATCGGGTTCGGCCATGTTACCTCTGAGCTGCCACTGAGGTATCCGAGTGGACATGCCACATGGAGGTGTTTCCAGAGAATTCTCAGAGACGAGAGCAGGACTAGAGATTACAAATCCGGGAATTGAGAGCATGTAGTGTATTCAGAATCATAGGACTGGACTTGGTGTGGATAGTGTCCAGGGACGTTGGAGGGAAAGCAGGAGAGCGTGCTCTCTCAGGAGTTAAGGGAAGAAAGTGTTCCCTGAAAGAGGGAGGGATCAACAGTGTGAAATGCCACTTTGAGGTCAAGGAAGGGGAGGACAAGAAATTGACCATTGGATTTAGTAACATGGACGCCCTTGGTGACCTTGGCAAGAACAGTTTCGAAGGAAAGACAGAGCTGAAAGGCAAAGCCAGAGAGACTTGAGAAGTTAATCTTTGAAGAAATGTTGACGTGAAGAAAAGCTGGAGATAGGAGGCCGAAGAAGGCTTGGGGACAAGGTACATTTCAAAACAAAACAGGGCACCTGGGTGGCTCAGTGGGTTTGAGTGTCTGACTCTTGATCTCAGCTCAGGTCTTGATTTCAGGGTTGTGAGTTCAAGCCCCACCTTGGGCTCCAGGCTGGGTGTGGAGCCTGCTTAAAACAAATCAAACCCGAAACAAGCTTTTAATACCGAGAATGTAAAGCTTACACAAAAGTAGGAAGAATAATATAATGAACCCATTCCCATCAGATAGCTTCAGTGAGTATCAACATAGAGCCAACCTATGCCTGCCTAGTTATTTTAAAGCAAAGCTCAGAACTCATTCTAGTTCACCCATAGACTTCCTTATGTATCTCTAATAGATACGGATTCAATCTTTAATAGTCAAAGATTTTAGTTGTTTTTTTAAGATTTTGTTTTTTAACATAACCACAGCATAATTATCACACCTAAAAATAATTAGCAATAATTCCTTAATATCATCTATGTGGTCACAAGTGTTCACATTTTCCTAACTATCCCATACGTGATTTCTTTTTATACTGGGTTTGTTACAATCAGGATCCAAATAGGTCCATATATGGCATTTGTTTCGTATGTCTCTTTAGCCTCTTATGATCTATAACTTTCCCCATCCCCACCCTCACCCCCTCCTCCTTTTAAATTTTGTTCAAGAAACCAAATCAGGGGCACCTGGGTGGCTCAGTCGGTTAAGCATCTGTCTGCTTTGGGCTCAGGTCCTGATCTCAGGGTCCTGGGATCGAACCCCATGTCCGGCTCCCTGCTCAGTGGGGAGTCTGCTTCTCCCTCTGCCTCTCCTCCCTGCTCATGCCCATGAGCTCTCTCTCTCTCTCTCAAATAAATAAATAAAATCTGAAAGAAAGAAAGAAAGAAAGAAAGAAAGAAACCAAAGAAACCAAATCATTTATCTTTCAGAATTTCCTATATCCTGGGTTTTGCTGATGGCATCCTTATGATGGTGGTGTGAACTTCCCATGGTGTCACATAAAGTCTGGCTGTCTCTCTGTGTGACGGCTCTGGTGTCCTCAGCCAGATCCTGTGAGTATAAAGTTCCCCGCCAGCCTTTCACCTGTCGCCCCCTCAGCATTGCAACCCCAATCAAACAGTGGTGAAGAGAAATCCTCCTGAGGGGCAGAACTTGGAGAATATTTCATCGTTTACATGTTCTAGACTTAGAAGAAACCTGAAATTGGATTCCGGTGCAGCATAGGCCTGGAAGATGGGTAATAGGAGATTCTGGGGGAGGGTGTGGGAACAGACTCCTCAGCATAGGCACTGTGTGGCCGTATCTGTGTCCCGTGGGCATGTGAATGCTCTCCGAGGGACATCTGCACAGGAGGCTCTCAGTAATCAGGTGGATGAAATGACACATTCTGTGAATGTCAGTCAGCCTCTTTCTGCAGCCACCCCGGTGCTTCTTCAGTGGGTCTGTGAGGCAGTGATTGGGGAAATAAACTAAACAAATAGCAAGGACATCCCGTCCTCAAACTGACCTGGCTGTTGCATTCCTGTTTCACCTCCCAACAGCAGAAACCAACACTGACGTTCCCCGCCCTCCCCCGCCCCCCCGGCCAGTACGGAGGACCAACCAGCCACCTGTTGGACTCCTTACATCATGAAGGGGACAGCAGTTTGCCCTCACTAGAAGAAATATGCATCTGGATAGGGTTTGCCTTCCCTGTCTGCAGGGTTTCAGCCAGTGCCACCATCCATGGACTTCTGGAATGCCTTATGCACTCTCACGGTATTCCACAACAGCAGTGCTTCTGATCAAGGGCACAATTTCCTAGCAGAAGAATGGCACCTGTGAGCATGTGTGCACAGAACTAATTTTTTTTATTAAAGATTTTATTTATTTATTTGAGAGAGAGAGGGCAAGTGGGGGGGGAGTAGAGTGAGAGAGACAAGCAGACTCCCCATGAGCACGATGCCCAACTAGGGGCTCGATCCCACGCCCCTGAGATCATGACCTGAGCCAAAATCAAGAGTCAGACGCTTAACGGACTGAGTCACCCAGGCACCCCCAGAATTCACTAATATTACTGTGTACCCCGTCACCCAGAAGCAGCTGGCCCGAAAGAATGGTGGAATGCCCTACTGAAGATTCTGTGCTGGCATCAGTTAAACAACTCCCTGAAAAGTTGGTGTGTGTCTTACACAATGCTTTGGACCTGTGATCAGTATATGGTGCTGTTCAAAGTTCTGGGACAGGAGTAGCTCTTCTCATTATCACAGCTCCTTCTCGTTCCTCCTCCCACAACTTTCTCCTGGATGGGAGTAAATCCATTGTGATCACTCAAAGTTCTCAAGGGAGGAGTTCTAACGTTAGGGGACACAGCAGCCAGGGTTCCACTGAATGGGAATCTGGACATTTTGCATTTCTCAGTTGGTGAAGAAAGAGCTTACTCTGCTAACCCAGATGATTCACCTCAGTTGCCAAATCAAATTGTTGGTTACAACGCGTGCAGAAAACTATGTCTGGAGCCCAGAGGATTCCATGTGGTACCTCTTATTACTTGCATGTCCAGGATTAAAAATTAATGGGAAATCAAAGTAACCCTGACAAAGCAGGACCCCTGAGAATTCAGATCCTTTAAAAATCAGGTTTTGAGGCACTCTGCCAGGTAAAGAATACTAACGTGTTGCAGCTCTGGCTGAGGGCAAAGCCACGGAGTGGGTAGTGCAAGAAGGAATTAGTAAACATCCACCACAGCCTCGTGAGCAGTGATAGACCTGATACAGAAGATTGTGGCCGCTCCCCACCACAGCCGAGATCATTCCACCGTTCTGTCAGACCAGCAGCTCAAGATGCAGTATGTGGCGGGATTGGTGTCAGAGTGATGGAGCTTCTGTAGGGCTGTATTGGGATAGAGAGCAGGAGAGGTGACGTAGCCCTGGGGTAACACAGAGAATGTGGCCTGCCGTTGATCATAGATGAAGGCAATCTGCTTCTCGGTCGCCATTGAAAACAGTGCATTTGCCAGATGAATAGCTGCATACCGAGCACCAGAGGCTGTGTTGCTGTGTTACGGTGAAAATGCTGTGTCTGGCACAGCAGCTGTGATCGGAGCTACTGTGTGGTGAAGTTATCGTGGTCCACTGGCGTCTACCACGATCCATCTGGCTTTTGTAAGGGCTAGTCCGGTGAATTAAACATGATCCTAATCTCTTCCATTCCACCTAGACTGTAGGAGTGCTTCCGATTTGCTGTGTTGGCCAGAGGAAGGACTCCGTTTCAGGGACTTCGACCTGGTCTTTCCAAACACAGTGGTTCTTACTCTCCAAGTCAAGGAATAAATGTGTGGGTTCTCCTGGCTGATAAGTAAATCCATTGTGATCACTCAAAGATTTGGGAAATGGCTAGAGGACCATTAACTCCATATATCACTGGCTTCCAGGCCCCTGCTCTAACAAGAGGGCCGTGATGGCACTTGGGTCTCCTGGTATCAGCGTCAACTCAGACCTGTATCTAAGAGCCCTCGAAAGATCTGGGCATTCCTCTGTTCTGTAGTGAGCATTTATTCTGGCAAGTGATTAAAACTCCTTTTGGAGAAGTTGGGGAACCTCTGTTGTATATACTTGCAACACTGCAGGGTCCTTCCTAGAGGAACCCCAGCCTCCTCTTCATTTGATAGGTTCTGGTGTAAGAACCAGTTCCTGTCCACCCAATATGTGAGAAATGTAGATTTTCCAATTTAATAGCTGACATCAGCCATCTGCCCAAACCATCAATCACCACAGTCTCTGTGCCAAAGGCCATCTGATTGCCATTCCTGTTTTCTTCCCCATTATAGTCATTGTGTCTATCTTGCCTCTGATGGCTAAATGCTACCACCTGGCCTCTGCTAGTCAGACTCGATCATCCATTTTGACACTGAGGAGCCCAGGGCCATAGCTGCATCTTTTTTGTAAGCCCAGGCCCACAGGATGGCTACCACTGTTCTTCAACAATGTTGACCTCTTCCTGGAGCATTCCAAACTGCTTCCGTGAAGACAGTGTCTTCCAGAGATTGGGGTCAGCTGGCAGGTTCTCTGGTTCTGCATGGTAAGTCCTTTCTAACATGCTCACCTCCCTCAGCTTTTTGAGTCTTCTCTCCACTCTGCCCAGGCAAGTCCAGCATTTCTACCTAACTTACTGTAGGGTGTCTTTGTTTCCAAACGTTGAGGGGCCGTTCTGGAGACTATCAGAACTGGAGTTCCAGGAGTCCCTGCCAGAATACTAAATCCTGAATCATGAGAGTGTTTCCCAAATCAATGAAGTCTCCCCTCCCAGCCGTATAATCCTCCCTCCCTGATCCATTGCTCTCAGGACACATTCCCAGGCATGGCCTTGTTCCTGCTGGAACGGATTAGCCAGGTTCTGAAGATCTATTTTAAGACTTGACCCTAGTTTTTGGTCTAAAGACCTTGAGGCCAGGGAAGGGCAGATCTCAAGGAGGGCAGGTATCCTCATACAAGACACCTGCCCCTGGTGAGGGCTTTACGAGGTCTCTGGGTAAGGGGGGCTGTATTCCCCTCATGAAGGGGAGGGGGCCCATTCTGCTGTCCCAGATGGTGAAGGTGATCTGGGTATTTAAGATTCTCAGCTCGATCTGCTCCAGTGTCACATCCAGGTCTCGGAGCTCCACTCCTTCCCTCTCCGGTCCCTAGCAGAGGAGACTTGCCGGAGCTGTGAATTCAGCCTCGTTTGTTGCTTGTAAATAAAATCTTGGGCCTGATTTTCAGCACTGTCTGTCCTCTGGATGTGGGAGATAAGGGTCTCTTTAGATACCACCACGGAGATTTCTGGCTCGCTCTTTCTTTGTTTCTTTCTTTCTTTCCTTTTCCTTTTGGTGGGCAGCAAAGCAAGATTTATTGAGCGATAGCAAAGTTGTAGTACAGAGCTCCCCAGGAGGGAGGGGACTCGAGGGGGTTGCCCAGATTTCTGGTTTTCATATTGTGCTTTGAGTTGATAGTGGGCTGACTTGAGCCTATTTATTTCTTCCTTCTGGGCTTTAGTGGCCGTGAAGACAGTCAACCAGCTTCATAATCCTTATAATAACCATTACCCTCCTATTTTTCAAGGGATAGAGTTGTTGCAGGCTCCAGCGAATCTTCTTCTACCTGTACCCCATTGCAATCTACCCAAAGTTAGAGTCCTGGTAATGTGCTGGTACAGCATGCGTGGGGTGCTCCCCATCCCACGTCACATCGATAACAGTGTCCTTGTCCACACCTGGTGGGTTCCAAAATCCCATTCGGAGAGCTTACTTCCTGGAACCACTTCTGGTAACATCTTGTTTTAGATTCCCTTAAATGCAGATCCTTAGGCAAGGGTTTGAGGGCAGATAGCTTATTTTGAAAATGGTCCCAGGAAGCCCCAGTAGAGTCATGGGAAAGTGAGACGTGAGAGGTGAGGAAGTTAGCGTACGGGGTGTGGTTGATATACAGGCACATGTGTGCGCCATAACCACTGTGGGCAACCAGGACCCCGTCTCTAGACTCCCTTTAGGAGGTGTGCAGAGCTCTCCTCTGGACTGTTTCACTCTAGGAGTAGGAAGCTTGGCACTTATCCACTAACTTCCACCTCCCACCGTTTGAGGACTGCTCTTGGGAGTGTTCATTTCCTGGCAATAGCATGGTGCCCACGTTCAGGCTGGGCAAGTTCCCTGTGATCAGGGAAAGTGCTTCGGGCCGAGAGTCTTGGGTGCTTGCCCTGGGAAGCCTTGGGGTCCACAGGAACGACGAGTGCTTTGAGGACCTGATCAGGTTCTGACAGTGCTGAAGTCTAGGTCCCAGGCCCCTGGGCCCCTCCTCCGGGTTGTCACACGGCCCACAGGCCCTGCATGATCTGGCCTTGTCCACCCCACCATCCTCATTTTGCGTGCTCTCCACGCAATCTCACAAGGGATTGTGCTGGTCTGTTTCTCTGTTCATGAATTCCTGTATTCATTTCTAGGCAGAAAAACAGAAACCAAACCGGTTATTTTAACCGGGAGAAATTAATGTAGGAAATTAGTTAAACAGATATTAGAGAACTGGAAAGGCAGGAGAGGAACACTAAGTAACACAGAGATAGAGGCAGGGCCAGATCATGCTGTGCAACAACCTTGAGGGGAACAAGGGAGAAAGTCTTTGGGAACCACCCAGACAGCATCTTGGCCATGCATGGCTGTGAATGGTTCCTGTTTTCCCTTCTTGTCTCCGTTCTATCTTCGGCTTTATTCTGCAAACATTCTACTGACCAGGGCTGTCTAGTCCCTGTGCCCAGAGTAGGCCATGCAGGGATGTATGCCTGAGCTCTGTCTCAAAAGAACTGTCTGATGTTGGCCTGAACAAGGCTTGTGGATGTGGATTTTGGGAATCTTGGTATACCCTCTGCTCTGTTGATACTGAATTACCCTGTGGCCTCAGACATGCCACGCAGTACCGTACCTCAGGGCCTTTGCCTGTGATGTCTATGATGTTCCTGTGCTCTGATGCATAGTTTCTCCTGTTCCTTCTTCCTGTCGTAACAAACTCCCACTCCTCCACAAGACCTAACTGAACTGTCCCCTCTTCTTTCCCTGACTTCCCTATGCGGGACTGTGGCTTCATCTGCGGAATTTACATATGCCTACATGCATCTATTATAGCTTGTATTACAACTCTTTTTTTTTTTTTTCAATCCGTTTTTCTCCTGCCCAGAGTATGACCTCCTTTGGGGCCTCATTCATCCCTGTATCTTCATTCATTCATGCAATGAATCTTTTTTGAGTCCCTGACTATCCCAGGCGTGGGAGCAGCTCAGTCAATGTCTGCTGGAGGGATGAATGAACTGGTGTGCGGTTGCTATCCCGATGGATGCTATGTTGCTAGGTGACAGACTCTAGTGATGATTAGCGAGAAGGGGGCGTGACCGCTGTCATGTGAGATGAGAGTAAGCGTCGACACAGCTTCCTGCTGGATCGGGGAGACTTCGTGGGTGGAAGGGCCACACTTGGCACTGCCAGTGTGGCAGGGGTGAGGCTGGGTGGGGAGAGAAGGGACAGCGGGAGTCTTTCCAGGATACACGTGTCGTTTGAAAAATCCCTGTGAGGCTATCTTTCCTTCCTCCTTCACGCAGAGAATCACTGCATTAAAAGTTTTCTAAGTGAGAGTAACAAGGAAACTGAATGGGGCGACTTCTACACAAGTGTCCGCACGGATGCCTGCAGGGACCAGGCAGGACGGTGTGAGTGAGAGAAGTGGGCTGGACGAGACCGTGGCTCATGCTGGAGCCGCGGCTACTCTGCACAAAGAGATGGTCACCCAGAGGACGTGTCAGCCCCATGTTGCGCGATCTTTGATGTTTTCAGGAGAGGCCACCAGGCCAGCTTTTACTGTGAAATCTCCCAATTTTTCAGTATTGAAAGTAAGTCAAGATTTTACAAGCCAGGAGTTTTCCCGCTCAGTCTTCGTCTGGCCTGATCCAGATCTTTCCTCCAAGGCCCAGCCCAGAGAACACCTTCCCAGGGAGCACTTCCCTGGCATCACTGGCTCGGCTGTTCATGGACATTACTTACCCCTGGCTGTGTGCCCGGAGCTGTGTTTGGTGCTGGGGATGCGTGGGTGGAGTCTCTATGCTCTGCAGCTCCCACTGTGCACCTGCCGGGTTTAGTGCCTCTCTAGTTCTGTTCTTTCCTCCCTGACCTCCTGGTTTCTGTGCCCACAGCCACCTCCCCGTCCAGTCTGTGAGCACTCTGAGGGCGGTTATAGTGCTGTGTGTGCATTTGGCGCATAAAAGAACAATACGTGTGCATGAGTGAAGCCTCTGGGGCAACAGAGGCCTCAGGTAAGTGAGAGACAGTCTCGTGGGTTTGGCAGACGGTTAGGTAGGGTACAGAAGGCAGAGCTAGGACCTTACAGTCAGAGCTCAGTTTAGTAGAAGGAGGCATCTCTAACCATGAGTTGGGTGGCCTGGAGGGAGGTAATGAGCTCACCATCCCTCAAGGTATCTGAACAGAGATAAGCTGACGGGCCACTGAAGATGCTGGAAAGAGGGGAGGTTTACTGGGTGACAGGCTGTGCTGGGTGGTTACCTGTGCCCTCCAGCTTCCATGATTTGTGCTTCTGTAGAGAGATTGAGCAAACCGCTAAACTAGGCCACAGAGGCACTCAGGTGGTTGGGATCCAGGCCTGTGCCTCCAGGCAGACCCGGCTTTAAATCTGGGTTCTGCTACTTTGCTGTGCAAAAGTGGGCAGGATGCTCACCCTATCTGAGCACAAGTAACTTAATGTCTAGGGGCCTGGAATGCTTCCTCACCTCTACTCCCAACCAGGGCTCTGACCCACAGGGCAGACACAAAAGGCTACCTCGGAAATGGACAGCAGGCCCTCATGCTAGCAGTTAAGGTAAAAGTTGCCCCTGATTAAAACTGCGCTTCAAACGCCCTGGGAAAGATGCCAGGTAGGGGATCATTCTTTCCCACAGTGAGTCCAGTAAAACCAGCGTCCCCCTCCTGCTTCAGAAAAGAAAACCACTGGGGAGCACCAGAGGAAGTCATTGGCTTACATCTGAAGGCTAATGTTTTTTGAAAAATCCGCGTCCTTAGGCAATTAGACTCACTTCTGGTAGGGAGATGCCCACACTCCAAGGGGCGTATGGGGTCTGAGTAGGTCAGAGAACCTGCCAGTTTGGATCTTTTCTCTCTGCGCTCTGAGCTGGAGATTCAGATGAAGGGTAGGTGGGATCACCTCCATTATTCAAGTCATTGTTTCTCGCTCGGTCTCCCTTCTCTGTATCTGCCAAGCCCATATACCAGAAACCAGAACTATAACCCAGGGCTTTTGGTTAGTTGTGTTGAGAACTTGGCTTAGGCCTGGGCCTCAGTCCAGCCTTCTTACTCTCCCTGCTGGCAATGAAGATAGCTGGGTCCCCAGTGTGTCCCACCAGGTATAGGCAGGCAAGCTGCAAGAGAGTGAGACCGGCCACCTCCCACACCACTCACCCATCACAGGTAGAACAGAGAGGGAATGAGCGCCTGCCTATCATTTTAAAGTGACACCACCTGCTAGTAAAGTGATTGTCACGCTCTAACCCTTAGGTTAGCTCCTCTTCCCATCGGGGAGAGCAAGGAAGGGAGAGAAAGAAAGGCTGGAAGTGTCAGTTGTGGGCGTTTGGATGGAAGCACCATCCTTTATGGTGGAGGCAGCCACGTGAGTAGGGGCTTCTGGTCACCACACACTTGCTGGGACAGCACCCACACAGAGGGTTTAGCACAGTGCCTGGCACGTGGGGAGCCTTCGAAGAAAGATAACTTCAGGGGCACCTGGCTGGCTCAGTCTGTGGAGCGTGCAACTCTTGATCTTGGGGTTGTGAGTTCAGGCCCCATGTTGGGTGTAGAGATGACGGAAAAATAATAAAATCTTTCAAAAATGTTAATTTAGGGCACCTGGGTGGCCCAGTCGGTTAAGCGCCCGACTCTTGCTTTCAGCTCAGGTCTTGATCACAGGGTCATGAGATCCATCCACCCAGTGTGGAGCCTGCTTAAGAGTCTCTCTCCCTCTCCCTTTGCCCCTCTCCCCCCTCAAAAAAAAAGATAAATAATAAAAATCTTATTTGTAGCAAATAACAGTAGCCAACAACAAAAATAATAAATATATATAATAAAAATATTAACAATATAAAAATAGTATGATATAAAGAGTTACCAAAGTCAGACTTCACCACAGGAGTCGGGTGCTGTTACAATCTGCTGAAATTATAATAATCATGTGATACTAATAAGGTGCATTTAGTGATTCTTACTGTGTATGTATTGTTTTATCTATGAACTTCATTTTATAAATAAGAAAAATGAAGCTTAGGGAAAGTTAAGTAATACAGTCAAATATATACTGCTAGTGAATTTACAAACCCATGTAATCTGGCTTGAGAACCATACTCCTAAGTATCATGCTCGACTTAGTCACTGATGTTGGGTCATTTTACTTACCCAAATAATAATTGATAACTGATAATTCCAATAAGTGGTAACTCTGGAACCGAGCCAGAAGAGATACACCTAGCTTCATCTTGAATCGGATTCAGGAACTGGTGCAGAAATTGGGTGATAATGTATTGATCCAGGCGACAGTGAGGCCCAGGGCGGGTATGGGCTGCAGGCATGGCCACGTGGCACAGAGTGGACACGGCTCTGCATTTCTTGACTCTGCTTGTCCTTCTTTCTCTTTGCATGTTTGTCTCATTCCCTTTGGCCACAGCCAGACCATCTCCACCTGGTGGGAAAGGCAGCCTCCACTATTAAAGATCACAACCTGAAAGAAGAACCCAGTCCCTCTTCATGTTCCTACAGCAAGATGGGCTACACGTCCATTTGACCAGTCACTCTGGACAGGAGATGGGGCACCGTTATTGTCCGAACCTTGACTACAGGGTCCAGTCCCACAGGTAGGTGGTGGTCAAGGCCCTGTGAGTGAGCATCCCACCGTGGGATGAGGTGGAGTCCGTTCCACAGTGGAAAGAGAGGTGTTAGGAAAGCAGAAGCAGGCCTCCACTCCAGGGAGGCATACAACTGATGGACTGTTTCAACACAGCGTGGTAGGTACTGGGTTCTGTGGGTTGGACCCCACGGGCCTGTCGTTTCTCGCTGGGATTGAAAGAAGCCTGGCTGGCTGGCATGGCCTGGCACCTCGGGCAATGCATCTGAGCAGCACCTCCCGTATTCCCTGGAGGCCCGCCTCCTCTGGGATTCCCCAGCTTCCCCAGCTCAGCACAGTGGAAAAGGCAACGGATCGGACATCAGCAACAAGCTGTGGAGAGCAATGCAAGGGTGAAAGATCGCCCCTGGGCTCATGGCCGAACCTTCCATAGACACGCCATGCCCCTCCTTCCAATCCCGACTCTTCCTCCGATGGTCTCCCTGCATTTGCCTGGTAGGCAGGGAGGAAGACAAAAGAGAAAGAACTAGACATAGAAAGGGAAAGCATGACCCTTGACGGCCCCTGAGTGGTCATTTCCGCGTGGGCTTTTTGAGGGGGAGGGGATTTCATGGTAAGAGTTCACAAAACACCAAATACAACCTCAAACTCTTGCCACTTAAGCCAGCCTAGGTGGATCAGTGTCAGGAGACTAAACTGCTGCACGGTTGCCTTGGCAACCAAATTTGTTAGCGATAAAACCTCCGAACCACAGCGGAGGGAAAGCTACAATCTACAACATGTTCACAGATTTCTCTAGTCAAGCAAAATCCCGGGTGAGGAGGGGCTCTCTGGGAAGGCGCTAGGTGATTCCCTTTGATAAGAGGACCTGGGGGTGCTGAGAGCATCCATTCACCAGCGCAGCAAAGAAATAACCCATATGACTGCATGGGCCCCCCTTCCCCAGGGGCAGAGCACCTCAATCTGGAGTCCTGGGGACTCCAGGGTTTTGTCTGTTCTTGGCTGACCCCTTCCAGGAGTGCAGGCAAGAGTTGGTGCCTTGCTGCACTAGAATCAGGTGCTCTGCCCTCGTGGGCTTGCTGGGTCACAATGACCAGAACAATCTCTACCCTTTGGTGTTTGTCTGTTCCCCGTTTTCTTCTTCAGAATTCTGTCTTCTGTATCACGCTCTGGGACTCTTCATCCCTCCCACGGCTCTCCTCAACCTGCCCACTTTTTAAATTTAAAAAAATGCCCTATAGGGACACTTGGGTGGCTCAGTCAGTTAAGCGTCTGCCTTCGGCTCCGGTCATGATCCCAGGGTGCTGGGATCGAGTCCCTCCTCAGGCTCCCTGCTCAGCGGGAGTCTGCTTCTCTCTCTTTCTCTGCCCCTCCCCCCGGCTCCTGCACTCTCGCGCTCTCTCAGATAAATAAATAATCTTTTTAAAAAATGCTCTATAACATGGGAGTAGGAAATCACTTATCATCACAACTACTTAATACAGTGATTTTTTTGTGTGGTGCTGGGTAACATCGTCCCCGTAATTTTGATGTCTGTCCAGGAAGCAGATGAACATTAACCTCCAACATGGGGAGCCTCTTTCAGATCTGTCCCTGCCCACATCTGACGTCAATTCTGCTCTGTGTTGTTACAAGGAGGAAAGCTCCTGCCCAGGCTGAATTCTGACATTGGCTGTGCATAGGTCGTGGCAATCAACTAAGTGCTTCTACGTAGTTGGGGATAAGCCCACGATACATGTGGACCCCAGAAATTCTTCCCCAGATGTCCTGGCCCCTAAGTCAGATGATGATAGCAGCCGTTATGATTTCTTTCCCTAAAAATTATTTTTCTTATGTCTTGGGTTTCATTGTAAAACTAATATTATATTGCAAATTTTGGTAACACGGCTGTTAAGTTTTTTGTGTATTTCCTTAGAGACTTTCTTTCCCTTTATTGGGTATATATATTTTTAAGATTGATTGATTTGAAAGAGCGCCCAGGTGTGCATGCGTGTGGGGGCGGGGCAGAGGAGGAGCCGCAGAGGTGGAGAGAGAGAGAATCCCAAGCCGACTCCCACTGAGTGCAGAGCCGGACGGGGCAGGGGTCCTCGATCTCACGACCCTGAGATCATGACCTGCGCCGAAATCAAGAGTCGGAAGCTTAAACTGATGGCACCACCAGGCGCGTGGGTATTTTACTTTTTAAATATGATTGTAATTATATTGTACGTGCAATTTTATACTTTTTTGCACTTGACATTATATAAAAGCATTTTACTTAGGAAAATAAAAGAAAGTAAGGCTTGTTGTGAAACAGGCTTTTACACACATAGACACATGTAATGGTGGCCACTTTGGGTTCACTACCACACTTTTAAAGACAGATATGGGGCAAAAGTAATTCTTTTTATTACAGTTTTATGATAGTGAAGGGAAATCGCACTTGCTTTCTGTATTGACGTTGAGGGGCAAGTCACATTAAAATGTGCGTATCTTGATTTAGTTTTTAAAGTGCTTGCAAATAGAGTTGTATTAAATGAAACCTTTCTGCAGCAAGTGGGGTGATAAAATTTTCCATCCGTAATTTTAAATCTCGGGGGAAAGTTTCCACCAAATGGAGAAGCAGCTACTATAGATGGTGTATGTGTAAGGCGAGTGTATGTGTACGTACGTGTGTGTGTGTTGTGAATGCCCTTTGTAACCACGACTTACTTGTGCCATTTCATTACCTGCCATTTCAGAAGGCCGACATTTTACTTACAATGATTGAATATTTATAAACATTTTAAGGATGTTTGACATTAAAGTAAGATGCAATTGGCAATGTCAATGTAAAAATTTATTTTTTTAAATTTATTTATTTGAGAGCGAGCACAAACAGGGGGAAGGGCAGAGGCAGAGGGAGAAGCAGACTCCCCGCTGAGCAGGGAGCCTGTCACGGGGCTCGATCCCAGGACCCCAGGATCATGACTTGAGCTGAA
The DNA here is from genome assembly GCF_017311325.1 of Ursus maritimus. Lineage (NCBI taxonomy): Eukaryota > Metazoa > Chordata > Mammalia > Carnivora > Ursidae > Ursus > Ursus maritimus. The sequence continues at coordinate 49,323,472 of NW_024424564.1, forward strand.
GGCAGACACTTAACCAACTGAGCCACCCAGGTGCCCCTCTATGTAAGAATTTAATTTTTAACGTAGATGTGAAGGGTTTACTAATCAGAAATTATAAGGCAGTAGAAGCAACCAAAAGTTAACGATTAGAGGGTGGCTAATTACATAATAGTACACCCACTATCTTGAGAGCACACCAAGCAGCCATTACAAATTAGAATCATAAGCACGATGTTGCAACATGAAAACCACCCCTGCTACATGATGTGAAAAAGCAGAACTAGAAATTTCATGTATCCCTACAATTGTTTGCTACAATGCCTGGCACCCAGGAAGTATTCAATAAATGATTTTAATTATTTGTCACAATGTAAAAAAAAAAAAAGTATGCCTATGGAAAAGAGCATCAAGGGACCACACCAAAAATAACTGATTTTTGTGCTGAAGGGGTGGGATTTTCTTCACACTATAAATTATATTCTCTTCATTGTTTGTTTGTTTACAAATTATATTTTCTAAAGAAAAATTTGATAATGCAAAAACCAAGAACCCCATTCAAAATGGAATCAAAAGATGGACAGAGGATAGACACGTGCTTCTCCTAGTGAAAAACTAAATGAATCAAACAAATGAAAAAATGCTCAGTCTCCCTCCTAGTGAGAGAAACGTATGTCCTAATTAGCCTGACACATCCTTCCACTTCTGTCAGATTGGCAAAGTCCAAAGAGTTTGATAACACTGTGTTGCAAGAATGTAGGGAAACAGGTGCTCTTATACCTTGCATGTGGAACTGCAAAATGGTACAAGTCGCAGCTAGCAATTTGGCATTATTATTATTTTTTTTTAATAATGATTTTTTATTATATTATGTTAGTCACCATACAGTACATCCCCGGTTTTCGATGTAAGGCTCGATGATTCATTAGTTGTGTATAACACCCAGTGCACCATGCAATATGTGCCCTCCTTACTACCCATCACCGGTCTATCCCATTCCCCCACCCCCTCCCCTCTGTAGCCCTCAGTTTGTTTCTCATAGTCCATAGTCTCTCATGTTTCATTCCCCCTTCTGATTACCCCCCCTTTCTTTATCCCTTTCTTCCCCTACTGATCATTCTAGTTCTTATGTTCCATAGATGAGAGAAATCATATGATAGTTGTCTTTCTCTGCTTGACTTATTTCACTAAGCATTATCTCCTCCAGTGGCATTATTTATTAAAGCTTAAAATGGACATGCCCTTGATCTACTAATTGTGCTTCTGGGAATTGATCCTACAACCTACTTACATGTATACAAATAACATGAAAAAGTCTATATATTGCAGTGTTGATGTAATATCAAATTCTTGGAAACAATCCAGGTGTCTACTAATAGGGGATTTGTTTAAATAGTTCACCTGAGGGGTGCCTGGCTGGCTCAGTTGATAGACTGTGTGACCTTTGATCTCAGGGTTGGGAGTTCGAGCCCCACGTTGGGTGTAGAGATTACTTAAAAATGATTAAATAAATAGTTCAAACGATGGAGCCTTCTGTAGCCTTTTAAAAAGGGCTAAATGCGGGGCGCCTGGGTGGCGCAGTCGTTAAGCGTCTGCCTTCGGCTCAGGGCGTGATCCTGGCGTTCTGGAATCGAGCCCCACATGGGGCTTCTCCATTAGGAGCCTGATTCTTCCTCTTCCACTCTCCCTGCTTGTGTTCCCTCTCTCGCTGGCTGTCTCTGTCAAATAAATAAACAAAATCTTTAAAAAAAAGGGGGGGGGGGCTAAGTGCGTAACAGTGAACAGGATTCAATGTATTGTGTTAATAAGTAGCAAGCGCAGGGTGTAGGACAGTGTGCCCAGTGTGTTCTCCTTTGTGTAAATAAGAAAGGAACGTGTCTATTCTGCACAGACTATCTCTGGAAAGATGCACAGAAGTTTCTGCAGTGGCACCTGGAGTGGAGGGTGGGATGGGGTCCCCTAAGAACCAATGAGAAGGAGTCTTTGCATTTAAACCTTTTTTTTTTAAAGATTTTATTTATTTATTTATGTGACAGAGAGACAGCCAGCGAGAGAGGGAACACAAGCAGGGGGAGTGGGAGAGGAAGAAGCAGGCTCATAGCAGAGGAGCCCGATGTGGGGCTCAATCCCGGAACACCGGGATCACGCCCTGAGCTGAAGGCAGACGCTTAACCGCTGTGCCACCCAGGCGCCCCTGCATTTAAACCTTTTTTATACCTCTTGAATTTTGCAGCTTTGTACACATAACCAAAAAGTAACTAAATAAAATAACAACTTTTTAACTTAAAAAGATGCAAGAATGTTATCACTATTCTTTTAGAACTCAATAAAATCTTAGCCCTCTGGGGGCACCTGGGTGGCTTAGTTGATTGAGCGCCCAGCTCTTGGTTTCAGCTCAGGTCATGATCTTGGGGTTCTGGGATTCCCTGAGTCGGCTCCACACTCAGCAGGGAGTCTGCTTGAGGATTCTCTTTCCCTCTCCCTCTGCTCCTCTCCCTGTTTTCGCGTTTTCTCTCTCTCTTTCTCAAATAAATAAATACATAAATCTTTAAAAAAAAATCAAAGCCCTCTACAGGGTTTCTTAGTTCAGGCTTGCAGAGGTCACCTGGATCCATGGGATGGAAGCGGGAAGGTTTTGAGGTCTCAGTTCTGATCCTGCCTCTGACTCAGCGGCCACGGTGACCGGTTTCTTCGTGAGCCTTCCTTTCTCATCAGTGGAGTTGGATTAGGTAATCCTTAGAGTGCCTTTCGCCCTGTGAGTACCTTTTATAGTTTACAGAAAAGAAGATATCATGCTCAAACATTTGTTAAAGCAAATGTTTTACTGAAGTAAAAGCGCACAAACGGTAAGTGTGCACCTTGGCTAATAAAAGGAACACACCTCTGTAACAGCCAGCACCTCGGCGGGTGGCAGGGCATCACCAGCACCCCTGCAAATGCCTCCCAGTCCGCTGCCACACCCCAAGGCAACCATTATCCTGACTCCATAGGTTAGTCCGGCCAAGGACAATTACAAGCAAATCATCCCAGCACCCTACAGCAACTGTTCTCACATTTGCACTTTCCTTTCCAGTCTTTTCAAGGTGTAAATCCCTGCAGAAGGTTGCCAGAATCCAGTCGACACCCCTGCTCGCTTCCACCCCCTGCCAACTCTTCGCCATTTCGAATCTCATGGCAGGTAACCATTAATACTGTTTTCCTTTTGGCTGCCCATTACGATGGTAAAGGAAAAATGCCGTTTCAGACGTTTCTAGACGAATCATACGGGAGCAAAGTAAACACGTGGATGAACTGCCTGGAATTCACTCTCATCAGATAAGGGAAAAATCCAGGCTGTCTTCTGGTGTCTGCGCTCACATAGCCTGGGGCGTGTGTCCTGGTCCCTGGGCCATGGCTCCCTGGCCTTGGGTTCAGTGGAAACTCTGGATTAGCCGGCTTCCTGGGCACGCCAGCTCTCGTGGTGAGGGGAGAGGCAAGAGGACGGGGAGTCCTGGGCCCGATAGGGGGCCTGCCATCCCTGCTGCCCCCAGAGACTGTGTCAATGAGTGACTGTCACGTCAGACCTCCCGGTTTCCACCTTGGCTTTCACGCCAAAGTCCACATCGTGTCTGTTGCTAGTGTTGAAAGGCCTGTGGATAGTTATGAAAAGTTTGCTGCGAGGACACAAAGCTGCCACCCTGGGCTTGAATGGAATGGGTGGGATTTGGGGGTAAGGGGCGTGTTTCCGAGCTCCTGCCTGTTCCCCTGCCCCACCCCCACTGCCAGGAGCTGACGGCTGGTGTCATCAGTGATTTATGGCCAGTGGGGCCCAGCTGTTGGGGTGGCCGGGGCAGCTGCTCAAGGTTAAGCGGGACTCATGTGCGGGACACCAGTCATGGGATGGCCCCAGTGCAGTTGTTCCCTCTCGGGTCAAGGGGGCGATCATGTTGCCAGGCTGGGAGCCAGTATGAGCTAAGGGAAGGCTGCAGGCTCCCCGCCCCCAGCCGCACTCACCTCGCTACAGCTGAGGCCCAAAGCTCTGCTGGAAGTATGAACCCCCCTGGTAGCCCATTGAATCGGGGGCTGGCTGACCCAAGCGGATGTTTAGGAGTCCTGGCCCAGCCCTGCAGGGATGTGGTTCTCAGGCGCTGCTCCCCATTGCTGGAGCTGCCACCTGATTGTCACCGAACACGGGCATACACCAGGGCAAGGGCCGAGAGCCAAAGAGGACATCCAGCTCTTCCTAGAGCCCCAACTGTGCCTAGGCCCCATGCCAAACGCTTTGCTTGCGTGTCCTGATCGAACTTGCAACAAGCCAGTGAGGTTGATTTTACGAATATTCCCCTGAACCTCTGGCAAACCGAGGTTCAGAGAGGTTAAGGAAACTGATTGAGACCACAGAGCTGGCTGCCTGTCTCTGGAGCTCGAGCTTGTCTCCTTTTTTTAAAAATGATAATTTATTATTATGCAGCATTTTATTTATTAATTTTTTAAGTAAACGCACTGCTCCATGAGGGTCTTGAACTCATGACCCGGAGATCAAGACCTGAGTCCTCTCTAGACTGAGTCAGAGCTTGTGACAAACCACCGTCAGGCACTTTGCACAGGCTGGTATTCAATCCCTGCGTCAATGCAAAAAGGCCAGCAGTACTGTCCTCACTTGGGAGTGGAGGAAGCAGGCTCAGTGTCTTCTCTAACGTCGCTCAGGCAATGAGCGGCAGAGCTGAGATTGTCCCCGGTGTGCTGGACACCAAACTCCATGCTTGTTTTCCCACTCCTTCAACCTACCCATACCTCCCCACTGCTTCAGGGAGCCTTCATCAGAGCCCACTGTTGACTTTTTGGCCAAAAGTGCAGGACAGTCTGCCTGTACCTTCGTGCCCACTCCACTGCCCTTGACAAACTTAATCCCCCTTTCCCAAAACACTCTCCTTTCTTGGCCTCTACCAGTCCACACCGCATAGGTTTCTTCTACCCTACTGGCTGTTCCTGTTTAGCCTTGTTTCCTGAATCCCCCTACCCCTTCCCTTCCTCTAAGCAGGAAGGGGCTTAGGACTCCAACTTTTTTTTTTTTAAGATGTTATTTATTTATTTGACAGAGTGAGAGACAGCGAGAGAGGGGACACAAGCTGGGGGAGTGGGAGAGGGAGAAGCAGGCTCCCCGCTGAGCAGGGAGCCCGACGCGGGGCTTCATCCCAGGACCCTGGGATCATGACCTGAGCTGAAGGCAGATGCTTAACGACTGAGCCACCCAGGCGCCCCTCAGGACTCCATCCTGAATTCTCTTATCCCTTTACACATCTTTCCAGTGAAAGCTCACCCCCCCATCTACAGGTCCATAACTTACAAATTATTTCTCTTCATTCCTTTTAATAACCAAATAATATCCCACTGTGTAGGTAGGCGACAGTTTGTTTATTCATTCATCCATTTTTTTTTTAGGGGAATGGTGAGGGACTGAGGGAGCGAGAAGAATCTTAAGCAGGCCGACGCTCAGCACAGAGCCCAACAAGGGGCTTGATCACATGATTCCAAGATCATGACCTGAGCTGAAACCAAGAGTCAGACGCTTAACCCACTGAGCCCCTAGGCACCCCTATCCATTAATCTATTGATGGACATTCATGTTGTTTTCCCTTTTTAGCTATTATGAACAATGCTGCTATGAATATTCATGTATAAATCTTTGTGAGCACTGGTATTTTCATTTCTTTTGAATATATACCTAGGAGTGGAATTTCTGGGTCATATAGCAACTCTATGGGGCTTTTTAATATATAAATATATTTTTTTTTAATTTGGAGGGTATATTTTATTTTAGTTTATTTTTTTAAGTTATCTCTGCACTCAATGTGGGGCTCGAACCCTGAGATCAAGAGTGACATACTCTACGGACAGCCAGCCAGGTGCCCCAGGAACACTTACGTTTAACTTCTCAAAGAACCGCCCAACTGTTTTCCACAGCGCTGCACCATTTTGCATTTCCGCCATCACTGTGTGAAGGTTCCAATTTCTCTCCATCCTACCAACGCTAGTTTTTGTCTGATTATAGCCTTCCTAGTGAGTGTGAAGTGCTATCTCATTGTGGTTTTGATTGGCATTTCCCTAATGGCTAATGATGTTGAGAATGTTTTCATGTGCTCATTGTCAATTTGTACATTTTTTTAAAGATTTTATTTTTAAGTAATCTCTACATCCAATGTGGGGCTCGAACTCACACCCCCGAGATCAAGAGTTGCACGTGCTGCCCAAGCCAGCCAGGCGCCCCTGTACATCTTCTTTAGAGAAATATCTACTCAAATCCTTTGCTCATTTTAAAATTAAATTATTTGTCTTGTTATTGAGCTGTAAATGTTCTTAATATATTCTGGATACAAGATATGCAATTTGTTTTTCCATTTGGTGGGTATCTTTTCCCTTTCTTGATAGTGTCCTTTGGAACACAAGTTTTAAATTTCTGATGAAGTCCACTTTATAAGCCTTTCTTTGATTCTTGTGTTCTTAGTGTCATATCTAATAAACTGTTTCCTAACCTGAGGTCATGAAGATTTACTCCTGTATTTTATTCTGAGAGTTTTTATAGTTTTAGCCCTTACATTTAGGTGTATGGCCCATTTCGAGTTAATTGTTCTGTACAGTATGAGGTAAGGGTCCAACTCCAATATTTTGCATGTGCATATCCAGTTGTCCTAGTACTATTTTTTTTTAAGATTTTATTTATTTATTTGAGAGAGAGAGAGAGACAGAGCATGAGCAGGGGAAGGGGCAGCAGGAGAGGGAGAAGCAGGCTCCCCACTGAGCGGGGAGCCCAACAATGGGGCTAGATCCTGGGGCCAAGCTCATGACTTGAGCCGAAAGCAGACGCTTAGCCAACTGAGCCACCCAGTCACCCCGGATTGTTTTAATTTTATTTTTGGAATGTTCCTTGCTGGCCGATGGAAATACAATTGATTTTCATACATTGATCTTGTATCCTGCAACCTTGTTAAACTCATTAGTTCTAATAGTGTTTGGTGGGTTCCTTAGGATTTTCTATGTACAAGATCATCTCATCTGTAAAAAGAGATAGTTTTACTTATTTCATTCTAATCTGGATACCTTTTATTTCTTTTTCTTGCGAATTACCCTAGCTAGAACCTCCAAAACAATGTCAAAGAAAAGTCGTGACATTGGACATCTTTGTCGTCTACTTCATCTTAGGGGGATGTCATTCAGTCTTTCACCATTAAGTTTGATGTTAGCTAGGGGTTTTTCATAGATTCCCTTATTCAGGTTGTGGGAGTTCCCTTCTATTCTTAGTTTGTTGAGTATTTCTGTCATGAAAGGGTATTGGGTTTTATCAAATGCTTTTTTTTTTTCCTGAATCTACTGAGATGATCATATGGTTTTTTGTCTTTTATCCTATTAATGTGATATGATACACTAATTGATTTTGAATGTGTGTTAGGGGTCCCCAAGACCACCTTCAGGATTGATGAATCACAAGGAGGACTCCTAGGATTCAGTATATAGTCATACTCACAGCTAAGCTTTATGATAGTGAAAGGATACAGAGCAAAAGCAGCAAAGGGAAACAGCACATGGGGCAAAGTCCAGAGGAAATCAGCCACAAGCTTCCAGAGTACTCTCCTAGTAGAGTCAACGTGGGAGACGCCTAGTTCCTCCAACGAGTCATGGCAACATGAGTGAAATGTTGTCTGCCAGGGAAGTTTATTGGATAACTTCAATGCCCAAGATTTTCAATAGGGTCTGGTCCTGTAGACACCCTCTACGTAGCATGTGCCAAAACTCGGACTCCAGAAGGAAAGCAGGTATTTAGCATAGGCCACCCTGTTTGTACAGTGCAGACACAGTGAACCACTCTTACCAGTCCTGAAATCCACGTTCCCAGATGCCAGCTAAGGGCCAACCTCATAAGCAGGCACTTCTAAGGAGAGCAGTCTCAAGCTCATCGTGCTAAGTCCCTTCTGCAGAAGACATTAAACCAACCTGATAAGCCTGGGATAGATCCCGCTTGATCATGATGTATAATCCTTTTTATATATTGGATTCAGTGTCCTAGTATTTCGTTCAGGGTTCTCATGTCTAAATTCGTCAAGGATATCACTCTGTAGTTTTCTTTTCTTGTGATGGCCCTGTTTGGTTTTGGTATCTGAGTAATACTGGCCTCATACACTGATTGGGAAGTGTTCCTTCCTCTTCTGTTTCTTGGAAGCGTTTGTGGAAGACTGGTGTATTAGTTTCCTATTGCTACTGTCAAAAATTACCACAAACTCAGTGGCGTAAAATCACACAAATTTATTCTCTTACATTTCTGGAGACTGAAAACCCAAAATGAGTCTAAAGAGCTAAAATCAAGGTGTAGCGGGGCTGGCTCCTTCTGGGTGTTCCAGGAGAGAATCTATTCCTTTCCTCTTCCAGTTTCTAGAAGCTGCTTATGGTTCTTTCCTCCATCCTCAGTGCCAGTTTAGTAGGTTCTCTTTGGGCTCTGCTTCCTTCCTCACATGGTGTTCTAACTCTATTCCATTACCCCTCCTCTAAGGACCTTTGTGATTACACTGGGCCCCTCCCAATAATCCAAACTGAATCTCAAGATTCTTAACTTAATCACATCTGCAAAATCCCCTTTGCCATGTAAATTAGCATTCATAGGTTCTTCAGATTAAGACATGAATACCTCTGGAGAGCCATTATTCAACCTACCACAACTGGTATAATTCTTGGAATGTTTGGTACAATTCACCAATGAAGCTATCGGGGACTGGGCTTTTCTTTGTAGGATGTTTTTAATTATTAATTTGATGTCTTTACTGGTTATATTCCTATTTATAGTTTGTTGCTTCTTTTTTTTTTTTTTTTAAAGATTTTATTTATTTATTTGACAGAGATAGAGACAGCCAGTGAGAGAGGGAACACAAGCAGGGGGAGTGGGAGAGGAAGAAGCAGGCTCATAGCGGAGGAGCCTGATGTGGGGCTCGATCCCAGAACGCCGGGATCACGCCCTGAGCCGAAGGCAGACACTTAACCGCTGTGCCACCCAGGTGCCCCTATAGTTTGTTGCTTCTTGAGTCAGTTTGAGTATTTGTGTTTTCCTAGAATTTACCCATTTCATTTAAATTATCTAATTTGTTGGAGTAAGGTTGTTCAAATTGTCCTCCTTTTTTTCCCCTTTTTTAATCAGCTTTATCGAGGTATAATTAACAAATAAAATTGTATACACTTAAGTTGTATAGCATGACGATTTGACATATGGATACTTTGTGAAATGATTACCACAGTCAGGTTAATTAATACATCCATCACCTTAGAGAGTTGCCCATTTTGCATGTGTGGTGAGGACACTTAAGGTCTACACCGTTAGCAAATATCAAGTACACAATACAGTATTATTCACTGTAGTCACCATGCTGTGCATTAGATCCCCAGAGTTCATTCATCTTATAACTGAAAGCTTGTGCCCTTTGAGCAGCATTTCCCTATATACTCTCCTCTTATGATCTTTTTTATTTTTCTAAGTTTTATGGCTATGTCCCTTCATTTATTTCTGATTTTTGTAATTTTAATCTCCTCTCCTTTTTCTGGGTCAGTCTAACTAAAAGCTTATCATTTCTGTTGATCTTTCCAAAGAGCCAACTTTGAGTTTTGTTGATTTTCTCTTTCTTTTTTTTTTCTGTTCTTTAGTTCATTTATTTCTGCTCTAGTCTTTATTATTTCCTTCCTGCTTCTTGCTTTGGGTTTGGTGTGCTCTTTTCCCCCACCCTAGTTTCTTAAGGTGGAAGTTTAGGTTATTGATTGAGATTTCTTTTTTAAAAAATAGGCATTTATAGTTATAAATTTCACTCTGAGCACTGCTTTACCTACATCCTATGTTTTGGTCCTTGACATTTAAGAGGCAATGTAATGTAGGGGTTAAGGTCACAGCCTCTGAACTCACACTCCCTGATAGCTCTGCTGTTTAGTAGCTGCTTGGCCTAGGCAAAGCCTCATCTGTAAAATGATGTAATAGCAATAGTAAATGCCTCTTAGAATTGTCATATACATATAAATACACATACAGCATATAGAACAATGTCAGAAAATAGAAAGCTCTCAATGAGTGTAGCTGGTGCTATTTATTCAGTGAATATTTGTAAAATCCCCTCTATGGGGCAGGCTCCGTTTTCATCAGGGGGGACAGAATGATAAACAAGGCTAGAGCACTACTCTCCTGGCATTTGTGTTTCATAAATGGGAGAGACAGGCAGACAGACAGACAGAAAATTAATAAGGGACTAAATAAGTAAATTAATTAGGGGAATGCGTTATATTGAGATATAAAACAGGGTGATGTGCTAAAGATTGGCTGAGGGGCTCCTTCATGTTGGGAGAGGGGGTGAGGGGAGGCCGTATCTAAATGAAATCTGTCAGGGACAGAACATGCCAGGCTGAGGGAAGGGCTCATGCCAGGGCCCTACCACAGGAACAAAGAGTGGAATATTTGAGACCCCTTGGGAAGGCTGGAGATGGGGACAAGGAGAGAGTGTATAAGAAGTCAGTCTACGTCTTTTAAATGGCTTCATGAGATTCCAGAATCTAGCTGTTCCTTAATTTTTAAATATTCTCTTATTGATGGTTGTTTTCCAATTTGTTACTATTTCAAACAATGCCCGCACACCAGGTGGGTCTTTGTGTGCTCATGGGAATCTCTGAAATAGATTCCTAGGGGTGAAATTGTTGGGTTGTATTACTTTTTAATTGGAAACAATGTTATTACAAAATAAATAAGGGGGGGCGCCTGGGTGGCGCAGTCGTTAAGCGTCTGCCTTCAGGTCAGGGCGTGATCCCGGCGTTCTGGGATCGAGTCCCACATCAGGCTTCTCCGCTAGGAGCCTGCTTCTTCCTCTCCCACTCCCCCTGCTTGTGTTCCGTCTCTCGCTGGCTGTCTCTGTCAAATAAATAAATAAAATCTTAAAAATAAATAAATAAATAAATAAATAAACAAATAAGGGACCATGGGATGGAAAATGGGGCTGACACCACAGACACATTCTAGAAGACTCTCATGTGTGGGGAAGTTTAGCCTTGGGGTAGCAAGAAGATACTGAATAATAAACTAGAATTATCATTTATTAAGAGCTAACCATGTGCTTGGCACTCCACTTAACTTACATGCAAATTCATATCTCGTCCTCATAAAAACGCTCTGCTATAGAACTATTGGTCTCCACCATTTTACAGCCAAGGAAACAGAGACTGAGTTAAAATAACTCGCCAACAAAAGTCACATGGCTCATAAGAGGTGTAGTCTGGATTTGAACCTGGGAATCTTGACTCCACTTTTAAGTTTAAGCACTATATCTAGTGGTTGAAGAGCTGGGAATCTGGAGACACTATTGGTGGGAATGGGTCCAAGGCAGACTAAGAGCACAGTGTCTACTTCTTCATAGGTGAGAGTACCTCTGAGAGTTTTGAAAGAAAACATTGATTAGCACCCAGGATGCCTTGAAATTAATAAATTGTAAAAAAAAATCTCCACATATTCATGCATCTTGTCAGTTGCCTTATAATTAACATGCTCTTTCATTTTTCCCATTTAATACAACTTTTAGATGGACACATGTTACCCAGAATAAAAATCACATCTCTCCCCCTCCTTGCCTTAGCTGTGGCCGTGTTTAAGCTCTTGTGGGTGGGATAGAAGTCGAGGTGCTGTCTGGCAGCTTCTAGGAATAGGAAGTAAGAGACTGTGGGTGTCCCCGTGGCCTCCTCCTTCATCTCTCCCCAAACGTCTGCCTGGACTGCAGATGCTGTCTTGGTGCTTGAGGACAGAGACCACCCGTCATCAAGGGGGCATGGGCCAGAGATATAGAAGCAGTCTGAGCAGGGAATTTAGTATAGCTGGCTGAGCTTCTATTCCTGCCCCGGGCTGCGTGCATCTAATATTTTCTATTCTGTCCTTAAAACAAAAAGTTGGCTGCGACCCACCTGACTTGACAACACGCTCATGGGTCACAAGTTCCAGCAGCCCTTGGAAGGCAAGCTCCAAACAAGGCAGGAATACTGGAGAACTAGTTGGGAAAATTCAGTCTTCCTGTGTGTTGGGTGCTGTTTGCTGCTTTTCAGAGTCTTGCTGGAGCAGGGTGCGGGCTGAAGCTCTCCAGTCTTTGGCAGAGGTAGAAAGGAAGATACTCCACTCGGGGTTCACAATCCAAGTTGTCCAAGAGTTCCACAGTGTGGAGACGACTTCCACAGCTGAAAGAAGCCATCTGTTTTGGTATTTCAAACCTGAGCAACTATAGGGCGTGGCATGGGAGCAGTAGCAAGAGATTAGACTAACTTTCCCCCAGAGGCTACGAGCCCAAGGCAAAAACAAGATTAAAGGATGTTGCTCTCCCACCCTATTTCAGAGGGAGTGAAGATGGCTGCCATTAGGCTCTACACAGAGGCTCATTTGTAAAAGACCAAAGTACCCAGGCTTAAAAGTTTTATCTAGATGAGATCCTTGGCTGTGGTCATTTGCACTTGAAGCAAATAGTCTGTAAACCATTTAAGTGTTTGAAAGAATTATATCACCAAAGAAACCACTGGCTTGGCCTGCAAACATCTGTGACTGTTCAACCAGTGAAGCCATTCCCAGGCTCCAAAACGTGCACCAGCACGGGGTCGACCCAGGGAACTGTGTAGCCCCACTAGGCCATCTCCCCATTGCCCACCTCTCTGGTGTCCATGGGGGATAATGGAAAAAGAAAAATCTCCCAGAAGGAAGAACTAGCAGGTGTCAGATAAGTGCACACAGGTACTAATTCTACTGCCCGAGAAGGGAATCTTCCCCGTTCCTACCCAGAAGAGGTTATTGATTGCAGTGGACCATCATCTGCTGTGTGTTTCATAGTGTTCAATTTTCAGAATGGTCATTTGTGTGTGTGTGATTATCTTGTTCCTACACCACTAGTATATATTTAAAAGAGAGTTCGTCTTTTAGTTTGTAGGTTGCCCCTACATCTGGATCTGATGGATGGTTATAAGCTTCAAGCGGGATGTGGTGAGATTTGGGGGTTCTTTACTGGGTGGCAGGTGAGTGTGCTTCATGTGTGGGAAGAAGGATATATATATAGGGTGACCATGTGACAGACCACCCAAACTAGAACACTTTTTAAAATTTTTCTATTTTTAATATTATCTATTCATATGTTAATGTCAGTATGCACCCGTGTTTATTTTATTTTATTTTATTTGTTTATTATTTTTTTCTTGCCAACTTCCTTAGTTTCTTTTTTTTAGTTTTTTTTTTAAGATTTTTTATTTATTTATGTGACAGAGAGACAGCCAGCGAGAGAGGGAACACAAGCAGGGGGAGTGGGAGAGGAAGAAGCAGGCTCATAGCGGAGGAGCCTGATGTGGGGCTCGATCCCATAATGCCGGGATCACACCCTGAGCCGAAGGCAGACGCTTAACGACTGCGCCACCCAGGCGCCCCCCGTGTTTATTTTAATAGCATTATTTAGGTATAATTGGCAAACAAAAAATTGCACATATTTAAAGCATACAAATTGAAAACTTTTTAAAAAAGATTTTATTTATTTATTTGAGATAAGAGTGAGCAAGAGAGCAGGAGCAGGGGTGCAGAGGGAAAGGGAGAAGCAGGCTCCCCACTGAGCAGGGAGCCTGACATGGGGCTCCATCCCAGGACCCTAGGATCATGACCTGAGCCAAAGGCAGACACTTAACCAACTGAGCCACCCAGGTGCCCCACAAACTGAAGAGTTTTGACATATGTATATATCCATGAAACTGTCACCACAATAAAGATAAGGAACATACGTGTCATGTCTTCCCAAAACTCCTTGTGTCCCTTGGTAAACTTGCTCTCCTGTCTCTCCCTATACCCCCCTTGCCTGGCAACCACCAATCTACTTCTGTCACTATATATTAGCCTGCATTTTCTAGAATGTTACATAAATTTTATATAAATCTATGTATAAACACAGTATATACTCTTGTCCGTCTTCTTTTGTGCAGCGTGATAGAGAGTCATCTATGTTGTTGTATGTCTCGGCAGTTTATTCCTTTTTATTGCTGAGTGGTGTTTTATTTTTTTCCATTTTTTAATTTAAATTCGATTAATGAACATACACTGTATTACTGGTTTCAGAGGTAGAGGACAGTGATTCATCAGTCTTATATAACACACAGTGCTCATTACATCACATGCCCTCCTTAATGTCCATCACCTAGCTACACCATCCCCCCCACCCCCTCCCCTGCAGCACCTTTAGTTTGTTTCCTATGATTAAGAGTCTCTTATAGTCTGTCTCCCTCTCTGGTTTCATCTTATTTTATTGTTTCCTCTCTTCCCCTATGATCCTCTGTTTTGTTTCTTAAATTCCACATATCAGTGAGATCATATGATAATTGTCTTTCTCAGATTGACTTATTTCACTTAGCATAATACCCTCTAGTTCTATCCATGTCGTTGCAAATGGCGAGATTTCATCTTTTTGATGGCTGAGTAGTATTCCAGCTGAGTAGTGTTTTATTGTGTAGATATACACAGTGTGCTTATCCATTGTCCTGCTAGTGTACATTGGCTTATTTCCAGTTTCCACAGGGAAAGCTGCTCTGAACAGTCAGTATTTGTATGGACATTTATGCCTCTTTTCTCTTTGTAAATATCTCAAGCTTTTGTTTTTCCCTTTTCTTTTATTATGGTAAAATATGCATATTATAAAATTCACCAACTTAACAATTTTTAAGTGTTTAGTAGCATTAAGTACATTCACATTATTGTGCTATTGCAGCCATTTCCAGAATTTTTCATCATCCCAAATAGAAACTCTTTACCCATTAAATAATAGCCTCCCCTTTCCCCCCTCTCCCCCAGCCCCTCATAACCACTTCCTGTCTCTATGAATCTGCCTATTCCTAGAATATAAGCAGAACCATACAGTATCTGTCCTTTGTGTTTGGCTTCTTTCCCTGAGCATAATGTTTTTGTAACATGAATTTGTACTTCATTCTTTTTTATGGCTGAATAATATTCCATTGTACATATATTCCACATTTTGTTTATCCATCAATCTGGTAATGGACAGTTGGTCATTTCCCTCTTTTGGCTATTATGAATAATGCTGCTATGAATATGGGCGTAGAAGTAATCTGTTTGTGTCCCTCCTTTCACTTCTTCTGGGTATATACCTAGAAGTAGAATTGCTGGATCATATGTTTCTATGTTTAACTTTTTGAAGAACCACCAATTTTTCTCCTGTTTTTCACGGAGAGAAAAAGAATGCTGTCAATAATTATGTGGGAAAACAGTGTAAACCATGACTATCCCATGCAAATTGAAATGTACAATCACCTTTCATATGCATAGATATAGGTGTGGGACATGGCAGAGAAAAGTATTGGTTTTCCAATTTATGTTTTCCACTTTCTGTAAAATTTATATGTGCACATGGCCACTCAGAATGAAGGCCATATTTCCAAGGTTGCCTTGCAACAAAGTGCAGCCATGTAAACTATATTCTGGCCAAGGAGATATGTGATGGCAGGTGCACCTTCTGGGGAGAGCCCGTACAGGAAGGGACATGCTTCCTTCTCCCATTTCTTCTTTTCCAGGCTGTGATGGAAATGCGATGGCTGCTAGTTCTCAGAGCAGAGATACTTGGGAAAGAAAATTCATAAGGCAGAGCAAGAAGGTGGAAGGAGGCTGGGCCCCTGATACCAGCTGCAGTCCCTAACACCAGTCCTGGGCCACCTACCTCTGGACTTTTACTGGAGAAACAAAGAAATTCTTGTTTTGTTTGTTTTGAGGTTGTCTTTTTTTTTTTTAAGATTTTATTTATTTGACAGAGATAGAGACAGCCAGCGAGAGAGGGAACACAAGCAGGGGGAGTGGGAGAGGAAGAAGCAGGCTCATAGCAGAAGAGCCTGATGTGGGGCTCGATCCCAGATCGCCGGGATCACGCCCTGAGCCGAAGGCAGACGCTTAACCGCTGTGCCACCCAGGCGCCCCTGTTTTGAGGTTTTCTACTCCTAATTTTTACAAATACTCTTAGTAGCTAGTCCATGATTATTTTAATGCTCTAAATGTTACTGTTCTTAGAGTAAGTGTGGAAATCCAACCCAGTCTCTGGCTTTCTTTGGTTGGTTCAACCCTAGACTATTTTGAGTTCCCTCACCTTTTACATCTCCTCCCGGCCTTTTCTCCTTGGCCTTTTGCTCCCACTTTCATGGCAAAAAAAAAAGCCTCTCAGCATCAACACTCAGAGCCCACTCTCTGCAGCGGCTTGTTTTCACTGGCACCGGGTGAACCTGGCCTTGTCCTTACAGCTGCAGAAGCAGAGGCTCATGGTTCTTCACTTTCTATGCCCTGGGCTCCAGCTCTGCAGCCTCTCCCTGCTAGTTCTTCACCGCAATTCCTCAGTCTCTTCAAACCATCTCCTGGCACTCTGTCACACTCACAGAGAACTGGGCATCTGGGCCCCAGGCAGGGCCAGCTAGGAGAAGGCACCTGGACAGAGAGCTGATGGTGCTAGCGATTGCCGTGGGGTCATGAAACTCTCCTCACCATCAGGATGGTCTCAGCACCTCCAAAATCTCAGTCCCTGACATCCCCATCTAGTTGACTCCATGCCCCACCCCTCCCAGACAACCCCCCCAACCCCCACCCCCACCCCCGCCACCTTTCAGAAGCATGGAGCCTCCCCATGCCTCTTGTCTCTTTCTCCTTCCTCTCAGGCTTACCTTAATCATGCCACTTTTCCTACAGGCGGTAGGCCCCACTATTTGCTACCTCTCCAGCATCTTTGACTCCTGTGTACCCAAGCCTACCTCCTCTACGGCAGGAGTCAGCAAACTTTTCTATAAAGGGCAAGATAGCAAATATTTCAGGCTCTGCTGGCTTTCTTTCTTTGTGGCTAGAAAGCCACTATAGACAATCGGTAAATGAATGGGTGGGGCTATGTTCCAATAAATTTTGATTTACAAAAACCAGCAGCTGCCCTCTGTAGTTCCTGCCCCTGCTCTGGGGCATTGTTCCACCAATTATTCCTGACTCCTCCTGGATTTTTAATTTCTTCCTCTATGCCAGTTTCTTCTTCACATTCTGCAAATATGTGCAAGTCTCTGCGTCTTAAAGGGGAAATAGCTGAAAGGGGGGAGAGGATGAGTCAAGGGCAAGGGAACTCAGAACAGTTTGTGGCTGAATTTAAAGAAGGCAAGAGACTGAAAGTGATTTCAGTGAACATATATCAGGAGCAAGTCCTTGTTTTGTGGAATCTAAAAACAAATGAACTAACACACAAAAAGCATAAATAGACCCATAAATACAGAGAACGATCTGGTGGTTGGCAGAAGCAAGGGGAGTGAAGAGGTGAGCAAAATGGGGGCAGGGGAGTGGGAGGTACAGGCTTCCAGTGATGGAATGCGTAAGTCACTTACGGGGATGAAAGATACAGCATAAGGAATAAGTCAATGGTATTGTAATAGTGTTGCATGGTGACAGATGGTAGTTACATTTGTGGTGAGTATAGTATAACATATAGACTATATTGTACACCTGAAACATTGTAACATACAATGTAACATACAATGTAACATTGTATATCAACTATACTTTTTAAAAAAGAGGGGGGTGGTGCCTGGGTGGCGCAGTCGTTAAACGTCTGCCTTCGGCTCAGGGCGTGATCCTGGCGTTGTGGGATCGAGCCCCATATCAGGCTCCTCCGCTGTGAGCCTGCTTCTTCCTCCCACTCCCCCTGCTTGTGTTCCCTCTCTTGCTGGCTGTCTCTATCTCTGTCAAATAAATAAATAAAATCTTTAAAAAGAGAGAGAGAGAGAGAGAGAGGTGCGTGGGTGGCTCAGTCAATTAAGGGTCTGATTTTGGCTTAGGTCTTGATCTCAGGGTCCTGGGATCGAGCCCCACGTTGGGCTCTACACTCAGCAGAGCAGGGAGTCTGCTTCTCTCTCTTTTCTGCCCCTCCCTCTATTTGTGCAAGTGTGCTCGCTCTCTCTCTCTCTCTCTCTCTCTCTCTCAAATAAAGAAACTCTTTTAAAAAATACAAATAAAAAAGAAAGAGAACCAATCCTTGTAATTATCATATCTAAAGCATAAAAATGATAAGAAACCAGCTCTTTTACCAACCAGAGTAGTTTCCAGAGCCCCGCTAAAGACCTGGATCATGTAGGATTAGGTTTGGCTGCCAGAAATGGAAAGTACAAAATAGCAATGGCTTAAACAAGATAAATAGAAGCCGAGAGACACACAGCCTATGGAGGGAATGACTCTCCACAATGTCAGGGACCCTGGCTCCTTCTATCCTTTCGCTGTGCTATTCACACCCTCCATTCCCGAGATCACTTCATGGCACCACATGGCTGCTTGAATTCCAGCCACTAGTTCTCTTTTTCTAGTCAGCAGATAGAAGAAAAAGGTAAAGAGGTGAGCGCATTCCCACTGTGGGGGGCAGCCTCTATAGTGGTGCCCAGTTATCCCTGCCTCCCAGTATTCACATCTTTGTGTAATCCTCTCTCCCCAAGCGTGGGCTGGGCTTATTTATTTGCTTGTAAGGGATAGACTACAGGAGAAGTAGTAGGATGTTACTTCCAAGATTAGTTCATTAAAAGATGATGGTTCTATCTTGGGTGTTTTCTTTCACTTTCTCTTGATGGCCCACTTTGGGGAAATCCAGCTGCTATGTCATGAGGCAGTCCTGCATAGAGCCCCATGTTAGTAAATTTAGAAATGGATCCTTCCTTTGAGGACTGCTCAAGAGCCACATGAGTGAGCTCAGAAGGAAACCCTCCTCTTGTGGAGCCTTTAGGTGACTGCAGCCCCTGCTGACAACTTGATTACAGCCTCACCAGAAAGAACCACCCAGCCAAGCCACTGCTGGATTCCTAACCTACAGAAACTTCAAGAAACTAATGTTTGTTGTTTTTCAGCCACTTAGCTTTGGGGCAATTTTTTATGCAGCAATGGACAATTACAACATCCCTGTTTAAGGATACTTCTCAGAATTTGCTTTCACCCATCATATCTATATTTGATTGGTCAAAATTTATTCCATGACCACACCTAGTTGCAAGTAGTGCTGGAAATATAGTCTTTATGGGGAGGGTGGCCAATGCCTGGCTCAAAATTGAGAGTTCTACAGAAAGAAGGAATATTGGAGGCTACCTACAGTCTCTGCCAACCCCTAGAACATGACAGTGACCAGAGGAATGGTTTGAGATGATTAGCGTAAGCCTAAATTCTGGAACTAATATCACTCACTAGAAAAATGAATTTCCCATGCTGCCTCAAATGGAACAGGATCAAATGCTGGAGCTGGGAATGGGGTCAGATTCCCAAGCTTCTCTTGGGCTGCCTGGGGAGGTGCAAACACCCGAACAAAACCAAGGTTCTGGTTGGAAGGAGGAAGGGGGACATGAACACTGGGAAGTCAACCAACAGCATCCTCCCAGACTGAATATAAAAGGTGATGACTTTCTTCTCACTTTCCATGGTCTCCGTAGGAGACAGACACAACAGACTGATGTCACACTTTGCCCAGCAATCTTTTGATCCAGCCCAGACCCCACTCTAAGGTTGAGACCCCACATATCCAACTTGCTTGCTGCCATCCGTTCGCGGTCTTTCCACAGGTCCCCCCGTCCCAGGCTTCCCCCTCTGTGTTCATTTGTTAGGGCCGCCGTAACAAAATACCATAGGCTAAGTGGCTTAAAAAAACAGAAATTTATTTTCTCAGTTCTGGAGGCTAGAAGTCCAAGATCAAGGTGCTGGCAGGGTTGGTGTCTGTTGAGACTGCTCTCCATTTTGCAGGGGGCCACTCTGAACAATTTTCATAATATCACATGTATGTTGTTGTTTTTCTACACCAAAAACCAGTTCTCCAGCTCTCTGGACATCAACTGGGCATCCAACAATTCCATTTAATTCTGACACTAACTACCCAGAGTTAGCATCGGAGGCCATAGATTAAGGGCTCGGTCCCATGAGAGAGTGCCCCCTACTTCAGAAGCCAATCACAATTCCCAGGCCTCCTCTACTTTTGACAGAGGCTATAAATTGGGGGTTCCCACGACCCCCTTCTTAGGTTCAATAAATTGCAAGAATGGCTCACTTAGGAAGGCCACTTCCTGTTATCTGTTTATTATAAAGGCTGTGACTTAGGACAGGCAAATGGAAGAGGTACATAGGGCAGGATATGGGAGGATGGACTTGAAACTTTCATGCCCTCTTTCTGGGTGTACTACTCTCCCAGCACTTTGATGTGTTTGCCAGTCCAGAAGCTCTACAAGCCCCATTGTTTAGCACTTTTATGGAAGTTCCGTTATAGAGGCATGATTGATTTAATTATTGGCCCATTGAGATTAACTCAATCTCCAACCCCGTCTCCTCCCCAGAGGTGGGGGTTGGGGTGGACCTGAAAGTTCCAATCACATGGTTGGATCCTTTGTCAGGGGAGGATCCTGAAGCTATCTGTGGGCTAGGGATGCACCAAGAGTCACCTCATTCAAATAAACCCAGGTGTGGTTGAAAGGGGCCAATTATGAATAACAAAATATGGTCCTCTCACCCCTATCACTCAGGAAATTCCAAGGATTTTAGGAGCTCTGTGCCAGGAACTGGGGACAAAGACCAAATACATATTTCTTACTTCACAGTATCACTTTGCCTTCTCTGTGTCCTCACAGGGCTTTTTTCTTGTGTACCCAAATCCGTGGTATCTATTTCTCTTATTAGGACACTAGTCATATTAGATTAGAGCCCCACCCTACAGCCTCATTTTAAACTTAATCACCTCTTCAAAGATCTTGTCTCTAAATATAGCTACATTCTGAGATGCTGGGAGTAAGGGCTTTATGAATTTAGGGAGGGACACCATTGAGCCCCTAATATCATCTTGCTCCAGAAATCTTCACCTGCATTTATTCACAGACTCATCCAACAAACATTTGCTGAACCTATATAGAGATGGCACTTACAGCCTGCCCGAGTATAGAGAATGGTATGAGAGGGCCAGGGACTGAGATTGGGGATCTCAGCATCTTAAACGCAGAGGAAGAAGACCCAGAGAATGAGACAGAAGGAGTAAAGACCTCCCCTTCCTGGCCTGTGGATCCTCCCTTGTTCCCCTCTCTCACTTCTCTGGTTCTGCGAGCCGCCTCTGTAAGCCCTTTCTCACTTTGAGTCCCCCTCTGCCCCTTGAGACTCCCCATCCCTCCTGGCAGGGGAGCAGTGCCACACCATCTCCTTTCTGGCGCGTTCCCACTGGATGTCAGTGGAGCCTTCCTCTGCTTGGGCATCTACTGTTTTCCAAGGTGATTGGGGGCAAGATGGAGCACCAGACTCTTACAGGGGGGAAAGTGTTAGGCATTTCCTCTTCAGTTTGATTGCTCTGTACCAGTAGTAGCTGTAGCTGTTTCGCTCCTCAGTTACCAAAGGGCAAACTCATCTTATCACCACGGAATTTCTTTTCCTGCAACTCAATACTGTCTAGTCATATGAAAAATACAATTTCCTCCTATTGATAGGATTTTGCCCTGTTCCTTGAGAAATGATAAAGATTTCCTGGTCTTTTGATCCCAAGGATGCATTTGCTCTCCTTCTGGGGATTTTTTTCATAAAAATGATTGCATGAAAATGCCCCCATCTAAGCTACCAGGGAAGGATGGTCCCATTCTGAACTAGATCTTCTCTGATTCTCAAATTTCTCCTCTAATCTCAAGAGGGTTTGGTTCACTCTGCCATACTACTGAAACTGGAAGAAGGGATAGGCACCAGAGGCGTACAGGTATGGGGATTTGGTAGCAGGGATGTGAACCAGTTGTCTTTGGAAGCTTTATCTTTGCTTTGTAAGGTAGGAAGTGAGGCCATCTACTGAGAGTGAAAGAGGAAGGCAAGGGGAGTGCACAGTTCAGCAAAAGAAGGTTAGCGATCATCCTGTGCAGAGTGGGCAAGAGAGCTGACCAGAGATGCTCGGGAATGTTCTCAGCATTGTTGAAGGCTCAGGGAGGGGTGACCTCGAATTTTAAGTCATACCAGTTTGTATCCACCCTCTACAGCTGCCTGTTGCATCACTGCCTCATCTCCCTGCTTCCTTTTAACTGGTTATGGCACTAGTGTCCCCTATCTGGAAACCTCAACCACACATGTAACCAGCCACTCAACCACCAACCTTATACATTCAATTGCCTAAATACTCCTCAAACACATCCCCTCTCATTTTCTGTCACCATGCAACAGCTTCCTCACTGCACTCTCTGCTCCTCTTCTCTCTACCCTCCACCCAGCTATTAGAGTGACTTTCCAAAATGCTTTCCAAATTCTCAAATTTGATTGTGTCACTCCCCTACTTAAAGCCCTCCAGTGGTTCCTTGTCACCTATGGGCTTCATTCTAAGAGCAGCAGGAGCCCTTCAGAGGGCTTTGAGCTGTAGAATGACATAATTCAAATTAGATTTCTAGAAGATCACTCTGGCTTTTGTGTGGAGAATGAATTTGAAATGGAGCAAGAGTAGAAGCAGGGAAACCAGTGAAGTCTTGTAATGTAGGAGAAATAGTGGCTTAGATCACATGCTGGTAATGGGGATGACGATAAGTGGACGGATCTGAGACACGTTTTTAAAATAGGATTGATCACCTTTGCCAATGACTTGGATGTACAGTGCATGGGAGAGGGAAGTGTTATGAAAACCCCCTACTGCTGGGGACTCCCTAATTCCTTGGCTTCTGCAGCCCTTCACCCTTCCCTTCTCTATAACCATGCCTCCCCATCTTTCCATCACTCTGCATTCATGGCCTGCTCCTTAAATGGGTGTGCTTCTCCAAGGTCCATGACCCTCTTCCATTCCGTCTTTATCAGCGCTCTCTGGGAGTGCTCCTTTACCCTGTAGCTGCAACTCTTAACTATATGTTGACATTTTCCATGCCTACATCCCCGTTCTCAACCTATTTATCATGCTCCATGTCAGTATTTCTATCTGCAATAGGCACTTCAAGTTTCACATGTCCAAAGTGGAAGTTGTTCTTTGACCCTCAATTATGCCCCCATGTACTCTTGACCTTAGTGCTTTCACCATCTCCCCAAATATTCCTCACTATATACTAGCACGTCATCATCTTCACCTTTCTCTCCATTACCCCCCAAATGCCGTGAGCCAACAAATTCCATGGTCTTCAGATATGCTTCTCATTCAGTGTTTCTATCCATTTCCAAAGCCACTGATTTATTCATTATTTCTTGCTTGGACTATTCTGACCTCCATGAACTGCTTTTTCTCTAGCTTTTTCCTCCAGGTCTCTGATGCTTAGAATTAATATTTCCCTGAGGTTGTTGCACATATGGCTTGGTCAAAGTTCAGGTGATATCACCAGAAGCCATTCTTCTACCTCCTCCCTGCTCTGCTTCCTCTGCGCTGACTCAATTCCTAGATTCCTACATTCCATTCTCTTCCTGCTGGCCTTTCTCATTCAAATCCACAAATTAAAGACCTAAAATTGAACCTTACTGGCTGTGAATGGCCATGTGTGTGTCATGAACCTCCACTCGAATGAATCCGTGTGTTTGAGAGTACAGTATGTTCTCATTGGCTTAGGATGAGGTCACACGCACCCTTGGTAAAGGGTAGAAGTTTCACCCAAAGCATAATGGTTGAGAGTGGAGAAAGAATGGTTCCCTAAAAGCAAAACCAGGGTACCATGATCACAAGAAGGCAGATGTGATGCTGGGCATCGTCTACTACAAGGTTCCTCTTCCCTATCCTTCTTCTTGTTGAGTGGTACTACCTTCAATTTAACCACCTGAGGTGATCCTTGGTGCACCCATCAAATCCCACTGAATTCCAAATCAAATCTATTTTTCCTTTCTGTCCTCAACAACTGGTTGCTAGAAACTATTCCTATATGCTCACAAGCATTCATTTCCTTCAACCCTTAACACGTTTCCCTGGCCTATTGACTTTGGATTTTGCCACATGATATGCTCTGGCCAATGGGAGCATATGGGAACTTTGTTGCACTCAACCAGTTTTAAATGCAATTGTGGGGTTGACTGGGGTACTTTTGCTCTGGTCCTTCACCTAAAAAGGTCCCAGATAATGGCTGTTCCTTCAATTTCTTCAATTCCAAAATGAAAAGGTATGGGTAGCTGAGTCTAGCAGAGAGATAGCCAACCTGCAACCTTATCATGTGAGCAAAAAGTTAAGTATAGATTGCTATATGCCATGAGATTTTAAAGCTGTTTGTTATGCAGCAGAACTTAGAGAGAGCTGAGTGGTAACACCTGAGTTCAGGTCCTTAATATTTCCACCTGGATCACTGCAACCAATCTTTCCTGACTCTCACTGCAACATCCTCCCAGCTATCCTCTTTGCTTGTCTTCTGGCCTCCTCCTGCCCATTCTCCACTTTGTGGTCACAGGGATCTTTCTAAAGGGCAAATCTGATCACACAATTTCCCTGCTTACCCCCAATATCTCACCACTATTTTCAAGATAAAATTCAAACTCCTTGGTTAAGAACCCAGCTTTTCAGGAGCTTATCAGGATCACCAGCCTTATCCAGCCTCCTTCCCCTTGCATCTACCCACTGAACCCCTTTGCAGTTATTGAAGTCGTGATTTTAAGGTAGCAGTACCTTTACCCACCCTGCTGGCTCTGCCTGCTATGCTCTGCCTGTTACTTATCGAGGGGACACTCAGTTGTTCATCAAGGCTTACCTCCAGTCACATCTTCTCCTGCGGAACCTCCTGCCCAAAGTGGATTTAAGTCTCCTTTCCCTCCTCTGTGTTTCCACAGTGCCCTGTGCCCCTCTACCCTTCTCATAAGGCTCACTAATCTCACTCTTTCCTGGCTCCCGAAGTTCCATGAGGCCAAGGACAGGGTCTGGTTTGTCTCTGTGTTCCCTGGGCTTGGTGGTACCTCACACAAAGTGTCTGGCGATGCTTAGAAGATAACTAAAGGAAAGAATGAATGCAAGTGTTGGGTTTTCTGCTACCTATTTCTCCAAGATTCTTCTGCTGCTACCAAGATTCCCTACTCAATCTTCTACACCACTGCCGGACTTATCTTCCTATAAACAAGATTTGATCATGTGACTTCCCTGCTGGAAAAAACCTCTACTGGCTCCTCTTTATTCTTACTTTGTCATGGTCTAGTTTCATCCACTCCTTTGACCTCGGGCACTATTTGTGTACTGATGAGGCCCAAATTCCAGCCCAGAACTTTCTCTACTTTTAGATATAAAATGGCCTATTTTGCTTACCTACTCCGGTGTCTTGCAGGGACCTTAAACTAGAGAAGTCAGATGCCCGTTTTCCTCCTTGAACCTTCTTCCTCTCTTGTGTTTTCTCTCAATAAATAGCATCGTCCACCACTGAGTTGCCCAAACCTGGCAGCTCAGTTGCCCAGACCTTTAAGAGACGGGTGAAGAGGGGCACCTGGGTGTCTCAGTCAGTTCAGCATCCAACTCTTGGTTTCGGCTCAGGTCATAATCTCAGGATTGTGAGATCAATCCCCTTGTGGGGCTCCGCCCTCAGCCGGGAGTCGGCTTGGGATTCTTTCCCTCTCCCTCTGTCCCTCCTCCCACTTTCTTTCTCACTCTCTCAAAAATAAATAAAATAAAACTTAAAAAGAGAGAGAGAGAGAGAGATGGTTTAAGAGCATGAATGTGGCAGCCAGATAAATGGCTTCTAATAGTGGCTGTGCCACATAATACCTATGTGTCCTCAAGCAAGTTCCTGCACCGTCTCAGACTTTAAATCTCAGACTCTCATCATAGCAGTACCTACCTCCCCACGTTACTGAACGGTAGAATCACACCAAGTGCTGGGCGGGCACTACCACATAGTAAATACCTACCAAATATTAGTCTTTACTATGGTAACGATCCTCTCCCTCCTTCACCCATCATCCAACCACTAAGTCTGTAGATTCTACATTCTCAGTGTCTCTTGACTCTGTCCCACCCTTTCTGTCCCCACTGCCACCCTCCTAATCCAGCCTCTAGTCCTCTATTGTCTAATGACGGCCGAAGCTCCCTAACCAGTCTTCTTGACTCCACTCTTGCCCTCTTTCAATCCTTTCTCCGTAGTTCTAGTGTGGCTTTTTCTGAAAACCAACTCAGCTCATGTCAACTTCCGGCTGAGCTGAAGTTCTTTCAGTTCCTCAAATGGACAGAGCTCTACTCTCCCTCCACAAATGCTGTTTCCCTGCCGGGGCCTCTGCTCTCTGCCAGCCACCTCTACGGGCTGGCTCCCTCTTCTTTCTGCTCCCCACGCTGCCTGCTCTCCTCCAAAACTCTGATGGATGTCCCTGCTACGTGTCCCTTTCCTCCAAAGTGGCTCAGTGTCCCCTCTTCTAGCTCTCATCACATGTCACCACAACGATGGCTTCAGTGACTGTCTCCTGTCACTGGACTGGGAGCTCCACGAGGAAAAAATCTCTATTTTGTTCACCACCATATCTCTAGGAATTAGCACAGGTCTGCCCCATAATAGAAACGCAATACATTTTAAAATTATTTAATTCACTTTTAATACATAATACATGTGGGGGGCCTGGGTGGCTCAGTTGGTTAAGCGTCTGCCTTTGGCTCAGGTCATGATCCCAGGGTTCTAGGATCGAGCCCCACGTCGGGCTCCCTGCTCAGTGGGGAGCCTACTTCCTCTCCCCATTGCTTATGCTCTCTCTCTCTCTCTCTCTCTCTCTCTCTCGCTATCTCTCTCTCAAATAAATAATAAAATCTTTAAAAAATAGGTAATACATGCAACTAGTAGAAAATCCAAAAGGTGCAAAGGAACGTATGATAAAAAATGTCTCCCTCCATCCTGATTTCCCAAACAACCACTATACCTATTTTCTTGAGGATCCTTCCAAGATATTCTAAACAAATACAAGTATATATGCATATTCACCATGAGTGTGGTAGCATATTATACACAGTATGGGACACTTGCCTATTACATCTCTTAACAATATATCTTGGGGGACTCCTGTGTGGCTCAGTCAGTTAAGCGTCTGCCTTTGGCTCAGGTCATGATCTCAGGGTCCTGGGATTGAGTCACACATCGGGCTCCCT
Source organism: Ursus maritimus (assembly GCF_017311325.1). NCBI lineage: Eukaryota > Metazoa > Chordata > Mammalia > Carnivora > Ursidae > Ursus > Ursus maritimus. The sequence goes on from NW_024424564.1 coordinate 49,350,489, forward strand.
GCTTGGCAAGGAGCCTGCTTCTCCCTCTGCCTGCCTCTTCCCCTGCTTGTGCTCTCTCTCTCTGACAAATAAATAAAATATTTAAAAACAAAACAAAACAATGTATCTTGGAAGATATTCCTTTTCAGCCTATATAAAACTTAAAAAAAAATCTGCATTAGTGTTCCCTTGTAAATTTGTATCATAAATTACTTAAGCAGTCCTCAGCCACTGGGGATTGAAGCTGTTTTCAATCTTTTGCTCTTTTTTTTTTTTTTTAAGATTTTATTTATTTATTCGACAGAGATAGAGACAGCCAGCGAGAGAGGGAACACAAGCAGGGGGAGTGGGAGAGGAAGAAGCAGGCTCATAGCAGAAGAGCCTGATGTGGGGCTCGATCCCAGATCGCCGGGATCACGCCCTGAGCCGAAGGCAGACGCTTAACCACTGTGCCACCCAGGCGCCCCGAGAATAGTTTCTTTTTTAATTTTTATTTTTTCAGTAGGCTCCATGCCCAGTGTGGAGCTGGGCTTGAACTCACGACCCTGAGATCAAGACCTGAGCTGAGATCAAGAGGCAGACATTTAATCGACTAAGCCATCCAGGTGCCCTTGTCTGTCACAATTTTTTAAAAATAATGTAAAAGTTCAGAAGAGCATTTGTATACCATTTAAATGAAAAGAAAAAAGTTAAACATATAAAGAAATATAAATTTCTTTGCTCAAATATGCACTGCTTTGCTCTGGAAGCATATGCAAGCAATTGGTGACAAAGATCGTCACTGGAGTGGGGCACTAAATGACTAGCAGACAAGAGCAGAAGGAGAAATATACCTTTTCTTTTTTAAACATTTTATTAATTTACTGTAAGTAATCTCTACACCCAACACTGGGCTTAAACTCACGACACTAAGATCAAGAGTCTCATGCTCCACTGACTGAGCCAGCCAGGTGCCCCCAAATACAGCTTGTAACACCTTTAAGGTGTTAAACCATGCTGATATATTACCTACTTAAAAATACATTTGCGTTTTTGAAAAAGTCCCGTTTGTATTATTTTTCTGTTGCTACATAACAAGTTACCACAAATTTCGTGGCTTAAACAATACAGACATTTATTATTTCACAGTTGATACAGGTCAGGAGTCCAGGCATTGCTTAGCTGGGTCTCCAGCTCAGGTTCTCCCAGGGCTGCAGTCAAGGTGTTGACTGGGCTGCGTTTCATCTGGAGGCTTGAGTGGGGAAGAATCTGCTTCCAAGCTCATTCAGATGGTTGGCAGAATCCATTTCCTCGTAGCAGTATGACTGAACGTCCCAGCTTTGTTGCTGCTGGCCATTGGCCTATAGTTCCTAGAGACCATGCACAGTTTCCTGCCAGCTGGATTCCTCCACATGGCTGCTTAATCCATCAAGCCAGCAAGGAGAATCTCTTGATCTGATTGGGCTAAGTCTTGATACAGTCTTATATCACACAACATGATCTGGGAGTGATATCTTATCACCGTTGCCACTTCTATTGATTAGAAGCAAGTCACAGATTCTGCCCACACATCAGAGGAGGGGATTAACACAGAGGCATGAACATTAGGAGGTGGGAATTTGGGGGAGTCACCTTAGGGTTTGTCAGCCGCCACTGTTTATTGTTTTGTGAGGTTTTTCGTCCAGTTTCTTTTCTTTTTCTTTTTTCCTATGCAAGAGCTCTGTGGGTTAAATGAATTAACCCTTTGTTTGCCAAAGTGCCGATTCTTTTTATCTTTTTATTTATTGATTTAAATAATCTCTACACCCAGTGTGGGGCTCGAACTCACAATCCCGAAATTGTTCTGACTTTGACATATGCCAAGATGAGTCAAAGTGCAAAGTGCAAAGAATAAACCTGCAATGAGGCTACAGATGGGAGGACAAGGCAGATATTCCACCTGTGTCTCATGGAGATGCACCTGAAGTCCCGTGGAAGGAGATGTTTTTCAGGTTGGCAGTGTGTGGAACACTGGGTTTGCTTTGTATGCCTGTAATGACCTCAACACCGCAGGGCATCTCTTGTCACCAAGTGATCCCACACATTTAGCTCCCCAGTAAGCCACATCACTAGCTCACCAGTGCCCATAGCCCAACGTCTGGGCTTTATGTGTTTGCTGTGCCTCCCCTTACCTATGCCTGGACTACAGAGCCAAAGAGTTGTTCAGTTATTCCATGTCAGACTTTTTGTTTTTGTTCGCTTGTTTGGTTTGGTTTGGTTTGGTTTGGTTTGGTGTACCAGGATAGGCACTCTGGGTCATTCAAGACTCAGCTCCTAGGCTGTCTCCTAAAGGGACATCAAAACTTCCAGGCCAAGGTAGTTGTACCATCATCTTTGTGTGAATTGTAATTGTGAGTATTGCAATTGATCTGTGTATTTACATTTCTGTCTCTTTCACTCAACAGCAACACCCTCCAGGGCAATGATTGAGTCTGATTTCCCTATAGACCTGTATGTTCATCAGTCCATGGGAGATGTCCGTATGGGTGTCCCACAAGCACATTACCATGTCCAAAGCTGAACACATCTAAAGCATCCCCTCTGAGTGTTCATATAGCACCCAAGACTCTATCACTGCATCTTGTATATTAGATTATAGTTTCCTGCTTATGAGACTATCTCTACCACTAGACAGTGAGAAACTGAGGGCAGAAATCATGTGAATTTTGCTTATTTTTGCATTGCTGGAACCCAGCACAGTGCCTCCATATAGGAGCTATTCAATAAATGTTCAGTGATCTGAACTGGATATCTGTATCTTCAGGACCAGGTACCACAGGAATACTTAGGAAATTCTCAGGACACATTTGTTACATTCGATTCTAGGAAAGATGCTTCTCCCAAAGCCCTCTGCCCGCCCTCCTTTCTCTGGCAGGCTTAGATTAACAGTGAGAGCCAATAGTTTGTCACATAGCAACAATAGTAAAGAATGAGCTACTGCCGAATAGAGCAGACGCTTGCCTGCCGCAGAGAGCAGAGCAGAGCTATTTTGAGATCCTTTAGGTAGAGTCACAGTCTGATAGGCCCACACATTGTGGCGATGGTTACCATCAGCTTAGGGGTACAAGGCACTGAAAACATCTGATTTGCATGTCTGTCTTTTTTGCCATCCTTTGAAGAACCCTTTTAGAATATAAAGGACGAAATTTTAGGTCATGATTTTATTTTGAAGTCAATCAGATTTTTATTTATAATACTGCTAATGTATTTTAATATTCCACTGAATTGCTATACATTCTAATTCGTAGATCAAATGGCCACAGGTTCCAAATAAAAAGCAGGTCTCAGTCCAAACTTCCCAGTATGGCACACATGGTCCTTTGTGGCCTGGCCAGACCTCTCTTTCAGCATCCTCTGCTGCCTGGGCCCTCTCATTAGCATATGCTCCAGCCTTGGTGAGCAGCACCCAGGCACCAATGTGACAAGTGTTTTGCTCATGAATTATCCATCCTTGTTTGCCTTGAGAGAGGCTCCATCACTCTGTCTGGTAACTATTTATCACTATAGGTTTCTCTCCAACTAGATGGTGTGCCCAGAGGATGGACATAGTGTCTTCTCCATCTTGGAATCCACAGTCCCCAACAAAGTGCTGGGCACAGAGAAGATGCTCAGGAAAGGCTGGTTCAGGGTGTCAAGATTGCAAGTTCTTGCTTGCTAGTAGTTAGGCTCTGTTAGTCCACTTCAGTCCTTATGGTGGGGCACCAGGCCTATCAACATGGAAAGTTACAAATTCTGTGGCTGCTTTTGTGGCTTTGGCACTCTGTGTTCTAATTTTATAGAAAAGATTTTATGGTGGGGCAGACATCTGGGTGGCTCAGTTGGTTAAGTGTCCCACATCTTGATCTCAGCTCAGGTCCACATCCCAGGGTCATGAGTTCAAGCCCCACATTGGGCTCCACATTGGGCATGGAGCCTACTTAAAAAAAAAAAAACAAAACTTTGTGAATGTGTGTGTTTGAGTATGTGTTTACATATAGAACTCCCTTCTTCCTTCCTTCCTTCCTTCCTTCCTTCCTTCCTTCCTTCCTTCCTTCCTTCCTTCCTTCAACAGACACTCATTGGCTATGAATCCTGCAGCAGTTCCTGTACCAGTTACCAGCGGCATGAGAAAGCATGAGACCTGCTTCCTGCCCAGGGTTCAGTGGTGAGAGGCCTGTATGTGCTGTTGGAAAACCTGAGTTCAATCCCTCCCTTTGCCTCAGTTTGGGGTCTCATGAAGGACATTTTATTTGATTTAGAGCCTCGGTTTCCCAGATCATTAATGAATACAAACACTTATTCTCCTTCTGTTATAAAGAATCTGGGTCAAGATATTCATGATTCCAGGAGAGAGGAAGATTGGCTGGTACCCGGTAGACAGGTAATATAGACTGTCCTTTTCAGGGCCAGATAGACTGTGTCCTCGTTGCTGCAGGTGAATAAAGGATGGGCAAGGAGACCCACTCACTCAGACCAGATTGACAAATCAGTGGTATCTATTCGTTTGCTCAAGAAGTTTGAGTTGAGTTCCTACCATGCTTCAGGTCCTGAGTTAGGAGCCAGGAAAGAGAGAGAGATGGACAACATGGTCACCCGAAAAGGCCAACAAGGACTGTAACACAGTGCAGAATGCAGGCGATTCGGAAGTATAGGATGCTTGCCATGGGACAGCAGGGGAGAAGTCAGCAACCAGAATTTGGGAGGGACCAGGAAGGCTTTTACAGGAAAAGCGATATGTAAGTTGAGACCTGAAAGGTGATTGGGAATTAGGGGGATAAAAGGGGTGGGGGTGGTGAGTGTTTCAGACAGAAGGAATACGGGCGAATGTCCCAGGGACAGAGAAAACACATCACAAGCAGCACAGAAATGATTCCACTTTGTTGCAAGGAGGGAATTTGAGAGAAATGAGACAGGTAGACAAGGGCCATTTCTTGTACATGAAGCTTTATCCTAACAGCAAAGACGAATCATTTAGGCTTTTTTAAAAAATGCCTTTTAGTTCCGATTTCACATACCACAAACTTTATAATGTAGAATGAAAGCTCCTCATAACACTTCCCTTACTTCAACGCCATTGACAGTTTGGTACATATTTTCGCAGCTCCTAACCCATTAGTGTTATTAATTACATTTTTAAAAATAGAGCCATTCTATACCTGCTGTTCTTTAATTTTCTTTTTGTCTTTATCAATACATGAATATCTTTCTATGGTAGTACATATCTACCCACTCCTTTTTAAATGACTGCATTATATCTCACCATGGTAAGGTCGTTTCATTGCTTTTTTTTTTTTTTAATTTGTTTTGGTTTGGTTTGGTTTTTTTGTGGTAAAAAATACGTAACATAAAATTTACCATTTTAACCATTAAAATTTTTTTGTATAAATTGTGATCAAATATACATAACACAAACTTTACCATCTTAACCTAAAAAAAAAAAGATTTTATTTATTTGAGAGAGAGAGAGAGTGCATGTGCGCATGGGGTGCAGAGCCGAGGGAGAGGGAGAGAGAATCCCAGGCAGACTCCAAGCTGAGCCTGGAGCCTGACTCCAGACTCCATCTCATGATGCCGAGATCATGACCTGAGCCAAAACGAAGAGCAAGACACTTAATCAACTGAGCCACGCAGGTGCCCTGCATCTTAACCATTTTTAAGTGCACAGTTTAATGGCATTCGGTACATTCACACAGCTATGCAACCATCACCACCACCCAGCTCCAGAATTTTTTAATCTCACCAAACTGAAACTCTGTACCCATTAAACAGTAACTTCCTATTCTTCTCAGAGTACTTTCATAAATTTATATAAGTGGAATCATATCCATAGTTGGTTGTTGTTGTTACTGTTTTTTTTAATTTTTTATTTTTTATTCATTCGACAGAGATAGAGACAGCCAGCGAGAGAGGGAACACAAGCAGGGGGAGTGGGAGAGGAAGAAGCAGGCTCACAGCGGAGGAGCCTGATGTGGGGCTCGATCCCAGATCGCCGGGATCACACCCTGAGCCGAAGGCAGACGCTTAACCACTGTGCCACCCAGGTGCCCCGTTGTTACTGTTTTTAACATTCACCTAGAGATGGGCTGTTGGTTTGTTACCTTTGGGAGTGGAGAGGGGAGCTATTATAATGCTGAAAGAAACATTCTCATATCCATCTCTCTGCACTTGCAGAACACATCCTGGAGATACTGGGATTTTCAAAATCTATAAGTGTAATAGGATGAACCTAAACATTTGTTCCATGCTCTTTTCCCATTAACATTGTATGTAGATACCAATTCTCCACATCCTTGCCAATAGTGGCTACTAAAATTTTTTTCAAGAACAGATTTTATTAAATGTATGATATAAATAAAAATGTGTTCTGGCAAACACCGACAACATTTTAGAAGAGTATATAAATCAATAATTCCTCGGAATGGATATGCAGCCACTTTCACAGCCCCGTCCCCATTTGTATTTGCGGGAGGAACCCAAGTTCATGAGCCATTCTTCCGTTGATGACAAGTGCTTGAGACAAACTTTGTTGGGTCACGCCTAGAATAGCCCTTTTTAACTTAATTTTAGAATAAATGACTAGAAACAGCTAACGTGTATTGAGTGCTTACTATGTGTCAAACACTGTGATAAGTATTATTCATAAATTATCATGTTTAATCTTCACAGTAAAGTAGGTCTAATCAAGAAATCCATTTTACAGGTTAGGAGCCTGCCCAAGTCACACAGCTGGTATTTAAGCCCAGGCCTGGTAGCCTTCAGTGCCCATGTTCTTACTTGCCAGTCTCTGCTCTCTCCTGTGTCTCCCTCTCCTGTCCCCCTCCCACCTCCCAGCTAGTGACTGACAGACAATTCCTTCCTCATGAACACTCTCAATCTACGCATACCACTGTACAGTTGGCACAAATTTTCATTTGATTAGGCTAGATATAATCCAGGCTGATGATTCCATTCTGCTTTTCTGAAACTATCTGAAGTCTCACTTTGACTGCATTTGTGTGACCCTTATTTCTCCAGCCATGTTCAACGTGGCTGACTTCAAGGTCCTGGGTAAAGACCCCCAGGCACAAATCCCGCGAAGGAGCAGGAGGCACGAGAACTCCCAGTTGACTGTGGAGCCTTCCCTTCTGGGCAGGTCCATGGCTCCTGATTCTCCTTTTTGCAGAATTTTCTCATGAGATGGTCCTCAGATCTTCTTGGGCAGGCTTCCTTTACCCAGTCCTAAGGTATTTTTGGCCAGGCAGGCCAGTTATGTTTGAATGGTGCTTAGGCTCAGGTTGGATCCTCTGCAAAAGGAGGCAAATTTTTCCCCAAAGGTCAGAAACTCTTCAAAAAGTTGGGTGAGCAACCTTCCAGAAGGAAACTACCAGTCAGGTTTCCAGGTGTTGTCCACATTTCTTTCCTATGTCCTCTTTACTGCGAAGTGGGTATAAACTATTAGAAACAACTGAATCATTCCTGAAGGCCCATTTTGACCTTAGTCCTACATGCTGAATCCATCCGAAACAACTTTCTTAAAGTACCCTTTCAATTTACCTGCTTTCTACTGTAGTTGGGGTGAATTGGGCCTGAACATCACAGGACAGAACTCATCCTTGTTGGTAACCTGAGTTGCTCCATTAACATCTTCACGGCTAGCTTCTTATTCTCCTCACCATTCGCTTTAAAGAGCAAACAACCACCACCACCAAAGTAAATTCAACAATAAGCAAACACCAACTAAGGAGCATGAGCTCTGAAATATGTGAAAAAGCTTTCAACGATCTCCATAGATACTGGTTTGGGGGTTTCCTCGGGGAACACTAACAACCTTGCCACCTCCTCAAGTACCAATTTACCCAAGGCCAAACACAGCGGAATCCCGTAATGTGTAGGAATGTGAAAGCATGCTGGAGAGGCCCTCCTCTACAAAACTGTGTTTTGCACACACTTTATTTATATTCAAGAATTTTTCTCCGTAGTTAACATTTTTGCTTTTGTCCATGCTTAGATTATCTTTAGCATATTACGTTTTTGCCCTTTTCCGTAACTACATTATCTTTAACGCACTACCTAAACGTGGTCTTTTATTGAGCTAGCCTACGGGGGGTGGGTGAAAAGAAGTACCATAAAATGTCCTCAGGTCTCAGATGTATTCAGAAAAATAATTCAAGTCTCCTTTGGTGAGAGAGGTACCTGGTAGGGGCTAGTGGACACGTGGTAGGGCAGAAACGAATTTAGGTCTGGTCCTACAGCGTCTTCCCACCGCTGTGATTTTTGTTTCCTGATTATCGAAATAATATATGCTTATTGTAAAACAGATCCTAAGATTCAGAGAAAAGGGAAACAACTCATAATCAGTCTGATTTTGGGATGTGAACCGTTCTCTCTGGGAAAGAGATGGAGGAGAGAGGACGCTCTGGGTCTCTGGCCACAACACTGGCCAACGACGGGGTACCCCCTGTCTCGTTGATTCAACTGGGGTTCGGAAGACTGGCCGCCCAAGGGCCCGGGACGCAGGGTCATCCCCCCGCGCTCCTATTCGGCCACCTGCGCGGTGACCTGGCGCCTTCCCCAGCGCAGCTCCTGGGCTCCGTCAGCCCCGGTTCCCACCGGTCCCCTACGCAGAGACCCAACCCAGGGACCTTCCCCCGCAAGTGTCCACCGACTGAAAATAGATCCCGAGTCGGCCCCCGAACCCTCCCCCCGCCGTCAAGTCCTCCCCTTTAAAAGGAGCCACCGGGTGACGCCGGGGGAGTTTGCGGAAGCGCCAACCGCGTTGGGCCCTTGGGCGGATCCCGTGATTGGAACTGGCCCCGCCCCCGGGTCCTCTTCCCCCATTGTGTGAGCGGCTCGGGCCCAGGCCCCGCCCCCTTGCCACCTCCCTCCGGAGGCCCAACCCCTCCCCTTTTTTTCACCCCCCCTTGGCTCATTTCCGGCCGCCGCTGCTACCGCTAGCCTGTAAGGAGGATTCGGCAGAGGGAAGAAACAACAGCCGCCATCTTGTTTGTGTGCTAGGCTGGGGGGGAGAGAGGGCGAGAGGGAGCGGGCGAGAGTGGGCAAGCGGGACGCCGGGCTGAGTGCGAACTGCGGGAGCCAGAGTGCGGAGGCGAGCCGGGCCGAAGAGAGGCGGCAGGGGCCGAGACAGTGGCAGGGGGCCCGGGGCGCACGGGCTGAGGCGACCCCAGCCCCCTCCCGTCCGCACACACCCCCACCGCGGCCCGGCAGCCGGGCCGGCGTCGACGCCTAGGGGGGACCATTACATAACCCCGCGCCCCGCGGCGCCTTCGCCCGCCGCCGAGGGCGGCCCCGAGCGGAGCCCCGGGGGGCGGGCGCTCCCGGCACCTGGCCGCCGGGGGTGGGGGCCGTAGCGGCGGCCGTATTTATTTCTGTGCCGCGGGAGAGGAGGGCGAAGGAGGAGAGCGCGGCGCGAGGAGAGGCCGCCTGCGCCGCCCGCCGGAGCGGGGCCTCCTCGGTGGGCTCGGCGTCGGCGCGGGCGGGCGGCGCTGCTCGGCCCGGCCCCCTCGGCCCTCTGGACCGGCGAGCTCCGCGCCGGGCGTCCTCGCCGCGCCTCCGCCGCCCGCCGCGCGATGTGAGGCGGCGGCGCCAGCCTGGCTCTGGGCTCGGGCGAGCTCTCTGCGGCCATTAGGGGCCGGTGCGGCGGCGGCGCGGAGCGCGGCGGCAGGAGGAGGGCTCGGAGGGTGGGGGCGCAGGTCCGGGAGGGGGCACCGGGAGGAGGTGAGTGTCTCTCGTCGCCTCCTCCTCTCCCCCCTTTTCGCCCCCGCCTCCTTGTGGCGATGAGAAGGAGGAGGACAGCGCCGAGGAGGAAGAGGCTGATGGCGGCGGCGGAGCTCCGAGAGACCTCGGCTGGGCAGGGGCCGGCCGTGGCGGGCCGGGGACTGCGCCTCTAGAGCCGCGAGTTCTCGGGAATTCGCCGCAGCGGACGCGCTCGGCGGATTTGTGCTCCTGTGCCCTCCTCCGGGCCTGGGCCCAGGCCCGGCCCCTCGCACTTGCCCCTACCTTTTCTATCGAGTCCGCATCCCTCTTCAGCCACCGCGACCCAGCGAAAAGAAAAAGGAACTTCCCCCACCCCCCTCGGGGGCCGGAGGAGCCCCCCAAGCCCACCCCAGGGAGCGGGGCGGGGAGCCCTGGCCGAAGAAGAGATTTCCCGAGGATTCTCGTTTTCCTCGCCTGTATCTCCGAAAGAATTAAAAATGGCCGAGAATGTGGTGGAACCGGGGCCGCCTTCAGCCAAGCGGCCTAAACTCTCATCTCCGGCCCTCTCGGCGTCGGCCAGCGATGGCACAGGTTAGTCCCGGGAGCCCTGGCCTTCCACATCCCCCTTAATCTTTTCTGCTCGGTACACCTTTTTTCTTCCATATTTTCTTCCTTTTTCTCTCTTCTTAGTTCTCTGCTTTTTGATTAATTTTAAAGGTGTTTGAATGAGCTGGTCGAAGACGTCCAGTAGCCCAACCATTTTCTTTGCTTCCTAATACATTCGTTGCAACACTATGTCATATCGATGTGTGTTCTGGAATTAGAGCTCTTGAGTGGTGCTATGGAAATCGCCTTTATTGTTGCTTCCATGCAGTTTAATTTTTGAAATGCCAGTGCATTTGTGTGTAAGGGCTTTTTATGCAATTTTGCTTTGAATGTTTTGTTGTTGAGAAATGAGGAATTGCGAATCCTTTCTCCTCGATTGCACTTATTCTGTTTTCTCTACTTTCCACTCTTCAAGATTTTCTCTTTTTGCACAAGATTCTCCGTTGAGGATGAGAGTGTAAAAAAATCTTGATTTTATTTGTGTGTGTGTGTGTGTGTGATCCAGGATTTCAGGTTTGACGTTAGGTTTAACGTCAAAGCTGAAATTTTGTTCGAATTATTTTACCTACCATTCCCAGCCCCCCCCCTTTTTTTTATTTGCCTTAAGAATCAATATGGAGCGCAGTTCATTTTACATCTCCCATTTCTTTGGTGTGAGACCAAAATGTCTGAAACTCTGGGGTTTTAGGTTGGGAGAGAGCAGAGGCATTTTCTTTGCAGTTTGTAGTCACTTTCTCTTGGGAGGGGCGGTGGAGATAACCAATTGTGTGGAGCTATGTACTTGTAAATCAAAATTAGGAGTTGTAAGGGTCCCAGTCATGAACTGCAAACATAAACTGATCGTACAAAAGTTTAAAATGTGTGTTAGGTTCTGTATTTGTGTGTTTTTGCTTTTTTGTGCTTTAAACATACTTGAAGGTCCATATTTCAGCGTAAAAAAGCTCTACCGTTCTTTACTTCACTCAGTTGTGGACCAGCCCTTTTGTCAAAGGAAATTCAGGGAGACTTCCCTCCATCATCCCCTTCTTATAATTAGTTTGGTGCTGTCCTGATGGCCACCGACCTACTCTTTTGCTGTCGTAGTTGTTTGAGGTGCCAGGATAATGAAGAGGAAGAATGGCTGGCCATCTGACAGTCCACAAGATGTTCCCCCTTACTACGGAGCATCTCTTTAACTCAACGTCATCCCTCCATCTGCCAGTGAGAGTGCATAATGAAGTTAAATGTACCCTATGAGTTTGTGGAGAACTTCTAAAGCATGTTTCTAAGTAGGCTTCGTTTCGGGGAGTGAAAATGTAAGGATATGGCAAATGCTTTGAATTCCTCGCTTTTATAGGATAAATGTGTCATGAGTTTAAGGTAACCTGTAAAGATTGAGGATTTTTGCAGTTTTCTACTTCAGACTTGTAAAATTGGCAATGCAAGAACTTTGATCTATTCTTATTCCTTGAACTTTCTGTCGTCTTCACAGATTTTTTTCTTTTGCCTTTTTTTCCTCCGAACTATTACACATAATGAGTATCATATTCCTTTGCACTTACTAAAATGTTCCGAAGGATTTTCAGATCATTTTTAGACATATTCTTGCTTGTTATTTCTTTAATTTTTGTGTCATGTGGTAATGGATTTTACATTTGAGTTCACTAGAGACTTGGGATGCTGTAGAGAAAACTTCTTTAATGTGTGTCATTTCGATGACTCCTGATTTGAACAGCTTAGTCTTGGAGTAATGCAAGGCCTGAAAGGAAAGCTGTGCTCTGTTATTCAAACACCTCTGTTCAGGTGCACTACTCCGTTCTCCATATTTGATCTGTGTACTTGGCAACTTTAGCTAACTCATTTTAGTAGTGTCTCACCCGTCTAGTACACAAAAATTATTTTGCTACTTGAAATATCTTTGGATAATTAAAAGAGTCCTAAATGTATCAAGTGGGTTTTTAGAGTAAAAAACCCTCAACATTGAGATGAACTCAGTTTTAGTACTAAGAGTTTATCTTAGTATTAACTTAGTAAACTAGAGTTTAACTTAGAAAGTTACCTTTCTCTAAATTTTGTGATGAGAGTTTATCCCCCAGTCCCCTGTTAGGATTGTACTCTAGGAATTCTTTGGTGACAATTCTAATCCTAATCAGTCTGGGTTTTGGGCGGGGGATGGAGAGAAGTAGTTATAAAGAAAATACTGTCCCATTGTGAACTTAATTCAAGTTGGTGATCTTACTTTTTTTTTTTTCCTCCCCAGCCCGCAGTGTGTAGTGTAAGTTGGCAGGGAACTTTTAACAGAGACACTTCACTTCTTAAAACTTTAAGTTTTCAAACATGTAACTTTATACGTTTTTACTTTTGAGTTATTACCCGAATATTTTATAAATGTGAAAGTAAGTTGTTTTTTTGGTAATTGATTAGGAATTTTATCTAGAACTGGGTCAAAATGATCCCAACATTCTAGACATCAGAAACTTTTTTTTTTTTTTTTAGTGATTAGGTCTTGTGATTTTAGTAGTGTAAGTGTCCCTACCAAGAGTGTTGGCATGTGCCAGTTTTATAGAAGAAAAAACTGGAACCCAGGTGGGTTGACATACTAATGTGTTAACAAAACAAATTAGTTTTTAAATTCCAACTTCTGAATTTTTAATTAGCCACTGATGCAGAATAGAGATGACTTCTTAATGAGGAGTCAAAGATTCTTCTAAAACATTCTGGATTGATTCAGATAACTTGAATTAAGTTCAAATTTTATGTGGAATGGGGAGGAAGAGACTTATTTTTCAGCTGTTGAATCTTTATGTTCCTGTTTCAATATTTATATTTGATCCATTGAAAATTTTATTTAACTTGGTATGGTTAGGTCAGAACTATTCGATAAATCAAATGACTTTATGTTCTGCACCCAAAAAAAGATTATAAAAGCCATTTGTAAAAATATTTTGGTAAAATTACTGATCAGGAAAGTTAACAGGTAAGTCCTGAAAGTATTTCTTGAACCTGTTTCTAATAATCTGAGCGATGGGCTTGATGAAGTTGCTATAGTTGCCTTCATTGTTCATTGGATGTGTTCTGTCACTGCTTTGTAAACACTTAATGCTATATGCACTGAAAGAACAGACTCTGGAAAGATGGATGACAGCACTAGGATCTGGCATATTAAGTAAGGATCTTTCTGGTCTTGGTACCAGTTTTGTAGTCCTACTGTGTACTTGGGTCAGAATTAGCTTGGATTTTATGCCTGTTTTTCATTTCAAAGGAGCAGGGCAGATAGTATATTGAATATATCATTTTGACCACTAGATTGATATACATAACAGAGAAGTGGCAAGGATTTTTTTTAATGTCAGTTATATTTTCTCAAAACACTGTGGATTAGTGGTTTATTATCTAAACAGAATATTTTTGGTGGGGGCCACTTCTTTTTCAGCTCTTAAACCTATGATACTGTGTTTTAATTTTATTTTTAAGGCATGCATGTTTATATTAGAGTTCTGGAGTTTTTCAGTTATGGCTCCTTGGTCCAATGAGGTATTGCTGACCTCAGTGTTAAGTTGCAAAGCATTTTATTAAGTGCCTTGAACTCTGACAATTACTTATTCTCAAGGCTTTGTAAGTTCATTTATTATGGCTTCAAGAAGGCTATATGTGGTTGATAGTGAGATAAAGTGACTTTTGTTAAATTGTAAATCTTGTACGTGTTACATACAGTATGGGTACCCTTTTCCAGCAGAAATTCGTGTCTGTCACAGATGTAAGAAATATATTGGCATGTCCAGTGAATGTATAATGGAGAGAGAGGAAACAGTGTCTGCCTCTGGTTGCCTTTTTGCATTATTTTCTGTTTTACTTTGCTTTTTTTCATCTTCTCCTTAGTCTAGTCTATAAAAAGTGAGATAAATTGAAACAAGAAGTTGAAAATAAGTGCCTAGTGGTGTTTGTAGGGACATTAAGTGGTAAGTAGGAAAGGGAAAAAAAAAAAAAGAGTAGGAAGAATGTTGCAGATACAAGTGGGAGTGTAAAATACCTCTTCCTGGTATATTTACAAAAACAGTTCAGGAGCTGTTCTGCCAATTCATAACAGCCAACAATTAATAGAAAAATAAGATATGCTTGTTTTGTGTGTATTTTGTGGTTTTAGGGTTTCTTCTTTGAGAATTTCTGAAGTTGAATTTTTCAGTGTGGCAAACACTAAATTAATGGGCTAGTTGAAACTTAAATTACACCAAGTGTAAAAATTTTAAAGCATTGAATTCTGCAGATGTTTTTTTCATGTGATGGGTGTTAATTTTCTTCTGAAATTTTGGTTGGAAATTCTTTATTGCTCAGTTCTCACAGGTTTAAGAGAATAAATATTAAGGTGTTAAACTTCTTCTGAACAGTTTAGATATCCTTTGTTTTTAGATGTAGATCTTATTTTATAAATGCTTCAAAAGGAGTAATTGAGAGAGAGAAACAAAAAGTAAAACTCCTGAAAAAAAGTGGTTAAGAAAAGGGGTTTTTGGAGAGACTGCTTTAGAGTTCTGATCCCTGATGTGCCTTTATTAACTGTGAACCTTGGACCAATTACTTAACCTCTTTTTCTCAGCTTCCTCACCTGTAGTACCCACCTTACAGAATTGTGATGAGGAATAAATGAAAATTCTCTTTATCAAATGTTTAGGATAGAGTGCTTGCTGCAGTGTAGTATGCGCTCATTGTGTTGACGGTTTTTAACCTTACTGGCTAAATACATACGACAACAAAGCAGTGGTAGATTTTTTCATGGATTTACAGGTTGGATAAAGAGAAACCCAATTTCATGAAGTTCAGAGAGTAGTAGTCTTAGAAGTAAAGCTTATGGTGCAGTTAGCCAATAAATTTACTCTAAGCTTCTGAAGAGTGTAAGAATATGGTAGCAGAGACTAAAATAAAAGTAGAAGTACTGTATGTACTGTCATATAGGGTGTCTTGTGTATGTAAGTAAGTAAAATGGAAATCAATAAGTAAAGCATAATGAGAAATCAGAAAGATTGTTCTTACTGGAAATGCTCAAGTTAGAATGGCTTTTTGCTAAAGAACTGTGTGATTGAGCACTACTTTATTTTCTGTTTGCTTATCTGGGTCTTAAAAGACGTTCTTCAAAAGGAAGAGGGAGAAGAAAAGAAGGAGCAGTGCAGTGCTTTTCAAATTTTTTTGACCACACCCAGTAAGAGTTACATTTACATGGAGAACTAGAGACCCTACCTCAGCAAGTGGACAAACTACTTATCCTTACTATCTGTAATATACTCTGGTGTTTTCTTTTTTTTCAAGTGCTGGTTGTGACCCACTGTATTGATTTTATGACCCACTATTGGCTTGTGACCCACAATTTGAAAAATAGTGGCTTAGAAGAGTTGACAAGCTGGCATTCATCTGTATTGGACCAACATTTTCTGTATACTAGGCGTTTATCCTCAGTGCAGGGAATACTCTGGTAATCAAGACAGATATGGACCCTTCCTTCCCTTACCTCATAGATAAGGGGATGAGAGTGGTGTTCAAGACTGATGTGACCAGCATTATATTTGGGAAGTACTGTGTATAGTGGGAGAAACAGGAGGGCCTGTAACCTGTAACTTTGTTCCTCTGGTGGCTGTCTTTGAGGAATTGGTGTCTGATCCTGAGATCTGAAGGAAGAGTATAGGGTTAGTAAGAGTGAGCCCGGGCTGGGAACAGCCTGTTCAGGGAACCTATTAAGTTCCATCTGATGGGGGGGATAGCAAGAAATACAACCATAGAGGTGAGTATGGAGCCAGTTATGCTTGGCTTATAATGCTTACTGGAGTTTAGATTTTCCATTTTAGCTCTTTTTAAAAAGATTTTATTTATTTATTTGACAGAAGGCACTAGTATGTGCACAGTTGGGGAACAGCAGGGGGAGGGAGAAGCAGGCTTCCTCTGAGCAAGGAGCCCTATGCAGGGCTCGATCCCAGGACCCTGGGATCATGACCTGAGCTGAAGGCAGATGCTTAACCCACTGAACCATCCTGGGGCCCCCCATTTTAGCTCTTTCAAATGGATGGGGCATAATTGTACCTCAATGATTGACTAAAGTGAGATATGCTTTGAAATGAAACAAGGAGACCAGAGAAATGGCTGTTTCAGGATTTCAGCTGTCCTGAGGGTGGTCTGAATTAGTAGATGGAGAGCAGTGAAAAGATTTGAGGAAAGTGGGTGACCAGCAGAACTCGGTGATTAATTACATGTTCGAATTTTGTGATAGAGGGATCAAGGGTAATTCCAAAGTTTCAAGTTTGGGCAGCTGGATTGGTGAGGTTGCCATTTTCTAAGATAGCAAACATAGGAAGTGAAGTATTTGTGTATGGATGTGATGGGGAGGGGTTACCATGAGTTAAATTTTGAACATTTTGAAGTTGTGTGATTCTCTTGAGTTGAGTAGTCACTGTTTTCATTTGGTGTGTCCTCTCATTTCAGCCAACAAACATCAATTATTAGACACCTGGAAATGTAAAAATGAATCAAGGTTGCACTTTTTGCTCTCAAAGCATTTAGTGGGGTTGGTGTACATGTCCACACAATTTTCCTGTGAGTTATACTCTGATAAGTGTTTAAAAAAGTTGGGGATAAAGGTAGAGGATAGGGATTGTTTCTGACTGGGTGGGTTTGGAGATCTGAGGGAAAACTTCAGAGAGAACGTGTATTTGAACAGAGGTAGGAGAACTTGAAGATAACTTACTTAGAAGTAGAGAAAGTTGGAAGAGTATTTCTGTTTCAGGTGGAACAAGTACAGGTGGTTCTAATGCGACTGGAATGTAGACTATGGTGGTGTGTCTTTATGTGAGACAGATGGAAAAGGATTTTGGTGTCCTATTATGAAAAGACAGAAATGTGGTAAGGAGTTTGACATTTCTTACCATCAGGATAAAAATTTTATGAACAAGAGAATGATGCGATCAGGGAAAGGGGGAGGCCTAATTCTGGTGACATGGTACAGGATCAGTAGCAAGAAGAGTACCTAATGGCAGGAAGACTAGGGTTATGTCATTTATCTTTTGAAGTGCGCTTGCATTTGCCTTGGAAGTTTTTGGTAGACTGTAATTATTGATGTGAATTGTTTTATTTTTTTAAGGTCCAAGTTTTGTTTACCAGTTGTCCTGAATGTAGAGAATACAGCAGATAACTCAGAAATCATTCACTTTCTCCTTTTTCTTTACAGATATGCAATCTTTAGGAATTTTTTTGGTTTTGTTTTTTTGGAGAGGTGGTATGATAGCTCTATCACGTAGGATCCCCTATAGGCATTTCATTCCCTCAGAACAAACCCCAGTCAAGCAAACGAATCTTACACGCACCGTAAAGCTTCTCCCAAGACGTTACCACTAGTCAAAATCAGTGATCAGTGGCAGTTAAATAAACATGCAGTTTAGGTTTAATATGAACATGTCATTGAGTTGCTTTTTAAGGTGGGTTTTTGATAAATAATAGTGTTCTCACCTTTTAGTTAACTTTATGCCAAGAAGTGTCACCATATTAAATAAATTGATAAAGAGCAAGGCAGATAGTCAATATAAAACTTCCAAAAGTGGGCCCAAGGTCACACATTTGATCAGTTATAGCACTTCATCTCTCTAAATTTTGAGACCTAACTTAAATGTGTTGGGATTAAGAGTCAACTCCAAGTCAGTCACTTGCCAAAGTGTAGGTATGCCTTTTGATGTCACGGTTGCAGGACAATGTTAAGAATGCATATTTTGAAGTTTGCTTGCACTTCTGCCCTTTGACTCCATTGGATTTCCAAATTCAGCACTCGTTAGCATGCATATCTATGTGATAGTGTATAACTTAGTATTGATCATCATCTTCAATCCAAATTTATATATAATTCACAAATTGTTTCCAGTTGTCTTGAAAAGTATTAGAAGTCATATCTGTTTTTCTAGCATGCATATTTCATTTAATTTTCTTAGTCTTTCAAAAGTAGTTTTAAATGTTTGTGCATCTTTCTTGATAGATGGGTTGTTTGCGGTTAGATTAGTTCTACATCTACAGAATATCAAAATACTGTTTTTAAATAAAGCATGAATGTTAGGAAATGAAAGTTAGGAAAATTGTTTCAACCTAATCCATGAAGTTCGCAAATTTGCCTCATTTTAAAGACTGTGATGTTTTAAAATGTCATGGTTTTTAAGAACCCCAAACACCTGAGTTAATAATGCAGGAAGTGCCCTAAACCAATAAGAATGAAAGATCTTTGTTACATTGTCAATGTCTAGCCAAACTGTTAGCAGATTTATTGAAGTTATATAGATTTAACTTTCATTTCTATCCTTATTTTTTAAAATCCCAGATCCCTCACTTGGAATAGGGGCTCTGAAGCGTTTTGATCTCTGCCAACCTCATCACTCACTTTGCTCTCCCTACTTTGAATTCTTTCAGTTGCTGAACTGGCTGAGCTGTAGGTTGTACACATCCCGTTTTCTTTCTCTCCACTTGTCCTGTTCCTACTTGTCCTCTGGCCTCACCACTGGATTAGAGGAAAGAAAGGTTTTGAGATCTGGAATCATCTTCTCCTCCTCCTCCTCCTCTTCTTCTTCTTCTTCTTCTTCTTTAAGCATTTTAATGCCATAGAGAAAACTAAATGAAAGGAGAATTGGGGAACCTGGGTGGCTCAGTCAGTTAAGTGTCTGCCTTTGGCTCAGGTCATAATCCCAGAGTCTTTGGATGGAGCCCTGCATCGGGTTCCTTGCTCAGCAGGGAACCAGCTTCTCCCTCTCCCTCTGCTGCTCCCCCTGCTTGTGCGCATGCGCGCTCTCTCTCTCTCTCTCTCTCTCTCAAATAAATAAATAAAATCTTGAAAAAGAAAAAATCAGTGGATGAATTCTGTCTTTTAAATGGATACTTGAGAATTGACTAGTTTTGGAACAGTATGAATATTAGTATGGGTATTTTGCTTATGTGCACAGTGTAAGAGCAGAACTGAGTTTTTATTTGACTTTCAGTTTACCTGAAGCACAAAAATAAGCTTGTTACAAACAAATAATGTTTGGGCCTTCTAAATGGGAAAAAAGTGTATAACTGAGAAGAGGTGCTATTCAGTAGAATTAGATTTTCAGCCAAAATTTTTTCAAGTTTCACATCCTAATTAGTAACTTTAAAAAAAAAAAGGCCTTTATTCTCACAGCACAGTGCAGTGTGTGGGATTGTATTGTTAAGAATTCTAATTTTGAAGGTTATGCTTTATTTATATATTTCATAGTGAGTAGTATTTATTTAGTTTCTCATATATTGTGGAATCATCCTGATCTTGATTTTTGGAAAGTCTAAGTGATGTGGGTATTCATTTACAGGAGTTCATATGGCTAAATCCATATAGCAATGTAGAAAACACCAAGGGTGACCTACAAAATCAGTACGTAATAATGAAAGGATGTTTTGACTCAACACCAGTTTCCCACATATTCAGTCCAAATTTGTTTTTGTTTAGATTGTCGCATTTCTAATACCTGGTCCATTGGATACGCCTCATGTATTCTAAACTTTGCAAATAACATTTGAATGTGTCTTGTCAGTCACATTTGTATCACTGTGTTTGGTTTGAATATACACTCAGGTGAAGAAACATTTTATTCATAAGTTACTCTGTACTTGAGCATCACTAAAGGTATTTTGGGAACTGGTCAACGAACTGTTTGGTGGAAATCGTCCACTAATGGTGTTGATTGGTTGATAATTTTTTGACAGTAAGCAGGAATTGTGTTATTGGAGATAGTGTGAGTTCATTCAACAATTGTTTGTGATATTGCTTTGTGATATTTGCCATAGGATAGTTTAAAAGGTAATGGAACAAATTTCATGTTTATAAATTTCTAATCATAGAGAAAGGGGGCAATTAAGCAAATATTTAGGTAGGTGCTTACTTTACTATCTAGAAAAGATACTTGTGTTTTCCTTTTTTACCTCCTCCTCGATCCGCTGCGGTCTGGCACTTGCTCTTTACAACTCCACTGAACTACTCTTACCTAGATTAGTAAATATTTCCTAGTATCTACATTTAGTAAATTCTCTCTGGAGCATGGATCACCACTAACATTTTCTTCTTGGAACCTGGTTTCTAGGACAGTATTCCTGGGGGATGGGCTGGGGAATGTTGGGTTTTAACACCCTTTGATGGTTAAGATTATTGTCCCTTAAATGCTTTTGTATATCTGATGGTCCCCGTAATGTCCAATGGTGACTTTTTTTCTTACATCACCATCTATTCCTCTGGATTTACCATCTGGATAACAGAACCCCTATATATTCTTAGGTCGTCCAACCCAGAAACTTGGGAGTCACCTTTGTCTTTTTTCTTAACCCCCACCTTTAGTCAAAAAGAGTTCTTTCAGTTGGCATCTTTGATGCATCTTCCCATTTAGTGCTTCTGTTCCAGGATCAACTGCTAGTTTTTGTTAATTCTCCAGCAGCAGCCTCCAGACATGTCAGTCCAATTCATTCTTCATCTTGTTTGCCTGAGTGGGCTTTAAGAAATACAAATTTGTTCATACCATATTTTTGCTTAAAATTCTTCAGTAGATCAACTTTCTCGTTAGAATAAAAATTCCAAACTCTTAGGTTAAGGAATCTTCTAGGTTTCTTGTGTTTGTTGAGCATCTAAATTTTATTCAGCTGATCTGAACTAATCCCTGTGAAGGGCAAATTGAGATAGGGGCCTGAGAAGATGATTTATTTGAACCTTCATTTTTTCCCTTTCCTTGAAGGAAAAGGAAGAACTTGAAGAGCTCAGTAACAAGCATGGAATTGAGGCTGGTCAGTACTAAAACCCACCATCCCCTAGGATTTCCTAAATTGTGACATTAAATTTTTAAATTATTTTTTTCCCTTATATCTTCATAATACTGCTTTTAGTTTGGGACTTGCTTTTCTATTAGTTTTAGACCATGGGTTTCATTTTCTGTTTAGGACAAAGTTGTAGCTAAGGACTCACCCTGGAAGTTATCTGGCCCTTCCCTCTGGACAGAAGGTTCTGAAATTTCTCATCAGGCATTCAGATTCTCTATCACTCAGCCAGGGACACCAGAATCTTCTGTGTGAGTTTACCTTTCTCAGTAAAAACTCTTCCCTATCCCTAAAAACAGAACAACAACAATAAAACTCCATGAAGGAAGTAGAGCAAGTTTTACTATCTCTTGATGGAAGGGGTGACTTGAGCTCACAGTTGCTAAATGAGGGCAGCTTAATAGAATTGGGTTTAGACTCCCTGAGCAGTGCCAAGGTATAGATAACAGTGATAGCTGATGGCATTTAGGAATCATAAATGTCCAGAGCTTTGAGGCACAAAGTAGCTTAGGAGTAATAATGACTGTTAATGATATTAGATGAAATAATAGGGTCTGTTTGACCAAAGTATATATGACTTTTACATAGTCTTCCAAATTTAATCAGTATAGCTGTTGAAAATGTTTTAAGTAGAGGTAAGAGAACTTTTATTAAGTTATAAATACCAAATCAGATATAAATAATTATAATATGCAATTTTAGAATTGCTGAAAACATTATTTAATTCTGTGAGCATATGCTAGAATCATGTGAGAAATGTAAGTATTAAATGCAGCCCTTGGGGCATCTGGGTGGCTCAGTCAGTTAAGTGTCCAACTCTTGATTTGGCTCAGGTCATTATCTTGGGGTTGTGGGGTTGAGCCCCCACATCCTGCTTCCCGCTCAGGGAGTCTGCTTGAGAATCTTTGCCTGTGCCCCTCCCCTGTGCGCACACACGAGCTCTCTCTCTCAAATCTTTTTAAAAAATAAATGCAACCCTTATCCTTCAGATACTCATCATTTGGTAATGAAGTAAGATGCACACAAATATTTAGCCTTAACAAAAGGTAGAAGGTAGTAAGTGCGTAGTTGAGATTGAGGGGCATCTTGGGAAACAGGAGTATTGGGATCAATCTTTGTGTTGAAACATGAGTGGATCTCTTGTAGTAGTAGCTACAGTTTAGGTCTGTTCAAAGTACAGGATTGGCGTTTATAAACAGTCCTAAACTTTTATTTTCAGGGTCTGCCAATGTAAACCCTCTTGTCTGGCTTCACAGTGGAGCTTAACTTTGTAATGTGATGTGGAATGTTTTGCATAAACATGCAACAGCAATCAAATGGAGCAAATTTGGCTGTAGTACAGATTAAATTAAAATCCTCAAGATTCTAGGGCCTCCAGTAAGACTTTCATATTACTGATTGATTTCTCCTCAGTGAATTCTGTGTATGTGGCTTTTACCTACTTCTGATATTGTTGAGAGGATTAGTGGGAATAATACAGTTATTGAAGTGCCAAGGACAATCCCTGACATGTTGAAAGTGCCTGATAAAAGTTTGTTCTCATTATTAAATTGTTCTGTCTCCTAAAAGGGTAATGATTCCATTGAGTAGTAATAGATAAAACATTTTCATGGTGCTTAATATGTGTTAGGCACTATTCTAAATACATATATTAACTCATTTAATACAAATAACTTATGAAGTATGTACTTTCCTATTATACAGAGGTGGAAACTAGGCTCTTCTGTGTGTACTTCAGAATCCTCTTGTCTGGTTCCCTGAAAAACTTAGGATTTTGATTGGCATTGCACTGAATGTATAATTTTTCTTGTATTATTGCTTTGGCTAGATTCTCCAGTACAACATTGAATTAGAAGTGTTTGTCATGTGTATCTTTGTCTTGTTCTGATGCTAAAGGGGCTTTTGACGTTGGTCCACTAATGCATATTTGCTGTCAGTTTTTAGGTTTTGGAAGGAACATTTTTTATCACTTTAAGGAAGTTCCTTCCCATCACTTTCTTGATTGCTGTAGTTTTTTTGGTTTGGGTTGGGGTTTTTTTGTGAGTGATTGGGTATTGAATTTTATACAGTGCTTTTCTTACATCCATTGAGATGAACCTTGTATTTTCGTTCTCCTTTGTTAATATGATGAATGACATTTGTAGATATTCTAGGCTTCTAATGCAAACCCCTCCCCCCTGGATTCCTGACATTAACCCAATTTGATCATTACAGTACATTTTAAAGACACTGATGAATTTGATTTGCTGGGGGGTTTGTTTTTGTTTTGGGGGCTTTTTTTGGATTTTTGCTGCTTACGTTCATGATTTTCTTGTACTGGCCATGTGATTTTTAGAGTATTCTGTTTTCTAGAAGTGTTTGTAGGAGGTGGAAGTTTTTTATTTGAAAGTTCAGTAGGACATGCCTGTAAAAACATTTAGATCTGGTGTTTTCCTTATGGGAAGATTAACCAATGAGTAAGACAGACTTTTTTTTTTTTTTTTTTTAAGATTTATTTATTTGAGAAAGAGGGAGTGCCCACGAACCAGAGGAGGGGCACAGGGAGAGGGAGAGAGAATCCCAAGCTCACTCCTCCCTGAGCAGAAGCCTGATATACAGCTCAATCTCATGACCCTGGGATCATGACCTGAGCTGAAACCAAGAATCGGACACTTAACCTACTGCACCACTGAAGCATCCCCAGACTATTTCTTTAATCGTAAAAGGGTTATTCGGGCTTTCTATGTCTCCTTCTTTTAAACTTATTTAAATGGGAAATTTCAATTTAATAGAATAGTATAAAGGAACTCCTATGTGCCTGTTACTTCAGGTTATTTTTGCACACATATACATGCTCCCTCCTTTCTTTTTTTGCAGGAGTGTTTTATAGCAAATCCCAGACAAGTCATTTCATCAGAAATACTTCAATATGTATCTTTTAGTTAAAAGGATTTGTTTTAACATAGTAACTGTGGTATTACCACACCCGCCATAATTGATAATTTAATATTACTCACCACTCAGTCATATTTAATTTTCCTGATTTTCTTTTTCTTTTTAAGATTTTATTTATTTATTTATTTATTTATTT
>NW_024424564.1:49374646-49447944 GCF_017311325.1 Ursus maritimus
TTTATTTATTTATTTATTTATTTATTTGAGAGATAAGAGTGGCGTCTGGGAAGGGGCAGAAGGAGAGGGAGGAACAGAAAATTTCAAGCAGGCCAGAGGCCAACTCAGGGCTCAGTCCCATGACCCTGAGTTCATGACCTGAGCCAAAACCAAGAGTTGGGTGCTCAACTGACTGAGCCAACCAGGTACCCCTTCGTGATACTTGTCTTAAAAATGTGTTTCCTTGGGGCGCCTGGGTGGCTCAGTCGTTAAGCATCTGCCTTCCGCTTAGGGCATGATCCCAGGGTCCTGGGGTGGAGCCCCGCATTGAGCTCCTTGCTCCACTGGGAGCCTGCTTCTTCCTCTCCCACTCCCCCTGCTTGTGTTCCTTTCTCACTGGCTGTCTCTCTCTCTGTCAAATAAATAAATAAATAAATAAATAAATAAAATCTTAAAAAAAAAATGTGTCTCCTTATAGTTGGTTTGCAGGTTCCAAACAAGGTATATCTAATTGTTGGATCTCTAATAACAGTTCTTCCCATTCCCTTATATTTTTCTTTATGTCATTGATTTTTTTGCAGAAACTGGCACATTTTTCCTATAGAGTTTCTTTTTGATTAAGGTTTTGTGAATATTTTCTCAGGAACATATCCATTTTTGTGTCTTCAATTTTTTGTGTGAAGTTGATTAGCTGTATTGCTTTCTATTTTTTCCTTTTTCCTTAACCTTCGCAGAAATTTATTTTTTATTCTTCTTCTTCAAAGAACCAATTTCTTCTGGTTTTGTTGGTACTCTCTCAGTCGTATCCCTATTTTTCTCTTCTGTTGATAATTGCTTTTCTCTTTGATTATCTTGCTACAATTTTTTCTAACATAAATTGGCTACTTAACTCAATTTTTATCTTTATTTTTTAAGTTTTGAAATGTATTAACTTTTCTTTTGTGATTTCATCTTGTCACTTGTGTATGTATGCTTTTAAAATTTCTAAATCAGCAGAGGCTTTTTGTTTTTTTTTACTTAAATGTTCAACACTAAAACTGTGCAGATGATAGGATATTTCTTTGTATACTGCCGGGGGAAGTAGAATGCAGAATTGTTCATAAAGTATGTATGATTTTAGTTTTGTGAATTATGTAAGTGGAAACAGTGAAGGAAATATATCCACATATTAAGCAATTGTCTTTCAGTAGTGATATCAGGGAAATTTTTTTAAAGGTTTTATTTATTTTTTTGTCAGAGAGCACAAAGCAGCGGGAGTGGCAGGCAGAGGGAGAAGCTGGCTCCCCACTGAGCCAGGAGCCCAGTATGGCACTCGATCCCAGGATCCTGGGATCATGACCTCAGCCAAAGGCAGACACTTTACTGACTGAGCCACCTAGGCGTCCCGAGGATATCTGGGAAATTTTATTTGAAACCTTATTTGTATTCCAGAACACCTAAGACACATTTTGTTTTTATAATGGAGGAACACAAAATGATTTGGAAAGGGAAGAATAATACTGTAAAAGTCTGGACTCTGAATCATGTGCTGAGATCCTGGGATGTAATTCGGAGCAAATATATGTATAAGAACTTCCCATTCTTTTTTTTTTTTTTAATAGATTTTATTTATTTATTTGACACAGAGAGAGTGAGAGAGCAGAAGCAGGGGGAGTGGCAGAGGAGGAGGGAGCCTCCTCAGCAGAGAGCCTGATGCAGGGCTCTATTCCAGGATCTTGAGATCATGACCTGAGCTGAAGGTGGACGCTTAACCAACTGAGCCACCGAGGTGTCCTGATTCAGAGCAATTATAATATGACCAGATGCCTACACACGTTGGACCATTAGGCAGGGAGTTGGTGTGTAAGTGGTGAAACTTGTCCTTCCCAAAAAGCTACAGTCTGGATGCAGTGGTGGGGTGAAGGGTGGTGGTAGGAAGAAGAGATAGCAGAGAGGAGGGGAAGTGAGACAGACACACAGATATTTTCAGTGCCATGATAGAATGCTCTTAAGAACAGGAAGGGCACAGAGGAAGAGTTGGGCTTTCGAACCAAGATTAATCAGACCATGTAGATCATTACTAAGTGGTATTTTGTCTTCAGGGGATGGACTGTCTTTTACTAGTATAATCAGTTGATTCAAGTGTATCTAATTATTAAATACCCAATTATGCCTTCTTTGTTAATGTGAAAACTACTTGGAGAATTAAAAGGGAAAAAAAGAATCAACCCCTCCGTCTATATAATGAGTTAATACTGTTAGTCCACAGATCAATCAGGGATAGTTTTTTCCCTCCAGTGGACATTTGGTAATTTCTGGAGGCATTTTTGATTGTTACAGATGGGGTGGGGGTAGTACTGGCATTGAGAGAGACCAAGGATCTGCTGCTTATCTTACAGTGCACAGGACAATCTCCCCTTCCCCTACAACAAAGACTATTCAGCCCAAAATATTCAATAGTGCCGAGATTGAAAAACCCTGAGTTAATCCATAATTTGTATCCTCTTTTTGGTGTGATCGGGGTGATTTGTATGTTGTTGAAGGAACTAGGCATGGTTTTATATCCTATTCCAGCAAGATTTTGGTTAAGAAAAATTAATCTGTAAGCTGAGGTCAGGTGAAAGTGAATTCACTCAGATCAAGGACTTGCTTTGTGGCGGGCACTGTGATAGGCACTTGGTAAAGAATGGCAGATAGCCCCTGTCTTCATCGAGCTCACACTGAATGTTCTGGGAATGATAGATCTTTTGTATCAATTGTCTTCACTTGATCTTAGCCAAAAGGCTGAGAAACCATCAGTTGTCTTTATTATTATAATATTTTAAATCTTTTATTTCATTCTGAACTTAGTTTGTGTATAGAAAAGTTATTTTAGGGGCGCCTGGGTGGCACAGCGGTTAAGCCTCTGCCTTCGGCTGAGGGCGTGATCCTGGTGTTATGGGATCGAGCCCCACATCGGGCTCCTCCGCTATGAGCCTGCTCTTCCTCTCCCACTCCCCCTGCTTGTGTTCCCTCTCTCGCTGGCTGTCTCTATCTCTGTCAAATAAATAAATAAAATCTTAAAAAAAAAAAAAGAAAAGAGAAGTTATTTTAACCTCTTCTAAGGAATTCTGGAATTGTATAAACAATTGTATATCTTTTTCATGAACGTCGGTACAAACTGGGCAACTCATGTAATGGGTGTTGTGCTAACATTTAATCCTTTTTCCTTTGGTCTGTCTTTAGGTACAGTTCATAAGTGTTTAAACTTGTTGGCATAACCAAATACTCTCTAATTTTTAAATACACGTGTAACAAAAATTTTTTAGCATAATACGAAAGACTGCAATACAAATAGCATCCCATGGAGTTAGGTTTGGAAATTATTTAATGCTTATCAAGAACAGAACAGAGACATTTGTAATTTTGATTCTGTCAAAACTCTAACTTTTATCTTTTCTCTTTGCTTTTAGATTTTGGCTCTCTATTTGATTTGGAGCATGACTTACCAGATGAATTAATCAACTCTACAGAATTGGGACTAACCAATGGTGGTGATATTAGTCAGCTTCAGACAAGTCTTGGCATAGTACAAGATGCAGCCTCTAAACATAAACAGCTGTCAGAGTTGCTACGGTCTGGTAGTTCCCCTAACCTCAATATGGGGGTTGGTGGCCCAGGCCAAGGCATGGCCAGCCAGCCCCAACAGAACAGTCCTGGATTAGGTTTGATAAATAGCATGGTTAAAAGCCCAATGGCACAGGCAGGCTTGACTTCTCCCAACATGGGGATGGGCACCAGTGGACCAAATCAAGGTCCTACGCCATCTGCAGCAGGTATGATGAACAGTCCAGTAAATCAGCCTGCCATGGGAATGAACACAGGGATGAATGCTGGCATGAATCCTGGAATGTTGAATGCAGGCAATGGACAGGGGATGATGCCTAATCAAGTCATGAACGGTTCAATTGGAGCAGGCCGGGGGCGACCCAATATGCAGTACCCAAACCCAGGCATGGGAAATGCTGGCAATTTAATGACCGAGCCACTGCAGCAAGGCTCTCCTCAGATGGGAGGACAAACGGGATTGAGAGGCCCTCAGCCTCTTAAGGTAAGTGCAGTTTTGGTTTGTATGCACTATCAGTATGTTTTTGATTGTTCCAATGATGGAGGGGGGACTTGAGATCAGTTACTCATTTATTCTTTACTATTTATGCTTTATCTTCTTACATGCTGTACCATTTCTCACATATATGCCAAGGATCTGTGTTGTCACAGGTTTTATGAAGCTCTCACATTAATTTTAAGGAAAACAGTTACTTTACAGTTCAGTGATACTGTATACCTTCAGTTTATTCCAACTGAACAGCTAGCTAATTCCTGTTCTCTCAGTATTAGAGTGTTAAAGTATAAGAATATTTTCACAAGTGTTAGAGTATTTTTAACTCCTTCCTAAGCCCACTTTAGCCTTCATAGCCTCCTTGTAAAAACACGGTTTTGAGCTAGCTGGGTTTATACCGTCTTCAGAGAGATATCACTTATTTCCACTACTTGGAATGTCGCTGGTTTTCAAGAGGTATTTATTCTAAAAGATATATTAAATGTTATTTTTTCTCGTTATTTGTTGGCTATTAAGGTGCATTCATTTACTCTGAAACCTCAACTAACATTCCAAGTGTCCAGTTAACCTAATTTTGGTCATTGTTTGAAAGGCTTTTCTTTTTCAAAAAGCCTACTTTTTTAGCTTTCTTACGTAAAACATGCTAAATATATTCTTCAAAACTTTTTAAATGTGCTCTTTATAAAATTAAGATGTTATAAGCATATATTTGATGTTTATTCCTTCATATTTTTCCTACATATATATTTATTTATTCTTGAAGTGATATCACACTACAATTGCCAGCACCTGGCATATAGTTAGTAAAAATATTTGTGGAATGAAAAAGATGACTTTGCTTGGAAGGTGATATCGGAGATGGGTAAGATTTTCACCAGGAGTTAAGAGCAAGCTTTCTCTGTAAGAGGAATAACTGAGTAGGCATTGGGACTTTGTGTTCCTGAGAATCATGATGATGAGAGAGTTCAGGGATGAAATTAAGACATTGGGAGGCACCTGGGTGGCTCAGTCGGTTAAGCAACTGACTCTTGATCTCAGCTCAGGTTTTGATCTCAGGGTCATGAGTTCAAGTGCCTCGTTGGGCTCTACACTGGGCATGGAGCCTTCTTTAAAAAAAAAAAAAGACATAGGGATGAATTGGGAGTGGGGAGACAGAGGTCATATTCATATATGAAAACCCCTTTTATTTTATTTATTTATTTATTTATTTATTTTATTTATTTTTGCTACACAGTAGAGAATATTGACCTCTTAACTTAGGGGAAGATTCTGTCATTCCTACCTCCTCTGTACATTCTCCCTTTTTGGCACTTTCATGTTGCTGTGTTGATATGGTTAAGTTCGAATATTTGGAGTGGAAACCGGAAACAAGAAGGTAAAATATTTATTAGGTACCTCTTCTAGGTTCTAGAACATACCTGTGAAGAGTCCCTGCCCCCCTGATGT
Source organism: Ursus maritimus (assembly GCF_017311325.1). Classification (NCBI taxonomy): domain Eukaryota; kingdom Metazoa; phylum Chordata; class Mammalia; order Carnivora; family Ursidae; genus Ursus; species Ursus maritimus. The sequence continues at coordinate 49,380,150 of NW_024424564.1, forward strand.
TTATACTCCAGTGGGGAGTGGTGGGGTGACAGACTAAACTTTCACTGATTGAGCAAATATTTATTGAGCCCTAGTTTTGGTGTTGAAGATAGAACAGTGAATAGACTTACTTCATAGAACTTACTTTCTAGTGTGCATGTAAGTTATAAGTTTATAGTATTCTAGGTATGTGCTATGAAGAAAAATTTAAAAAGGAGAGGCTCAGGAGCACCTGGCTGGCTTAGTTAGTTGAGCGTGCAACTCTTGATCTCAGGGGTTGTAAGTTTGAGCCTCACATTGTGTGTAGAGATTACTTAAAAATAAAATCTTCAAAAAAAAAAAAAAAAAAGGAAAGTCTCAATGGGAGTGGGGCACTATTCTATTTATGATCTAAATCACAAATTTCTTGTATCAGCATTGTTTCAGGGACTGGATATATAGCAGTGTACAAAACAGACAAAATGTCTTTGTGGAGCTTCTGTTTTCAAGGGATGGAGGAATTCAAATATAAAAATATTATTACTAAAATATTTTGTAGTTTTTAAATGAGTCCCACCTATATTTAAAAGTTGATACTTGTAAAGTACTTAGAGCAGTGCCTAACACGTAAGAACTCTAAATGCTTACTTAGTAAATAAGTTTTGGGGAATTACGGAAGTTTAGGATGAGATACCCAATAATATACAACTAAGTACTTTCATAAAACAATGAGTTTTCTCTTTATAGCAGGAAGAAAAGCCTTCTATATTTTCCTATTGAAGATTAAAATAAATTCAAGGTGGTAAAATTGTTGGATAGCAGTTCCCCTTCCATGGGACCAGGTCATAAAATTACCTCAAAGAGCTGATTATATTCATTACATTTCTCCAGAATTCTTAAGAGTTCTAATGATATTTAAGAATCAGGAATTAAGGAAGTTTTCAGTGAGACCTGAAGATTTGAACCCTCTTGGCAAATGGCAGTGGCTTTTGTACACAGTACTTCTTACGGGTGAACCTGTGGTTCAGAGTGTGCACGAAGGTTGTGACGTTACTAATAACATTCTTCCAAAGCCTAACAGTGGTTTATGGGGAAAAGTTGGATCATACCCCCTTTTAATCTAGTCTTGGATTTTAGAGTTAGCATAAGATAAAGACAAAATGTTTTATGTCTTAAAGTTATTTCTGACTGCTCAGTTCAGGAGGGTACACTGAAGAGTGGAATAGTGCTGATCTTGAATCACGCTACCTGGGTTAGCATCTGGGTTGTTACCACAGTCATCCTCCTCTTCAGCTGCATATTGCCAAACTTCTTGGTTAAATCATTTCACTCTCCAGTAACGTCACAAAACATATCTGCCTCCTTAAAAATGCTGATGACAAAAGAAATAAACATTTTTGAAAATCCAGTCCCTAATAGCTGCCCTTTATGTATGAAGAAAGAGATGAAGTTAATCATCATAGTTAATGGCATGGACTGTGGAGCTTTACTGCCTGGGTTAAAAATGAACTCAGTCACTCACGTAGTAGCTATATTACCCTGGGCAGCTTGCTTGCTGTACCTCAGTTTTCCCACCTGTAGAATGGAAATAGTAAAAGTGGGTGTAACCTACCTCATGGGATTATTGGGGAACTAAACGATTAATAGAAGTAAGCTCTTTGTGAGTGGTATATAGTAAGGACTTACTTGCAGAGTAGTAATACTAGTGGTAGCAAGTGCTTAGTATTACTGTAGTTCCTATTTTGTGATGTTCTTAAAACATTTTTTTTTTTAAAGATTTTATTTATTTGACAGAGAGAGACACAGAGAGAGAGGGAACACAAGCAGGGGGAGTGGGAGAAGGAGAAGCAGGCTTCCCACTGAGCAGGGAGCCTGACGTGGGGCTCGATCCCAGGACCCTGGAATCATGACCTGAGCCGAAGGCAGACGCTTAACGACTGAGCCACCCAGGCGCCCCTGTTCTTAAAACATTTTTATGGGGAGGGGGAGAAATCAAATCTAGATCATGTAAGTTAAGGAGTAGTCTTCTAGAGGCGTAGCTCTTGGCTGTAACAGGAGATCAAACAGCTTACCACATGAACAGCTGTTGGCTGGAGGATATGGGAATGCCCACTAGTAGAGACTTCAGTGGGTTAATATTCTATAAATTGGTAGAAGATTAACTTTCTTTGGAACTAAGGACTTTTTATTCAGGAAGTGTTCATTAATACTCTGGAGGGTTCCCCCCTTAGAAAATTAAAAAAAAATTTCTAGGGGTGCCTGGGTGGCTCAGTGAAAGCATCTGCCTTCAACTCAGGTCATGATCTCTAGGCTCCCTGCTCCGTGGAGAGTCTGCTTCTCCCTCCCTCTGCCCCTTCCCCCACTCAGTGCACGCTCTCCCTCTCTCTTAAATAAATAAATAAATAAATAAATAAATAAATAAATAAAATCTTTTTTAAAAAAAAAGAATAAAAAAATCTGTGAAAGAGCTTGTTATGATTAAAGAGACAAAATCCAGAATATTAATAAATAACAACATCAGACAGTATAATTACTTCTAAATTAGTGTTAGGCTCCAAAAGCTAAGGAGCTACTAAATGTTAATAGGTATTTAATATGTCAGGGCCATTAATTCTAACATCAACCCTATGGTTTTATTCCCATTTTACAGATGAAGGAACAGAGTCAGGGAATGGGTATTGCAGAGAACTCCTGTCTTTCTGACTTAAAAGTGCATGTTGTTTATCACTGTAGTATAATTTCATTCTATTATTATGATCCGTATATTGATAAAACTTAACGCAGCTAAAAACAGATAAAATACTTTTATGTTTCTTAACAGCAATAGTCACCTCCTCATTTAACTTGTAACCTTATATAGGGGTGATCATTGCTAGACTGAGACCTGTAAGAGCAGGAATCCTGCCTGTTTTCTATATTTCAGTCTTAGTGATCGCTGGCCCTTTCACAGACACAGCCTTGGAGCATCCTTTTGTTTTTAAGATTTTATTTATTTATTTGTGTGTTTGTTTATTTATTTATTTGTTTGAGAGAGCGAGAGGAGGGGCCGACAGGGAGGGAGAGAATCCCAAGCAGACTCCACACTGAGCGCAGAGCTGGGTGTGGGGCTTGATCCATGAGTTGCAAGATCATGACCTGAGCCAAAACCAAGAGTCAGACACTTAACCAACCGACTGGGCCACCTCAGCACCCCATCTTTTAAGATTTTTAAAATTTATTTTAGAGAGAGAGCACAAGCCAGGGGAAAGGGCAGAGGAAGAAGGAGAAGCGGACTCCCCACTTAGCAGCGCCCTGGGGATTGTAACCTGAGCGGAAAACAGACACTTAACTGAATGAGCCACCCAGGTGCCACCAGTTGCCCTATCTTGGAACATCTTTATGTATTACTTTTTAGCTCTTATTCTATGACAGGTCCTAACCTTCCTTTCCTCTGACTCTGGTTACCTCACATGCTGTGAGGAATTGTGTGTTACTTGGCTGGATAGATTGATATCCAAATTTGTATGAATTGTGACTTATGAAATTGATATTTAAAAAAAAAAAACCTCTTGAACTTCACTCAAATGAATATTGGCCTTAGGAATAATTCCTTTTTTCCTTCTTTCCTTTTCTCTTTTTAAAATTTTTTTGAGGTAGGAACAGTAATGTTTTTGGAGTTCTCAAAATTAACATCAATTAATGATAGTCTTTGGCATATGATGTTAAAGAGTTTTTAACCTAAAATTTTAAAGTACAGGAGCAGTGATTGATCTGTTTTAGAACTTGGATCAGCCAGGAGTGAAGCAAGTAGGAAGGACCAGTAGGGGCGGCAGGTATTAAGTGTAATAGGGAAAGGAGGAAGAATCCATGTTGAGAGAAAGACTAATCGTAAATGCTGTAACCTGACAGGTTTGAAAGAGGAAAGTCTTATGCCCAAATTTGCCATCTAGATGGATGTGGTTTTAGGTGTGTAGTAATAGTTTGAGGGATAGTCCCAGTAGGGTGATGAGGCCTCCTTAACTAAGGCATTGGTATAGGAGTAATGGGAATGAGCCTGAAAAGTAATGTTTAGGATTTGCTGTAGGTTCTAAGAGATCCCTAGTCCTCCTTGTGTATCATCGTACCGTCAGTTATTAATGTAGTGTCTGGCATCTAACTTGGATACAGATAGATAGCATGGGCATTTATTAAATCCAGGAGTAGTAGGAAATGTCTGCTTGTAGTTTAATTTTGTTTTTGTTATTTGATGAATCTTGGAGTTATACGCATGGTATTGGTTTGAGTTACTGTGGTGCCTGCAAATCTTATTAAGGGTTTTCTCCCCTCTGTGTTAAATATTCCCAAACAATTATTTTCTTTATATTTGAGGTATTACTTTTATTTTTCCTACATATTTGCCAATGATTGCCACTGTTGAGTGTTTTTTGAATTCTTGTGCTCCGTAAGTTTCTGCTTTTAATATACTGAAAACTTAGAAAAAAACCTATAGAGTCAGATTTTTTTTAAAGGATTTATTTATTTGAGAGAATTGGGGGGGCAGAGGGAGGAGCAGGGACACACCGTGCCATTCCCCACCCCCCCGACCCCCAATGCAGGGCTTGCTCCCAGGACTCTGGGATCATGACCTGGGCCAAAGGCAGATGCCTAACCAACTGAGCCACCCAGGTGCCCCTGTAGAGTCAGATTTTTAAAAGGAAAAAAAAAAAAAGAAAAAAAAAGTACTCCTCTAAGTTATTTTTTGTTTTAGTTGCCTAGAACTGTTGTGGCTTTCTGGTCAGACTCCTGGTCCTTTGCCTTTTCCGTTTAGGTGGTTGTCTGTATCCTTGTGATGCAGGTAGGTGGTGGGTAGTTGGACATCAGGATCACTTGAGATATAGAGAAGGGGAACAAGATCAAATAACGAACTACAGTGTAGCCGAAATTAAGTACGGTATATTCCCTTCCTGTTATATTTGGTGGAGGAGTACTGGAGGTACTCCAGGATAGGGATGGAGAGATTGGTTGTATTCTGTCTAACACTGGCAGCAGAACTCTGAGGAAGACAGAAAAGCCAAAAAAAGCCTGAGAGTCTTTGTTGGTCAGAGTGACCAGAAGTGTCAGGAATGAATTACTGCCAGCTGATCAGTGCAGTCTGTATATTTGAGACCATAGTCCACTTTGGAGTTTCTAGGTAATGCATTGTAATTGAGAAAACAAGCAATGTCAGGAACTGGTTGAAACCCAGTTATTGTAAGCAGGTAATGCAGTGTCTTATGTGAACAAATGTGAAGGACTAGATAATACTGTGATATATTTGAGTAGAGATATTGTGCTTATTAAGAGACATCAAGGTAGCTTACAAATCCCTGTGTTTTATTTTCATAAATAATGGACTCCTAAAAGCCTAATTTATTGTCTGTTGGTCTTTTATGGTCTGTCCTGCAGATTCTGTGTTAGAATGGCTTTCATTTTATGTTTGTCACAAATTTCCATGCTAGTAGAGGAAACACAGTCAAGTGAACTGTAACTCCCCCAGATGTAGGCCTATGTATATGAACTATATTCATATACATACGAATATATGTACTTTCGTACTTTAAAAGCATGTGAAGGAATGGCACTTGTAGCCACACTTGAAACTACCAAAAGAAACTTGAACTTGTGTTTAAGCCTGTTTCTGTATTTGATCGTCCCTACAATCTTATCGGCCAGATCCACTTAGGAAATTCCAGTTATTGGAGACTGAAGCAGTAAGTTTTTTACTGTGGACGCTTCCCATTCAGGCTGCCCCATTCTTGTATGCTTTCCCCTAAACCTTGCCACTTCCCTCGGGCTTATTCCCTGAGTTACTGAACTCCTAGTCTCTGATCTCATCTGGAAACTGTAAGTGTTCTTTAATTTTTCATTACAGGCGAACCTTTAAACTGATAAAGATGTCATATTTCTATAAATTCTCAGAGTATAGATACTGCATATGATTTAAAGAACAGTTTTATTTACAGAGGTTTATGTGTTTATGACTTTCATATTTCTGTTTTCCTGAGTCAGCGGGCTCTTTTGTCTATCAGGATTAGGGCAGTGGGGCTACAAAGATAAATGAACTAAGGTTCTTTCCCTTAATGTGCGTGGTCTAAGGGGATAGAAGAGGCATGCATTTTATTTTATCATCTGTGTTGTATCAAAATGCACAAACATTTATTAGGGTAGGAAAAGAACTCTTTAGCAGTCTAGAACAATAGATGCTTCACAGAGATGGTAACTTTTGAAATGTATCTTACAGGATGAGTAGAGACTCTGTAGCTGCTTGTGAATTGTGGTGTACCAACTAAGTAAGCAATAGAAAATGAAAATTGGACTGCCTCTTTGTGAACTTAGTAGTTTATTTCCTTTACAGGTTATCTTTCAGGAATCAAATAGGAAGGGAGAGTATGCCACTGCCTAGTTATAGGGAAAAGGAAAATCTTTAAGGCAAATGCTAGAGACTGAAGAAGCAAGTTGCTCCTCAGATTTGCAAGTTAATGGGCACAGGCTATAGTAGGATACTGTGGATAGTCAGGCCTCATGAACATCATGAAGGCTCTGGGGAGAAAATAGAATAGCAGAAGGCAAGAAAACCTGTTGGACACAGTCTACACAAGCTGTGATGAGGGACTTGAATTAAGACAGTGACAGTGGACTGGGAACAGTTTTTTTTGGGGGGGGTGTCTTTAGAGATAGAATTTGAAGGCCCCTCTGATAGAACTGGATCTGGCTAAGAAGAATAGAAATCTAGTATGACTCTTTTTAATTGGGTAGTAGTACTAGTCTTCTCAGTTCAGTTCTGAGAGCTTTGTTGTATGTTTTTAATAGGTGGTGTTTCACTTGTGGTGGGTTCTTCTATGGAAGAATAGGATTGTAAGTTGCATCATTGCTATCAGTAAAACATTGGCATCTGAATAATTAATTCTTTCTTTAAATTAATATCTATCCAATGTGATCGCTCCAGATTGTCATAAATACAGACACAAATCTTTCTTAACTATATAGGGGTACAGAGAAATTCATAACCTTAGGTGCCAAGCAGGTAATTTAATGAATAAAGCAGCTAGGTTTAAGGCTGCAAGGAATGAAGTTTGCTTGTTCTATCTAAGGGATTCAGATTTCAAGTTTTAAAATCACTGTGCCACCGTATCCCTAAGTGAAAAAGGACACATCCCCTAAATTATCCGTTTTCTACCTTTCATATGAACAAAATGCTGAAATAAGCATTCAGATGCTCTTGACATATCACACTCTCTGACATATTTAGGGATTAGGTCATTTATTGAGTTTAATTTATTAAGCCATATTTTGTAAATTAAATAAATGCATCTACTTCATTCAAGCAAAGATGAATGGCAAACCTTGATTTGCAGATACAGTTTAATGAAGATGCTTATAAGTTTTTAAAACACATTTATCTCAAATATTTACAGAAAAAAGCTCTGTAGATTTACTCTACCTGAGCTGAAGCCCCTGAATCTTAATCTTTTTTTATAATTTTTTTAAAGAATTTATTTATTTGAAAGAGAGAGTGTGCACATGTTGGGGGGGGGCGCAGAGACACAGGGAGAAGCAGACTCCCGCTAAGCAGGGAGCCCAGCTCGGAGCGCTGTCCCAGGACCCCAGGATCATGACCTGAGCCGAAGGTAGATGCTTGACTTGACTGAGCCACCTAGGCACCCCCCCCCCATAAATCTTACTCTTGAAAACATGAGTATTTTCATGAACATACTTCAATAGTCTGTTTATAACAGCAAAGGACTACCTTTAAAATTATCTTTATAAATTAGGAAGTGGAAAAGGAAAAGGAATGGTAATGTTCTGTTTAATTAAATAAGATTTAATTTCTTGTCTGTTTTTATTCTTAGATGGGAATGATGAACAACCCTAATCCTTACGGTTCACCATACACTCAGAATTCTGGACAGCAGATTGGAGCCGGTGGCCTTGGTCTCCAGATTCAGACAAAGTCTGTACTACCAAATAACTTATCTCCATTTGCAATGGACAAAAAGGCAGTTCCTGGTGGAGGAATGCCCAACATGGTGGGTAGTAATCTATCTACAGATTTGTCTTTAAACTGGCATTTTGACAAAGGAACTGTTAAACTTTCATGCCGTCTGCTATACACACTAGGAGGTAATGGATGGACCCTGTGATTGAGGAGGCTTGTGCCTTCCTTCCATTTCCCATGGGTTTTTGTTTCTTACAGTATTGTTCAGTAAGGGTGCTTGGCCAAATGGGAGCAACTGGGGCTGCTACAACGAAAATTTTGTGGCCTGCTATAGTACATATCTTCTGCTTGTGAGCATTTCTATGGAATAGGAAAGTAGAACATTTCTCATCTTGGGAAGGACTCTCTGGCAAAGGATTCCGACTCTCAGTGACCGTATCTACTGATTTGTATCTGATATTTTTCACTAATATTCATATATTTGTATCTGATATTCATACAAAAATAACCTCCCTCAAAGTTACACATTGTTTTAAACAGTGATTTTTGTTTTGGGAAATCTTCCAAAGCTTCTAACATTGCTATTTTTCTTCCTTTTTTTGGTGCAAAAAGGAATTTTAATAAAGCACGGGGACAGGACCGTGGGCAGAAGGAGCTGCTGCTTGCTATTTTTCTAAAGTAAAACGATTTCTAGTTGTAAATTTGTTAAGTAGTTTGTGTTCACCTTTGGCAAAAAATGTCCTGTAGAAATGCTACTTCTCTTTCAGTTTTTTTTTTTTTTTTTTTTTTTTTTTTGCTGTGTGTCATATATTCACTGAATTGCCTGTATTTCAGGTAGTTTAAGTACTAGAGATATAAGAATGAATAAAAGAAGGCATCTGTCTCCAGCAATGTTTACTTTTTTCACTAGGGAAAAAAGGGGGCTTTCTTCCATAATTACAAAAACTAATTTTTCACCCACCTAAAAGGCCCCTGCTGGGTCTCCCAAGGAGTTCTTCATTGATACTGTGTTTCAAAACCTGACTTGGACATTCTCTTCACTACAGACTCCTTGGCTTTTCCTCTCCCACCGCAGCTTATCATGCTCTTCTCTTTATTTTTGCTTTGTATACTGTGTATACTTTGACTATATTACTTGGTAATGTAACTTTTTTTCTTACTGAGCTTCTTGGTAGGATCCATTGTTTGTTTACCTTGGAATCCCCTGTGGCACGGTAGACTGTCCTTAAAGGTTTTAATTGAACATGTCTAGGTCTGTATTTATTAAAGAGCACACCGTGACACCTAATGTTAAATGTATCTTTGTTGTTTTATCCTTTAGGGTCAACAGCAGGCCCCACAAGTCCAGCAGCCAGGCCTTGTGACTCCAGTGGCCCAAGGGATGGGTTCTGGAGCACATACAGCTGATCCAGAGAAGCGCAAGCTCATCCAGCAGCAGCTTGTTCTTCTTTTACATGCTCATAAGTGCCAGCGCCGGGAGCAGGCTAATGGGGAAGTGAGGCAGTGCAACCTTCCCCACTGTCGCACAATGAAGAACGTCCTAAACCACATGACACACTGCCAGTCAGGCAAGTCCTGCCAAGGTGAGTGGGCTCAAAGGGTTTCTGTGCGCAGCAATTAACATTTAGAGTCCAAGGGAAGAGAGAAAATGTGATCTGCTGTATTTTGAAACTCCTTTACTGATAATGTCTTACTCCATATTAGGATGTGAATAAAATTCAGTATCATTTTGTCAGTATCTAGGGACGTGGTAGAAATTTTAAAGGATATCCCTTTTGTGGTGATCCTTATCGACTTTGATTTGGTCCAGCATAGCACACTTTAAATATTATTGAGGATTTGCTAGTTGTCAGATAGGCAGATACTAAAAACAATGTGACCCAACTTAGTACATTTTGTATATTTATGGAGTCATTAGAAATCTGTTTTTATAGAGTAAAGCAGATTACACATCTTAGTGAAAAATATGGGCTTTGGAGCCAGGTTGCTTAAGTTTGAATCCCACTTTGAGTACTCTGACTATGCAAATTGGTTAGCCAGGCTTTGCCTGCTTTCTCAACTATAAAATGTGAGTGCTAATAGCTACCCTACAGGGATGTTAGGAAGAAGAAATGAGTTAACATTTGTAGCACTTGTTAAGTGATCAGTAAGTTAGCTGATAGTAATGTAAAAAAGCATAAGCTTCATTTGAAAAAATTATTTTTCTTCTTTTTAGTGGCACACTGTGCATCTTCTCGACAAATCATTTCACACTGGAAGAATTGTACAAGGCATGATTGTCCTGTGTGTCTCCCCCTTAAAAATGCTGGAGATAAGAGAAATCAGCAGTGTAAGTGATGAAATCGTTTGAAGCTTTTATACCGAAAATATTAGACTCTTACCAGTGCAGTTTGGTGGGATTTAGAGTACTTCTTGATTATGTGAAGTTCCTGTGAACTGCTTTGTGCTATCCTACTAGGTTGTTTTCACTCCTGTTAACCTCATATTAATGAGATGAGAATTGATCTGCTTAATACCTAAACTAAGATCCAGAAACTGTTAATGGTCATTCTGTATAAAAACGGTGAATTTATGCTTCGTTTTTACATTCATGAAAACTTAAAAAACAATGACATTGGGCAAGTTACTCTTTTATTCTTGTGGTCTGAATATTTAGATAACTTGAAATTATTTGAAGAGAAAGGAAAAAAGTTTGAGATTATTTTTAGAAACTTGGGATGATGAGGTTTTCTTAGAGAAAGACAAAAGTAAAAGTAGAAAGATTTAAGTGCAGCTACCACACTTCCTCTCTAGAAACAAAACATTAAGCACTTAGGGTTGAAAAGACAAATTTGGAAATATACGTGCAGCATGTGAAGAAGAAATTAAGTACCATAAATTAATGAACAAGTCATAAATAATCCAGGAGAAAATTGGGATAAGGAAATAGTTTAATAGAGGGAGGACATACCAAAAAGTTCACTATTGAGAAACGAAATAAGGTGCTGTTTCTCTCGTATCACGTTGGCAGAAATGATGCTCCTTGGTGTTGGTGTGGCTCTGAGTCATTCATACACTGTTGGTGGGAACACTGATACAGCCTGTGGGGAGGCTTTTGGGTATTCTGGATCAAAAGCCTTTCGTGCCAGTGACCTTCTTTTGACCATTCAGTTCTGCATCTAGACATTTTTTCAGGGAAATAATGAGAAACAAGATGCATGTACTGAGCTGTTTCATAATCACATAACAATAATTTTGTGTCTTTGAAATTCATGATGGGTTAGTCTGTTTTTCTTACATCTTTAACGTTGTAATCCCTTTTTTTTTTTTTTGTCTTCTCTAGCAATTCTGACTGGAGCACCAGTTGGACTTGGAAATACTAGCTCTCTAGGTGTGGGTCAACAGTCTACCCCTAGCCTAAGCACTGTTAGTCAGATTGATCCCAGCTCTATAGAAAGGGCCTATGCAGCTCTTGGTCTGCCCTATCAAGTAAATCAGATGCCGACGCAGCCCCAGGTACAAGCAAAGAACCAGCAGAATCAGCAGTCTGGGCAGTCTCCCCAAGGCATGCGGCCCATGAGCAACATGAGTAAGTTTGTGTTCTCCCTGGTGACAGATGTGGTGTTGGTTATATATGTAAATGCCATGTAATATGCAGAATTACCTCCTTAGTTTATTTTAGTCTATGTGTGTGTGTCTGTCTCTTCCCACTCTTAATTTTTTTTGTTATGTGATTAATTTTTTTAAGTTTTTTTTTTTTTTTAAGTATTTATTTATTTGACAGCACGCACAAGCCAGGGGGAGCAGCAGGGAGAGGGAGAAGCAGGCTCTCCACTGAGCAGGGAGCGTGATGCAGGGCTTGATCCCAGGACCCTGGGATCATGACCTCTGCCGAAGGCAGACACTTAACCGACTGAGCCACCCAGGCGCCCCACATGATTAATTCTTGAAATAATTTTTTAAAGATTGTAGTATAAAAGCCTCATCACAGTCAGTATACCAGATGCAGCTGCTGGTGATTTATATCCTTCTTAATCCTTTCATGCATTTGTGAATTTGTATTTCTAGAAGTGGGATCTTGTGTGTTATTCTATAACAAACTATTTCTTTAACACAATTAGGACATCTTTGACTTGACATACCCATTGTATCCTTTTTAATGGTTGAAGAGTAATACATCATATAGAACAATCTTTTACACATGGACATTTAGGTTTCTTTCTCCACCCCCCCCCCCATCTTAAACCACACAAAGAAATTGTTGTGGGGGTGCTTGGGTGGCTCAGTTGGTAAAGTGTCTGTCTTTGGCTCAGGTCATGATCCCGGGGTCTGGGATCAAGTCATGTGTCAGTCTCCCTGCTCGGGGGAGCCTGCTTTTCCCTCTCCTCCCTGCTTGTGCTCTCTCTCGCAGTCTCTGTCGCTTTCTGTCTGTCTCTCTCAAATAAATAAAATCTTAAAAAAGGAAAGGAAATTGTTGTGTTTTGGTTTGAAATGTGTAGAGATGAGTGTGGTTGTTGTTAATACAGATTCCCATATTCTTGCTGAAGTAGTCTGCCTTTTGAAATAGCTTAGTGAATGTATGTGTTGACTTAACTTCTTCCTATGATATGACTGAGGGGAAGAGTGAGCAGTGTTCTAGTATCCTTATTTGGGGCATATTTTTCTTTTCCTCTGTGTAGTGAAGTAAAGGAGATTTGCATTTAGATTGTATCCCTTTGCTATTAAGCAGTTGAACATCTATGCCATTTTGTTTAAATAGTTAAGTCCACTGGTGAGTCAGTGACTTTTAATACTGTGCCTCTCTATTCTAAAATTGTCTTTGGTGATGAGTTCTTCTGTAACTAAAAAACAGTGTGGGCACGTCTGGGTGGCACAGTGAGTTAAGCATCCAACTCTTGGTTTCAGCTCATGTCATGTTTTCTGGGTCCTGGGATCAAACCCCACAGTCAGTCTCTGCGCTCAGTGCAGAGTTTGCTTGAGATTCTTTCTCCCTATCCCTCTGCCCCTCTCATTTGTGCTGTTTGTCTGTCTCTTCCCTTAAAATAAATAAATCTTTAAAAAAAAAAAAATAGAAGTCTGGTTCTGTATAGTCCACCATGTTTTTTCCCTATGAAGTCCATTGTCATCCTCCAGTTTAATATTTGTAGCAAGCTTTTGTTTCTGCCCATTATTGTTCAATGCTAAATGAGGAAAGAAAATTGGGCACGCTACTCTTAAAAAATGTAATCTTGTTGATTTTTGTGCTTTTTAACTTGAAAGTACATCATTCCTTGACAAGCAGTGCTAACTTGTTAAATAATTATTGAGTGAGGAGTTGAAAAAACTAGACCAGAAACTGGGATGAAGAGCTAATCCTGCCTTTTCAGGCTAGTTTTCAAACTGTGTGTATTCAAATACATGGAAAGGGGTCAGAAATAAAGATGTGGGGACTTCATTTCCCCCTCTTCATTTTTTTTTAACTTAAGATTGCTTTTTTCTTCTCTTCCCATGTTATCCAAGTGTTACCCAAACTCTTCCTTGAATTTTAGGATCTCAAGCCAATGCAGTTGTCTGCCTGTGCTTGGCCTGGATTTTCATTTTTATAATTGGTTTTTTCCCATTACTTTTTCACATCTCTGTGTTTAATTCCTAGTTTTGTTGTTTTTGTCTCCTCTTGTATCATCTGTGTACAGAATCATTTGAAAGTTAGCTTCTTGAGATTTCTTTTTCCCTTTTCTCAGTGTCTTTATTTTAGGATTGAAGATTAATCAAGTTTCCATCTATTTCTTGTTAGTTGAGTTAATGATGCCTTATTAGTAATTATCACCATGAGCCAAAACTTCTGGAATACCTCATTTATTTCTTCTGTTGTGTTCAATCCCATCTTAAGAACTAGTGTGAAAACATAAACTCTTCTTTTGGGCATGTTACATCCTCGTGGTTTCTGTTCATCAGGCCCAAGCCAGATGAGCAAGGCTTACATATGAAGTGTTATTCTTTTACACCAAAGCCCTTTTAAAAGTAATTAGTCCATGGGGTGCCTGGGTGGCTCAGTCGTTAAGTATCTGCCTTTGGCTCAGGGCGTGATCCTGGCGATCTGGGATCGAGCCCCACGTCAGGCTCCTAGGCTGGGAGCCTGCTTCTTCCTCTCCCACTCCCCCTGCTTGTGTTCCCTCTCTCGCTGGCTGTCTCTCTCTCTGTCAAATAAATAAAAATCTTTAAAAAAATAATAATAATAATTAGTCCTGTGTGTTTATGTTGAAGGGTGCCCCCTTTGTTTTTATGAGTTCCCTAAAACTTAGATAATAAATGCATCTGAAAATGGAATCCCCCTGATTAGGGCATGTAATTTTCTCCAGTCTTTTCTTATTCTTTTCTTTCCTTTTTGAGAGAGAGGGGGAGAGAGAATCTAAGGCTTTACATCCAGCGCAGAGCCTGATGTGGAGCTCAGTCTCACGACCCTGAGGTCATGACCTGAGCTGAAATCCAGAGTCCGATACTTAACTGACAAAGCCACACAGGCACCCCTCTCTGCAGTCTTTAAGAGGGTTTTAAGAAAGTATTTTATTGCATATTATGAACATGTGACCTCTTTTACACTTCACGTCAAAATCTTAACCAATTTATTAGTAGTTGTTTTAAAGATTTATTCATTTGAGAGGGAAGAGAGAGCGAGCATGGGGAGAAGGAGAGGAAGAGGAAATCTTAAGCAGACTCCGCGCTCAGTGTGGAGCGCATCGTGGGGCTCAGTCTCACAACCCTGAGATCATGACCTGAGCCAAAACCAAGAGTTGGATGCTTAACCAACTGTGCCACCCAGGAACCCCAGCAATTTATTAGTTTTAACCAAAACTTTATACTTCTGAATAATGTTTGGACTGAGGATTACTATAAATTGATTTTTTGGGGGGTACTTAAAGTGATCCTTTCAGGCTTCTATTTTTAGAGTCTTATAATGGATTTTACTAGGAATATAATGATTTTGATGATCAGAAATAATGACTTTGGAGTTGCATCTTGGCCTTAGCCCAAGAGCCGTATTATCAGAAAGAGTAGGGGCGCCTGGGTGGCACAGCGGTTGAGCGTCTGCCTTTGGCTCAGGACGTGATCCCGGCGTTGTGGGTTCGAGCCCCACATCGGGCTCCTCCGCTATGAGCCTGCTTCTTCCTTTCCCACTCCCCCTGCTTGTGTTCCCTCTCTCGCTGGCTGTCTCTATCTCTGTCGAATAAATAAATAAAATCTTTAAAAAAAAAAATAGAGTAAAGAGCAGTTCAATACTCAAATTAGTGTTAACTGTATTTTTTTGATGTCTCATGATTTTAAAATACTAAACCAGACTTTTTTCACTCCTGTTTTCTTTCACTAATGGTCTTTATTTTAGGACACTTTAGGTTTGAACCTGATATGGTAGACTATATCCACAAACGGGACTATGTTGTGTCCTCCAAAAGTTTAAGATCTTTATTGCATTTGTAAACAAAAGCAATTTACTTGAGTATATTTCCATTTACTCCGCAACCTAAACTGTTTATCTTTTATGTTTTTCCAAGATCGGGACTCCCAAGTGGTTAGTGCTGTCAGGTCTCACCCATATTATTTTAACCCTAAAGTATTGTTGGGGACCCTGCCAAGAGGGCAGATTGGATATATAATCAGAAATCCATGAGAAAACTTCATCAGAAAATTTGGGACATAGGGGCATCATCAGAAAATTTGGGACATAGGGGCGCCTGGGTGGCTCAGTCGTTAAGCATCTGCCTTTGGCTCAGGTCATGATCCCAGGGTCGTGCCCCGCGTCACGCTCCCTGCTCGGCGGGAAGCCTGCTTCTCCTCCTCCCACTCCCCCAGCTTGTGTTCCCTCTCTTGCTGTCTCTCTCTCTCTCTGTCAAATAAATAGATAAAATCTTTTTTAAAAAAATTGGGGACATAAAAACATTTTTTCGTATCCTCCTTTACAGCAGTTTAAAATACTCTAAGTTCTTCATAATCGTTGCAGATTAAAGGTAAAGGTGGTATTTAAATGTTTTCTTTCCTCCATATGAATACATTTTTTTTCTTCTAAATTTTCATTTGGAATTTTCAAAACTTACCTAAAAGTTGTAATACTCCAGTAAAGACCATACACATACCTTTTACCTAGATTTCTTTATTCTTAGCATTTTTGCCACGTTTGCTTTGTTTCTGTATGTTCTTGAGCTGTCCCGACATTTGACTGCTGTTTCAGCATATTTCCTACTAAAAAGGATATTCTTCTCCGTGACCACAACACCATTATCATGCCTACAAAATTTAACATTTGTCAGTGTCATCTAATGTAGTCTATATTTTAATTTCTCCAATTGTCCTCAAAGTCATTTGAGTTTTCTCCAGTTTGTTATGTGCCATTTGTTTCTCTTAATCTAGAAGTCATCTCCCCTCTATTCATCACACATT
This sequence comes from Ursus maritimus, assembly GCF_017311325.1. Taxonomy (NCBI): domain Eukaryota; kingdom Metazoa; phylum Chordata; class Mammalia; order Carnivora; family Ursidae; genus Ursus; species Ursus maritimus. Next base: position 49,396,432 of record NW_024424564.1, read on the forward strand.
GACTTTTGATGAACACTGTAGATTGTCCTATAATTTGGATTAGTCTGATTGTTTCCTTGTAATTAGATCCAGATCAAACATTCTTGGTACGAATATGTCATGTATAGTGGTGTGTATGTGATCAGGTTTAAATAATTTCAGCATAAAAATGTCTTGGGACTCTTTATTTGCCTTTAACTGGCCTTTGTAGTATCCCAGTTCTCTTTATTATGGACCTCCAAATTATTGGTTAGCTATCTTTCAGCTATTTTATGGAAATTCTGGAAATATTACTGTTAAGAACTCCTGGGTTTTGTTTTGTACTCTCTTCTAATGGTCTTCTGTCTCACCTATTTGTCAGACACAAGTGCTAGTTTATGTTCCGAGGCTGTTGGATTTTTAGAAAAGTAGTATTTGTGTTTATGGGTCTGTGTCACACCATCTTTCCCTGAGGTGTGTAGTACTGGGTACGATGAAGCACCTAAGCAAACCTTTATACTAGTGCTTGTAAGCAGACTGAGATATTGTCACTCTAACAACCTGGGACTACAGGTTTGTCTCCCACTGTGGCAGAACTGGCTGTAATGCTGGAATTTTCCGTTAAAAATTTCAGGTACCTTTGATTGTTGGGGACATTTGAATAAATGAGAAACAGCATTCATTCAGATGCGCTATGTGCTAAAAACAAAAACAAAAACCACATATGAAAGGGGCATGGCCCCTACTTTGAAACATCTCTAGTTTGTATAGGCGAGGAAGCAGTTAAGCAGACAAAACTACAAGATCTCTGTTAACACACATCAGTTTATAGAGATTTTGTAGCCAGAAGTTGGAACCCCTTCTGGAGCCCTAAATTAGAGCCTCTTTGTATAAGACTTCCTTGACCATATTTGACCACATTCTTACAGTCCCTGCTGAGTTCCTGTACTCTATAAAGGTTAGTATGGGATTCCTCCTAGGGGTTAGAGAACAAAAATATATTATTTTTTTATTTTTAGAGGGGAAGGAGGGCAAAGAAAGGGAGAGGGGAAGAGAGAATCTTAAGCAGGCTCCACGCCCAGTACAGAGCTAGTTCATGACCTGAGCCAATATCAGGAGTCAGATTTAGGGCACCTGGGTGGCTCAGTTGGCTAAGCATCTGCCTTGGGCTCAAGTCATGATCTCAGGGTCCTGGGATTGGCCTGCTTCAGGCTCCCTGCTCAGCGGGGAGCCTACTTCTCCTTCTCCCTCTGCTGCTCCCCCTGCTTGTGTGTGCACACAAGTGGCCCCCCCCCCAATAAATAAAATCTTAAAAAAAAAAAAAAAGACCCTTAACCGGCTGAGCCACCCAGGTGCCCCAACAAAAATATATTCTTGATGATTTTTAGGTATTATGATTCCTTCCCCCTCCCCACTTTCTGACTTAATCTCTGGCAGTGCCAGTATCGTTATACTTCCTTCATTTTTGTATTCTCAAGTGAATGTTCACTGTTGGGACTTTTTTTTTTAACCCCCTCTTAGGATCTTAAATATTAACCTATATAAGGGTATTCCTTCTCAAGTTATGATTGAGCCTTAACTTGGAGTCCGTGCCGAATATTAAATGGACCTGGGGACCTCATAGAGAATGTTTTGCTATGTTTTCATGTGCCGTCAGAAAACAATAAGCAAATTGGTGGAGTGTCGTCACTTTTTCTTTTACTCCTTCATGCTGTTGCCATCAATAAAGCAAATAAATGTTATGGGTACCTAATTTCTCTTAAAAAATGAGTATGTACCCATGAATTGTTTACACTGACAAATACAGAATTACGAACAATACAATTCTGTTTTAAAAGACCACTTCCAGCCACTACATTTCAGAGCTGGGTTGATGTTGACAGAAGCAAATTTCTGCTTAAGTATTTAGGAAACATGGTGAAGGAAAGCACCAGCAATTTTCTTCATTAAATGTTATAGATTTAGCCAGTTATTTGCATTATAGTGGGAAGTTTTTACCTTTAGGTATATTAATAGAATTGTGTATTCAAAAAGTTTCCTTTTTTTTTTTTTTTTTAAACCACATGAAAATCTGGTTTAGTGGAATATTGCTGTTTTTGTTTTTAAAGAAATAGACTATTCATTAAAATTGCTAATTGAAGAGGTAATGTATGAACACAGAACTGTTCTGGCCAGTTTGAAGGAGTATTCAAATGTTTAACCACAACATCATCTTTCATTCCCCCCTCTCCAAGGATCATCACACCTAGGTTCCTTGTGTCCTTACATAAGTTGTGCTTATGAAAACACGCATATGTAGTTGTTACCTAAACAGTTTTGGTTCTCGTTTTTTTGCTCCTTTTAACATCGTTGAACTCAGTGTCTATCCGTACGTATATGAGTACACCTATAAGACAAAATATCAGAAGTAGAAATACTAAGTCAAAGCGTGTGCATGGATTTTTTTGTCAGCATTTGCCAAATAGCCCTAGTATTTTTTTTTCCTGGTTTGTCATTTGTCTTTTTTCTCTTGGTGATTATTTTATTTATTATTCAAGTTTCTAAATGTCCTTACGGCTTCTGGGTTTTGAGTCTTTGAAAGGACAAAAAATTCTTGGGGTATGTTCTCCTAGTACTATAAAAGCTTTTCTTTCTGTCGTTTGTTCTTTTTGCTATTGGTATTTAAAATATTCTTTGTTTGTTTTGACCTAGGTGCTAGTCCTATGGGAGTAAATGGAGGTGTAGGGGTTCAAACGTCAAATCTTCTTTCTGACTCAATGTTGCATTCAGCCATAAATTCTCAAAAGTAAGTTTTTTCTCGGTGTTTGCCCTATGTCATGTTTTAAACACTTGTTAGAATTCCTTATTTGAGTTGTTTCCTTGATTTGAAGCTGTCCTTGATGAATTAAGGCAAATGTTATATTTGAGTCCCTGCTTTTGGCTTTCTACAATCTTATTTGAAATTGTGTCAATTATCGGGGGTAACCTGTACTTTCCCTGGATATAGTAATGAGTTGCAAGTATGCAGCTGCTTGAAGAATGAGTTTACTCTATCCCAGAGGTAAGAATTAATCCATTGCCCAGTGGCTTCCCTGGGATAAGTTGTGTCAAAGTAACGGTTTAGTCTTAGAACGTGTAACACTTAAATCTTCTAAACCCAGGACTTCATCCTCCCCTCCAGAGGATGAAGTGTTGTGGGTTAACTCTGCCTCACACAAGTACAAACACATACACTCTATTTCTTTATATAAATAGACTTGTCATAGTGTGTTGGATCCATTGTGGTCATCACTGTCAGCTCTAAATGAAATCTTTCTCCTACCTTTTTCACTAAAACTGTTTCACAATTCCTTTTTAAAGCCCAATGATGAGTGAAAATGCCAGTGTGGCCTCCCTGGGTCCTATGCCAACAGCAGCTCAACCATCCAATACTGGAATTCGGAAACAATGGCATGAAGATATTACTCAGGATCTTCGAAATCATCTTGTTCACAAACTGTATGTCTTATTCATAAAGAGTTACCATGTCAACATGCTTCCAATCTGCCAGGCACTTAACCACAAGAGGAGTGTTACTGATTTTTCTGTAGCCTGGCTGTTGCTGCTAATGCTTCTGCTCCTGTGGCTTTCTTGCTTCCTGTTCTCTGCTTCTCAACTTTTCTACCATCATTTGTGGGAGCCCAGCTGTAACAGTGTATAAACTATTCTACCTAGTGACTGTTTTCAGTACATCAGCTCAAAATTATTTTAGTGTCACTGCCTTTTGCAAAACTCAAATTTTAAAAGAAGAACCAGGTCTCAGTGCATTAGAATATGGTAGTGGTAACACTTTTATTTAATAAAACTCTTAAGATGTTGAGTGGTGGCCATTCTGTGGTCTTCTGGCCCTCCAAAAATACATGTCAGTGGTTTGTCCACTGTTGTGGAGTTGATGTATGCCAGGCATTCAGCTTCTTTAAAGAAGTGACTTCTTTAAAGACCTCTTGTCAGATGAAAGAGGGGGAGGGATAGAAAGCAGTAAAATATAATGTGCTTGATATCATAAAAGTAGAGCTTGGACCTCACTCATTACAGAGCTTGCACTGTGAATGACGTCCAGCTTTTTTTTCTCAGAGATAGCAGTCTTTTGACTTAATAGAAGGGTCTCCTTCATTCCATCCATATTTTTTATTGGTTTAGAACCATGTGGCCTTTTTTTTTTTTTTTTTAAGATTTTATTTATTTATTTGACAGAGACAGTGAGAGAGGGAACACAAGCAAGGGGAGTGTGAGAGGGAGAAGCAGGCATCCCACGGAGCAAGGAGCCTGATGCGGGGCTCGATCCCAGCACCCTGGGGATCATGACCTGAGCCGAAGGCAGACACTTAACGGCTGAGCCACCCAGGCGCCCCAAGAACCATGTGGCCTATCTTTTATCTAAACTTACTTTTATCTTACATTAGCCTACCAAGTATATTTAAGTTTCATTTAGGAATTCAAAAATGATGGCACTAGAAGTGGAATTTGATAACAAGGAGAAAACTCTATTTTAATAAAATGAATTAAAAAAGAACAACCAAAACAAACTTATTTTGTGCCATTCAGATTATTTAACAACCGTTATCTCATAACAGATAATAGATTATTTGGGATTGATCATCTGATTTGACATTTAAAGTATATTATGTGCTTGAGAATTTTTTACCAACTCAGATATTCTTCTAAACTTCCATTTATTTCTTTTCCATCTGGTTTTTCCAAATCCTGCACAACTGAACATGAAATATCCAAATAGTAAAATTAATGACTGGAAATATGTTTGTTAAATCTTCAGAACACTAGTGCCAAGCATTTTGTAGGGAACTGTTAGACCGTAAAAGACATTGAATGGGACAGAATCATTATGCATCTCTGCCCCTTCCACTTCATGTTTTTTATCTTGTAAGACTTTGTAGTGATTATTAGGTTTTATTTATTTATTTATTGAGAGAGAGAGGGAGACAGAAAATCCTTAAGCAGCTTCCATACTCAGAGCATGGAACCCGACACTGGGCTCCATCCCGTGTCCCTGAGATCATGACCTAAACTGAAATCAAAAGTTGGATGCTTAACTTGACTAGGCCACCCAGGCGCCCCATTAGGTTTTATTTTTATTAAGCTGAATAAATTCAGGAGAAGAGAAGGATCTGAAAAGGCAGTTGGTCCTTGACACTATGACAAAGGTCAGGTTTCCTCACTTCCTTTATGCAAATAGCCTGGTATAATTTTTTTGCTCTATGTTAGAGTGACAGGGACCAGAGGCGATTTTTGTGGTGTCATTTCTTACATTCTGATCAGGGAAACCTTTTGTTTACCACAGAGACAATTTCATTTGGACCAGTATTATTTAATATTTGAGTACATCCCACCCCTTATTATCTTACTTAATGTGCACATTGTATAAAAATGAGAAAACCGTAATCAGGAAAAAGTTTAAAGTGCTGTATATTATTGTGATAAAAATGAAAAGTTGACATGATATTATAGTGGTAGAATTTTCTTTTCCTAGTGTTCAAGCCATATTTCCTACTCCGGATCCTGCTGCTTTAAAAGACAGACGAATGGAAAACTTAGTTGCATATGCCCGGAAAGTGGAAGGGGACATGTATGAATCTGCAAATAATCGAGTGAGCATCTGTTTTTCTATATAAAGTCAGAAATGGACCTGTTCTATTTTTTTATTCTTCTTTGTAACATATACAAGTACTGTTGTACTTAAGAGAAGGGTACCCTTTAGCTATCCTATCTTATTCCCACTGTGCACAGTCAAGATAACAAAGCAATTTTCTTAAAGCGTATGTCATCAAGAATCATACATTTTTCCTCTTAATAATACAGTGCACTAGCATGACACTTTATCTGGGTTGTCCTTCTGTCAACTTAAAAAGTGGTTGAGCTGTTACCAGCTCTGTGCTATTTTCACTAGAGTATGGTGAATCAGCTGCTTAGTATGTTCATCTCAAGTAGTATTCCAGTTTCTCTACATCATTTGAACTTTGTTCTATAAATTGGCAGTTTTTCAAAGTACATTCATTCCATGTGCTGCAAATTGCCAGTTTATATTTTGTAAACCTACTTTGAGAGGTCATGCTTTACTATGTAGGTTCATAATAAAGCTGCTTTTCACATAATGATTTCAAACATGAACTCACATCTGGAGTGATCTAAGAAAGTAGATTAGATGGTGGTTATCAGAGGGGAGGGGTGTGGAATGGGGAAACAGGTGATGGGAATTCAGGAGTGTACTTGTGATGAGCACCGGATGGTGTATGAAGTGTTGAATCACTATATTATACATTTAAAACTAATACTGTACTGTATGTTAACTAACTGAAATTAAAATAAAAACTTAAAAAAATAGATTAGATTTTCCCCCCTTGGGGTTTCTGCTTACCTCTTTAAATGAAGCTAATGTCGGTTCTTCGGTCATTTTTTCTGTTACCTAATGTAGTTCCTCTTTTTTTCCTTACCTCTGTTTTATTTCCAACATTCAAAAAGGCGGAATACTACCACTTGCTAGCTGAGAAGATCTATAAGATCCAGAAAGAACTAGAAGAAAAACGAAGGACTAGACTACAGAAACAAAACATGCTGCCCAGTGCTGCAGGCATGGTGCCAGTTTCTATGAATCCAGGGCCCAATATGGGGCAGCCACAACCAGGAATGACTTCCAGTAAGTGCTTTTTGTTACAGTTACTTCGGGGAGAAATTGGTAATAAAATAAATGATTTCTAACCGAGGTCATTAATTTGCGTTAGCTTATTTTCCTAGAGTGTCTGAATGATCCTTTTTTGCCTTTGCAAAGAAACTAATGCATCCCTTAGTAAAAGAAGTAACAACAGCATATTTAAGATTTCTGAGCATAGTAAGTACTTAAATCTTGATAATCTGGCATCATTTTTAGAAGCCCAAGATACTTTTCTGTCAAAGTGACACCTAGAAAATGATAGCGCACAAGTTTACACTGACTTGAATTTGGTCGGCATCCAATAGATGTAGGCCAAGCGGTTCAAAGTCCCCACCAGCTTTCATACATCCTGAACAGATAATAGAGATCATGTTAGTTAGCATTGTCACACTTTCTCCTTTTTTTTTTCCTTAAGATTTTATTTGACAGAGACACAGCAAGAGAGGGAACACAAGCAGGGGGAGAGGGAGAGGGAGAAGCAGGCATCCCGCTGAGCAGGGAGCCTGATACGGGGCTCGATCCCAGGATCCCGGGCATGACCTGAGCCGAAGGTAGTTGCTTAAAGACTGAGCCACCCAAGCGCCCCTGTCACACTTTCTTCTTGACACAATATGTTTGAAGGCTAAGAACTATTTAATTTTTAGAAGCATTTAAAATTCATCTTGACAGTTTTGGTATTCTGGTTATAGGAGCCTTCTCAGCCAAATGAATAACCAGATAGCCAAGATTATTACACATCCCCTTATTCATTCACTGACTCATTACTAGATTTCAATCAGTGAAATGAGTTTTGTACACATGGTGAAGAACAACACAGGCTATTTTGAATGTTGTGAGAAAGGCTATGAGAGGGAAAAGCCTGTATTTATTGAATCAGGGAAATCTGACTACCTGTAGATAGTGCCATCTAAGCCAGTAGGTACCAACTCATATGTCAGGATTTTAGGTGGGCTGAGAAATTCATCTCCCTCAGGCCTTGAAATAGTAAAGTGGTGAACTCCTGGTTGCCGCAGAACTTACGCAGCCCCATTTGTTAAATGCAGTGTGCTGGATACATGTTCTCATAGGGCCGTGATGTGGGAAGAATTGAGAAGAGCCACAGTTTTTCTGGCAGAGGATGAGTATACATGGAGGTCCACTGGCAAAGGCAAAGCAGCTGTTTTTTTGTTTTGGTTTGGTTTGGGTTTTGTTTTTGTTTTTGTTTTTTTAAGGTTTTATTTATTTGAGGGAGAGCATAATCAGGGAGGAGGGAGATGGAGAAGAAGGCTCCCTGCTGAGCAGGGAGCCCAATGCGGGGCTTGATCCCAGGACCCTGGGATCATAACTAGATCCAAAGGCAGACGCTTAACCTACTGAGCCACCCAGATGCCCAAGCAGTTGTTTTTTGAGTAGGTAGGAAAACAAATGAATAGAAACAAAGTCAAGACTAGAACCAAGTAGACTGATTCAGTGCTGATGGTCTAAACCAGGACAGTTAGGTATAGAGACAAGTGGACAAACCTGAGATACTTGGGTGTGATAGTTTTCTGAAGTTCTTTAGAAGTTTGAGCCAAGTCTAAAGTCTGCAGATACTAAATTGTGGTCTTACATTAGAGGGAAAGCAGTATGGTGTCTCGATGCAGACAGGAACAAATATTAATGGAACTGAATAGCCTCTAAATATATGTTGACCTTTGGCCTTCTAAATCTGGCATTTTGTGAATGAGATCCCTACCTTATCCCATATGCAAATTAATTTATAAAACAAAAGTTTTAAATTTTAAACAAAAAATTAAAAGTAGTACACAGAATGTATTGAAGAAAATATAAAGTGAAATGAAAAACATCTTTAAACTAGATAACTACCTAGAAATTTTGAAGAAAAGACAACAGAAGATACCATAAACATAATTAATGGACAAATCAAGGTAAATATTTTCAATATTAAAGGTGCTAATTTCTTAATATATGACTTGGGGGGAAAAGATGAAACATGGGAAGAAAAATGGGGAAAGAAAAGGAAAGAACAAGTAAAATCAACGTGACCTTTTGGGGTCTTTGAATGTTAAAGTGGGTATTAAAGACTGTATAGTAACATGGTTCTGGAATATGGTGTTGGTGAGAATTTAAATGTTTTTTTCATTCCCTTGAGTCCAGTTGTTATGTTTCTAAAAATTTAATTCTGAGTAATGTACAATTGCACAGAAATATTCACAATAGCATTATGTATACTATGGAAACATCTTAACAGTGCCCCCCAGGATTGCATTGCTAAAGTAGCCACATAGCTGTACACTGGAGTATTTTAATTGAGGCTTCTCCAGAGCATTCCCTTTTTACCCAAGCAGTTGGAAGGTTGAACAGATTTAACCAGCCATCTGGAGCCCTCTACTTAAAGGTGAAGGGCAAGGTGTGGCTGCTACAGAAACCACTCTAAGGTAATTCCACCTACCTCCTGAGCAGACGGCTTACCGTCAGGGGACTGCTCCCTATGTAGAGATAAATAATGATCAGGAAGGATTCATCCTGTGGTCCTTGTATAGATAATTAAAATGGCAAGGGAAATTCATTATAGAAAAAGAAAATGTTCAAAAGAAAAAATTACTACACAGAAGAAATGAAAACAAAAAGGGGATGAAAAATGAACTGGGAGGGGCACCTGGGTGGCTCAGTCAGGTAAGCGTCAACCTTTGGCTCAGGTCATGATCTAAGGTCCTGGGATTGAGCCCTGCATCGGGCTCCTTGCTCAGTGGGGAGCCTGCTTTCCCTCTCCCTCTCTCTGCTTATGTTCTCTATTTCTCTCTCTCTCTCTCTCTGTCAAATGAATGAATGAATGAATGTTTAAAGGGGGGAGGAGAATGAGCTAGGAGAGTTGACTGAGTTTAAAGCCAGATTAGCAATTTAAAAAAAAACCACAGAAGATAAGAATTAAAACAGCTTTATTTAAAAAGGTACAAAATATGGGGCACCTGGCTGACTCAGTCAGTGGAGCATGTGACTCTTGATCTCAGGGTCATGAGTTTAATCCCCACTTTGGGCTGTAGAGCTTACAGTAAGAAGAAAATTAGTAGGTGACAGATACATAGAAAAAAAGATTTGAGGGATAATGTTAGGTACTATTGCCCCATTTTACCAGTGAGGAACTGAGGCATAGAAAGGTGGCCTGACTTGCTGTGGTCACGATGTTAGTGAGTGGCAGAACCAAAAATCAAACCCAGGCATTTTGTCTTCACAGTCTGCTCTATAAACCATTCAATATGTTAAATACAGTTGTAATTAAAAAGTAATAAAAGAAAGTTTTCTTGAAAGAAAAGGCTGAATTGCCCAACCAAACCTAGCTTACAACTGTCTTAACATAAAAGTAGATGAGGAAACATCCAGAAAATAAAATCAAACCATGAAGAAAGGGAGTGATTAATTTGACCAGATGAAACACCCGAAGTGCACCATAAGGAAGAAACTAGTTAATAAGATAAATATATATGCACCCCCATGTTCATTGCAGCATTATTTACAATTGCCAAGATAGGTCCATCAGTGGGTCAAGAAAACGTGTGTGTGCGCCTGTGTCTGCACACACCCACCCACAAATACTACTCAGTCATTAAAAAAAGGAAGTCTTGTCATTTGTGACATGGATGGGCCTTGAGGGCACTGTGCTAAGTGAAATAAATCAGAAAGACATGATCTCCCTTATATTTGGCATATTTATTTTTAAAAAATTAGTTCACAGATCCAGACAACAGTTTGGTGGTTGCAAGAGGCGGGGTGGGGGCAGCAGTGTGGATGGGGGTGGGTGATAGGGGGGAAGATCAAAGGTACAAACTTCCAGTTATGATTAAGTCCTGAGGATGTGTAATGTACAGCACGGTGACTATGGTTAGTACTGTATTAGACATTTGAACCTTGCTAAAAGAGTAGATCTTAAAAGTTCTGATCACACACACAAAAAACCCACCTTGTTGCTCTGTATGGTAATGGATGTGGGGCTGACTTACTGTGGTGATCCTTTTATAATACACACAAATACTGAATCATGTACACCTGAAACTAATACATTGTCATGTCGGTTATATCTCAGTTTTTAAAAAAGGTAGAAAAACGTGGTAGGAAATGTGGAAAACACAATTTTTATATTCAATGTAATCTGTCAAGTTCAGTATGAATTTATTTCTACCTCATTTTTATATTTGTATGAGAAAATGATTATGGGCACAAGGAAGGATTATGGAAGACTTGTACTTTCTCATTTTTGTATTTCTGTAAAGCCCCCCCCCCCCCAAAGGGCATGCGTTATATAATCAAAGGGTGGCTATGGTAGGTATTTGTATTAGCCTAGAAAGGTGTTTATAAGTGAATATAAACAACATATATGCGCAGTCTTTAAATGATGAACCTAATTGTTAATGAGTTGGAATAAGGAGCTAAGGAGCTGACTCCTCAATTTTTTCAAACATAAAAATACTAAGAGAAACTTGACAAGTATGTATATTATCTGTATAGTATTTAATATGACAATTCCCAGAAAAAAATTTCTGGAAGAAATAAATGCTAACCTGTTAATATTGGTTTCTTGTGGGGGTGATAGGCTTACTTGGGATAAATTTAGTGTTGTGTTTTAAAAGGTTTTTGATTGTCCAATCTATGTGTGTATTTTGCATTGAGAGTGTTTTGTTTCAATGTGAATGATAAGCATTTTAATTAATGGTTTTATATGTGTGTATGTATATACTTTTTAAAATTTTCTAAATCAAAAATTATCAAAATGTTCCTTCAATGTCCATCAGATATTCCTTATAAGAGAATTGAAGAGCTGCCTCATGGGCCAACAGTAGGTTTTATGACACATTTATACCATGTAGCCAGTAAAAACTAGCATGTACATCGTAGTTGTAAGTGAAGATGTCATGGCCAGATGTGGGCAGTAGAATTAGGTTTTAGTTTTTTCATTTAATCTGATTAGTCTCACATAATTGAAAAGGTTTTGCATTAGAATATGGATTTCTGGTTTCCTTTAAGAAGGGAAGGATCTAGCAGATTTGGCCCTCCCTCCTACAAGGGTACCGAGTTGTGGCTGCTTGTTATAACAGTTATGCTTTCCCTGCTTCATCCCAGTTGCTCCCTGTTCCCTGTACTTCAGATGCCTAGTCTTTCCCACTTGTTGATACTAACTGCTTGGTCCCTGCTGGCATTTAACTTGTGACACCTGTCCACATTGACAGGAAAAACATTCTTTATATATTATGTGAAAATCTTGCTTTTACATAAAGTGTAGTGAATACACATGTGGAAGATTAAAACTATAGAGGTTTTATCTGTCATACGTTCTCTAATTTTTATATAGTGAATGTAGGTTATATGCATAATTTTATAAATCTTGCACAGTTGTGGATAAGAGTATATGAATAAATGTTTAGAATTCTCTCCAGTATTCAATTTGACTGTTTTAGTTTTATTAAGAACAATATTAGTGGTAAATCCTGGTGGGTTTAGTTACTTGAATTACACTAAACCACTTAGTTGTGTGGTCATTTTTGTTATTAGTATAGCACACTTGTAGAAGTGATGGGGAATTTCGAATTGTCTGAAGTGTGGTAGGCTTTCTTTAGGGCATAGTCTGCCACAAGCATATCTGAGGCTTGAGTGCATAGCACTTTGGGTTGGCGGGGTGTCCAGGGCAGAATTGGGTCACTGCAAGCATCTTGTCTTTTCCCAGAGTGCTGTAGAAGTGTTATTTTCTCTGCACCATGATATGGAAACGGTTGGAAAGCACTGTGCTAGAGGGTGTCCAGATAATCCAAGAAACCCTTAGAACTTACATACTTTTGACCCTTGAACAACCCAGGAGTTAGGGGCGCTGACCTCAACATAGTTAAAAATCCACATAAAACTTTTAACTCCCCCAAAGTTTAATCATTAATAGCCTGTTGACCAGAAGCTTTAGAGATAGCATAAACAGTTAACACATATTTTGCATGTTATATGTGTTAAATACTGTATTTTTAAAATAAGCTAGAGAAAAAAGAAACGTTTCTAAGAAAATCCTAAGAAATACATATTTACCCAAAAAAACCTGCATGTAAGTGGACTTGCGGAGTTCAGATGTTGTTCAAGGGTATTAATATTCTGATGTCATTTTTAATTAGTTCTGCTTTTGTATTTAAGAGGTCCTTGATGTAGTAGAACAATATAATATGTAAATTATTTAAGGTCAGGGTTCACAGTGGGTTTGTGCGAATAAGAACACATGGGGGTACACATCAAATTTGGTCACTGAACAAAATCCAAAGAATCCAGCTTAGTCAAACAGAGCATATTAAATGCTATAGTAGCCTGTCTTGCTTGCTTGCTTGCTTGCTTTTTTAAGATTTTACGTTATTTTCCTGTCAACACTGAAAGAAAGCAAAAAGATTATAACTGTTTGGAGGCTTTTCTTATATTCTAGAACTTCAGGTTCCTAAGTTCATAGCTTTATTCTTTGGAGATTGAGGCTGAATTTTTCATGATACTACTATTTTGTGAGGTTTTTTTTCTTCTTTTTTCCTTCTCTCTCCCTCTCTCTCTCTCTGTCCCTCTTTTTAATGGAAGGGCACTGGATAAAAGATGGTTTTCTAGGGGCATCTGGATGGCTCAAGTCAGTTGAGCGTCTGCCTTTGGCTCAGGTTATGATCCCAGGGTCCTGCAATGGAACCCTGCGTCTGGCTGCCTGCTCAGTGGGGAGTCTGCTTCTCCCTCTCCCTCTGCCCCTCCCCCTGCTTATGCATGCTCTCTCTCTCAAAAATAAATGGATAAAATCTTAAAAAAAAAAAAATCTAACCATTTCTCTATTCCACCCTAGATGGCCCTCTACCTGACCCATCTATGATCCGCGGCAGTGTGCCAAACCAGATGATGCCTCGGATAACTCCACAGCCTGGTGAGTTACAAAAGAAATCCATGTATCTAACCATAGCTTTTTTTTTTTTTTTTTTTTTAAAGTAAGCTCGATGCCTAACATGGGGCTTAAACTCAAAATCCTGAGATCAAGAGTCCCATGCTCTACTGACTATGCCAGCTAGGTGCCCCAACCATGGCTTTTTAAAAGAGTCTCTGGTGTACTACAAGATTGTTCTTGCCACCTTGATTCCTGCCTCAGACCAGCAGTGTGTATCATAATTACCTACTTGAGAAATCAGAGCACATTTTGGAGTTGGAGCCCAGGGAGAAAGGAGAATGGTATTGAGCACAGGTTGGCTGGCAGGTCAGGTGGCAAAGACATGAAATGATCAAGCATCCATTTAAAAACAGCTGGTCAAGGGGTGCCTGGGTGGCTCAGTCGGCTAAGCGTCTGCCTTAGCTCAGGTCATGATCCTGGATCCTGGGATTGAGCCCTGTGTCGGGCTTCCTGCTTGGCGGGGAGTCCGCCTCTCCCTCTCCATCTGCTCTCCCTCCCCCAACTCATGCTTGCTCTCAAATAAATAAATAAATAAAATCTTTTATAAAATAAATAAAAACAACTGGTCAGGATGGATTTTATTCCAAATTATAAAATTTTATTCAGAGAACATATGTTAATTAACGGTGTTCTTCTGTGGCTACTGTGAATTAAACAAATTATTTGCAGTCGAAAGCAGGTTCCTTTATTTGTCCTGATAAAATAGTACAAAATCAGGGGCGCCTGGGTGGCTCAGTTGGTTAAGCGGCTGCCTTCGGCTCAGGTCATGATCGCAGGGTCCTGGGAGCAAACCCTGCGTTGGGCTCCCTGCTCTGCAGGGAACCTGCTTCTCCCTCTGCCTGCTGTTCTCCCTGCTTGTGCACTCTCTTTCTCTCTCAAGTAAATATATAAAATCTTTTTTTAAAATTATTTTAAAAACATTTAAAAGATGTACAGAATCAGAATTCATTCTTTAGTTTTCCAATTCCATGAAGGTATTTAGACCTAATATTTTGTACTTACAGGTTTGAATCAGTTTGGCCAGATGAGTATGCCCCAGCCCCCAATTGGACCCCGGCAAACCTCTCCTCTTCAGCACCATGGACAGTTAGCTCAGCCTGGAACTCTCAACCCGGTAAGTGTGTCATCTTTGGGTAATCGTTTTGGCCTTTACCTAATATTTAAAAATCCTTTTTATTTGTTTCTGCTCTGTAAACAACTCTTAACAGTTGCTTAAACAGCTAACTATAAGCGGTTAACCTTAAACACATGATAAATGATTATATACGTGTTTTAGAGGTGAGAATAAATAGTTATTTTTTAAAAGTGGAATAGGAGAAAACCATAAACCATATACCACAGTTACACAGTAAATGCTATATAATCCCTAATTTTCATCTATCTCTTTTACCAATAAATTGTATTTAGAAATTTATCCTGCAAATTCATCACTAAGGTACCAAAAGGATAGAATTTGGAGAAAATGCATGTTAAAGATCTTGTATTATGTAACCTGTTTTGAAAAAAGGCCATATCCTGAATGCACATTAGGGATTTATTATGGTTAAATTATGGTACATTTGTAAATTGGAGTGCTCTGTAAGCAATAATTTCAGAACTTTCATGGTGGCATAAAAGCTGTTTACAGCTTTAAATGAAGAACCAAGTTTCTGAAGTGTATGTAGTTAGAGGATCCAGTGTAGTTAAGAACTCTCTTGATTATAATCTATATAAAATAAAAACTAAAAGAAAGTTTTGTTTCCAAGTACAACCCATGGTCCTCGTACTAGAAAGCTGGTAAGGGCAACCAGTCACCTTTCCCTGGAGTCTCAATATTTAGTGGCCTGCACACTTTGATAGTCTTTTATAATGTGCATCAAACACAGAACCTATCCTCCAGGAAACTGTCTGTTGGACGAGTGGTGTAGGGGCAGTTGTTTGGTTCTAGAGACTGGAGAAGAGGGACTCTGAGCATTCATCGCTCCTTATGCAAATTCTGAGGCGATCCACTTTTCCACATTAACCCCCACCCTTAGGCTTTCAGAGTTAGGTAGTGCTTTCAGTCCTTGAGCACCAGACTGCCACGTTTGTAAGATAAATACCTTTCTTTGATTATGAAGTTTTTGACCTTTGTTTTTCCGTAATTCCTTCCTCTGTTAAAGGCCTATATTTGGGAGAATTTTAGAAATGAAATTTAATAATCCTCACGATAAAGCACATTTCCACTAGAGAGTGCCCTCATGTCCCCTTCCACTCAATTGCTGTCCCCTTTAGACAACTGATACCTCAATTTCTATCACCATGACCTTCTTTCAACCATTTTTCAACTACCTTTTTTCAACAATAAATGAAATTATTCAGATGTACTCTTGTATCTGACCGTTCTGGCTCAACATAATGGTGTTAATGTTCATCTACATTGTTGTTTATGTCTGTCCTTGCTGAGTAGTATTCCGTGAGTGTGCCAGAATGTGTTTATTCTTTGTGTTATTGGTGGACATTCTGGTTGTTTCCAGCTGTTGACTTTTTATGAATAAAGCTACTATAAACACTCCCCCCCCCAAAAAGGAAATGAAATGTACAATCCTCAAATATTTGTGGACCATGAATGCTACCAAGTTCAGCCATACTTTTGTTAAGATTTTAATTGTACCTATTATAGAGTCTTACAGTTTATGCTATTACAACATCATGACATGAATACAGACTGCGTGAAGATGTAATTCACTGTCACTTAACAAATAGTATGCAAAGAACAGTTACCTCTGTACCTTCTCAGGTGCATTTGTGTATCAGGAGAATTAGTTTGTCTGTAACCTCCTCTGATTGCTTTAGAGTAGGCTTGGGTCAGCTGTAAGGCTGTTCTCCATCATTTTTGCAGGAGAGTCCAGTGTTGCACACTATCTTCCTTTCCTACCCCACTTTCCCCTCAGCAGAGCCATAGCAGTTGTGATTCTAGCAGTAGTGGACTAACATAATGAAGCAATTGGTGCTCTGTGTTACTTTTTTTTTCCCCCCTTATGCAGCCTATGGGCTATGGGCCTCGCATGCAGCAGCCTTCCAGCCAGAGCCAGTTCCTTCCCCAGACTCAGTTCTCAACACAGGGAATGAATGTAACGAATATGCCTTTGGCTCCGTCTGGCGGTCAAGCACCAGTGTCTCAAGTAGGTCTCACAGATGGGTTTTTTGTTGTTTTTTTTTTTCACTTTTTTTTGTGATTCTTTAAACTTCTCTTGATCTAGGTTTTTACAGCAAAGCGTGGCAGCAAATAATGGGTGAAAATAGATGGTTTTTAAGTTTTTAATAAGAGCAATTATGGACATATGGTATTCTGCACATAGATTATTCTGTGACACAGCAGTGCTGCTAATTGTTACAAACTAGGAAAGAGATTAAATTGATAGTTGTAACCATTTTTTATAGTAGCAAACACTTGTTAAAATGAAATCTTAGAACTATAATGCAGAAGAATGAAGTGTGGCTGAAGAGAGCATAGCCAGGCAGAAAATACCGTGTACTCAACTGGCCCGTGCCCCTGACGTGGCTGAGGCCATTCTGCTGTGGGTTGTTTTTGTTGTTGGTTTTTGGTGAATTTGTTTGAAGTCTACTTAATTAAGTACAACAGTGGTTGGATTATCTGAAGACATGCCCCCAGAAACAGGATTTTTGACACAGTTGAAATGGAAGCATATTGCGTATGGTCTGCCTGTGTAAATACTTCTTTTATTGTGTTCTCAATTGCCATCTTGTTATGTTTCTCATTTAACAGGCACAAATGTCCAGTTCTTCCTGCCCAGTGAACTCTCCTATAATGCCTCCAGGGTCGCAAGGGAGCCACATTCACTGTCCCCCTCTCCCTCAATCAGCTCTGCATCAGAATTCACCCTCTCCGGTACCTAGTCGCACCCCTACACCTCACCACACTCCCCCAAGCATAGGGGCTCAGCAGCCACCAGCAACAGCAATTCCAGCCCCTGTTCCTACACCTCCAGCCATGCCCCCCGGGCCGCAGACCCAGGCTCTACATCCACCTCCAAGGCAGACACCCACACCACCACCAACGCAGCTTCCTCCTCAAGTTCAGCCTTCACTTCCTGCTGCTCCTTCGGCTGACCAGCCACCGCAGCAGCCTCTCTCACAGCAGAGCACCGCAGCATCTGTTCCCACCCCAACGGCGCCGCTGCTGCCCCCACAGCCTGCGACTCCAGTAAGCAGAGACGGGTTTTGGCAGAATCCTTTCAGATTGAACTGTAGTGTGAATTTTTGTATGCTGGTTCTATTCTATTTGTGTTGTCTCCCCAGTTAAACTAGAATCTGTTTGTAGTTAGGGACTTTCTTTTCCTTCCTGTTCTTTCTTCCCATTGTAGTACCTAGCATAGAGGGAGCTCAAAGACTTTGTTTAGGTCTGACATTGACCATGGTATGTTTTGTGTCTGAGACTTGAAGTCATATAAGCAGGGTGACAAGGGGAAAGAATCTGTAGTATGATTACTACACCACATAAGTTTTCTGTTTATTTAAAGAATCTTTTTCAAACAGTCTGAGCTGTAATATTTGAGAGTGAATAAACAAAACCATAGATCTGTGAATGTCTCTGGTCCTAGCCAAGGTTAGAAAATCATGACGTAAGATGAGAAAAGTTGGACCTGGAATAGTCTATAGCTTCCTTGGGAGTGGCTCATTACGTACATAGCGGAAATCCAAGTTCACTTCTAATAGTTGCATCCTTACTAATAGAATTCTCTGTGTCAAGGCTCAGAGCTTTCTACTTGTTCACTGATACTTTATATTTTAGTTCTGTTATGTTGGTGAACAGAGAAGTGCCATGAGTCATAGCTACTTCATAAAACACCATAAGTCAGCAACTGGTTATCCCACCACTGATAGGCAAGGAACAGCAGAATGCAGAAAGGAAACTTTTGATTAGGGTAGTTCCTGAAAATACTAACTACTCATGAGGTTTCTTATTGGAAGACCAAGGAAGAAAGATTGCTTAGTTACCCATTAGAATGTGGTGATTCAGAACAGTCATTCAGTGTGGGAGTTGATTAGATGCTCTCTGCTTTTTCTGTACACTTGCAGCTTTTCCCACTGGAAAGTTCAAAACAAAACAAAATAGCTAGTCAGTACTTACTTTCTTTCAATTTATCTGTAAATGTGAGCTCCTCTGAGGCAGTCCTTTCTGAGACCCCAGCCCTCACACACTGCCACGGAATGAAGCTAGTGCAGAAACTGTTGCTGTCTCTCTCATGTATAGCCAGCCAGCCAGTATTTGCAAGTCCTCAGTCTCCTTTTCTGAAGCACAGTTTATTTCAAGGGAGTGAAATAGGCCGAGGATGTGAAAGCACCAGAAATGAATATAATGATAGGAGTCTAGAGTTAGGTGGTCAATCATGCCATCCTGTTGTGGAGCTTAAACTCTGGTTGTATAATTGGCAGACTTTTTGTGTGTTTTCCTCTCTTTCTGCCCAGCTTTCCCAACCAGCTGTAAGCATTGAAGGTCAGGTATCAAATCCTCCATCCACTAGTAGCACAGAAGTGAATTCTCAGACCATTCCTGAGAAGCAGCCGTCACAGGAAGTGAAAATGGAGGCAAAGATGGAAGTGGATCCACCAGAACCAGCAGATGCTCAGCCAGAGGATATTCCAGAGGTGAGAGCAGGGCGAGGACTGCTGTTGGTTCGGGCCTCAGGCTAGGAACCCAATTGAGCATTCTGGTAATTAGGTCTATTTCATTGATTTCCACATGAGAAGGGGTCTTCGGATATGTCTACAGGACAGAGTAAATAAGATAATGATCTTGTTGCTTCCTGGTGGCAAGTCTTTGGAATACTAAAATGTTTACCTTGTCTTCCAGACTAAAGCAGAAGACTGTAAAATGGAACCTACAGAAACAGAAGAGAGAGGCACTGAATTAAAAACTGAAACAAAAGAGGAGGAAGACCAGCCAAGTACTTCAGCTACACAGTCATCTCCAGCCCCGGGACAGTCAAAGAAGAAGAGTAGGTCTCTTAGGCCCTCTGTTCCTGGAGGCAGGGGAAAAAACCAAAGACTTTGAGTAGAATGGGATCAGGCTTCTTGGGTTTCTGAAATTGATTTTAATGTGATTTCATTAAGCTTAGAGCCCTTTTGGCCTGGTCTCTGGGTTATTACTAATGTGGGAGAAGACTTTTTCCTTTAGGTGTATTTCCTTCCTGCAGTCATTGGATCAGTCACACCCATCATTTCTTCAGGGTTGGGTGGTTAACAACTTCTCAAAATTATTTTTTTTCCCCAGAGGAGAAAAATTGTTACATATCCATACTAAAATGCAGGAAATAATAGCAGTGATAATAGTACTGTTTGTTGTTAACCTCCTGGGCACCAGGCACTGTGCCACCGGCGTTGTCTCATCTAGAAACTTTGCAACAACTCTGAGTTATTGATCCCTGTTTTACAGGCAGGGAAAACCTGAGGCTCAGCAAGGTTAAGTAGCTTGCCCCAGCTTACTCGGCTGGTAAGTGAACTCAGGCAGGCTGATTCAGAGTCTCTGCTCCCAGCTAACTTAATGAGTCAAGCCGAGAATGCTGCTCTGCTTAATACAGAGTGTTACTCTTTTTAGTTAATTCCCACAAAAATTGATTTACCAACTACTTCAGGACTAGACCTTCTCATGGCTCTAGTGATGCCTTCTATGGCACAGGTAGGACTTCTCTCAAGGGAGGAATCTGCTGGCTCCTAAAGATAGTATATATAAAGGTGTTCCATTAATGCAGTTTAAAATGTTGGAGTTAAAAAATATTTAAATAGGGGCGCCTGGGTGGCACAGCGGTTAAGCGCCTGCCTTCGGCTCAGGGCGTGATCCCGGCGATCTGGGATTGAGCCCCACATCAGGCTCTTCTGCTATGGGCCTGCTTCTTCCTCTCCCACTCCCCCTGCTTGTGTTCCCTCTCTCGCTGGCTGTCTCTATGTCTGTCAAATAAATAAAATCTTTAAAAAAAAAAATATTTAAATAAGGTTTATATAACTGAGGTGTTATTTTAATATAAGCTGCAAGAAACCCAATCTTACTATTAGGAATCTGTCTTTAAAACAGCTAATTTCACAAGTTTGTTCGAATTTTGTTTCTTTTGAGTACAACCAGATACGAAAAACAAAATATCCTCTCCAGTTTGTTCATTTTTTTTAATGGTCACCCCCACCATGGAGTGAAAAATACCTAAGTACTAACAAATGTCCCCTCCTGAAGATAATTTGTAAATAGAAGTAGTAACAAGGCCTCTGCTGAGAGTGTTTTTGTTGTAGTTGTTTTAAGATTTTATTTATTTATTTAACACAGAGAGACAGCCAGCAAGAGAGGGAACACAGGCAGGGGGAATGGGAGAGGAAGAAGTAGGCTCCCAGCGGAGGAGCCTGATATGGGACTCGATCCCAGGACTCTGGGATCACACCCTGAGCTGAAGGCAGACGCTTAACGACTGAGCCACCCAGGCGCCCCTGAGAGTGTTTTAAAGCTCAAAACTGGACCAAATTAATTCCATTTGGGACACACCAGCAAATCTTTCCTGACCTTTAGGAAACATTAAAAACACACTGGGATGAAATTTGATCAACTCAGTCCATTGTTACGGCAATAACAATTTAGTTCTTTTTTTAGACTTAAACCTAACATTTGTCATTAAGGTAATAAATATGTCGTCCTCCTCAGCTCTGAAACACCAAGCTAAATTTAATGAGGGACTCTTCCCTTCAGGGGTTCGGATTCATTTAGTGTGAAGACAGTACCAGGTCTAATACTGTTATCAAGAATGAGGATTTCTTTCTGTTCTTATTTGACAGCCCCTCCCCATCACTAGTATCTTTTGGAATGTTTTCTGACAAGTCTGTTCATAAATTTTAGGAATACTTGGTATTCCTGTTTCTACTTGGTCAAAGACGATCTTAACTACATTTCTGACTGAAAAATTAGCTGATCCATGAAGGGTGTTTAAAGCTGACTAGACATGGTGTTTTGAAGGCGCTACCTGATAAGGACCGGGAATTAGAAATAGGAAGTATATCTTAAGTGATAACTTCATGGAGATAATGTAGGCAGATTTGTGGTTTGTGAGGTCTTTTTATAGCTTCAGCTTGAGTGTGTTTTCTTCTTTTGCTTAATTGATAACTAATTTCAAATGTGCTCTTTAGTTTTCAAACCAGAAGAGTTACGACAGGCACTGATGCCAACTTTGGAGGCACTTTACCGACAGGATCCGGAATCCCTACCCTTTCGTCAACCTGTGGACCCTCAACTTCTAGGAATCCCTGTAAGTATGTGGTGGTACTTTTGATTTTTTTTATTTATTAACAGCTTTATTCAGATATAATTCACATATTATGCAAGACACCCATTTAGACTGTACAAGTCAATGATTTTTGTGTATTAACAGGGTTGTGCAGCTATCACTAGTTTGGATCATTTTCATCACCCCCAAAAAGAAATTCCACGTCCATAGCAGTCACTCCCATTTTCTCCCCCCATCCAACCACTAGTCTACTTCTATCTCTGTGGATTTGTTTATTCTGGACATTTCATTAAATGGAATTAAGTAGTAAATTTTCTTTATGACCTACTTCCTTTAAGGTTCATCCATATTATAGCCGGAACCTGTACTTCATTCCTCTTTGTAGCCCCGCAGTATCCTTCTGTGTGGCTTTAGCACGTTTCCTTTACCCATTCATGCGTTGATAGACATGAGTTGTTTACACTTTTTGGCTGTTGGGCCTAGTGCTGCTATGAATATTCATTCACATACAAAATTTTGTGTGGGTGTATGTTTTTGTTTCTTTGGGGTATATACCAAGGAGTGTGATTACTGGGTCATAGGTTTATTTATTTGGTAGAAAAGATGGACCAAATTAGCTTCATCTGTTTCTGAAGTTGCCTTTCTACACCAGGCTGCTGGCAGGCTTCACTTGGGGCTTCTAGGTGGTATTGGTTAAGGCAGTGGAGTGCTTACACAGGCAAACTCCATTCGGAACTTCTTTTTTCCTGTATTTTTCTGTGGCCTTAGATCACTGTTGTTCACTGGGCTTAGTTTTCTCATCAGTAGGCTCTTTTTAGTACCAAAACGTTAAGGCCGTTTGACTTCTTGGTCTTTAAATGGATCGCACATACACTGTGGTAAAGTATCTGGAGTTGTTTCGGTAGATCATCGGCCTACTGTCTGGAAAGTCTAGATAGTAGCTCTGTTATTTCTGCTCTCAGAGCTGCTTCGTATCTCTGTAGACTAATAACTTCAATCAGTTGAGTGGCTGACTCTAGATTTCAGCTCAGCCCCGGGTTCGGGCTCCATGCTCGGGAGTCTGCTTGAGGATTCTCTCTCCCTCTGCCCCTCCCCCAGTTGACGCACTGGCTCATGTGTTCTCTCTTTCTCTAATCTTTTAAAACAAGTAATGGGCATCAGTCAATTTCTTAGACATCCAGTCAGGTCAAAGACTCAACTTTTCTGGCAAACTCAATGATGATAATAGGAAGACACACCTCCACCTAAAAACATACTGAGACTTTGAGGTAATGTTCCTCGGTGTCCCTTATCCTTCTAGGATTATTTTGATATTGTGAAGAGCCCCATGGACCTTTCTACCATCAAGAGGAAGTTAGACACTGGACAGTATCAGGAGCCCTGGCAGTATGTGGATGACATTTGGCTTATGTTCAACAATGCCTGGTTGTATAATCGGAAAACATCTCGGGTATACAAATACTGCTCCAAGCTGTCTGAAGTCTTTGAACAAGAAATTGACCCAGTAATGCAAAGCCTCGGATATTGTTGTGGCAGAAAGGTAAGAAATTTTAGCATGGATAAAAATTACTGAAAATTTGACTAAATAGAATCCTGAATCATCAGATTATAAACTCATCTGGAGTAGGACTTTGGATCTTTTTCACCTATGGGTGCACAGTGCCTGGCATGTGCTGGTTTTCCGGTGCATACCAGTTCACATGGAGCTCATCTTGTCCTATTGAGTTTTTTGCTAAGTGGTTAAAGGACATGACTGCTAAGCTTACCTCGGAGTGGTGAGCTAATAGAGTACAGTAGTCCCTCCTTATCTGTGGGTTTCCTTCCCCCACGGTCCAGAAACATGATCTACATTCTGACATTACTAGCAAGAGGGCAGTAGTAGCCTTTATGCTACGTCGGAATACCTACATCACTGAGTTGACTTCATCTCATCACCTAGGCATCATAGCATCACAAGAAGGGTGGGTACAGTACAGTAAGATACTTTGAGAGAGGCCACGGTTACCTAACTTTGTTTATAGTATATTATTGTTGTTCTATTTTATTATTCATTAATCTCTTAACTGTGTCTGATTTATAAGTTAATTTTATTATAGGTGTATATGTATAGGAAAGGACGTAATTATATATAGGGTCTGGTACTATCCACGATCTTAGGTGTCCACTAGTGTGGTCTTTGCCTGGGATAAGTGGGACTGCTACAGTGTACTAGAATGGTTTTAGTTCTGTGTATGCTCTTGGAAGCTGAATTAGCCCATTATGTAAATGAGAACCTAAGAGTTCACTGACTTTTGTTTCTGATCGGCCATTATGAATATTCCAGCTTGTCTTTCAGGCCTGTGTACTATTTAACAAATGGTTTCTGTTGCAGTTGGAGTTCTCTCCACAGACACTCTGTTGCTATGGCAAACAGTTATGCACAATCCCTCGTGATGCCACTTACTACAGTTACCAGAACAGGTAAGCCCGACCGTGTGTGGACCATGGTCCGCGTATCCGTGTGTCCAGGGACTGCATGCGGATGGACCAGCACACATACATTCATGGTTCATGTGTACCTTGCTTGAAAACAACTGTACAGCACAAGTTCTAGTCTTACCATTCTGCCTTCGTTTGCAGAATCAGTACAGTTTTTTAGCAGAAAGTAGCCTGTGTCAGTTGTCTGGCCCCGTATTTTTATAAGGCAGGAGCCCGCATCCTTGAGAGGTTGAGCAACTTTGTGAGTTCGGTGCCATAGATGGGATTACATCCCAGCCCCCACTTCTCTTTGCCCTGTCTTTTCACAGCCCAGCACAGCCTGAGGCAAACTGAGAAAATTTTTAAAGGAATTAGTCTTGTCCATGATATTGCTGCTATCTATCTCCTTCCCAAAAACTGTCCAAAAAACTTACAGCCAAAAGTTTGTTGGCCAGCTGTATCTTTTGGGAAATGTCTCCTTTTTGTGTGTAGCCTGCCACTAAGTTGTTCTTCTCAGGGCATATGAAAACAGAGGGTTTCAGAGTTTGTTGCTTTGCCTCTGTTAAGCACATAAAAAGGAGCATCTCCAAAAAATAGGTCTGCACTAGACTGTTACTTAAAAATTTTGGATATGACCGTGGATGGTAGAGTTCTAATAAATTAAGGACCTCTGCCTTATTTTCTCCTGGCCAAACAATGGCTGTAATCACACAGATGGCATTCATTAATCTGTCTTAAGCATGACCTGTCTCCTATTTTCAGTCATCAGCCTACAGTATAACTTGTGTAGGATGTTTACTTGGGGCTCTGAGACAGGTCATCACAGCGCCGGGCAGCTAATATTCTTTAATAAAACTAAGCCCATAGTGGTGGTTCTCGCTGAACTTGTGTTGCTACAGTTGCATTTCTAGCTTTGCAAAAGTGACTTAAACTTTTTGTTTTGTTTACAAAAAGTTAGGTGCACTGTCCTAATGCTTTGTTGTGATCATTAGAATCCACAGTTTTTCACTGTTAATACCTAGGAAAGGTGAATCAAGTTCTTAAAAGCACTTAACATTAAAAAAAAAAAAGTGACAACTCGCTTGAAACTTTTCTCATGCAGCAGTCTTGACATACCATTTTTGGATTTTTAACATCAGTGTGCAGTGTTTGTAATCTTTGTACCCAAGGAACAGGTAGGCGTGTGCTGGCATGCACCACTGCCTTTCTTTTGCCTTTCAAGCTATGTCAGTTGATGGCTGCAATCTGTATTTAAGGACTTGTGTAGATTTTTTCATTGAAAAAAAAAAAAAAAAAACATTTTAACTTAATTTGGCTTCCTTGGGATCAAAAAGAAATTTTATGCGTTTTTTTTCAATCCAGGGTTGTTTTTAGGTGATTGCTTCCTGGTTCCATATCCTTAGTGGATTTTTATTTGTTATTTACTTTGTTGTTGGAAATGGGGAGAAGTGTGTGATTGCTATGTTTCAGTAATAGAGTAGCAATTCTTCTCTCTCCAGTATATTTATCCTTCCTCCTTTTGATTATTTGCATCAAGTAGCATTAATTACTAGATTGAAAGAATGTAGGTCTGTGTAAGTGAAACTTCTTTGTTTTATTTGCTGTAATCATTTGCTACTTGTGATCCCATTTGAGATATTTAATGCTAATCTGTGCTTTGCCTTGGCTTTCTGCTTTGTGTTGTCTTGTCTTGCTTTTATGTTTTTTGTTGTCCTGCAATCCCTCATTTCTTCGTTTGTTTTGTGTTTTTTTTTTCTCCCTCATGCTTGTCGTTGTCTGCACTTGGCTTTGATTGCAAAAAACAAAAAAAAAAACAAAACAAAAAACAAACCAAAAAAAAACACCCAAACTGTGGGGCCCATAAATCTGCATCATTGAATGTCCTTGTCGCCGTTGATGACCTGCTCTCTGCTCCCGTCCCCCTCCTTGGCCTGCTGTGATTGGTGGCTTCGTTGCTTGGCTTGGGCTGTGTTGTGTGAACGGAACAGTTCACCCCAGTATGGCCTTCTTGCCGACAGGTATCATTTCTGTGAGAAGTGTTTCAATGAAATCCAAGGGGAGAGCGTTTCTTTGGGGGATGACCCTTCCCAGCCTCAAACGTAAGTAATGCATTATTTTGGAAAGTACTGTCTTGGTTTGTTGTCAGGTGGTTATCCTTAAGCTTCTAAGTGGTCTTGGGTTACACTGCCAGGTTAGTAGCCATTAGCCACAGATGGCTGGCTGTTTAAATACAAATCAGTTAAAGGAAATAAAATTTCACATTCACACTTCAAATGCTTAGTAGACATCGGTGGGTAGTGGCTGCCATGTTGGTCAGCACAGATAGAGAACCTTTCTGTCATAGCGGAAAGTTTTATCAACACTGGATTGGATAGTCATTTTAGGTATTTCTTCCATAAGGAAACAGCTGCTCTCCCAAAAATTGAAAGGCTGTAGTACAAGGGAACTTCGTTATTAACTGTTCTAAGTTGGAGGGAAATTGAACAAATAATTTCCTTACAGCCTTCCCATGTAGGTTATCAGTACTGAAATCACTATAATTGTTGAGAATCATTCATTTCACATTAGGGGTTTAGACACTTATTAGAGTGGCCTAGAAGAAAGAGACTTGGTTGGGCTTTTGCAGTCTCACAAGCTCTTACCGTGTATGATGAATGCCAGGACAGATTTTCAGACATAGCCGTAAATTGGCTACTAGCTCTTCTGATTGCCAAGATGTAGTTAGACACTGTGGTTCAAGTGTGAACTGTTTAAGGAAGAAAGAACGATTTGGTGTGCTTTTAATATTCTTCAGTTCTTTCTTTCCTGATTTAACCTATAATAAACAGAAGTAGTTCAGAACATTCCAGAAAGTATGGGATTGTTACTAGTAAAAAAACAGGGCTTCTGAGGAAAAAGTGGTTAATTTTTCCGAATTAAGTCTTGAAGTTGCACTTTCCTTCAGTCACCATTGAACTACAATATAGTAGAGTTGGGTGCTAGTCTGGGGAGTAGATGCTGGGGTCCCTTGAGCCTTAAGGAGATTTTCTGACCCTTGGCTAAATAAATCAGGCTGACTAGCTCTGAAAGGAAGGCAGCCTTACCATTGGTAAGGTTGAGTGGCTTTCCCACAAGATCTAAACCTTAGGACAGCAAATCTCTTAGACTGAAGAGGATAGAAACCCCATTCCAATTCTATAGGTCTGTAGTGGGCCTCAGAGTCTGCATTACTGACAAGCTCCCAGGTCCTTCTGTTGTGCTGGTCTTCAGAACACACTTTGAGAAGCAAGGACTTCGGCCATTTAGATAATAATCTCTAGGCTGTACCTAGTAGGAAAGAGTTTAAATATGGAGATGTCCTCATTTTTGTGAGGAGGACTCACAGTAGTCAAAGTTGGGCTTCCTGGAGTTTATTCTAGGTAGAGAAGGTTAAGACGTTAACTTCTGTGCTTGTGAGGCTATGAGCAATGTGGTGTGCTAGATTTGGGCATAGGAGGCCCTGTGAAAGTTTTAAAATGAATATTATAAAATAAAGAATTTTTACTCTTTAAAATTACTGTTCTGGGTAATGATAAGTAACCTGAAATACGTATTTTTAATATTCACCTTTTTTTATTAATATAAAATGTTGTTTGACTAGACTGTCCTAAGAAATGAATATTAAATAGGGGTTTAGCTCTTTCCACATATACCATCTTCCATAGCTCAGTCTAGCAACAGTAAACTATTAAACGGTATGAATACTGGGGGCACCTGGCTGTCTCAGTCAGGAGAGCGTTGGGACTCCTGACCCTCGGGGTGGTGATTTCAGGCCCCACATTGGGTGTAGAGATTGCTTAAAGATAAAATCTTTAAAAAAGAAAAAAGGTATATATACCTAATACTAAGAGTTGTAGACAAGATTTAAAAAAGAACAAGAACAAACTCACGTTTCCAGTTGTTAAGTTCCTGGGTTCTCCATTTCCTCTAAGGGGAAGTAGATTTATTATAAAGTCCTTTCCAAAAACGTAGGCATTCCTTGGTGTAAATGTACATTTTGTGGGGCCTAGAATATAGCTGTTTAATGTACCCTGAGTATCTTGGAAGATTTAAATAATGCACTTTCACAAGACTTGTTCCTTTGGTTAGAATAGTAGTCAGATTGTTCATCTTTCCATATTGCTTTTTCCTCATTGTGTCCCTCTTTTCTCCTTAGTACGATAAATAAAGAACAGTTTTCCAAGAGAAAAAATGACACACTGGATCCTGAATTGTAAGTAGCTCCCCTTGAATAGTCTGTATACTTTGATACTCCCTCTTCCTTTCGTTCTGTTTGTTTGCATAGCAAGTGCGGCCTGAGGATAAATGTACACGACACACGTGCAACGTGGATGGTCGACATCTGGGAGTCTGCACTACAGTTAATATTCATTCACATTCCAGTGAAGCCCCGGCCTACCTCTGCTCATTGTCATGTGTTCCATCCCTGTTGTCCTGTGCATTTTCAAACATCTTCATACTCCCCTACTTTGTAGTGAGGCCACTCAGAGAGTACTGAACCATGCTAGTACTCTGGCACTCCTAGAACGGGTAGGATTGTGTCAGACTTCTTCTTCTTGTTCTTCTTCTTCTTCTTCTTTTTTAATTTTATTTCTTTGTCAGAGAGCACAAGCAGGGGGGAATGGAAGGCTGAGGGAGAAGCAGGCTCCCTGCTGAGCAAGGATCCTGATGTGGGGCCCAATCCCAGGACCGTGGGATCATGACCTGAGCCACCCAGGCGTCCCATCCCGAAAGGCATCAGACTTCTTTGGAAGTTTAAGCAGTAGTAATCTTTCAGTTTTTACTGCCTACCCACAATCACATTTAAAATTGTCACATTCAGGGGCACCTGGCTGGCTCAGTAGGTACAGCACGTGACTCTTGATCTCAGGATTGTAAGTTTGAGCCCCATATTGTGTATAGAGATTACTTAAAAGTAAAATCTTTTAAATAAAATTTCTGGTGTGCTTGGGTGGCACAGTTGGTTAAGTGTCCGACTCTTGGTTTCAGCTCAGGGCCTCATCTTGGGGTCATGCTCCACACTCAGCAGGGAGTCTGCTTGAGTTCTGTGTCATGTGCTCTCTCTCACTCTCCCTCTCTCTCAAATAAATAAAATTGTCACACTCGATGACTTAATTGCTTTTGAATTTTGCTCTGCCTGTAGCACTGAAGAGCTTTTTAAAAACAATTTTTTGGAGTGATCTTGACTATCTTAAATTGTCAGGAATCAGGGGAAATGTTGGAAAGTTTCAATTTGGTTAAAGTTTTGGATTTAATCTTGACTTTTTAACCTTTCATTCCAGATTTGTTGAATGTACAGAGTGTGGAAGAAAGATGCATCAGATCTGTGTTCTTCATCATGAAATTATCTGGCCATCTGGGTGAGACATTAGTATTTTCTAGATTTTTTTCTTTGTGAATTTTATCCAGTTTTTGTCTTTGCAATGACTGTCTCTAAAAATAGTTTTAGATTGGGAAGAGATAAGTAAAATTCACTTTTAGGGGCACCTGGGTGGCTCAGTCTATTAAGCATCTGTTTTCGGCTCAGGTCATGATCCCGGGGTCCGTCTCAGGCTCCCTATTCATCGGTGTCTGCTCCTTCTCCCTTTGCCACTCCCCCTGCTTGTTTGCACTTGGGTTTCTCTCTCTCTCTCTGTCAAATAAATAGAATCTTTAAAAAAGAATTCTAAAATTCACTTTTAAAATATTAAGCTAGAATCCAAAAATATAGGTCCTTCTCTTAATTTGCATGCCTTGTTTTAATCCAACAAGTACTTTATTCTGCTGGTTTTTAAAATTCTTTTGTAATCATTATACATCAAAAGTAAGTATTTTTGAAAGGTTTATCAGTAGAGATAAGAAATCTCTAACACCTGGAAACTATCAAAGAGTTGCTAGAAGAAATTAAACTTGCCAGATTTTGAGTGCTACTTACACTGACTACAGTAGGAAAATTAGAAGATATGGAGGGTGTCCATGGGGCAGTTCTGTTCTTACCTCTGAGAAAATGTCATGCTGTGAATGGTTTACTAGATGGTGGAATGGGTTAGGATTTGATGTTTTGGGGGATGGGACAGTAAGTTAGTTACATGGCTATTGTCCAATGAAAGAGTTTCATAGAATGACTACAAACAGACTTAAGTAAACAAGCTGTTCTTCGGCCTCATGTTCTGTTTCTGAATATTCTCCACATATTTACTTAAGCTGCACATTATCAAAGACAACAGTAAGTGGATTTTTGTCCATTGTGACACTTGTCTACTACTTTAGGTCTCCTTTCACTCTCCAGGAATGGAGTTGATCCCAGCTCTGTTGCAAGGTTGGGGGTGTCTGTACGTGAAGTGACTCATTAAGATGGCATCTCAGGGTGCCTGGCTGATGAGTTGGAAGAGCATGTGACGCTTGATCTCAGGGTCATGAGTTGGAGCCCCACATTGCGGGTAGAGATTACTTAATAAATAAATACAAACTTGAGAAAAAGATGGGATCTCTACACTGTCCTCTCTTCTTCACTTTGGTTGAGTGTTGATGCTGGTTTGGGGGTCACAGGAAAGAGGTAGCTAATTGACATATTTCTAGAAAATAACATGCAGGGAAACATCACAGTCATTTGATGTATATATGACTTGTCTTCACATATGCCTTTTAAGTGCTCTCCTTAATTAAAGAGTTGGGTAAGAAAATGAGACTTGCAGTGATTCTTGCAACTTAAGATCAGTCACTTGGTTAAGGAATGGTTAATGTGGTCTCAAGTTTTTGTAAGAAATTCTACTTACACATGCACATCCTTGTGTAATTGGGACAAAGAGAATGTACGTTTTAAATCTATTGGTACTACTCAAAGCATACTGATTTTCATTCCTACCAGTAGGAATATAGACTTTGGCCAAAAACTGAAATTCCTGTTTTAATCTATAATCCATCATCTTTTCACATGTCCACCAGTTTATATGCCCTTCACATTTCCTCATGGTTTTTTGCCTGTTTTTCAATTAGGCTTTTTTATTTTTATTTTTTTTCTTAATGATTACTAAACGCCCTTTGTATATTGCGTATTTTAAGTCGTTGTTGGATCTTTAGAAATATTTCTCCCAGGTTGTCTTTTGAATTTTAACTTGGTACATACATATGGTAGATTTTTTTACTAGTATATGTTAACTTTAAATGTTTCTCTAAGCTGTGTAAGCAAAGTCTTGGTTTACATTTTAGATTTGTTTGTGATGGCTGCTTAAAGAAATCTGCACGAACCAGGAAAGAAAATAAGTTTTCTGCTAAAAGTAAGTTTTATTCTTACAAGTAGATCCTGGCAGTACTTCACTGAAGCATAGTTAAAATAAGCCATCCAAGGGTCGCCTGGCTGGTTCAGTCCGAAGAGTATGTGACTCTTGATATCTGGGCTATGAATTCGAGCCCCACATTGGGTGTAGTGATTACTTAAAGGATCAGGATTTGATACGTGTTTTTCTTTTTCCTATATTTCTTCATTTTGGGGCGTTCCTAATGGGGGCCACCTGTAGAAATACTGTCCAGAATTCCCATTCCATGAGTGATGACCTCGATTTGGTCCATACCATTAGGGCTTCCTTCAGTCCTATCTCGCTTGGGGGGTTTGGGGGAGTGGTAGTTAAAAATTATATCATACAGTTGAGATTATCACATTATTTGGTACTTGGTTTAATTTTGTAGATGCCTTTGCAGTTTTTTACTGACCTACAGATCGCTTTTTTTCCTGTAAGGTTTCTCGTAATGCCCAACCATTGTCATTTTTAAATATTACTGCAGTTGAGGCAAAGTGCATGCGGATGTTCTATTTTTTAACTTCTGAAATTGGAAAATTTTCCCAATAAAAAGTTGGGGGGAGGGGTGCCTAGGTGGCTCAGTTGGTTAAGTCCTGGGATCCAGTCTGGCATAGGGCTCCCTGCTTAGCGGGGAGTCGGCTTCGCCCTCTCCCCACCCCCCTCATGCTTTCTAATAAATAAAATAAATATTTTTTAAAAAGAAGTTGGGTGGAAGACACTTAAAATTGGCTACCATGTCTGCTTCAACTGAACATATACTAAAATTGGAATGATACAGAGATTCGCATAGCGCCCCCGCAAGGACGGCACACAAGTTCATGAAGTATTCCATATTTTAAAAAAAAAAAAAAATTGTTTCCAAGTATTGACCGCATTGCTTTCTGTTAACAAAATCAGGTTATCCTATTTGTATGAAAAAAGCAGAAACGATATTTGATATTGAAGCTTAAGACTTTTAACAATAATAAATTTGCACCTTGGTTACTGCTAAACTTGTCACTTCTTCATTTGTAGGGTTGCCATCTACCAGGCTTGGCACCTTTCTGGAGAATCGTGTAAATGACTTTCTTAGGCGACAGAATCACCCCGAGTCCGGGGAAGTCACTGTTCGGGTAGTTCATGCTTCTGACAAAACTGTGGAAGTGAAACCAGGAATGAAAGCAAGGTTCCAGTAGTTTTCGCTTTTCTTCTCTTGTGCTTAATACAGCTACTTCTGATGATTCTGATCTGAATGCGATGTCGTGATTTCTCTCCAATCTGAATTGTGTAGGTTTGTAGATAGTGGAGAGATGGCAGAATCCTTTCCATACCGAACCAAAGCCCTCTTTGCCTTTGAAGAGATCGACGGTGTTGACTTGTGTTTCTTTGGCATGCACGTTCAAGAGTATGGCTCTGACTGCCCTCCACCCAACCAGAGGTAGGACTTAACACAGCTACCTTCCAGTTTGAGGGGGAATTTGAAGTTTAATAGGCAAAAAACATCATGGACAAGGAACTATTTGACGTGCTTGGTTTGGAAATGGAAATGCAAATTCTCACTGCTCAACACTGCTGTTCTGCGGTCATAGTAATAAGGAAGGGAATATGAACAGCAGTCTGAAATTGAAGTGGGAAGCAGACTGTTTTTCAGAAAATGGGCTTAAATCTAGATTGTGTTAAGTACCTTGCCTGGGAAGTATGTGAAAGAATGTCACACAAATAAAGTTAGGATATGATTTAGAATTTGCTTTGAAAATAGTATAAAGGCCAGAATAAGAATGTTGCCAGAATACATTTGGGTCCATTAATACTCAGTACTATGCTTCAAGCACTACAGGGTAGTGAGACTATAATAGAGCCATAGGCTCATCAAACTCCCCTAAAGGGTGCACAGTCTTGTCGTTTATCTGACTGTGACTGTGTGATGTGCATTATAAATGAGGTGAAAAAAGCACAGGAGAGAGAGAGATTGTGTTTTTAGCTCATCAGTAAGAACTCTATGTGACTTGACTTGGTTTCTTTCTCCCCACTTGATACAGGAGAGTTTACATTTCATACCTTGACAGTGTTCATTTCTTCCGTCCTAAATGCTTGAGGACTGCAGTCTATCATGAAATTCTAATTGGATATTTAGAATACGTCAAGAAATTAGGGTAAGCATATTGATAAATGCTATCTTTAAAAACAATTAGCATGAACTAATTAGGTTTTAAACTAATTACCACCGCGGTATTGTGAT
Source organism: Ursus maritimus (assembly GCF_017311325.1). Taxonomy (NCBI): domain Eukaryota; kingdom Metazoa; phylum Chordata; class Mammalia; order Carnivora; family Ursidae; genus Ursus; species Ursus maritimus. The sequence continues at coordinate 49,430,201 of NW_024424564.1, forward strand.
GAGATGTAGCTTAAAACAGAGATGCGTGACTTTTTGCTCCCTTTTCTCAGTGTTGCCAGTCAGACAGAACTGGATATTCTGACCCTAGTCATACTCACTCCAAATTAGTTTTATTTTGTTCTGTTAAGCTGTTAGGTACAGTTTGATTGGAAGGTTGTTACTCATTTAGGGCCAGAACCTGAAACGGCAGCTGATCCTTTCATACCTGGGTTTCAGAACCAAAAACAAAGGTCTGGAGGTACACAGATGAGTCTGATTCCTTACCTTCAAGGTAAACGTGTGCTTGAGAATATTCACCACCTCACCTTGCGCGCTCTTCCTCTTTAACATTTTGCATTGTTTAGCTCTCTTGTTGGAATGGACCCCCACGTTCCTTTGCATTGTAGCTTTTGTTTGTTTTGTTTCTTCAAATGCAAATACAGGATTTGGGAATCCAGGGTGAGACCCACTATATGTGCTGTGGGTTAGGCCTGGTTCTTCTGGCCGGATGCTGGATTGTACACTTAGTATTGTCTTAGAAAAAAAATCATTGGTTTCTATACTGACTTCACCTTGTAGCATCTTTCTGGAATGGACGGTAAACTTTTCTCTTGAATATTCCCTCTCTTGTTAGGTACACAACAGGGCATATTTGGGCTTGTCCCCCAAGTGAGGGAGACGACTATATCTTCCATTGCCATCCTCCTGACCAGAAGATACCCAAGCCCAAGCGACTGCAGGAGTGGTACAAAAAGATGCTTGACAAGGCCGTGTCTGAGCGAATCGTCCATGACTACAAGGTCAGGAGGAGCGGGGGGCGATGACTGATCCTGTTGCTCTGTATTCTGCCGCTCGACTATCTTAACAAAAATCTTCTGTTTGTTCTTCCTTTTTCAAAGCAAGAAAAACTCAGTTTTAAAAGAGTCTTAGATCAACAAATCTCTGTTTTAAAGATGTGATGAAAAACGTATTCTTAATAGCCATTCATGATTAGAGGGCATCTCATGATAAGAACTTGAACAGATAAGTTTCTTATCTGTTTTTACTCCTGGGGAGAAAAGCAAGAACTGGATGTTTTCCCAGGCAGCAGAGCAGAGCAGCCTGTAGCCATGCAGTTTCCAGGATTTGTGATTTGGGTTGTTTTGAACATATTTCTTAGTCGGGGTGGGTGATGGGTACAAGGCAGGCATTCCTCACATTGTTATCGGCAGTAGTAAAGGCCATGGCGTGATTGATGGTGCCTCCACCTGCGCCATCAGTCCTAGCAGGACGAAGTCCCACTTGGCTTTATAAAGGCAGGTACCCTCCCTGTCCTCACAAGCAGAGGAAAGAACCCAAACTCCTGACTTCAGACCTTGAGTTCTCACTGTTGAGGACTAAATGTCTCCCTGGGCCATCAGTAAAGCCTCTGCTGCCTTTCTTTCAGAAGACGTTTAATCCCTTGTGTTTCTTGTGTCCGCTAGCTGTGACAGCTTCTGAATGATAAATACTTCTTTAAAAAAAAAAAAAAAAAAAACACAAATACCTGTTTGTTCCGGGGTGTTCTCACAGGATATTTTTAAACAAGCGACTGAAGATCGACTAACAAGCGCAAAGGAGCTGCCTTACTTTGAGGGCGATTTCTGGCCCAACGTTCTGGAAGAGAGCATTAAGGAACTGGAACAGGAGGAGGAAGAGCGAAAGCGAGAGGAGAACACCAGCAATGAGAGCACAGATGTAAGGGCTTTGTGTTTTCCTTTCCAGCTTCTGCCTTGATCTCACGTGTAATCCACAAGCGGGCTTCGACTTTTGACATGGTCTTGAAGCTCTCAGGTGTGAAAGAGCTCTTTAAATTGGTCAAGAAATAATTGGCTTGGAGAAGTTACTAATGTTCTGTTTCAAGGGTTTTCAACCTTTTTAGCATCAGACCCCCTTTTTAACTGGAACCTTGGATTTCTGGAAAATGGAAGGAAACCCTGAAAAACTGAGAGAAAATTAGCTATATGGAGCAGGGGGCTGGCAAGAGTGCATTCCATAAAGATCCAGATTGAATGTTTGGGTGTTTTGGTTTTTTTTTTAAACACTACTTTATAAATGTACAAAGCATTCTGAGCCATACAAAAACAAGACCTGGGCCAGAGTTTGCCAGTCCTCCATACAGAATCTGGCTTTGTAGGGGGATCATCTGAGGAGCTTTTCCTGGTCAGTTATCTCCCCATAGCATCGCTACTACCATGGTCTCCTTTGAGTCCGACCTAACTAAAGTCACTTTTTAGTAGCCTGTTAAACTTCTCACAGCCTTGTAGTTTGAATTCATTGTCTTTTCAAGTTGTTGTGGGTTTTTGTTTTTGTTTCTGTTTTTTATGGTAGACCCATAAATCCTAGAATGTTTGGTATCCCACCCTTCCACTCCTTATTCCCTGTCCTCAAATCTGGAATAAGATGGATTGATCTGAATGGTGTCCAAACTATGGGGTTCTTCTAGTCAGAAAGTTAAGGCTGCCCTTGTCTTATCGAAGGGTCTTAGTGTAGGGATTCGTCACTGGAAGAAAATTAGCGCAAAAACTTTAGTAAACATTAGCCTACTGTAAATAACAGCTTAAAAAAGAGGGTCTGTGAAAAGAGGAGTTGGTAGAAGCAAAAGATGAGAATCTCTAGTTTGAAAGAAAGGGAGACTCTTTTACCATTAGTATTATTCAAATCGCTTAAAAATGTTAACATTTTCTTGTTGCCTCTGCTAACCTGCAGGTGACGAAGGGAGACAGCAAAAATGCTAAAAAGAAAAATAATAAGAAAACCAGCAAAAACAAGAGCAGCCTGAGTAGGGGCAACAAGAAGAAGCCCGGCATGCCTAATGTCTCCAACGACCTCTCGCAGAAGCTGTACGCCACGATGGAGAAGCACAAGGAGGTGAGTTATAGCCGCTTGTGGGGAGAGCAGGGAGGGTGTGAAACACCGCCCACCATGGTCGGCATTGAAGATGTGAGTACCGGGCCATGTGAAATTCAGAAGGAAGAAATCATTCGAGGGGTAAGAAGAAGAAAGAAAAGAGGATAGCCAGAGTGGGAGGTAAGAACAGGAAGTGATAAGGTTTCTTTGATTAGTAGCTATTATAAATCTCAGTGGTGGTGTGTGTCATGCGTTAAAAGTACAAGTGCAGTTTGTCCAACCCCGTTTGTAATCCTCAGGGTTTCGGAGCTCTGGTGGGTGCCTCATTTTGATATTATCAACAGTTAATATTTATTAATAATTATTAGCTATTCGAGCACTATTTAGTGTCACAAGATTCTGGCATAACAAAGTAGTTGGGAAAGGTCCCTAGAGTATATTATAATAGGCTTAAGTTGGGGATCTAGTCTTCTGACTCTGTTTAGTCTGAAGATGTAAGTTGTGGATACCTGTTGGGAATTAGAATCTAATGCTGTCACTTTAGCTTAAATTTGAGTATTGTCTTAGCTAGAGGGTAACGTACAGCGGAAACAGTCATGAGGATTGTGACTGGAGGGTTGGCCGTAGTAAAGATTTCCAGGGGAGTCACCAGATGGTTTTATTTGCCTCTATTTCGAAGGAGTTGTTAGAGGCAGTCCCCACTTGTTAGATTCAGTGCTTTCCTGTGCATCGCATTTTCAAGATGCTCTTTTGACAAAGCCGTAATCTTAAACCTAATATTATAAGGTCAAACACATGTCACAGTCCTCCCTTGATGCTTTTAACTTTTGACATCTGTTCAAGAGGTATCTCTACTCAGTGTGCTCTCTTGCCTTATGTTCTTTTTCTAGAAATGTCTTGTTTCATGCAAATATTGCTGCCCAAGTATATTACAAGTGTTGCTGCCAGTTTGCCCAGATTTTCAGTCTCAGAGAAACTGGTAGAATATAGTGGGTAGTACAGCAGTTGCTCACAGGTTCCTTATCTCTTGAAGGTACCTTTGCATTTTTTAGTTTAGTAAGAGTTTATAGTTATAGTGTAAAATAGATACGCAATACCAGCTTCCTGTTGCAGCCTTTACATTAATGGTTGTGGGAGTTAAGGGTGGTTGTGTCTTTTCAGACTTTAATGAACAAGAATTTTCTTGTCTCTGCAGCAAGGACTAAGAAGGTTTTGCTTTTTTTAATCTTTCCCACCCCCCACAAACCGGAAGTGGCATAGTGGACCCCCTGCCGTACCCTTCACTTCCACTCACCAGTTGTTGACATTGTGCTGTACCTTCTTCATCTGTAGTTCAGCAAGCACCCTCTGAGCAAAAAGACCTTCTCTCCTTAACGTCACTGTGGCTTCACACTCCGGGGATTTCCCCCCAGTGCCACCATCTGATGTCTGGTCCTTATGCTCTGGTCAAGGATTACGTGTCAGGTTGAGTTGCCATTTCTCGGTTCCTGGCTTTCTTTTCATTCATAACATGAGCAGTTTATTGAAAGTCAAGGCCCAAAATCGTTTTGTAGAATGTCCCTCAATTTGGATTTGTCTGACTTGTTTCCTTGTGATGAGATTCGGGGTCAGCCGTGGATTGGATCTTAGAGTGGACCACTTTAGGGTGAAGTGTCCACTGTACGTGTACCGTATTGTCCCCAGGCCCTTTTTATTTTAAAGGCATTATTAAATAAGAGAGTAAGATGCCGATTCTAGGCCCATCGCAGTTCTGCTCAGAGAAGAGACCAGAGGTTTGTGTCGCAGCCTCGCAAGCATCCAGCTTGACTCACCTGGTTGCTGCTGTCGCCCCAGCGCCCTGCGACACTCATGCTGCAGAGTCCGATTGAGCTGGTCTCTTTCGTAGGTCTTCTTTGTGATCCGTCTCATCGCTGGCCCTGCCGCCAACTCCCTGCCCCCCATCGTCGATCCCGACCCCCTCATCCCCTGCGATCTGATGGATGGGCGGGACGCCTTCCTTACCCTCGCAAGGGACAAGCACCTGGAGTTCTCTTCACTCCGAAGAGCCCAGTGGTCCACCATGTGCATGCTGGTGGAGCTGCACACCCAGAGCCAGGACCGCTTTGTCTACACCTGCAACGAGTGCAAGCACCACGTGGAGACGCGCTGGCACTGCACTGTCTGCGAGGTAGGCCCCGGGGGTGGGGAGCAGAGGACGTGGGGGGGGGGGTCCAGGTTCCCGAGAGGCCGTCAGAACAGATGTTACAGAGGCCTGTGCTGAGGCAGAGTGGGAGCGGCAGCGGCCGGTCCGTTGTCGTGGTAGAGCGGCAGAGTCTGTCTCTAAAGGGGGGCTTCGGGGCCCTAGCAAACTACATCAGATGTTTTTGACCGAAATCTTGGAGAGTTGACCACACCTGTTTTCCCCCCAGGATTATGATCTGTGTATCACCTGCTATAACACTAAAAACCATGACCACAAAATGGAGAAACTAGGTCTGGGCTTAGATGACGAGAGCAACAGCCAGCAGGCCGCAGCCACCCAGAGCCCGGGGGACTCGCGGCGCCTGAGCATCCAGCGCTGCATCCAGTCCCTGGTGCACGCCTGCCAGTGCCGCAACGCCAACTGCTCGCTGCCGTCCTGCCAGAAGATGAAGCGGGTGGTGCAGCACACCAAGGGCTGCAAGCGGAAAACCAACGGCGGCTGCCCCATCTGCAAGCAGCTCATCGCCCTCTGCTGCTACCACGCCAAGCACTGCCAGGAGAACAAGTGCCCGGTGCCCTTCTGCCTCAACATCAAGCAGAAGCTGCGGCAGCAGCAGCTGCAGCACCGGCTCCAGCAGGCCCAGATGCTCCGCAGGAGGATGGCCAGCATGCAGCGGACCGGTGTGGTGGGGCAGCAGCAAGGCCTGCCCTCCCCCACTCCTGCCACTCCCACCACGCCGACGGGCCAGCAGCCGGCCACCCCGCAGACGCCCCAGCCCCAGCCTCCCTCTCAGCCTCAGCCCACGCCTCCCAACAGCATGCCCCCCTACTTGCCCAGGACTCAGGCTGCTGGCCCTGTCTCCCAGGGTAAGGCGGCGGGCCAGGTGACCCCTCCCACACCCCCCCAGACTGCTCAGCCACCCCTCCCGGGGCCCCCACCTGCCGCAGTGGAAATGGCAATGCAGATTCAGAGGGCGGCTGAGACGCAGCGCCAGATGGCCCACGTGCAAATTTTTCAAAGGCCAATACAGCACCAGATGCCCCAGATGACTCCAATGGCTCCCATGGGTATGAACCCACCCCCTATGACCAGAGGTCCCAGTGGGCATTTGGAGCCAGGGATGGGGCCCACAGGGATGCAGCAGCAGCCACAGTGGGTCCAAGGAGGGTTGCCTCAGCCCCAGCAGCTACAGCCCGGGATGCCGAGGCCAGCCATGATGTCAGTGGCCCAGCACGGCCAGCCCTTGAATATAGCTCCCCAGCCAGGACTGGGCCAGGTAGGTGTGAGCCCTCTCAAACCAGGCACTGTGTCTCAACAAGCCTTACAAAACCTTTTGCGGACTCTCAGGTCTCCCAGCTCTCCCCTACAGCAGCAACAGGTGCTCAGTATCCTTCACGCCAACCCCCAGCTGTTGGCTGCATTCATCAAGCAGCGGGCTGCCAAGTACGCCAGCTCGAATCCGCAGCCCCTCGCTGGGCAGCCCGGCATGCCCCAGGGCCAGCCGGGGCTGCAGCCACCTGCCATGCCGGGCCAGCAGGGCGTCCACTCCAGTCCAGCCATGCCGAACATGAGCCCCATGCAAGCGGGCGTTCAGAGGGCCGGCCTGCCCCAGCAGCAGCCGCAGCAGCCGCTCCAGCCCCCCATGGGAGGGATGAGCCCCCAGGCTCAGCAAATGAACATGAATCACAACGCCATGCCTTCGCAGTTCCGAGACATCTTGCGGCGGCAGCAGATGATGCAGCAGCAGCAGCAGGGAGCGGGGCCCGGGATCGGTCCCGGGATGGCCAACCATAACCAGTTCCAGCAACCGCAAGGGGTGGGCTACCCCCCGCCGCCACAGCCGCAGCAGCAGCGCATGCAGCACCACCTGCAGCAGATGCAACCGGGGAGCATGGGGCAGATGGGCCAGCTCCCCCAGGCCTTGGGAGCGGAGGCGGGGGCCGGCCTGCAGGCGTATCAGCAACGACTCCTCCAGCAGCAGATGGGGTCCCCTGCTCAGCCCAACCCCATGAGCCCCCAGCAGCATATGCTCCCAAGCCAGGCGCAGTCCCCACACCTCCAAGGCCAGCAGATCCCTTCTTCTCTCTCCAATCAAGTGCGCTCTCCCCAGCCTGTCCCTTCTCCACGGCCGCAGTCCCAGCCCCCCCACTCCAGCCCTTCCCCAAGGATGCAGCCTCAGCCTTCGCCACACCACGTCTCCCCGCAGACCAGTTCTCCACATCCGGGACTGGTCGCCGCCCAGGCCAACCCCATGGAACAAGGGCATTTTGCCAGCCCGGACCAGAGCTCGATGCTTTCTCAGCTCGCTAGCAATCCGGGCATGGCAAACCTCCACGGTGCGGGCGCCACGGACCTGGGGCTCGGCCCCGATAACGCGGACTTGAATTCGAACCTCTCGCAGAGTACGCTAGACATACACTAGAGACACCTTGTAGTATTTTGGGAGCAAAAAAATTATTTTCTCTTAACAAGACTTTTTGTACTGAAAACAATTTTTTTGAATCTTTCTTAGCCTAAAAGACAATTTTCTGTGGAACACATAAGAACTGTGCAGTAGCTGTTTGTGGTTTAAAGCAAACATGCCAGATGAACCTGAGGGATGATAGAAAACAAAGAGTATATTTTTGTTATGGCTGGTTACCACCGGCCTTTTTTTTTTCCCTTGTGTGTGTGGTTCAGGTGTGCACTGGGAGGAGGCTGAGGTCTGTGAAGCCAGCCACATGCTCCTGCCTTGCACCTCCAATAGGTTTTATTATTTTTTTTAAATTAATGAAAATATGTAATATTAATAGTTATTATTTACTGGTGCAGATGGTTGACATTTTTCCCTATTTTCCTCACTTTATGGAAGAGTTAGAACATTTCTAAAACCAGAGGACAAAAGGGGTTAATGTTACTTTAAAATTACATTCTATATATATATAAATATATATAAATATATATTAAAATACCAATTTTTTTTCTCTGGGTGCAAAGATGTTCATTCTTTTAAAAATGTAAAAAAAAAAAAAAAAAATTCCCCTTTCCTCCCCTCAAGTCAACTTTTGTGCTCCAGAAAATTTTCTATTCCGTAAGTCTGAGCGTAAAAAACTTCAAGTATTAAAATAATTTGTACATGTAGAGAAAAATGACTTTTTCAAAATATACAGGGGCAGCTGCCAAATTGATGTATTATATATTGTGGTTCTGTTTCTTGAAAGAATTTTTTTCGTTATTTTTACATCTAACAAAGGAAAAAATTAAAAAGAGGGTAAGAAACAATTCCAGTGGGATGATTTTAACATACAAAATGTCCCTGGGGTTTCTTCTTTGCTTGCTTTCTTCCTCCTTACCCTGCCCCTACCCCATACACACACATACACACACACACACACACACACACACACGCACACACTTTCTGTAAAACTTGAAAATAGAAAGCAAAAACCCTCAACTGTTGTAAATCATGCAATTAAAGTTGATTACTTATAAATATGAACTTTGGATCACTGTATAGACTGTTAAATTTGATTTCTTATTACCTATTGTTAAATAAACTGTGTGAGACAGACACCTGACCTTGTTTTATTTCTTGCCATCACATCTCTGTCTTAGAATGCATCAGTTTGAGTAAGTGCCTGATACATGGGATTCAGAGGAAAAAGCAAAAGCACTAGCTTGCAGTCTTCCTAAACTATCACATAAAGTGAATTCACAAGTAGATTTGATAAATTTATCCAAAGCTCAGGGAAAAACCCAAGGACCAGCTAAATGTCAGTTTCACCAATTTGACTTGATATTAATTAGCCGTTAACAGCTTTATATAGGACCTTCTTCCATGGTTCCATATGGATGACCTCACGGTCTTCTAGTCACCCCTCATCTTACAGGGATGAGAATGAGCACGTCAGAGGATCATGGATCTGCCTCAGAAGTAACTCCTTGAAAAAGCAGCACTTGATGCTCCGACAACAATGTGTTCCTATCCTGTTACACTTTGGTGTTGCTACCTGCCAACCGAGAAGTCAATAGGGAGATGAGGTCGTAAGAAAGGAAAATGTGTGGGAATAAAATCTAGAGACCATCCCAGAAAATGCGTCAAGTGCCTACCAGCCTCTGGTCAGTGGTCCAGCAGATCCACCTGGAGCACCTACATCATGTGCCAGGCCAGGCGGCACAAGGACGGATGCAGCCTTGCAAGAAGATGGAAGGATGCTTACGTGAGATAAAATAGAAAGTGAGCAGGGAACAGATGGAGTCCAGGAAACCTGCCGATGGGAATTGGGCACGTTTTTGGAAAGGATAGTATCGAAAATGGATCTTAGAGGGGCACCTGGCTCAGTCATGTGACTCCTTATTGCAGGATCATAAATTCGAGTCCTGTGCGTATGGCACAGAATTTATTTAGATAAAATAAAATGGATCTTGGAGGGAAGGTGAATGGGAAAAGGTAGGAGTAAGGAGGAACTCCACCAGGAGAGGAGAATCAGATCCTGTCGGGAAAACAGCTTCAGGTCCCACTTGGCTGACACGAGATTACAGAAGAGGGTGAATGCCTGTTACAGAAAGACCCCCATTTTCTCCCTAGTATTAGGGGCCCAGATTTGACTGATTGATCTGAGCCCCCAACAGGGAAATACTCAAGAATTCTAAACCATTTCCAAGCAGTAAATATCCAGCTTTCACAGCTCTAGCCTCTCTAGCTTAAAGACAGCTGGGTTGAAGTATTCAATCACATTTTCACTACAGTGTTGCAAAGAGAAAAGTGGAAGCAGAAGTAAATAAACGGGGGGCGGGGGGACTGTCCTTGTCCAGGCCAGAGGCAGTGCTAGGGAGGTCGAAGATAAGGATTAATCCAATCAGGAATACAAGAAGCTGATTTCAATGTTTCTGTGTATCTGAAAATTATCACCGTGAAAAGTTGGAAAGAGCTGGAAAGGAGCCACAAGTCTCCAGTTGAGCTGTTCATAACACATCAGTCTAGGAAATGGACCCAATGGGGGTGAGCAGTGTTCAGGTGCTTTCATTTACTTAGCTTACCGAAATCCTCAAAAACAGCCTCAACGGATCCATGAGAAGACAGCTGGAGTGACAACTTGCTCAAGGTCACACAGCCAGGAAATGGCTTACCAGAATGTCCAAGGTCTGTGGGGCTCCAAAGCCTTTCTTCTCCATACCCTTCATCTCCCATACTGTAGGGAATCCCTAGTGATGGCAGCAAACTCATACACACGACACAGGGGCCCTGCTCCAAGCAAGTGGAACACACAGCCTAAAAACTGAAAGGGGTGAAAGAAACCAAGGAATCCTAAAGATAAGTTCCCCAGGCTTCTCTTACAAACAAGGAAGCTGGTCTCCAGACGATGGTTTCCTGGAATGTTAACGTTCATGAGGTCACCGCGTTTAAAGAGCACATAGACCAGCATCAAAAAGAACAAAATGCTTAGGAATAGATTAAGCAAAAGAAGTATAAGACGTCTACGCTGAAAACTAAAAACACTGAAAGAAATTAAAGATCTAAATTAATGAAAAGACATTGTTCATGGATCAGAAGACTGGGAAGACATCACTAATTTGTTAGGGAAGAGGTACTCTCCAAAGCCATCTGGAGAGTCAATGCAAGCCCTACGAAAATATCTGCTGGCTTTTTCCTTTTTTTTTTTTTTTTTTTTTTTTGGCAGAAACTGGGATGCCGATCCTAACATGTATACGGAAATGCAAAGGAGCCAAATAGCAAAAACAATCTCGGAAAAGAAGTATAAATTTGGAGGACTCGTACGTCCAAATTTCAAAACTTAAACTACAAATCTAAAGCAATCAAGACAATAGTAGCATTAGGAAAGACATTTAGATCAATGGAACAGAGTCCAGAAAAAAAGCCACATATTTATGGTCAATTGATTTTTGATAAGGGGGCCAAGAGAACTCAATGCAGAAGGAGTAGTCTTTTCAGCAAATGGTGCTGGGACAACTGGATATCCACATAACGAAAGAAGTTGGACCTCTACCTCACACCAAATACAAAACTTAACTCAAAATAGACCATTAGACTAAAAAGTAAAAGCTAAACCTACGAAAGTCATAGAAGAAAACACAGAAGTCTTCAGGACTTTGGTAATCCGTGATTAGATAGCACCTAAAGCACAAGCAACAGGGGAAAACATTGGACTGGAACAGACTTTGAAACTCTTCGCATCCAACCCAAGGATACCATCAGGAAAGTGAAAAGACGCCCCGCAGAACGGGATCACATATTTGTAAATCGCATCTGATAAGAGTCTGCGTATCCAGACTCTACAGAAACTCTGACACTCGACAACAAAAAGACAAACAACCCAATGAAAAATTGGGCAGCAGATTTGAATCGATGTTTTTCCCCGAAGAGGAGATACAAATGCCCATAAGCACGTGGAAATGAAACCGCTCCAGAAAAGTACGGATGCAGGGCGCCTGGGTCACTCAGATGGTTAAGCGGGAGCCTTCTCCCTCTCCCACTACCCCTGCTTGTGCTCTGTCTCTCTTTCTCTCTCAAAGGAATAAAATTAAAAAGAAATCTTAGGGGAAAAAAAAGAAAAGGAAGAAAAGTACAGATGCATGGAGATAAGACGGACACATGACGGCTTCAGCAAGGCTTGACTTTAAACTCGAGTTTTTCTCTCCTTCATTCTTGAAGCCTCCTCCTCCCCTGAACTTGTTTTTCTATAGATCTTTGTGCAGGAACTCCCTTCTTATCAATGTGGACATCTCACTGACCTCCCTGTGTACTTAGTGACGAGACTCAGACGGCTGTTGCCAGGACCGGTCAGGAGACCACCTTGAAGGCAGGACGGACGTGGCCAGCAGCACAGACCAGATTCTTATCGAAACTGCCCCGATCCTGTATTTTCCTCTAAAACCCTTTAGCCTTTACCCCCAGGCAGCTCTGCAGTTTTGCTTTTTTTTTTTTTTTTTCCCCAAGTAGGTTCCACACCCAATGTGGGGCCTGAACTCACGACCTTAAGACTAAGAGTTGCGTGCTCTGCTGACCAAGCCAGACAGGTGCCCCTGGTCTGCATTTTGAAGACACTGGCCCGGGGAGTTCCTTGGGCTGGCCAAGTAATACAATTATCGTTCCTCTTTATCACCAAACTTTGTGTTCTGCTTGGGCTCCAGAGCCCGAGGTTGGTTATCAACAACAGAGACGCTCAGCGTCATTAGTAATTAGGGAAACGCCAATGTAGCATTTCACACCCGCTAGGATGGCTGGTATCAGGGCTGGTGCGGACGTGCAGGAAGTGGAAACTCGCATGCTGCTGGGCGACAGAAAAGGGGGGCAGCCACTTTGGAAAACTGTAGCAGTTCCTCTACAAAGTTCAATATTTAGGGGCACCTGAGTGGCTCGGTGGGTTAAGTATTGACTCTTGGTTTCGGGTCAGGTCATGATCGAGCCCCGCTTTGGCTCCGTGCTGGGTACAGAGTCTGCTGAAGATTCTCTTTCTCCCTGTCCCTCTGCCCCTCCCCCCATCCTTCCCCCCCACCCCCCCAAAAAGATTTTTTTTTTCTAGATTTTATTTATTTATTTATTTGACAGAGAGAGAGAGACAGCCAGCGAGAGAGGGAACATAGGCAGGGGGAGTGGGAGAGGAAGAAACAGGCTCCCAGCAGAGGAGCCTGATGTGGGGCTGGATCCCAGGACCCTGGGATCATGCCCTGAGCCGAAGGCAGACGCTTAATGACTGAGCCGCCCAGGCGCCCCCAAAAAAATTTTTTTAAGTTAGATATTTTTAAGAATGATTTATACACTGCAGAAAATTTATCTCAGTAAATATCTGTCCATAACATAAAACATAGTTATACATAGAGTTACCACATGACCTAGCAATTCCTCTCCTTGTTATAGACCCAAGAAAACTGAAAACATATGTTCATACAAAGATCTGTACACAGACATCCATGGCAGCATTATTCATAATCGCTAAAATAATAAGCAACCCACACGTCCACCAGCTGGTAAGTGGATATCCATCCAATGGAAGAGATTCAGCCATCGAAAGGAGTGAGGTAGTGATTTATGCAACAACCTGGATGAACTTTGAACACACGACGCTCAGTGAGAGAAGCCAAGCACAAAAGACCACATTCTATATGGTTCTGTTTATGTGAAATGTCTCAAACAGGCAAAGGCACAGCGACGGAAAGTAGATCAGCGGTTGCAGGGGCTGGGTAAAGGGGAGAATGAGGAGCAACCGCTGATAGGCACGGGCTTGCTTTCTGGGGTGGCGAGAATGTCCCAGAATTGACAGTGGTGATGGTTGCACAGCCCTGAATATACTAAAAACCCCTGAATTATGAGATTGATTCTTTTTTAAAGATTTTATTTATTTACTTATCAGAGAGAGAGAGAGCGAGTGAGCATAAGCAGGGGGAGCAGCAGACAGAGGGAGACGCAGGCCCCTCGCTGAGCAAGGAGCCTGATGCAGGTGTCAATCCCAGGACCCTGGGATCATGACCTGAGCCGAAGGCAGACTCTTAACCCACTGAGTCACCCAGGTGCCCCGAAACTAACATTTTTGAGAGGGAAGTGGATCACCCTTCCTACTGGCCATACAGAAATTACCCCAAAGTGAGACTATGCAGCAGTTAGCCCCTCCCAACCATAACCCATTTCCCATTTATGAAGCACTGAAGACCTATTGTGTATAAGCTCCGGAGACAGAAGAAGAAAGAGCTACAACAAAAACAAAACCAGAATGAAGCGGTAGTCACAGTAAAGTATAAATCAAAAGGTTTGGGAAACAACCTAAATGCCAAAAGATAGGAATGTGTAAAGAAGTAACGGTCTACATACAGACGAGGGAGTGGTATTCGGCTCTGAGAAAGAAGGAAATCCTGCCAATTGTGACATCGGCGGACCTCCAGGGCACTATGCTAAGTGAGATAAGTCAGACAGAGAAAGACAAAGCCTGTTTGGTATCAGTTATATGTAGAATGTAAAAAAGGCACACTTGCAAACACAGAGAGCAGAATGCTGGTCACCGGAAGCTCAGGGGTCAGGGGACTTGGGGAGACGTCGCTCGAGGGTACCAGCTTGGAACTAGGAGACAGACACAGGAGTCCTAGAGGTCCAATGCACGGCACGGTGATCAGTCAACGGTACTGTAGTATCGGCTTCAAAGGTGCTGACAGGCTAGCTCTCAATTGTTCCCATCACAGAAAAAGAACTCATTACGTGACATACGAGATGTTAGCTAAGTTAAAGCGGTGGGTATCACATTGCTTTGTATAAATGCAGCAAGTCAACACACTGCAACCCTCACACGTACACAGTGCTACATGTCAATGATATTTCAATAAAAAAACATCAAAAGGTTTGGACTGATGACTGTGAAGCGAACTCACCAGTCTATAACCCATAACTTCAATGATCTCAGCTGGGAAATGGAGATAATCTTGTCCCTGCTGCCTTACCGAGCAGTTGTAAAGATACGAGAATTGGCGAACATGTCAGAGATTAGAACTCTTCTGTGTTGGTGGTGAGAATGTAAAATGGTACAGCAACTGTGGACACGGGATAGTGGTTCCTCGAAAACTGTACATAAAATTACCATACGATCCAGCAATTCTAATTCTGAGCATATACACTAAAGAACTAAAGGCAGGGACTTGAACAAATATTTGGACACCCGTGTTCATAGACACATTATTCATTATTCACAATGGCCAAGAGGTAGGCAGCGGCCCAAGTGTCCATCGACGGACGAACGGATAAAGAAAATGTGGCGTATCCATGCAGCGGACCGTTATTCCTTAAAAAGGAAGGAGAATCGCCAAAGGCTACAACATAGATGAACGATGAACCATGAAGACATTATGGTCTAGACACAAAAGGACCAATACAGTAGGATTCCACTGTGTGAGGTTCCTTAACTAGTCAAGTGCGTAGAGACAGAAAGTAGAATGGTGGCGGCCAGGGGCTGGGGACAGAGGGGCCTGGGGGATTATTGTTTAATGGGTACAGAGTTCAGTTTGGGCTGCACAACAATGTGGATGTGCTTAATGCCGCCGAATTGCACACTTAAAAATGGTTACAACGGTCAATTTTGTGTTATGTATATTTCACAATAAGATTACATAAAATCATGTTAATAAAAGTATGTGGTCAACGACAAAGCTTGGACCCATATGTTATTTTCTTTCTTTCCTTCCTGGATGTTGTCAGTCAATTATCCAAAAAGGAGCCAACTATATATTATTACGTGTAAGGATGATGGAGAGATTTCTGGCCATGAATTCTAGTCCTTCCTCCTAGTTCACACATACTACAGAGCCCGACAGACGGCACTGCCAAAAGGAGGGGGAGAGATGGGGGCTTGTGTCCTTGAAGCAAACGAGATGAGCACCATTTTCCATACATGGCCTGGTGAGAAGAACCACGTGAAATGAAGCACTACGTGGTGACGTTCTGCAATGAGATACACAGAACCGACCCCTCGATTCTCAGCGCTACCAGGTGGTCACAGGCAGAAAAACAAAGAAAGAAAAGAAGAAAACACAGCACGTAATGAGTGTATGGCTGGATGTTTCTATTCGTGGAGCGAGGGCATACGGCATGGTAGGGCGCAGGCCTGCGCTGAGCGCTGTCCTGACGGTGGGGCGAGTGGGGGACGCTCATGACTCCCACAAATGGAACTTCTAGACATGACAAACATGACATTCTGGAATGTCAACGAATGGGATTAACAGAGGACTAAATACGGCAGGAGATTATGATTGGTGGATTGGTAGATGTGATGATAGGAACTCTTCACAATGTGAAGTAGAGAAAAAAGACTGAAAAAAAAATGAACAGAGACTCCGAGGGACAATATCAAGCATGTGGTAATTAAAGTTCCAGAAAAAGGGGCAAGAAAATACTTTTGGAAATAAATGACAGAAAATTTTCCAAATTTGATGAAAACTGTAAGTTCATTCACAGATCCAAGCAGCTCAGTGAACCCTAAGCAGGATAAACTCATAGAAAATAATACCAAGACACATAATAACAAAATTGCTGAAAAACATAATAATATATATTTTTTAAAGATGTTATTTATTGATTTGACAGAGAGCAAGAGACCACAAGCAGGGGGAGGGGCAGAGGGAGAGAGAGAAGCAGGGTCCCCACTGAGCAGGGAGCCTGACACAGAACTCAGTCCCAGGACCCTGGGATCATGACCTGAGCCGAAGGCAGACACTTAACCGACTGTGCCACCCAGGCGCCCCTCCCTCATTTTCTTTTAAGTAAACTCTACGCCCAACATGGGGCTCACTCACAACCCCAAGATCGAGAGCCGCGTGCTCCAAAGACTGAGCCAGCCAAGCGCCCCTCAAATGCAGTTTTATAAGTTACTAAACTAGGGGTGCCTGGTTGGCTCAGTCGGTAGAGTGTACAGCTCTAAACCTCAGGGTTGTGAGTTCAAGCCCCATATTGGGCATGGAGCCTACATTTTAAAAAAATAATAAAAAGTTGCCAAATTAATGCAAAAGATAAATAAGCAAAGGGGGGAAAGGTTACCAAGAGCAGATAAACAAAGAGCAAGACCTAAGATTTAGGGGCGCCTGGGTGGCACAGCGGTTAAGCCTCTGCCTTTGGCTCAGGGCATAATCTTGGCGTTCTGGGATCGAGCCCCACATCAGGCTCCTCCGCTATGAGCCTGCTTCTTCCTCTCCCACTCCCCCTGCTTGTGTTCCCTCTCTCGCTGGCTGTCTCTATCTCTGTCGAATAAATAAATAAAATCTTAAAAAAAAAAAAGAAGGGAGTCTGCTTCTCCCTCTCCCTCTGCTCCTCCCCCGTGCTTGTGTTCTCTCCTTTCTCTCTCAAATAAATAAAATCTTTTTTAAAAATTAAAAAATAAAAAGAAGAAGTAAACTTCAGAACAAGGGACATCATCAAGGATGAAGAGGGATATTTCCTCCTGGTAAAGGTGTCAATTCGTCAAAAAGATGTCACAGTCCTAATGCATATGCCAATATATCTGAAATTTATATGAAATGGACACATCCCTTGAAACACAAAACTTAACAAACCTAACAAGAAAAATAAAAAAAATCTAGGTCTAAATTTATTTAAGAAATTAAATTCATAATTAAAACCTTCCCACAAACAAAACTCCAGGCCAAGATTATTTCACTGATGAACTCTATCAAACATTTAAGGAAGAAACAATATAAATCATATATAATTCTTTCAGAAAATAGAACACTTTTCAACTCCTTTTTATGAAATCAACATTACCTTGGTACCAAAATTTTTAAAAATTATAAGAAAACTAAAGACCGATAGCCCTCATGAACATAGATATAAAAATCCTAAGTATCTACCAAAAAAAAAAAAAAAAGCTATTACGTTGTATATGTAATATAATGAGGGCAAAGGCTTTCTCCCTAAGCTTAGGAATGAGGCAAGAATCTCTGTTCTCACCAATTCTTTTCAACATTATACTGGATGTATTAGGTAGCAATATAAAGCAAAAAAAAAAAAAAAATCAAAAACAAAATGGTTAGCAAGAAAGAAGTGAACTGTTTTATTCTCAGCGTCATGATTGTGTAAATTGAAACCCCATAACAGGGGCGCCTGGGTGGCACAGCGGTTAAGCATCTGCCTTCGGCTCAGGGCGTGATCCCGGCGTTCTGGGATCGAGCCCCACATCGGGCTCCTCCGCTATGAGCCTGCTTCTTCCTCTCCCACTCCCTCTACTTGTGTTCCCTCTCTCGCTGG
>NW_024424564.1:49447957-49508151 GCF_017311325.1 Ursus maritimus
TCTGTCAAATAAATAAATAAATAAATAAATAAATAAATAAATAAATAAATAAATAAAATCTTTAAAAAAAAAAAATGAAACCCCATAACAAATCTACAGAAGCCACTCAAACTGATAAGTTGGTTGAGCAAGGGGAGGACACAAGAAAAGTTCACAAACATCACTCGCATTTCTATATACCAGCAATTAACAGAAAATGAAATTTTCAGGGGCGCCTGGGTGGCTCAGTCAGTTAAGCGTCTGCCTTCGGCTCAGGGCATGATCCTAGGGTCCTGGGATCGAGTCCCACCTCAGGCTCCCTGCTCAGAGGGGAGCCTGCTTCTCCCTCTGCCTGCTGCTCCCCCTGCTTGTGCTCTCTCTTGCTCTCTGACAAATACATAAAATCTTTAAAAAGATGAAATTTATATATTCTAAATAGGAGTCTTCTGTCAGATGGGTGGTTTGCAAATATTTCTAACAGTTTAAAGCTTGCTTTGCCATCTTCTTAATAGGGTTTTTTGGGGCCAAAGTTATAAACTTGATGGAAGTCCAATAATATAATTTTTTCTTTTATGGATCACGCTTTTGGCATCATGTCTAAGAACTCTGAGGTCTTGGAGCTTGTCTCCTTCGTTATCATCTCAAAATGTATAGTTTTATGCTTCACATGTAAATCTATGATCCATTTTGAGTTTATTTTTATACAAAGGGGTTTAGCTTGAGGCTTGTTTTCTTGGGTTTTGTTTCGTTTCGTTTCGTTTTGCTTACAGATACCAAGTTCCTCTAGCATCCTTGGTTGAAAAGGCTCTCCTTTCTCCCCTAGATGGCTTGTGTATCTTCGCCAAAAACAAAACAAACAAAAGTTGGCTATACTTGTATGGGGCTATTTCTGGGTTCTCTACGCTGTTCCGTGGATCTCTCTGTCCCTCTGCCAATACCACCAGTGCTGATCGATGCAGCTAGAAGTCTAAAATCAGGCAGAGTGATTCTTCCCACATTATTCTTTTTCAGGATTGTCTTAGCTATTTTAATTCTTTTGCTTTTCGTTATAAATTTTAGAAAAATCTTGTCTATTTACAAAAAAAAAAATCTCGCTGTGGTTTTGATAGGAAATGTGCTACACCTTCTATCAACTGGGGGAGAACTGACATCTTCACTACATTGCATCTTCTTGTCCAGGAACACAGACTGTTTAGTTACATCCCTTCAATTTCATCAATGGTTTGTAGTTTTCAGCACGCACTTCCTACACGGTTTGTTATATCTACACCTAAGTATTTCTTTTCTGCTGGCTTGCTTGCTTGCTTTCCTTCTTTCTTTCTTTTTAGTGATTATAAGTGCTATTTTACTTTTTTTTTTTTTTTTAAGATTTATTTGAGGGGCTCTTGGGTGGCTCAATCGGTTGAGCCTCTGCCTTTGGCTGGGGTTGTGGTCCTGGGTTCTGGGATCGAGTCCCACATCCAGCCTCCTGCGCTGCAGGGAGCCTGCTTCTTCCTCTGCCTCTGCCTGTCTCTCATGAATAAATAAATAAAAATTTAAAAAAAAAGATATGAGAGACAGAGTGTGTGCACCTGCGCTTGCCAGAGTGGGGGAGGGGCAGAGTGAGAGGGACAAGCAGATTCCCTGATGAGCAGGGAGGCTGATGTGGGGCTTGATCCTAAGACCTGGAGATCATGACTTGAGCTGAAGGGCAGACACTTACCAGAATGAACCACCCAGGCATCCCAATGCTATTTTACTTTAATTTTGATTTTTTTTGGAAGATTTTATATTTTAAGTACATTCTATACCCAACCTGGGCCTGGAACTCACGACCCTGAGATCAAGCGTTGCATGCCCACCAACTGAGTCAGCCAGGCACCCCTTGATTTTCAATTTTAAGGTGTTTTTTTTTTTCATTTGAGTCTCACTGATATGCAGAAATACAATTGATTTTTGGATGTTTCTCTTGTACTGAATTCATTTCTTAGTTCCACTGAGTTTCGTGGCTGTTGATTGCATGTAGTTTTCTACATAGACCATTACATCATCTGCAAAAAGAACTGTTTTATTTTTCTTCCTTCCTGATCCATATCCCTTTTATTTCCTTCTAATGGCCTCATTGCACTGGCAAGGACTGCCAGGACTATGTTGACTAGCAGTGGTGAGAGTGGACATCCTTGCCTTGTTTCTGATCTTAGAGGGAAAGTATTCAGTATTTCACCATTAAATATGATGTCAGTTGTAGGTTTTCTGCAGGCATTCTTTATCAATTGAAAAAGTCCCCCCTATTTCTAGTCTCCTGAGTTTTTATCATGAATTGGTGTTGAATTCCTCCCAAGTGCTCTTTCTGTATCAATTGATATGATCACATGATTTTTCTTCTTTCACCTATTACTATGGTAGATTACATTGATTTATTTTCGGATACTAAACGAGCCTTGTACCTCTGGAATAAGCTTCACTTGGTCATGATGTGTAATTCTTCTTATCCAATGCTGAATTCTATTAGCTAATATTTTGTCAAGAATTTTGGAATCTGGGGCACCTGGGTGGCACAGTCAGTTGGGTGACTGACTCATGATTTTGGCTCAGGTCATGATCTCAGGGTCGTGAAATCGAGCCCTGTGTGGGGTGCCACACTCAAGGGGAGTCTGCTTGAGATTCTCTCTCTCCCTCTCCCCCCACCAAAAAAAAAAAAAGGATTTTTGAATCTATGTTCATGAGAGATATTGCTCTACAATTTTCTTTTTCAACTTTTTATTTTATTTTTTTATTGTCTTTGGTCTCAGTATTAGAGTGATACTGGCTTCATAGAGGGGCACCTGGCTGCCTCAGGCAGTTAAGCATCTGCCTTCGGCTCAGGTCATGATCTCAGGGTCCTGGGAATGAGCCCTGTGTTGGGCTCCCTGCTCAGGGGGAGTCTGCTTCTCCCTCTCCCTTTGCCTATCCCCCCAGCTTATGTGCTCTCTCCCTCACTCTCTCTCAAATAAAAAAATAAAATCTTTAAAAAAAATACTGACTTCATAAAATGAGTTGAGAAATCTCTCTCCTCCTCTACTTTCTCAAGGAGACTGTGTAGAACTGGTATTAATTCTTTAAACATCTTTAAGAACTCTCCGATAAAACCATCTGGACCTGGAGACTTCTTTCTCAGGAGATTTTATGAATTCAATTTCCTTAATAGTTATGGGACTGTTCAGATTCTCTCTTTACTACTTGATGAAGTGAGGTAATTTATACTTTTAAAGAATTGGTCTGGGCCGCCTGGGTGGCTCCATTGGTGAAGTGTCTGCCTTCGGCTCAGGTCATGATCCCAGGGTTGTGGGATCGAGCCCCGTGTCGGGCTCCCTGCTCATGGGGAGCCTGCCTCTCCCTCTCCTCCCTGCTTGTGCTCTCTCTAGCTAACTCTTTATCCCTAATAAATAAATAAAATCTTAAAAAAAAAAAAAGAATTGGTCTATTTCACCTAAGTTGTCAAATCTGTGTGTATAGTATATAGAGCGGGTATTCTAATATTTTTTTAATGTCTGCAGATTCTGTAGTGATAACTCCTATTTCATTACCGATCCTAGTAATATGGTTTGTCAATATTGCTGATCTTTTCAAAGAACCAGATTTTTGTTTTGTTGATTTTTTCTATTTTTATGTTTTCAATCTCATTGAGGTCCTTAACACTAATTTTTAATTTTTTTAAGATTTTATTTATTTGTGAGACAGAGAGTGAGCAATGGGGTGGAGGGCAAGCATCTCTACACTCAGCACAGGGCCCAATGTGGGGCTCAATCTCAGAACCCTGAGCTGAAATCAAGAGTCGGGTGCTTAACTAACTGAGCCACGCAGGTGTCCCACTATTTTTATTTTTAAGTAGGCTCCACACCCAACATGGAGCTTGGAACTCCCGACCATGAGATTAAGAGTCATGTGCTCTACTGACTGAGCCAGCCAGGTGCCCAAGCTCATTGATTTTTTATCTTCGTTATATCCTTCCCTCTATTTGCTTTGGGGCTTTTTAAATCTCTTTTTAGTTTCTTGAGGTGGGAGCACAGGTCATTTATTTGAGACATTTCTTCTTTTCCACTATAAACAGTAAGAGCTATAAATTTCCCTCTCCAATCTGCTTTAGCTGCATCCTACAAATTTTGATATGCTATATTTAATTTACATTCAGTTCAATTTCTTTTTAAATTTCCCTTGAGACTTGTACTATCTTTGAGACATGTACTATTTAGAAGTGTGTTGTTTAATTTCCAAGTGTTTGGAGATTTTCCTATTATCCTTCTGTTACTGATCTCTAGTTTGATTCCATTGATTCCGGTGGTCAGAGAATATACTTTGTATGATTTCAATCCTTTTAAACTTGTTGATATTTGTTTTATGGCCCAAATTATAATCTATCTTGTTTCCGTGGGCACTGGAAAAAGAATGTATATTCTGCTGTTGTGGGTAGATAGTTCTATAATGTTTATAATGTCCATCAGATCCTGTTGGTTGATGGCATTATTGAGTTCTATATCCCTGCTAATTTTATGTCTAGTTGTTTACCATTTGTTGAGAAAACGATGTTGAAGTCTCCCAACTATAACTGTGAAGACGTCTATCAGTTTATGTTTCACATATTTGGCAAGAGAGAGAAAGAACTTGAGCCGGGGGGATGGGGGAGAGGGGGAGGGAGCGAGAACCTTAAGCAGGCTTCACACTCAGTACAGAGCCCAACACAGGGCTCAATCCCACGGCCCTGAGACCACGATCCCAGCCAAAATCAAGAGTCAGACACTTAACTGATTGAGTCACCCAGGCGCCCCCACATTTAGGATTCTGTCTTCTTGGTATATTGACCCTTTCATCATTATATAATACCTCTCTCTGTCCCTTGTAATTTCCTTTATTCTAAAGTCTACTTTAATATTAACATAGTCACTCATGCTTTTTTTATTAATGTTTGCAGGTATTTCTTTTTCTATCATTTTACCTTCAATCTACAATTATTATATTAATTATCATTATGTGATATTTAAAAATGTATCTCTTATAATAGTATATAGGAGTGCCTGGATGGTTCAGTTGGTTAAGTATGTGACCCTTGGTTTTAGTTCGGGTCATGATCTCAGGGTCATGAGATCAAGCCCTGCTTCGGGCTCTGCACTAGATGGGAAGTCTGCTTAGATTCTCTCTCTCCCTGCCCTTCCCTCTGTTTGCATGCTCTCTCTCCTCTCTCTAAATAAATAAAATCTTAAGAAAAAAATAAACAGCATGTAATTGGATCGTTTTTATTTTTTTATTTATTTATTTATTTTTTTTTAAGATTTTATTTATTTGACAGAGATAGAGACAGCCAGCGAGAGAGGGAACACAAGCAGGGGGAGTGGGAGAGGAAGAAGCAGGCTCATAGTGGAAGAGCCTGATGTGGGGCTCGATCCCATAATGCCGGGATCACGCCCTGAGCCGAAGGCAGACGCTTAACCGCTGTGCCACCCAGGCGCCCCGGATCGTTTTTATTTTTTATTTAAAAGGTTTTTAAGTGGGGCTTGAACTTAACAACCCTGAGATCAAGAGTCACACACTCCACCAACTGAGTCAGCCAGGCATCCCTAATGGGTCATAGTTTGCTTTTTGGGTTTCATTTTTTTTTTTTTTTTTTTACTTTTTAGAAAGAGAGAGAGTGCAAGCAGGGGTAGGAGCACAGGGAAAGAATCTCAAGCAGGCTCCATGCTGAGCGGGGAAGCCTGACATGGGTCTACGTGACCCTGAGATCATGACCTGACCTAAATCAAGATTCGTACACTTAACTGGCTGAGTCCCTGGGTCATGCTTTTAAATCCATTCTTCCGGGGCACCCGAGTGGCTCAGTTGATTAAGCGGCTACCTTTGGCTCAGGTCATGATCCCAGCCCCGCGTGAGGCTCCTTGCTCAATGGGAAGCCTACTTCACCCTCTCCCTCTGCCTGCTGCTCCCCCTGCTTGTGCTGTCTACTTCTCTCTCTCTGTCAAATAAAATCTTTAAAAAATAAAGAATAATAAACCCATTCTGCCAGTCTCTTTCAATTGGTGTATTTAGAAGATTTCTATTAACATAATTGTTAGTATGTTAAGGCCTAAGTTTGCCTTTTTTTGTTTGTTTGTTTTTTTAATTTTCTGTTTGTTCTCTCTGCTTTTCATTTCCGTTTTCTTTTTCCAGCCTTACCGCGAGTTACCTGGACATTTGCAGAATTTCATTTGAATTTATCTATAGTGCTTGTTAGGGCAGTTCTTTGCATAGCTTTTTGGTGTGCACTCTAGCTATTTCATTACATATGCATAACCTATAAAATCTCCTGGGGTTGACATTTTACCAGCTTGAATAAAGTACTAAAACCTTTACCTCCATTCACACCCCTTTATCCTGCCTCATTCTAGTATCTTCCTCTTCAAACGTTGAGAAGCATGTTAGGTAATACTCAAGTTTTTGCTTCAACTGTTAAATATAATTTAGAAAACTCAAAAAAAAGAAGTCTATGTATTTACCTATATTTTCCTTCTTAAAACTGTTCTTTTTTTCCTTTCTGATGTAAGATTCCATTTCTTTTGTTATGTCCCTTCTGTTCGGAGAACTTTTTTTAGTCATTCTTTTAAGGTAGGTCTGCTGGAGACAAATTCTCTTTGTCTTCCTCCATCTCGGAATGTCTTGATTTCTTCTTTAGTCCTGACTTGTAAGGCTGCCCATTTCCCGGGCCTTTGGATAGAGGATTTCTTTTTGTCTGTGCCTGTTGATGGTTCTAGGTTCTAGGTTCTGGGTTCTAGGCTTCTCCAGATCCAGTTTGGGAAGCGTGAGGCAGAAACTCAAGAACTCACCACCATGTCATTCCTTGGGTCCAAATCTCCCTATCTGGGCTGCCTCCTTCTCTCCACCTTTCATAATCCTCTTGTTTGTTCAATTTATAGTCTCCATATATAAAGCGCCCAGGGCTTATCATTGTAACTAGCAGGGGAAATAGGGAAATTATGTCTACTCCAATATCTATAACAGCATTAAAATATGAAATACTTCAGAATAAATCTAAAAAAATATGTAAGATGCCTATACAATGAAAAGTACTAAACACCAGCAAAAGAAATTTTAAAAGCCTAAGTAGGGGCATGTGGGTGGCTCAGTCGATTCAGCATCAGACTCTTGATTTCAGCTCAGGTCATGATCTCAGGGTCATGGGACTGAGCCTCGTGTTGGCGCCTCACTCAGCAGGGAGTCTGCTGGTGATTCTCTCTCCCTCTTCCTCTGCTCCTCCTTCCACACTCTCTCAAATAAATAAATCTTTAAAAAAAATAAATCTTTAGGGACACCTGGGTGGCCCAGTGGGTCGAGCATCCAACCCTTGGTTTTGGCACAGGTCATGGTCTCACAGTCATGGGTCAAGCCCCACGTTGGGCTCTACGTTCAGTGTGGAGTCTGCTTCAGATTCTCTCTCCCTCTCCCTCTCCCTCTCTCTCTCTCAAATGAATAAATAAAATTTTAATAATCTTATCTTTAATAAAAATAAAAAATAAGTAAATCTTTTTTTAAAATAAAAAATAAAGGGGCGCCTGGGTGGCGTAGTCGTTAAGCGTCTGCCATCGGCTCAGGGCATGATCCCGGCGTTATGGGATCGAGCCCCACATCAGGCTCCTCCGCTGGGAGCCTGCTTCTTCCTCTCCCACTCCCCCTGCTTGTGTTCCCTCTCTTGCTGGCTGTCTCTCTCTGTCAAATGAATAAATAAAATCTTTAAAAAAATAAATAAATAAAATAAAAATAAAAAATAAAAAGCCTAAATGGAGTGACATGCCATGCTCATGAATTGGAAGCTTCATTATTATCAAGATGATATAGTCCCTCAATTGAATTATAGATTCAGTGCAATCACAGTAAAAATTCCACGGCTATTTTTTCATTGACAAGCTGATTATAACATGTATATGGAAATGCAAACGATATAATAGCTAAAACAATTTTGAAAAGGAAAAACTAAGTTCAAGGACTTCTACCTGATAAAGACTTACATAAGTTACAATAATCAAAAGAGTAAGACATTGGGGCCCCTGGGTGGCTCAGTCAGCTAAGCGTCTGCCTTCAGCTCAGGTCCTGATCCCAGGTTCCTGGAATCGAGTCCCACATTGGGCTCCCTGCTCAGCAAGGAGCCTGCTTCTCCCTCTCCCTGCTGCTCCCCCCTGCTTGTGCTCGCTCCCTCTCTCGCACTCTCTCTGTTCCTGACAAATAAATAAATGAAATCTTTTAAAAAATAAAAATTTTAAAAAGTGGCCCAAAGATTTAAACAGAAACTTCACACAGTAAGATATGCAAATGGTCAATAAGCAAATGAAAACTGCTTAACAGCATTAATCTTCAGGGGAATGCAAATTAAAATGACAAGGAGATATATTATACACCCACTAAGATGGCTCAAAATAAAAAGACTGTCTACCCCAAGTGTTGGTGAGCATACCAACTGCTGGCACAACTAGAATTCTCCTCAATTTCTGTTTGGTGTGTAAAATGCCAAACTTTGCAAAACAATTTGATGGTTTTTTATAAAGGTGATCATACATTTACTGTAAAACCCAGAAATTCTTTTCTGAGGCATTTACCCCGCACATTTGTCCATTGTAGACGCACGTTCCCAGCGGCTTTACTCACAGTAGCCCCAGACGGAAAAGACCCTAAATGTCACTGGGTGAACAGATACCCATACGCTGGAACACTACCCAGCAATGAAAAGAAACAACCTAATACACGCAAAACCATGGATGAATCTCAGAAACTTCACGGTGGGTGAGAAAAGCCAGATATAAAAGCATATACTGTATGATTCCAGGTCTGTGGAATTCTAGTAGGAAAAATCCACGTGGGGGTTTTCAAGGGGCAGGGTGGGGGGGTGGGCTGGGAATGACTGCCAAGGGTAAGCAGGAACTCTTTGGAATGGTGGAAATGTTCTATTTCTTGCTTGTGGTGGGGGTTACTCATTGAACTACACGCTTAAAGTGGATGTGTTTTATTGTTGATGCATCATATCGAAATAAAGTTGACTTAAAAGACATTTAATTAACTTTTCCCCCTTATTTCCTTACATCTTTCTGCAAAATGTGATGCTGTTGCCTTTCTTTGCTTCTAAAACACTCGCTTTGACTTCCTTAATACCATCTCTCCTGATTTTCCTCCTCCTTCTCCAACCACATGCCTTTAACCTTTCCCAGAGAGGTTTCACAATTTTGGCCAGCTTCTTAAGTTTTGTTTGTTTTTGTTTTTTGGCTGTTTGTTTTTTTTTTTTCCGCTCAGATTTCTGTATGCTCTCTCAACACACTTTCCTGGCCAAAGTCCTCCACTTCCAAAGTTCTATATGAATTAATAACCTCTATTTTGGGCCCAGGTCTGCCCCCCAACCCACAGGCCCACACTTTCCCCAAAGGCAAGAGAAACAGCTCCTCTTCAAATATCCTAGACACCTCCAACTCCACATGCCCGATACCTGGCTCATCACCTACTCCCTAAACACACCTTGCTGTCTCTTTAATGACCACGGACCCCCAGCTCCTCAAGTAGGAAACCGGGGAGTCTTCCTGGTTCCTCCCTCCTATTCGTTTCCCATCCAGTGCCAGTCTTGGCTATTCTAGCCCCTAAGTCATTCACGAACTTCACCCTTCTGGCCACCCCACCCTGGCCTGGGTCAGGCCATCAGAGACTCTCTTTCCTGGTCTATCATAGTAGCTTCCAAACTTGTCTCCCAATCTCCAGCGTTTCTCCCTCAATGCATCCCCCTAACCACAGCCAGATTACCTTTGTCATCCTCTCGATTAAAAACTTCCTAGAACACAAATTACTTATAGGTCAGATTCCAAATTCCAAATTAGCATGGCATTCACAATCCAGTCTTGCTCCCATCCCCAGTATCAGCACCTTTCAACACCATCTTGCGACAACTCCAACATGCAGAATGTCACACTATTTCTCATTAAAACATGCTTTGGATGTGTTTTCTCTTCCCTGGGATCATGAGGTTTCCTCTGTCTGGAATTCCCCCTCATCCTTCAGGATTCAGCTCCATATCCCTGCTCCATGAGCATTCTCTGGCCCTCCCTCCATGTTCCTAAAGAACTCGACTTCTGCCTAGACGCCAGCATATACGCACCTATTACACTGTACCATAACGTTCTCCATTAGCGTGTGTCTCCCACTGGACTGAGCTCCTGGAGAATGTCATTCATCTTTGTCTCTCTGGGCCTAGAGCATAGAACACAGTGCTTGGTACAGAGTAGCTGCTCAATAAATGTTGGTTGGACGGATGGTTGGTTGGATGGATGGATGGATGGATGGATGGATGGATGGACGGACGGATGGTTGGATGGTTGGACGGATGGATGGTTGGATGGATGGATGGATGGATGGATGGATGGATGGATGGATGGACGGATGGATGGTTGGATGGATGGATGGATGGATGGATGGATGGATGGATGGATGGATGACTAAATGAAGGAGAGAAAAGGAAGCTCTTGGGCCCAGTGGTTTCTACTTTGTAATACGACACATCCATGCACACACTCACATCCATCTCCAATTCATTCCTTCTGAATATTCCTGCCATTTTTTTTCTGCCTGTTATATTTTATGAACAACTGAAAATCCTTGTATGAGCATCATGAAGTGTCGGCCTGGTCAAGCGGTTGTCATGGCAACAGGAGACCTACTGCACAAACAGTTCTAGAGACCCCAGCTGGTGGGAGTGCAGAGAACATCAACGAGGGCAGCGGGGGGGGGGGGTGTTCAGAACTTTGAGCCCTAATTTTCCCCCGCAACTGCTGAATTCCAGGAAAAATCCTGAAGTCAGAAGGAGCAACAAAAGAAGAGGAGGAGGTGCAAGGACAAGTCTGGATGGTTTCCTTCTCAAGGGACTGAAGCAAGGCCCAACTTAAGGTTCAGTGTCCCCGTGGAGCCCACCCTACCCGACTCCCAGCATACGTTCTCAGTCCCTTCTCTGCTCTCCTCAAGCTTCAGTGAGCCTAGAAGGAATCTTCCAACTCACATACGCCCCTCCAGTCTGCTATGAGCTTATCATGGGTCGATTCATAGACATGTCCCATCTTTTTTTTTTTAAGATTTTATTTATTTATTCGACAGAGAAAGAGACAGCCAGCGAGAGAGGGAACACAAGCAGGGGGAGTGGGAGAGGAAGAAGCAGGCTCATAGCGGAGGAGCCTGATGTAGGGTTCGATCCCATAACGCTGGGATCACGCCCTGAGCTGAAGGCAGACGCTTAACCGCTGTGCCACCCAGGCACCCCAGACATGTCCCATCTTATCTCATCTAGACAAGCCTCCTGGCCAGAGGCCGCGTCTTCTCTAGCACTCCCTGGCACCAGGCCACCAAGCCCAACAACCACTTGAACTCGGCACCACACACTGTGTTTTTACACATCGTTTCACTAAACTCCGTGGAGAGGACACTCTGTGATGGTGGAAATGTCATAGCTCTGCACTGTCCAGAACAGAGCCACCAGCCACAGGGGCCACTGAGCGCTTGAAAGGTGGCTGATGCAACAGGGAATGAAATTTTTTTTTAAAGATTTTATTTATTTATGTGACAGAGAGACAGCCAGCGAGAGAGGGAATACAGCAGGCGAGTGAGAGAGGAAGAAGCAGGCTCCCAGCCGAGGAGCCCGATGTGGGACTCGATCCCAGAACACCGGGATCACGCCCTGAGCCGAAGGCAGACGCTTTAACGACTGCGCTACCCAGGAGCCCCAGAGAATGAATTTTTAATTGTAATTAATTAAACTTAAATAGTCATCTGTGGCCAGTGGCTGCTGCATGGCGAAGCCCAGCTCTAGCCCACCCTGAAGGGGGGATGATGATAATAATCTGCACTTTGCAAGTGAATGAACCGGGGTTCTCCTGAGGTCTCTGTATCAGTACACAGGGGAAATGTTAGGGTTTTCCCAGCCACTCAGGGAGGAAAACAGAAACGTGAAATGGAACGCCCCC
This sequence comes from Ursus maritimus, assembly GCF_017311325.1. Taxonomy (NCBI): domain Eukaryota; kingdom Metazoa; phylum Chordata; class Mammalia; order Carnivora; family Ursidae; genus Ursus; species Ursus maritimus. The sequence goes on from NW_024424564.1 coordinate 49,459,900, forward strand.
TGTGGATGAGCTTGACGATACAAAGTCAGCACAAGAAACAGCAGGTCCTGAGGCTCCACTGACATCCACGACAGATGTTAACACATCAGAAGAAAGGCCAGCTAACAGCAATAAAGAATAAAGGACGGCCAGAAACATCCACCCGGCTCCATCAGGAGAAGGCAGTGTCGGGGCACCTGGGGGCTCTGTAGGTTAAGCACCCGACTACTGACTTCAGCTCACGTCGTGATCTCAGGGTTCTAAGATCAAGCCCCATGTCAGACTCTGCACTCAACAGGGAGTCTGCTGGAGTTTCTCTCTCCATCTCCCTCTGCCCTTCCCGGAGCTCGCACTCTCCCTCCCTCCTTCCCTCCCTCGTAAATAAATAAATAAATAAATAAATAAATAAATAAATAAATAAAATATTTAAGAGAGAGAGATTGAAAGAGAGAGAAGACAGTGCCATCTCAAACACACATCCCAGCCCTGGCAAAGGGTCAGCCCACACATACCCATGAGTCTTCAGGCTCCCAGAGCTTAAGGACACTCATTGCCAACCAACTCCCATTGCCCGAGTCCCAGAGCTCCCAGCAATGGCCAAATGATAATCGGGCGTCCCATTTGGCCTGCCTCCCAGAAGAGCGTGCTCAATCAGTTCCCAATTTCTCCATGCCAGACTATGAGCTAGGATTTGTTCTCTCAGCCTCTGCACCCTTCCTCATCCCGTGGGGATTCACTGAGGACAGGAAGTGCGCTCCGGGGGCTGAGCTGGGTTTCTGGGCCTGCATGCAGAGATCCCCGCCGAAGACCACAGCTGGCTTGCCAGCGTGATGCGTGTCCCCTGGTGGGCATCTGTCTCGGGCCAGCTGGTCTTTCCCTTCACTCCCCAGCTTTTCCGCCCGTCTCAATTCCAGTTTGAAGTGCAACCGTCCATGGCCCAGAGCACAGAGCCAGGGCGTGCAGAGAGCGCTCAGTGGTGGCTCAAGGCCCGCCTCTCCCAGAAAGCTGCCCCGATCGCTGGCCCACAGACTCCTCTCCTCTCAACTTACAGAGCTCTTGCTCCCGCAGCACATCTGAGCTCCGGCCACACGCTGTCCCCGCTGCACATGCCACCACATTCCTGCTCACCCTGCGCCACGCCGGCCAGCCTTCTGAGGTCACGCTCACCCCACGTCAAGGCGCGTGTGCACTTGAGCTGGCCCGGCCTTGCCCCTGACCATCGCGCAACAACCGCCTTCTGATCATCGGCTCTCTGCTAAAGCATCACCGCCTCAGCCAGGGCCCGACGCACGCTGCAGTAGGCGCACGGCTGTGCTCCAGCACGTTGCCCTGCGCCCATGCTCCCCAGAACCCTCTGTCATTCTTCCTGTTGAGAGTTGGTTTCGATCCCGGCGACTGGCTTAAGTCCTGGATCTCCTATCCACTAGCTCTGTGCTTTTGAGCAAGAGTAAAAATTACAGCTACAAGTTCCTGAGGAGCTGTGGCCTGCCGGGCACTGCTAAACGCCGCTAATACTCCCCAAATCCCACTGAGGTAAGCGCCACAGTTACTCCAGCTCTACACAGGCGAAAACTGAGATGCAGGGAGATTAAGGAACTTGCCCGAAGTCAGATCCAGAATGAGTGACAGAATCACGCAGGTCCCTCTGTACCACAGTGCCCTCATCTGGAACAGGAGGCTCAGCTCTCAGAGGAGTAGGAGCAGAGGAGACGGTGTTGGACACAACTCCCATTAGCGTCTCCTCTGGTGCGAGGGACAGGATGTCAGGGCCGTCTGGAAGCCGGGAGCTGGTGGCCGCCTGCCCACGTGTCCATCTGGGCGGGGAGGGGTTCTCACGGGCTGAAGCATCGCTTGACTGGCCACAGAGGCCTTGCCCAGGCCAGGACTGCATAAAGCACATCACTGGGGACAAGGAAGGCCCCAGCCCTCTTGGATGTAGTGTGGAAGGTATTTTGATTGTGCCTCTATAGGCAAAGTTATTAAATGAACAACTGATGTTCCCCTGGGGAGACATCAGCTCAGGAGTGTGAACTCCACGCCTACTAGCCCGAGTGCTAGAATACTAAAGTGACCTGGAACAGACAGACGACGGCGAGGGAGAGTAAGGAGAACAAGAGACGGAGCTCAGGGAGCAGGAGGAAGCGAACAGATCAGTCGGACTTGGCGCCAGGCAAGTTCATTCCCAGTGAATCCTAAAACCAGGCCAGAAGATCACAGTGGGGGCGCCTGGGTGGCACAGCGGTTCAGCGTCTGCCTTCGGCTCAGGGCGTGATCTCGGCGTTGTGGGATCGAGCCCCACATCAGGCTCTTCCACTATGAGCCTGCTTCTTCCTCTCCCACTCCCCCTGCTTGTGTTCCCTCTCTCGCTGGCTGTCTCTATCTCTGCCGAATAAAAAAAAAATCTTTAAAAAAAAAAAAAAGATCACAGTGGTCTGCCAGGAATTTACCCACTAAAACATAATTTGACCCATCCAGCCTCACTATGACCTATCATCCAAAATGTCCACAGCACAATGAAATACTGCTAGACATACAAAAAATAGGAAAATGTGATCTACTCTGCAAAGAATTACCAAGCAACAGAAATAGGCAGACAGACCACTGCAATACTGGAATTGGCAATAAAATTATTTTTTTTATTCAAATATAATTAACACACATTGTTATATTAGTTTCAGGTGGCAGTTAAACTTTAAAAAAAAAAAAAAACTGGGGCGCCAGCTGGCTAAGCATCTGCCTTTAGTTCAGGTCATGATCTTGGGGTCCTGCGATCGAGTCCCGCATCAGGCTCCCTGCTCAGTAGGGAGTCTGCTTCTCTCTTNCCCTCTGGCCCTACCCCTACCCCCACTCATGCAGTCTCTCTTTCTCAAATAAATAAATAAAATATTTTTTAAAAACCTGATTTTTTGTTTTAAGGTGGGCTCCATGCTGGGAGCCCGACACAGGGCTTGAATTCACGATCCTGAGATCCAGACCTGAGCTGAGATCAAGGGTCAGAGCTTAACCAACTGAGCCACTCGGGTGCCCCAGAACTATGAGACCTTTTATAGTACCATTTGCAATATCTCAAAAAGAAAGAGGAGGAGAAATACCTAGGTACAAATCTAATAAAATGTAGGTAGGATATTTGTGCTACAAAGTATAAAACACCAATGAAAGAAATCAAAGAAAACCTAAATAAATGGAGAGAAATGCCATGTTTATGGATTGGCAGACTCAATGCAGATATAATGTCAATTCTCTCCAAATTGATCTTTAGATTTAACAAACTCCCAATGATTATTCCAGCGCTGTTTTTCCATAGATAGAAGCCAATTCTAAAGTATATGTGGAAAGACGAAGGAACTAGAGTAGTCAACAATTTTCAAAGAGAAGAACAAAACTTCAGAACTCATGCCACCTGATGATAAGACGTACTATAAAGTTACAGTACTCAAGACAGTGTGGTTCTGGAGAAAGAACACGCCCGTAGATCAAAGGAACAGAACAGAGACTCCAGAAATATATCCACACAAATATGATCAGATGATTTTTCACAAAGGGTAATTCAGTGGAGAAAGTAAAGTCTTTTCAACAAATTGTGCTGAAATGTTTGGACACCCACGAGCAAACCACCTCAACCTATACTCCAATCAACTACGAGAATTAACTCAAAATGGTCATAGACTTAAATGTAAAACATAAAACTACAAAACTCATAGAAGAAAACACAGGAGAAAATCTTCATGGCTTTGGGTTAGGTAGGCCTCTATACATGGGACTCAAAAAATGATAAATTGGACTTAATCAAGATTTAAAACTTTTACTTTGCAAAAAGAATGAAAAGACAAGCCATTGACTGGGAGAAAATATCTGGAAATCACATATATAACAAAAACTAGTATCCAAGAAAACAAAGGCAACAAAAACAAAAGTAAATAAGTGGGACGACATCAAACTAAATAGTTTCTTCACAGCAAAGGAAACCATCAACAAAGTGAAAAGGCAACCTATGGCGTGCCTGACTGGCTCAGTCAGTAGAACATGTGAGGCTTGATCTCAGGGTGGGGAGTTTGAGCCCCATGCTGGGCATAGAGTTTACTTAAAAAGAAAACAACAACCTACGGAATGGGAGAAAATACTTGCAAATCCTATGTCCGCTAAGGGGTTAATATCCAAAATAGATAAACAACTCACACAACTCAATACTAAAAAAAAAAAATCCAAATAAAAATGGGCAGAGCATCTAAATAGACATTTTTCCAAAAAAGACATACAGATGGTAATTCAAAACCACAATGAGATATCACTTCACACCTGCTAGAGTGTTTACTGTCAAAAAACAAGAGGGGTACCTGGCTGGCTCAGTCAATAGAACATGTGACTTTTGACCACGGGTTTGTGAGTTCAAGCCCCATGATGGGTGTGGAGATTACTTAAAAATAAGTCAGTAAGTAATTAAATAAATAAATAATTTTTAAAAAACAGATAAGAAATAACAAGTATTGGGGCGCCTGGGTGGCACAGCAGTTAAGCCTCTGCCTTCGGCTCAGGGAGTGATCCCGGTGTTATGGGATCGAGCCCCACATCAGGCTCCTCCGCTATGAGCCTGCTTCTTCCTCTCCCACTCCCCTGCTTGTGTTCCCTCTCTCGCTGGCTGTTTCTATCTCTGTCGAATAAATAAATAAAATTAAAAAAAAAAAAAGAAATAACAAGTATTGGTGAGGACGGGGAGGGAAAAAAGGCAACATTCTTGTCCTGTTGGCGGGAATGTAACCTGGTGCAGCCACTCTGGGAAACATTATGGAGGTTCCTCAAATAACTAAAAATAGAACTATCATATAATCCAGCAATTCCACTTTTGAGTATTTATCTGAAGGAAATGAAAACACTACCTTGAAAAGATATCTGCACCCCATGTTCACTGCAGCATTATTTACAACAGCCAAGATACAGAAGAAACTTTAATATCCATTCATCAGTGGATGAACAGATACAGAAAATGTAGTATTATATGTGTATGTATAAATACAGATACACACACAAAGGAATTTTACCCAGCCATAAAAAAGAAGGAAATCCTGCCATCCACAGCCACATGGATGGGTGTTGAGGGCATTATGCTAAGCAAAATAAGTCAGACAGAAAATGATAAATACCATATGATCACTTATATATGGAATCTAAAAACAAAAACAAAACAAAACAAAAACCTCTGAACTCTCATAGATACAGAGAATGGACTGGTGGTCAACAGAGTCAGGGGTGGGGAGGCAAAATGGATGAAGGGGGCCAGAAGGTACGAACTCCCAGTTATAAGATAAACAAGTCCTAGGGATGTAATGTATAGCATGGTGACTATAGTTAGTAATACTGTATTGCAGGGGTGCCTGGCTGGCTCAGTTGGAAGAGTCGCAAGAAAAAAATTTGTAACGAAGTGTGGTGATGAATGCTAACCAACTTTATGGTGGTGATTATCTCACCATATATACCTTATATCAAGTCATTATGCCAAGTACCTGTAACTGATTCTGTATACTGTTATATGCCAATTATAGCTCAATTTAAATAAAAAAAAAACTAGTATCCAAAACAAAGGACTTATATCCCAAAACTCAACAAAACAAAGCAAACCACCCAATCAACCCAATTTTTCAAAACAAGTGAAAGATCTGGACACTTTGCCAAAAAAGACATATAAATGGCAAAAACAAAAAAATAGGAAAAGAGATTCAATATCATTAGACATTAGGGAAATGAAAAATTAAAACCACAGTAAGATATCACAACACATCTCCCCTGTTAGAATAGGGGGAACCTGGCCATAGGGTCCTGGTGAGAACATGGAATGAGGGACTTGCACGCACGGGGAGTGCAAATGTGAGACCATTGTGAAAACCAGTTGGGCCGTTTCCTATAAAGTTAAACATCCCCTTGTCACCTGTACCTCGGCAGTCCTACGTCTAGATATTTACCCTAAAGAGAGGACAACTTATGTTCACACAAAAACCTGTACAAGAATGTATGCAGCAGCATTATTCAAAATCATCAAAAACTGGAAATCGAAATTAGTTTTCCTCTCCCCAAAATTTTTTAAAATTGTGATAGAATATGGATAACATAAAATTCAACATTTAACCATTTCTTATGTGTATAAGAGTTCAGTAGTGTTAGACACATTCACGTTGTCTTGCAACCACTGTCCAGGACTTATTTCATCTTGCAAATCTGAAACTCTGTACCCACAAAACAAGAACCCATCCCCACCCGCACCTGCCCCTGGCAACCACCTTTCTAATTTCTGTCTCTACGCGTTTGACTAGGTACCACATACAAATGGAATAATGCAGTGTTTGCCTTTTTCTGACTGGCTTATTTCATTTAGTATAAGGTTAATGCATTATCCGTAGCATGTGTCAAATTTTCTTCTTTTTCTCCCAAATCTTTATTTATTTTTTTTTAAAGATTTTATTTATTTATTCGACAGAGATAGAGACAGCCAGCGAGAGAGGGAACACAAGCAGGGGGAGTGGGAGAGGAAGAAGCAGGCTCATAGTGGAAGAGCCTGATGTGGGGCTCGATCCCATAACTCCAGGATCACGCCCTGAGCCGAAGGCAGACGCTTAACCGCTGTGCCACCCAGGCGCCCCCCAAATCTTTATTTAAATGTTAGCTGGTTAACATAGCGTAATATTGGTTTCAGGAGTAGAATTTAGTGGCTCATCACTTACACGTAACACAAAATTTCCTTCCTTTTTAAGGCTGAATAACATTCCTGCGTGTGCATGTATACACACGTTCACATATGTGTTATATGTAATATATGTATAATACACATATATAAATGTGTGTATATACACATGTCGGAATATTATGTAGAACATACGTTTCATATATATAGGGATACATATATATGTATATTTTATTTATTCAACTGTCAATGGACAATTGGATGCTTCTACTTTGGGCTACTGCGAACAATGCTGCTATAAATATGGGTGTATAAATATCTCTTCAAGGGACGCTTGGGTGGCTCAGCCAGTTGCACGTCTGCCTTCAGCTCAGGTCATGATCCCAGGGCCCTGGGATCGAGCCCCGCAGCAGGCTCCCTGCTCAGCGGGGAGTCTGCTTCTCCCTCTCCCTGCCCTCCATTCGTGTTCTCTCTTGCTACCCTTCTCTTTCAAATAAATAAATAAAATATTTAAAAAATGATAAGTAAATAAACAAACAAACATCTCCTCAAGACCCTACTTTCAATTCTTCTGGATATATACTCAGAAGTAAAATTGCTGGATTTTTTCCATTTTTAGTTTTTTGAGGAACCACCATACTATTTCCCACAGCAGCTGCATAATTTTTCATTCCCAGCGCAATACAAATGGGCTCTGATTTCTCCACATCCTTGCCAACACTTGTTATTTTCTGTCGTGGTTCTGATTTGCATTCCCTGAGTGATGGTGAGTGATGTTAAGCATCTTTTCATGTGCTTGTTGGCCATCTGTATGTCTTCTTTGGTGAAATATCTATTCAAGCACTTTGCCCATTTTTTAGTTGGGTTATCTGGAGTTTTATTTGAGTTGTAAGAGTTCTTTATATATTCTGGTCGTTAACCCCTTATCAAATATATGATTTGAAAATATTTTCTCCCATTCTGTAGGCTGCCTTTCTTTTTTCTTTTTCCTTTTTTATAAAAAATAAACTCTACCTCCAACATGGGTCTCAAACTCATGGCCCCAAGATCAAGAGGATACTCTACTGACTGAGCTAGCCAAGTGCCCATGTAAGTTGTCTTTTCACTGTTGATTGTGTCCTTTGACAAACAGAAATTCTTGATTTTGATGTAGTCCAACTGATCAATTTTAACTTTTGTTTCCTACGCTTTTAGCATCATAGCCAAGAAATCACTGTCAAATCCAATGTCAAGAAGCTCTTCTCTATGGTTTCTTCTAAGACTTTTACAGTTATTTTTTTAAAGATTTATTTATTTGAGAGAAAGAGATCGTGCATGGGGGGGCTGCAGAGGGAGAGGGAGAGACAGTCCTGAGTAGACTCTGCACTGAGCACGGAGCCTGACTTGGGCTTGATCTCAAGACCCTGAGATCATGACTTGAGCCAAAACCAAGAATTGGACACTCACTGACTGAGCCACCCAGGGACCCCTAAGAGTTTTGTAGTTTTAGCTCTTAGGTTTTTATAGTTCTGTCTCTTGGGTCTCTTAAGTCTTTGATCCATTTTGTGTTAAACTTTACATGTAAGGTAATTCTTTTGCATGTGGATAATCCAGTTTTCCCAAGACTACTTGTTGAAAAGACTCCTTTCCCCATTAAAGGGTCTTAGTACCCCTGTAGAAAATCATTTGACTGTATATGCAAGGGGTATTTTTCTGAGCTCTCTATTCCATTGGGAGTTCGTGTTAATGAGGACAGAGTTTCAGTTTGGGAAGATGAAAAAGTTCTGGAGATGGATGGTGGTGATGGCTGCATAAAAATGTGAACGTACTTAATGTCACTGAACTCTACACTTAAAAATGGTAACTCTTGGGGCACCTGGGTGGCTCAGATGGTTAAGCGTCTGCCTTCAGCTCAGGTCATGATCATCAGGTCCTGGGATTGAGCCCCACGTCGGGCCCCCAGCTCAGTGCGGAGTTTCTTTCTCCCACTCCCTCTGCCTCTTCCCCTGTTTGTGCTTGCTCTGTCTCTCTATCTCTCTCAAATGAATAAATAAAATCTTAAAAAAAAAAAAGAGCTGTTTCTAAGAAAAAGGGGGTAAATCTATAAAAAATTAAAAATAAATAAAATGGTAAATCTTATGGGTATTTTACTACAATTAAATAAAAATTTTTAATGAAATAGACATTTTCAGATAAGCAAAGCCTGGGATAATTTGTAGCCAGCAGACACCTACTTCAAGAAATGCTAAAGGAAATTCTTCAGGCTGGAGGGAGAGATGAAAATGCAAAGCTACTGGAAGAAAAGAAGCACACTGAAAATGGCAAATAGGCGGGTAAATATAAAATATGGTTGCTCTTTTCTTAAATTGTCTTAAAAAGTCATCTGGCTGTTTAAAGGAAAAATAACAGGGGTGTCTGGCTGGCTCAGTTGGTACAGCATGCGACTCTTGATCTCAAGGTTGTGAGTTCGAGTCCCACATTGGGCATAGAGACTACTTAAAAATGTAAAAATGTAAAAATCTTTTTTTAAAAAAGTAAAAATAACAGTGTATTGTGACATTTATAACATTTATAAAAGTAAAATAAATGACAATAATACAAAGGACAGTAGGGGTGTAAATACAATGATATTGTTGTAAAGCTTTTCATTAAATACGAATCAGCTGTGGAAGATTAAGGACGCACACCGTAATCACTACAGTAACCACTTGAAAAAATGATCCAAAGAACCGGCTAAAAAGTCGATAATAGAGAAAGAATGAAAATATTTAAAACTACTCAATTAACCCAAACAATAAAGGAACAAAGAACAGAGGGGACAAAGAGAAAATAAATATCAATATGGCAGACTTATAACCATCTATCAGTAATTACATTAAATGTAAATGGAATAAGCATCCAATAAAATTAATAAGTCTCTGACTAAAGAGAAAAAACATAAATTACCAACATCAGAAATGAAGGAGAGGACCTCTCTACAGAACTTAAAGCATAATAAGATAAAATTATGAACAAATTTGTGTCAATATATTAGTTTCAATGAAACGGACAAATCCCTTAAAAATATAATTTACTAAAACATATGAAAATATAAAATATGTGAATAGTCTGTTATCTATTAAAGAAATTGAATTCATAATTAACAACATTCCCACTAGAAAACTCCAGGCCCAGATGACTTCATTGGTGAATTATCGCAAATATTTAAGGAAGATATAACACCAATTTTACATAAATTCCTTCAAAAAGAGGGAGAGAAGGAAAAACTTCTCAACCTGCTTTATGAAGAAGCATAACTCTGATACCAAAGCCTGTTACTATATAAAAAGAAAATTGCAGATAATATAATTCATGAACATAGACAAAAAATTCATGAATTGAAAAATATTATTGAGTTGTAAAACAAAATATTAGCAAATTAAACCCAGCAATATATAAAAATGATAATCATATCCATATAGAGTTTATATCAGTAATACAAGGTTGGTTCAACATTTGAAAAATCATGGGGTGCCTGGCTGGCTCAGTCAGTGGAGTGTGCAACTCTTGATCTCGGGGTTTTGAGTGTGAGCCCCACGTCAGGTATAGAGATTACTTTTTTAAAAATCTTAAAAAAAAAAAAAAAAGGAAGAAAAATCAGTGCAGTCCACTGCATTAATGTAATAAAGGAGAAAAATCAGATACCATTTTCAATAAATATAGAAAAAGTATTTGACAAAATTTAAGACCTATTCTAGATAAAAATTCTCTCAAAGTAGAGGTGGTAGGTAATTACTCCAAATCAATAAAGACCATTTGTGAAGAATCTATAGTAACAACATCATACTTATTGGTGAAATAATGAGTGCTTTCCCCCTAAGATTAGAAACAATGCAAAGATGTCTGCTCTAAACACTAGTCAATGTTGTAGTGATGGTCCCAGCCAGTGTAACATAAGAAAAAGAAATAAAAGGCATAAAGATTGGATATAAGTAAGTAAAGCTGTCTTTATTTACAGACTACATGATTGTGTAAATAGGAAGTTCTAAATAGGGATGCCTGGGTGGCTCAGTTGGTTGAATATCCAACTCTTGATTTCAGGTCATGATCTCAGGATCATGGGATCAAGCCCCACATCAGGCTTTGCACTGAGCGTGGAGCCTACTTGGGATTCTCTCTCCCTCTGCCTCCCTTGCCCCCAGTCACACATCCACATGCACACAATTTCTCTCTTAAAATAAAAAAAAAAGTCCTAAAGAATATACTAGAAAGCTACTAGGGTGAGTTTAGCCAAGTGGCAGGATACAAGGTAAATGTTCAAGACATTGCAGTATTGATGTAAAGTCAAATCAGTGGAATGGAAGAGAGAGATCAAAAATAAATTCTCACATGTACAACTGATTTTCAATAAGCATCAAAATAATTCAATGAAGAAAGAACATTCATTTCAACATATAGTGTTGGAACAACTGGATATCTGCATTATAAAGAATTAACCGTGATCCTTACTTTATACCAAATATAAAAATTATTTTGAGATAGATCATATTTCTAAATGTAAAATCTAAAACCGTACAATTTCTAGAAGACAGCGTAGGAGAATATTTTTCAACCTTAGGATGGGCAACAATTTCTTAGAACACAAAACACACTAATCAAAAAAAAAAAAGCTGATAAATTGAACTTCATCAAAATTAAAATTTTCTGCTAATCAAAAAAAATGAAAAGGTGAGTCTTAGATTGGGAGAAAATATTCACAATACATATATATATATATAACAAAGAACTTATAATCAGATTATATTTTTTAAAAACTCTTAAAACTCTGGGGTGCCTGGGTGGCTCAGTCAGTTAAGCATCAGACTCATGGTTTTGGCTCAGGTCATGATCTCATGGGTTGTGGAACTGGGCCCCACATCATCGGGTTCCCTGCTCAGCAGGGAGTCCGCTTGAAGATTCTCTCCTTCTGCCCCTCTCCCAACTCAGGCTCTCTAGTAAACAAATAAATCTTAAAAAATAAAAAACCTCCTAAAGCTCAATAAAAAAAAAAGACCAACCCAATTTATTTTTTTAATCCAGTTTATAAAAATGGGCAAAAGACTTGGACATCTCATAAATGAATGTATAAAACTGGCTAACAAGCACATTTAAAGATATTAAACATTGCTAGTAATTACTGAGAAAATTAATAAAGGGATATCTCATTAAAGTAGACTTGGAGGCTAGAAGGGGAGCCTGGAAAAAGAGCCTCGCACTCAAAATAAATGACAGGAAAAACTGTCAATTCCAGATCCCAACAGAAGAATGTCAACAGGAAAGAATCATAAACTGCGGGCCCCAACAGGGAAAGATTTACATTGCATCTCCTACAAGAAATGAACTACCCTTTCAACTCAGCCAATGAGAAACTTGTCACCCTGAACTCTTTCTCTTCTCCAATGGACTTTCATCCAAAACAGCCCCTTCAAACTTCCTCCTTCTCCATAAAATAACTTTTCTCTCCTTTGTTTGTTGGACTTGCCTATGGTTTTGCTGTAGCTTCTGTGTCCCGGATTGCAATTCTCTGTTATTCCTGAATAAACCCATTTTTGCTGGTAAAATAATTGACTGCTTTATTTTTAAGGTTAGCATTAAGTAAATGAGAGTCGAAACCACTGTGAGATCCCCCTACCTAACTATTAGAGGGGCCGACACGAACAAGACTGACAAGACCAAGTTTCGTCAAGGACGTGGAGCAACAGGACTCACCCGCTGCTGGTGGGAATGTAAAATGGCATGAACACTTTGGCAGTTTCTTATAAAACTAAAATACACTTAATACACGACTCAGCAGCCCTACTTGCAGATATGTACCCAAGAGAAAAAACAAAAAACCTACGTCAGCACAAAGACTTCCATGTGAGTTGACAGCTTTCTACAAAACAGCCAAATGTGTGTGCAAATAGCCCAACAAAGGGTGAATGTATAACCAGTCGGATATATGCAAGCATCACGTTATTACTTAGCGCTCAAAAGAAGCAAACTACTGAGGGGTAGGGTTTTGTTAAAAACAAACAGGGGTGTCTGGGTGGCTCAGTGGGTTGAGCCTCCGACTCTTGATTTCGGCTCAGGTCACGATCTCAGGGTCGTGGACTGAGCCCCATGTTGGGCTCCATCCTCAGTGCAGAGTCTGCTTCTCCCTCTCCCTCTGCTCCTCCCCCTGTTCTCGTTCTCTCTCTCTCAAATAAATAATAAAAATCTTAAAAAACAAACTACTGATAAACATGACATGGATGAATCTCAAAATCATTATGCTAATTGAAAAAAGCCAGATGCAAAAGACTAAATGCTAGATGAAATTCTAGAAAAGACCATAAAGAAAATACAGCAATGCAAACTCTCACACCAAGCTAGAACAGAGTAAAACCATTTTGAAAAAAGTTTTGGCCATTTCTTTTTTTTTTTTTTTCTCTTTTTTCTTTTTTAATATTTTATTTTTTTTTATTTTTTTTTAAAGATTTTTTATTTATTTGACAGAGATAGAGACAGCCAGCGAGAGAGGGAACACAAGCAGGGGGAGTGGGAGAGGAAGAAGCAGGCCTCCAGCAGAGGGGCCTGATGTGGGGCTCGATCCCAGAACGCCAGGATCCCGCCCTGAGCCGAAGGCAGACGCTTAACGACTGAGCCACCCAGGTGCCCCTAAGATTTTATTTTTAAGTAATCGCTATACCCAATGTGGGACTTGAACTCACAACCCTGAGATAAAAAGTCATATGTTCTACCGACTGTGCCTGCCAGGTGCCCCTGCCACTTCTTCTAAAGTCAATCATATACTTTTCTTCTGACTCAGCAGTTCTACTTCTGGTATTTATTCATTAAGAAAATGAATATATTTAAAAAAGAAAGAAAAAAAAAGAAAAAGAAAGGAGAGAGAGAGAAGAAAGGAAAGGAAAGAAATGAAAAGAAAAGAAAAAAGAAAAAATGAAAATATTTGTCCAGGAAAGGAATGTTCACAACAGCTTTATTCATAGTAGCCAAACCTGGAAACAATTAAGTTGTCCATCAATAGGTGAATGGCTAAACAAATTGATACAATAGAATACTACACAATAAAAATGAATTAACTGTTGATACATGGATGAACATGGCTAAATCTGAGAAACATCAGGCTATGTGAAAGAAAACACAAAAGAGTACATACTTCATAATTCTATGTATATGAAATTCTAGAACAGTAAAACTGTGATCGTAGAAATCATTATAATGGTTGCCTGTGGAGTGTGGAGTAGAAGTATTATATATAAATTATAATCTCAAAATTTTGTTAAAGTCGGTTGAAACAGGGGTGTCTGGCTGGCTCAGTCGGTACAGTGTGTGTCTCTTGCTCTCGGGGTCATGACTTGAAGTCCCACGCTGGGCCTAGAGCTCACTTAAAATAAATGAATGAGGGATGCCTGGCCAGCTTAGTTGGTAGAGAGCATGACTCTTGATTCTGGGGTCATGAGTTCAAGCCACACATTGAAAAATAAAAAAAATAAAATAAAATGAATGAATTTGAGTAAGTAAAATAAAGCTGAAACAGGGATTCAGCTAGTATACAAAATGCATGCCATCAGTCCTATACACTTGCAAGACGAGGGGCTGTAGATTTTACTTTTAGCTTATTAGCGACAGAAGCAAAGAATGAAAAACAACTGGTTATGTGAATGCAGCCAAAAGATCATTAAAAAAAAATTAGTTCAGTATCTTCACAATTTTTGGAACTGGGCTATGAGAGAAGTTCACTGACTGAGCCTCATGGTGGACAAGATTGTCAACAATACCTTCAGTTTCCACGCAGGGTTCCATTTGGCTGTGGTTTAAAAGGTCTTGTGATGAAATGAAGTTGAGTTCAAGCAATTCCATGAGAGGTCATGACACATCCTCTGATGGTCTAGATCATTCTAAGGGCAAGCATTTGATATCTCGGGAGAAATGGCGTCAGGACAGATGTCACCTCCACAGAGGGCTCTTCCAGCCCCTAAAGTTGAGTAACCCAAGATGCTGTCAAATACTCCCCTTCATTTCCCTCCTAGCCCTTATGCCTGGTTGACATTCCTTACACGGCTGTTGTCTAATTATACCGACTAGAATGGTTGCTCCATGTGGATAATGACCTCAACCTATCTCGTCGGTCATCCTGTGCCTAACACGTAGCGGGTGCCCAGTAAAGGCTCTGAACGAGAGAACAGCCTTTGACACGATCCTTTATTTCTCCCAACCATTTGATGGCAACCACGCCCATCCAACCCAGGCTAAACAACACGGTCATCAAGCACAGAAGGAAAGACAGCAAACAGGGCTGGGCCCACTCTCACTACCCTGCACCATTCCCCGGGAGTTAATGCTGGCTTCCCAACATTTCCAGAATCAGACTCTCCTACCACCACCCGATTCCTCTGGCCTCACTACATCCTGCCCAATTTCGCCAGAGCCTCCTACCAGGTCCTCCTGCTCTGACCCTCGACCCTCACCACCCCCTGTCACTCCCAGTACAGCAGAGCCGAAGACAGATCTTGTGGATCCTCTGCTCAACAGTCAGGGGCTCCATCTCATTCAGAGTGAAAGTCCAAATCCTCCCCAGGGCCTCACAGGCCTGACGTGAGCAGAAACACTGCCTTTCCCACCTCTCCCCCGACCCCAGCCCCAGGGTGTCTGTGCTGCTCCAGAACTTGTCGGACTTTTGTTATGGCTGTTCCTCTGGTCTGGAACACTCTTTCCTCAGAGACCCACTGAGCAGACTCCCTCTCCTTCACGTCTGCTCGAGTCTCGCCCTCTCCATGAGATCTACCCTGACCACCCTACTTAAACCTGCAATCTGCCGCCTCTTCTCCCACAAACACAAAGGGCTTTTTTTTTTTTTAAGATTTTATTTATTTATTTGACACAGAGAGACAGCCAGTGAGAGAGGGAACACAAGCAGGGGGAGTGGGAGAGGAAGAAGCAGGCTCCCAGCAGATGAGCCTGATGTGGGGCTCGATCCCAGAACCCCAGGATCACGCCCTGAGCCGAAGGCAGACGCTTAACGACTGAGCCACCCAGGCGCCCCTCACAAAGGGCTTACTATGTGCCAGGGACTGTTCTGAGCCCTTCAGTCTTTCTTCCTGGGCCCCATGTGCCACAACCGTTTTATCTCTGCCCTTCTTCCCCAGGCACCCTGACCCCTGTGCAGCTCCTTAACTGAAACCCTGCATGTTTGTGAAAGAATCACTAGCCGCCTGCTCAAGGCCTGGTGGCATTTCTCTGGAACGTCCATCACTAGGAACTGCTCCAAACAGGGCTATGGGTTCCCTTTTGCCACTGCAAAGGGGGTGTAACTACCAATACTACGGCTTCCTAAGGGGCTGGGCATGGCTGGTGATGGGGAATCGTGGACCTCTTGAGTAAAGGTTCCTCAAGAATTCTTAGCCAAGGGAGCGACTGTGAACACTTTCCGAGACCACTATTAGTAAAGACCCTCAGGGTGAACACGGGCTAACCTCCTCCCCAGCCCACCTCAACCTCGACCCACCTTTAGAAGCCTGGCTCTTAGAACTCCAGCAGCTCTGTATTCAGAATGGAGGCCTGAGCCTCTTCTTACGCAGAAGACACTTCAGACAAGTACCAGGAAGAACTAAGAAGGCCTTGGGCTCATTCCCAGAGCCCAGATACAATTCCCAGAGGTGGGAGTGGAAGAGTGAGCTTCCAGATTCCCTGGACCTATTTCAACACGAGACAGCCCTTAGCTTTTTCTTCCCGATGAATAACGACACCTTATCTTTGGGTGTCATGGTTCTAATTCCCTTAGTCTTTCTTCTTGGGTCCCGGGTTCCAAAAACATTGTAATCTCTGTACTTCTCCACTGGGCTTGAAGGCTCCCATCCAGCTCCTCAAATCTGAAACTTAGTGGAATTCTCAAGTAACCAGAAGTGAAAATCCTCAGGGATTTACTCCTTTCTAATCCTCTTTCAAATTCTACACCATCTTTTTGCGTCACTGTATACTTTCAACAGGTCCTGGAACTAAGCTGTTCATCTCACAAAGTAACGGTAATAATATGCCTCTGTAAAGCACTTTCTAGTTTACAGAGTGGGTTTTTTTTGGGGGGGGGGGTTGGTTTTTTGTTTTTTTACATTCCTTCTGTGGCTTGAGGCAAACAAGATGTTACATATCTGCTAGAGAGCACGCCTTTAACAGTAGACACTTTTGCGGGCACCTGGGTGGCTCAGTTGGTTATGCGTCCAATTCTTGATTTCAGCTCAGGTCACGAACTCGGGGTCGTAGGACTGAGCCCCATGTCCAGCTCCATGTTCAGTGGGGAGTCTGCTCAAGATTCTGTCTCTCCCTCTGCCCCTCCCCCACACTCTCACTCTCTCAAATAAAGAAATCTTAAAAACAAAAACAGTGGACACTTTTTCTCCGCCTCTGAATTATAGATACAGAGTTGGAACAACAGAGCACTGAGGGTTTAAAGTCCATTTGCATTATTGATTTATCACAATTCAGACCAAAGAAGCAGACTTTTAGCTTTGCAGGAACACTTTATTTTTTGTTTTATTATTATTATTTTTTAAAGTAAGCTCTACACCCAACATGGGGCTCGAACTCACAAACCTGAGATCAAGAGTTGCCTGATCTACCAAATGAGCCAGCCAGGAGCCCCAGGAAAAAATTTTATATTTCTCTTGTATTGTCCCCAAATAGGTGCATGGTAAATACTTATTAAAATATTTTTGATTATTTAGCATTGTATAATTCCTGCCACCCTCTTTTTACTTCACTAAATAGGTAACGCTACTAATGGGGATACATAAACTTGTTTATTGACTTCTAGACAGATTTTTTCCCACATGACAGGTAATGTGCCAGGACCGTGATGAGGTTTGAGGATAGTACCTCTCACACAATAATAGCATGAATTCCCAATCATCACATCTATGAGTCACAAGAGGATACAAAATTTTTATTAGACTTTCAATTTTTAGAATGGTTTTATTTATTTTTTTTTTTAAGATTTTATTTATTTATGTGACAGAGAGACAGCCAGCGAGAGAGGGAACACAGCAGGGGGAGAGGGAGAGGAAGAAGCAGGCTCATAGCAGAGGAGCCCGATGTGGGACTCGATCCCGGTACGCCGAGATCACGCCCTGAGCCGAAGGCAGACGCTTTAACGACTGCGCTACCCAGGCGCCCTAGAATGGTTTTAGATTCAAAGTAAATTGAGTGGAAAGTACAGAGATTTCCTCTACACCCCTTGCCCCCACACATTCATTGCCTCCCCCCTTGTCAACATGCCCCCCCCCAGAGTAGTACACTTGTTATAATTGGTGAACCTATGTTGACATGTCATTATCATCCAAAGTCCACAGTTTACATGAGGGCACACCCTTGGTGTTGCACATTCTATGGGTTTAGACAAATGTATGACATGTATCCACCATTACGGCATCACACAGAATATTTTCCGTCCTAAAAATCCTCTGTGCCCTCTTCATCTCTCCCTCCCCAACCCCTGGCAACTACTCATCTTTTTCTTATCTCCATGGTTTTGCCTTTTCCAGATGTCGTATAAGTGGAATCGTACAGCATATAGTCTTTTTAGATTGGCTTCTTTCACCTAGTTATATGCATTTAAGCTTCCTCCATGTCTTTTCATGGCTTGAGAGCTCGTATCTTTTTAGTGCTGAACAATAATACCCCATTGTCTGGATGGGCCACAGTTTATTTATCCATTCACCTCCTGAAGGATCTGGTTGCTTCCAAGTTTTGGGAACTGCTATAAATATCCATTGTGGGTTTTCGTGAGGACCTAAGTTTTCAACTCCTTGGAGTAAACACCAAGAAGAACAATCGCTGGGTGGCATGGTTAGACTATGGTTGGTTTTGTAAGAAACCATCAATCTGTCCTCCAAAGCAGCTGTACCACTTTGCATTCCCACCAGCAATGAATGAGAGTTCCTGTTGCTCCATATCCTTGAGCACGTTTGGTGGTGTCAGTGCTCTAGACTTGGGGGATTCCAACAGGTGTATCGTGGCATCTCATTGTTATTTTAATTTGCATCTCATTGGGGTTATATGATGTAGGGCGTCTGTTCATATGCTTACTTCTGTGTCTGTTAAAATCTTTGGTCCATTTTTTAATCAGGTTGTTTCGTTATCATTGCATTATAAGAGTTCTTTGTTTACTGTGGATAATAGTCCTTTATCAGAAATGTCTTTTGCAAATATTTTTGCCCAGTCTGGCTTTTCATTCTCTTGACAATGTCCCTTGCAGAGCAAAAATTTTTTATTTTAATGAAGTATAGTTTATTGGTTATTTCTTTCATGGATCATGCCTTTGTTGTACCTAAAAAATCATCACCATCTCCATGATCATCCAGATTTTCCCTTAGGTTATCTCCCAGGGGTTCACAGTTTTGCATTCTACATTTAGGTCTATCACCCATTTTAAGTAAAATTTTGTCAGGGGTGTAAGGTCCTGTCTGGATCCATTTCTTTGCATATGGATGTCCAGTTGTTCCAGCACCATTTGTTAAAAAGACTCTTTGTTCCACTGTATCGCCTTTTCTCCTTGATCAAGGAGTTGGCTGTTTTTATGTGGCTCTGTTTCTGGGCTCTCTATTCTACTCCATTGACCCGTTACCACCAATACCACACTGGCTTGATTACTGTAGCTTTACAGGCAGTCTTGAAGTTGGGTAGTGTCAGTCCTCTTGGGATAGGGAAACTGAAAGACTGCAGAGAAACCTGCTTTTTGCTCCTTTTCCTGCTTCTATTCTTGCTAGGACTTGCACCCCTACTTTAACACAAGCCTCAGAATACAAATAGTGTATGTCCTCCTTGTAAAGGACAAGGAGTTGATGATTTCTCTAGAATAGACATCTAAGGAAGGACCAGGTGAAAATGACTGGACAAGCCATCATGCATGTTCCAGACCACAGGTGCTAGACACTGACAGCTCCAAGGAAGAACATCTGGTTATTCTCATCCAGCTGGTTCCTGGTTGCGTAAGAGGACACATACACCAGACTACAATCCTCAGTAAAAACCCCTTTGCAGACAAAAATTTGGGCAAAGATGAGACTCTCTCTCCTTTCTGAGTTTCCCAGACATTCTGTCTGTACCTGCACTCTCTCTATACCTTCAATAAACTCTCCTCTCACCTCCTGCTGCTCCCCTTCGATTTCTTCCGCATGCACCCAGGGACCATCTTGGCTGGTCCTGCGGGACCCCCCTCTGGATCCTCAGACCTGGCCTGCCTACATCACTCTGACTTCACTCTTCTTCAGTATTGAGTTGGCCATGCTTTTTGCCTCTACATACAAACTTTAGAACCTGTCAACATCCACAAAAGAACCTGTGGGATTTTTGACCGGGATTGAACTGAACCTATAGACCAAGTTGAAAAGAATGGACATCTTGACAATATTGAGTTTTCCAATCCAAAAACATGAACTATCTCTCCATTTACTTAATTCTTCTTTAATATCTTTCATCAGAGTTTCATGGTTTTCCTCATGTAGGTCTTACACGATATAAATTTTTAAAATGCAACTGAGATGGGGCGTCTGGGTGGCTCAGGTAAGTGTCTGACTCTTGATTTCTGCTCAGGTCATGATCTCAGGGTCCTGAGATTGAGCCCCACATTCCTACTCAGCACGGAGTCTGCTTGTCCCTCTCCCTCTGCCTCTGCCCCTCCCCCTGCTCTCTCCCTAAAATAAATAAATAAAAAATCAAAAAAAAAAATGCAACTGATGTATTCAACATGGAGTTTGTCCACGTAATTACTATCTGTCTTTGAGGTCACGGTCACATCTGGTTTTAACAAGATGGCCATGACATTTGCAGGTGTGAATATGAGAAATGCTCAAGAAGAGGAAGAGAAACTGATGGTTCCAGGGGCACCTGGGTGGCGCAGTCGTTAAGCGTCTGCCTTCAGCCCAGGGCGTAATCCCAGCGTTATGGGATCGAGCCCCACATCAGGTTCCTCTGCTGGGAGCCTGCTTCTTCCTCTCCCACTCCCCCTGCTTGTGTTCCCTCTCTCTCTGGCTGTCTCTCTCTGTCAAATAAATAAATAAAATCTTGAAAGAAAAGAAAGAAGAAAAGAAAAGAAAGAAAAGGAAAGAAAGAAACTGATGGTTCTGTTAGAATCTGGATTCTAGTCCCAGCTCAGCCACTAACCTGCTGTATGACTTCTGGCAAAACATTTCCCTTCCTAGGCCTTCATGAAGGGGTTAGGTTAGACCAGTGGACCCCAAAACTGACCCAGGGCTCAACTCCCAAATATTTTTTTAATAGGTCTGAGGTGGGACCTGCAGAAATCTGTTTAATTAAAAGCTTCCCTGGTGGGGCACCTGGGTGGCTCAGTCAGTTAAGCGTCTGCCTTCGGCTGGGGTCATGATCTCAGGGTCCTGGGATTGAGCCCCGCCTGGGGACTCCCTCTTCAGTGGGGAGTCTGCTTCTCCCTCTCCCTCTGCCCCCACCTTGTACTCTCTCACTCTACCTCAAATAAATAAATAAAATTTTTTAAAAAATCTTCGCTGGTGTTTCTGATCTCTGGGATCCACTGACCTATTTGGAGTAAAGGAGGTTCCCAAATTTTCACAACTCATGGTGCATCTAGTGTTTCCATAATTGTTTCATGACCCTCTAGGCCTATAGAAATACCTAACAGTTCTGTTCGTTAAGTAGGTGAGTCCGAACAAATTCAGTAAGTATTGTGTCCTAAGAACTTAATGCCTGTTTGGCACCACACACCTTCTCAAACCTTGGAATCAGGATGCCCTTCCTGGTCCACATGCATCTACACACAGTACTTTTTATCACAACAACCTCCACAACCTCAGCTTTCCAAAGACAGGATGTTACCTGAGGGATTGTCACGTGAGCTTGCTTTGAAACTGCCTCAAGCCAGCCGTTCTGCGCGGTACCAGATGTCGCTTGTGTGATGGGCTAAATTGCGTGCCACCCCGTTTCAATTCGTATGTTAACATTCTAACCCCCGTACCTCAGACTGTGGCTGTATTTGGAGACAGGGCCAGTAAAGATTAAGGTAAAATGAGGTCACCTAGGCGGGCCGTCCCCCCGTTTGACCGGTTCCCTTA
Source organism: Ursus maritimus (assembly GCF_017311325.1). Classification (NCBI taxonomy): domain Eukaryota; kingdom Metazoa; phylum Chordata; class Mammalia; order Carnivora; family Ursidae; genus Ursus; species Ursus maritimus. The sequence continues at coordinate 49,481,608 of NW_024424564.1, forward strand.
TAAGAACAGATTAGGACACAAACGTGTGCGCACAGTTAAAAGACCACGTGAGGACACAGGGAGAAGGCGGCTTCTGCAAGCCCACGACAGACACCTCAGAAAAACAGAAAAGCTGCTGACGCCTGAGTCTTAGGCTTCTGGTCTCCAGGACTGTGAGAAATGAACGCTCTGCTGTCTAAGCCACACGGTCTCTGGTAGTTCGTTACACCAACCCAGCGGACTCACACGCCAGGGTCAGCTCGCACATTTTCATTCAACACAATAAACGTAAGTAAACATTTCTGCCCTAATAACACACCTGATTCTTTGCTTCCGCAGATATCAATTTGCAGTCAGGAGAGGGGCCCGAGGCGGGTGATTCAGGCGAGCAGCTGGGAGGTGGTCGTGGTGTCTCGGAGAGAGCCAATCAGGAGCTGGAGGAGGCTGGGAGCAGTGGGAATGCAGAAGAGTGGACATATGGGGATATGTTTAGTGGGGAGACGTAGATCTGCTTCAGGATTTGCAGATGGGATTGCGAGTGGCAGAGAGCAGAATCAAGGATAATTCCTTACTTCTGGTAATGATACAGTTGTATTTCTCTTCTGACTGCGATTGTTCAGTCCACGAGTTTTATTAAGAGCCTTCAAAATGCCGTGCCACGTCCAAGGTGCCGGATGCAGAGGTGGGAGAGATAAGGTGCCTGCTTTCACTTCGTTGAGAGGGTGGCTGTTGGTCTTCACAGAACTAGAACAAATACTGCTAAAATGTGTACGGAACCACCAAAGACCCTGAATAGCCCAGCCATCTGGAGAAAGAGGACCAAACGGGAAGTATCACAGTCCCGGTTTCAAGATACACTATGAAGCTGCAGTAATTAAAACAGTATGGAACTAGCACAAAAACAGACATGAAGATCAATGGAAAAGCATAGAGAGCCGCACATGGGGTGCCTGGCTGGCTCAGCCGGTGGAACGTGCGACTCTTGATCTCAAGGTTGTGAGTTCGAGCCCCATGTTGGGTATAGAGATTACTTAAAAATTAAAAAAAAATAAAAAAAATAAAAGGTTGTGTTTTCTACTGACTGAGCCAGCCAAGTGCCCTTGATTAATATATATTAAATTTTAAAGATTCAAATAAGATTAAAGATTAAAATATATATTCTAATTTTTTTAAAGATTTTATTTATTTTAAAGAGAGAGAGCACACCAGTGGGGGGGGAGGGGCAGAGGGAGAGGGAGAGAGAGAATCTCAAGCAGATTCTGCACTCAGCGCCCAGATGGATGCCGGGCTTGATCCCAGGACCCGAGATCATGACCTGAGCCTAAATCAAGAGTCAGACGCTTAACTGACTGAGCCACCCAGTCTCCCACCCCGATTTAGATTTTAAAGAGATCAGTCAGGCTATTATGTGAATAGGCTTTCGGTTGGCAAGTGAGGACACTGGGAAAATAGTCAGGTGTCTACTGTAGGACCGCAGGCAGAAACTGATGCTGACTCATCTGGGGTGGCAGGCGAAAGAGGGTAAGAGGACAGATTTGGGACGTGTCTTAGATACAGATCAACCAGACTAGACCTTTATATGGCAAGCTCTGCTGTACGGAGATCTGGATAGTCTGCCTAGTACATGTCACAGGTGTTTAAGTTTGCAACACAGACTTGGATTTGCAGCCTGAAGGCTCTAGATTCAGACAGACGTGGATTTGAACTCTGGCTCTGCCACTTAGTCACTGTGTGACCTTATACAAGTCATCTTCATGACCTCCTACCCTGTAAAATGGGGATAACAATATTTAGCTCAAAGGGTCCATAAGATAAAGTGTGCAAAGCCCCTCGCACAGAATCTGGCCACACAGGAAGAGCTCAGTGGATGATAGCAGTTGGCACTTTTATCAGTTACTGGACACTTCCACATTCATTCCAATTAACTAACTGCAATAGTTCTTTTCCCGGCCTCCTTGCTTCCATTCCACCTGCTCCAATCCCTCCTCAACTCCGCTGCAGAACTCCACCTACAGCACATAGCCAACATGTCACTCTCCTTTCAAACACAGTTGTGGCCCCCACTGCCCACAGATTAAAAGACAAATATCTTAGAATAACATCCAAGGCCCTTCAAACTCAGAACCCTGCCTGCCCACCTATACAGCCCCTTCCTACAGCCTGGCTGAGAGCCATGTCAGAATTTCCACCTGATACTTTTTCATAAGTAACACCTAATTGATCCAAGGGTCAGATCAATGATTAGTCCAATTAATCACTTTGTGTGCATCTATCACAGGAAACCAATGGCATTTTCAGACTTAACTGTCATCAGTGGAAGACAATGCTCTTCCAATTCAGTTCGCCACGTAAGTCCCACATTTTTGCTTTGCCCCACTCTTTTGGAGACGTCAGGATTATACTATAGGAACTGCTGCTGTGGGTATCCCCACAGCACCCATCATATTTAGAAAGTCGGGGGGGGCATAACATTCCCATGGATTCACCAATGCTTATCTCCTGTCCTACCAGTGGGAGTGGGCTATTTTCTTAGAAGTCTTGCTAATTGATTTCAAGGTGATCAGCTGAAATGAGCAAAAGGGATGGTTGGTTGTCATGAGGATTCAATAAAATACTCAAAAGCACCTGGTGTAAGTAGACGTTCTTTAAATATTTGTCGACTCTGAACCCGGATCAACAACATGAAAGGTGTGGTTTAGGGAAAAGGGCTTTTTTGACACCAACAGGGCTGGTTCCCTTAGCCTTCCTAAGCTTAAGCCTCAGTTCTAAAAAAGATAAGAATGCCTCCTGCCTTTTGTTATGAGGATAAAGGAGGTTACAGGATCATTGGAAACACTCAGGCCAGAAAACACCTGCCACACATCCTAGACATTAGGAAACACAAAGCCCATCTTCCCTTTCACAGACCCAGAGGGAGGAAAAAAAAAAAAAAGCATCTCTCAGAATACTTGTCAGTGCTTGTGGTGACAGACCTGTGTAGACCCCTCTCCATGTATTAAATATACTCTTTGAAAATGGGCATGTGATAATTAACTGCTAATTAATGGTATACATCCAGAAATGGTATCGCCAAATTAACTGCCCGCATTTCCTAAATAACAATTTAGGTTCCTTTAACTGATACTTAAAAATCCCTACTTACATTTCTCATGTTCATTCCAATAATTTGCTAGGAGGTGGACCTGTCAATAAGAAGGACAAAATTATTACTATTTATCACCAATGCCCTCAAACTAATCGTTACTCAGAAAACCCAAAACAGTTGAAATTTTCAGAATTCAACTCCTCATCCAACTCCCTCTCAATTTTGACTTTGCCTAAAGGACTCCCCATAGCCCAGCCCAAACCAGAAAGAAACATTAAAAATAATAGTAATTGCTCCATTATGGCGATTTGGGTTGCTGGAATAGAGCTGTTGGTAGTTGGGGAGGGCAAGCAGATCCGGCAGAAGTATTATTCTAGACTAGCAGATGATGAGGTCACAGGAAGTTTGTTTCTGAGCTTTATGCCCATCCAAGGCGGTTATCCTGAAAAACCTCTGATTTATTCAATAGTAATGCTCTGTCACTGCTCCCCAATCTAACCTCTCCAGGACACAATTTCTTCATCCGTCCAAGGAGGCTAATAAAAAAGCTTACTTGGTGAGTTAATCGTGAGGCATTATCTAAGACAACGTAATTGAAAGTGCTTTAAGCGTTGCAAAGCACTACTTACATATTAGTTATTAGTTTTCCTAAGTCCAGCCACTTTTACGGAGGAGGAAAGTATGGCCTATAAAAAAACCAAACGTCTTCCCAAGGGCGATTGGGGCAGAGCTCGCTCAGTTACCGCCACTCATCAAACCCTTCCCGGGTTTCAAAGCGTGGTTCAAATACACGTTTTCCTCAGCCTGGAGCACCGGGCCAAGAACCAGAGGTCCCAGGTTCGTATCCCAGCTCTGTCTCTTCCACAGTCCTAGGACACATGCTTCGTGTCCTCTATGCCTCGGCTGCCACCTCGAGAAGGAAGGGGTGGTGACCACGCCCGGCCAGCCTGGGTGCTTAATAATGGCAGTTACCCACTCCCTTTCCTGTTTCCCCCTCACAGGGTGGTTGCAATCAAAGCCCGGACACTCAAAAGGCTCGCTCAGGGCCAGGCACTGTGCTAATTGCTTCAAGCCGGCGCAGCCCCACACTTCCGAGTACCTAAGACAAAGAGGGGAGGGGTCTCGCCGCCCTCCCCGCCCCTCCCACGCCCAGGGGCGCAAACCCGGGGCGGTGTCCCAGCTCTGCCAGCCCCCAGCTCTAAAGCTCTCCGAGGCCCGGCTGCCCGCTACGCCCCCGGCGCCTCGGTCCTACGCGGCCGGCACTAAGCGCCCCCCCAGCCTGGGCCCCGGTGTTCAGGCGAGCCCGCGCCGCGCTCCTCCCCGCTCCAGCCGGGCTCGCTCGGGCAAGGGCGGCAGCCTCCCAGCCCGACCCTCGCGCTGGGGCCGGCCCGCGGGGCGGGGCGGGGCGGGGCGGGGCGGGCAGGGCTGCCGGCGGTTGACGCTTGGAACAGGCGCGCGCCCCGGACCACGTGGCCACCGGCCCCGCCCCGCCCGCGACCACCGCTTCTCCCCTCTGCCTGCACCTGCACAGCGTGCTATCGGAGTACCAGGGGTCGGAGCTACCCTTTGTCGTCCCATTATGCAGACTAGGCGAACTGAGGCCTGCCCAGAGTCACGGGTCGCAGGCCCGCGTGAAAGCGGTTAGCACCGTGCGGGCCTGAGGTCGGGGCCAAAAGCGTTGAGCTACGTTCCTTTAGATCACATTGGCATGGAAGCTCTATAAGGGCAGGAACCGTGACGTCCTCTCCGCCCCCTCCCCCAAAGGTCTTGTAAAATAATTGGGGGAAGGCCAGGCGGACGTGGGTGATTTGGTATGGAAAAGAGCACCCAGCCTGCAAATCAGTGACACAGGGGAGTTAATCCATCTAATTTATGGGGTAGGGTAAGAGAAGAGACCTGCTAGGAGGCTTCAGTGGAACCCAGGGGAGGGATGATGGATTTAAGTGGTGGCAGTAGGGCTAGAAAGAAGGGGAAATATTTGAGGTAGGTTTTGGAGAATTAATGGGATTTGCAGACGGATTGAAAGGATGGATGGGGGGCGCCTGGGTGGCACAGCGGTTAAGCGTCTGGCTTGGGATCAGGGCGTGATCCCGGCGTTCTGGGATCGAGCCCCACATCAGGCTCCTCCGCTATGAGCCTGCTTCTTCCTCTCCCACTCCCCCTGCTTGTGTTCCCTCTCTCGCTGGCTGTCTTCCATCTCTGTCAAATAAATAAATAAAATCTTTAAAAAAAAAGAAAGGATGGATGGAGAGGGAGGAATCAAGAAGTTCCTTGAGTGGTTTAGTAGTGCTATGTACTGAAATGGGGGAAACTAGAAGAGAAATAGGTATGGGGTAAGGGAATAAAGTGTTTTGTTTTGTGGTTTATGATGCAACATCCAGTTGTCATCTATAAAGATGGGTATAGGAGTCTGGAGCTCAGATGACAAACACATAGGCTGAAGATGTGAATTTGGGGCATATAAATGGTATTTACTGTACTAAAAATAAAAGACCTCACTTATGGTGAGAAGTAAAGCGGAAAAAAAGCAGGCCCAGGGCAGAGTCCTGGAGAATGCCAATACTCAGGGTTCAGGCCCTGCAATGGGAGAGAACTGGCCAGAGAGGCAGGAGGAAGACCAAAGGGATCCCAAGAAAGGACAGCGTTTCAGGAAGGATGGAATGACCAGTTGTGTCAGATGCTGCTGAGAGAAGAGAGGTATGTTTGTATATCCGAGAAGTTGTATGTGAACTTGGCAGAGCTGTTTTGGTGGAGTGTGGGGACAGATGGAGAAGCAAGGAGAAGAAGAAGTGGAGGTAGTTTGTGCAGACAAGTCTTTCAAAAAATTGGGGTGGAATGCAGCGGACAGAGGAGGTGGGTTCAAGGGATTTATTTGTATAGTTTGGGTGACACAAGAGCACATTCGTGTTGCTATTGGGAATAATCCAGTAGAGTAGGAGAGATCGATGACCCCAGAGACAGAGACAGAGAGAGAGATGATGACTCACGGAAGGGAGGCCTCGAAAAGAGAGAGCTATATGAGGTCTGTGTATAAAGGCCTGACTCCAACCAGCCGAAAAGCGTACCTGTGCTCCAGCATGAGACTCAGACCCAGGAGCTCTGTGGCAGAAGGAATGGCCACATGGTTCCGGTGGCCACTGTTGCTTAGCAACCTGTGTTTAGTAAGACGTTTCAACTGAATTCCTAATTAACGGTCATTTCAACTTATGCTAACGGTTCCTGTCACCGGGGTTCACACTCTGCTTCTTTCCCTCTCCCACAGTCTGGTACTTCAGACTCTTTTGTTGAAATTCTCTGAACCTGATGGAAAGCTCAAATTTCTACTTTCTTGTACTGTTGATGTATGTATGCCTCAAGATGTGAAAACTGGGGACTATCACTCAGTCTTAAAGGGAGGGTGCTAAAGATGTGGACATGCAGGATACAGCTCTCCAGTTCAGAGCCCTCCAGTGAAATCCAACCGCCTTCTTGCCCTCTTCCCCACAAGCATCTCGGACTAAGTCGAATCCTTAATACCTTCTATTCAACCACCCATTCATCCTACGGTTTTTAACTATTAGAGAACATGCTCCCAGCATCTACCCATTTGACATGTCTTCCCAGAGTCATTCTGGATTCCTCACTCTATCCACTCCGTACAAGTAATTACTGCCTCCAACACATTTCTCAAAAATTCTACTTTTCTGCATGCCTTCTGAGTCTGCTCTGGTCCAAGCCACCATCATCCTTTATTGGGATCATTACAAGAGCCTTCTAACTACTGCTTCTCTCAACCTATCTCCAATCCACTCTCCACACTGCAACCAGAGAGTGGTCTTTTAAAGCATAATCAAATCAATTTATTGCCCCACTTAAAACTTTCAAAGGTTTCCCATCACATTCTCCTGCCAACGAGCTGTTCACCACCCTCCCTAACTTCTGTGTCTCTGGAATGCCCTTTCCCCAAACGACCTTCCTACCCTAACCGGCTACTTCTCATCAGGCAAGTCATATCCCCTTCTAGGCACTCCCTTCCCTAGTCTCCATCACAGCACCCTGCCAAGAACCTTCTCAGCTCACCTAAATGTTAAGTTTTCACCATCTTCCTGCCGGAGGCAGTGAACTCCACGTGGATGGACAGAGATGTTCATCTGTGTCTCCCCAGAGTCCAGCACCGTGCCTCGCATGCAGTAAATAAATATTTGATGAACAGCATGATTTGCTGTGAGCAGATTCCTTGCCTGTGAAGTTTATGGTTGTACTTTTTTTTTTTTTTTAAGTAAGCTCTATGTCCAACATGGGGCTTGAACTCATAACCCCAAGATTGGGTTACATGTTCTACCAACTGAGCCAGCCAGGTGTCCCTATGGTTGTCCTTTTATGAAAATTAGTAAAAGATTAAGCAACACATAAAGGGGATTCTTCTTGGCTGTTTTATTCTTCTAGTTGCTGCCCTTCTGGTGTCTAATAGGATGATGATAACCACCATTGACTGTGCCTGGTCTATGGCAGGCACTGCACATTTCTTTCTAGTTCTTACAACCCAATGAGGTGACCCTATTATTTCCACTGTACAAAGTAAAACCTAGACTCTATCTATCATGCTTGATGTTGAATCTTGTCGATTCCATATTCCATTTGAAATCATGGAATTTTTCAAGTTGAATGAGAGTAACTTAATCCAGTTTACTTGATGAAGAAGGTGAGGCCCAAGAAGGAAGGCTGAAGTCTCCTCATGAAGGAACGGGGCCTAGAACCCTGTTAGTGGTCAAACAAAACAGTTCACCAGAGTTAGAACAGCATGCTACCTAATCCGGTGCTCTGCCTTTACGAAGCAGCCTGTTGTAATCCTTCAAGTCTTATTATCTATCTCTAGTCACTGAGCACCTAGTACATGACAGGCTCTGTTCTTGCCTCCGGAAATACAGTAGCGAACAAGACAGGCTAAGTCCCTGCCTCTATGGGGCTTACATTCCAGTGGTGGGAGATAGACAATAAAGAAATAAACAAGTGAACAAGATAATTTCAGACAGAAACAGGTACTATAAAGAACCATAAAATGGGTGAAGGGCTACAGAGTGAGGCAAGGGAAAAGCTACTTTAAATAAGGTCCCTGAGAAGGTGACTTTGAGCTGAAATTTGAAAAATGAAGAACCATCCATAAGAAGAGCCACAGGAAGAATGTCCCACACAAAGGACATCCAGTGCAAAGGCGCTTAGGCCAACTCAAGCTTGGCAGTCAAGAAGAGGAAGTGAGTGGATGGATGCAGTGAAAGTGGAGAGGGTAGTACAGACCAGGTTGAAGAGAAAGCAGAGGGTCATTCAGGTCTTGCCAAATGTTTGAATTTTATTCAAAGTACAAGGGGAAGCTAGCAGAGGTTTTAAGCAAGAGGATGAACATGGCCTGGCTTATGATTTAAATGACCTGTATGCATTAAAGAGGGTGAGAACTCAAACAGGGACTGTTGGAGGGGTGTTGTATGGGCTGGTGGCTTCTATTCAGGTGGTAGTGGTGGAGGGTTACAGGCTATATTTTGGATGTAGAACCAACAATACTGGTTGATTGCATGAATATGGGGGTAGAAGGGGTTGAAGAAAGGAAAAATCAAAGACTTCCATATCTATGTGGAGGACCTTAAATTTAGAAATATTTTTAACATATATTCAGCCCCCACTTATTACATTTAGATTCTTTCTTTTGTCTATTTTTTAAAGTTTATTTATTTTTTATTTATTTAGTGATCTCTACACCTAGTGGGGCTCGAAGCCACCACCCTGAGATCAAGAGTCCCACGTTTCTCTGACTGAGCCAGGCAGGTACCCCTACATTTCAATTCTTAATTAATTAGAGCACAGTGTAGCACGGGGAAAGAATTTGGACTAAACCTTAAATTCCAATCCTGTGTGATCTCGGAAAGAGCCACCGCTTCATCTTTGATAGGGTGATTGGCTGTCTCCAGATTTGAGCTGTTTGTAAAGCTCCACCACAGCCCCTAGAACTGAGTGTTTAAAGGAGGTGTGGGACATCCAAAACGAGTGAGGCAGAGTGCCTCATATTCGAGGTTTTATTCAGGAGATGGTGATGGAGGGGCAGCGTTGCAGGATTTTGAGCGTGTGAGACATTTATAGCACTGGGCATAAGAGCATTCCAGTTTCTGCCTGAACTGGAGATGAATCTCTCTGCTAGCCAGCCCGGCCCAAGGGCACCTTAAAATTCTTCTAATCAGGGAGAATGCGATGTCATTCCTGGTGTCTGGAACAGTACCCATCGTATGTGCTCGGTAATTGCTAAGGAATGGGGTAGGGGTGAGAGGAGGAGTTTAGTGTACAGAAATGAGGTCTGCCCCGGCTGCGGCAGGGGCAGCGCCCAGGGATTTTCACATCGCTATAGCAACGTCGGCTTCCACGCCCAACCACAGGAGAACTACAAGTCCCAAGAGCCTCCGCGGCTTCCCCGCCCCCAGGGGCAGGAGCGCGGACGAGCGCAGAACCGGCTTTGCCTCCTTCCTGCAGCGTGATTGGCCTGCGGCTCTGGGAGGCGGCCAATGACTGCGCTCAGGAAGAGCCGGGAGGCCAATATGGCTTCCTGCACCTGGTGACGGTTGAAGAAACGGTGTTAGGTCTCATGGAGAAAACTCGGGGCGTCGAGGTGAGAGGGAGAGGATTTATCGTGACTGGGAAAGGGAGCCCCGAGAACCTCTCACGCGGGACCGTTCTTTAGGCCTTTTAGCGACGCCTGGAGGGTGGAGAGTAGAAGGATGGATAAACTGAGGTAGTTAGGCTGAGCAGGGCCAGAGGCGATTGGCGTTGCCATTTGCGCCCATACTGCTGGGGCCGACGTCCGGCGAGTGGTTCAGGGCGGAACAGCTCCCTGGCCTGGGGAAAAGGGAACTGGGTTCAGGATCTGAGAGCTCCTGAATCTCCTTTGTCCTTCCTCTCTCGTGGTCGTTTCTTTGGGGATTAGGAGGCCAGCGACATCCCGGTGGGACGTGGGGGAGATTAAAGTTTCATAAAACTACGTGTCTGGAGCGTTCACGTGCATTATCGCCCAGTATACTCACAACAATCCTGTGTCACTGTTTCGTTGTTATGGTTAAAGTAGCTGAGGCTTACAGACAGGTGGTGACTCCCCAGGAAGGCCACACAGCTGTAAAGTGAAGGAGATGGACACTCAGTCTTGCAGGCTCCAAAACTTTCCCCACTCTCCTACAACCTGTCACCCACTCATCCTTGCGTCATTTGGCTTCTGGTCACCTTGTATTTAAATTCGGTCATACATTTGAGTATGTAGTTGTAAACATAAAATGGAATAGCTCAAAAATTCTATAAGAGTGAAGGAGAATAAGAATAATAGCTCATGCTTTTAGAGCTGTCACGAACTGCTGGAAACAGAACTAGGCTTTATATCTCAGTCTTCATTCTAGTCATCTAAAGAAAGCTTGCTATTATCTCCGTTGTACTGATGAAGAAACTGAGAGCAGCGAGGTTCGATATCTTGCACAAAATCACAGTTAAGTGGTAGAGCCAGGATTCAAACCCAGGCAGATCTGGTTTGAAAGCCCATGGTTTTAACCAGTAATAATTGCCAACATGTACCGAACACTTGCTACATGCAAGTCACTGTTTTGAGTGCTATACTTGTATTAATCCTTATTTCTCCCTCAAAGCTTCTGAAAGCGGTGATATCCTCATTTACAGATGTGGGAACTAATGCACCAAGAGACTGATTTGCTGCAGATCATACAGCTAGTCAGGAGTAGAGATGGTATTTGAGCCCTGGTCTGGGACCTTTTCTACTAAGTGCCAGTTAGACTGATACACAATATCTCATTTACATTTCACATCCTGTGAACTAACTACTTTTCTTATTTCATAGATGAGAAAGTTGAGGCCCAGAGTGGTTAAATGACTTGCACAAAGACCCACAGCTAGTTAGGATCAGAGCTGAGTCCAGAGCTATGGTACATTCCACTATGTTCTAACTACTGTGTCTTCTGTTTCCCAAATCCTCCTTAGGGCAGTCTGTGTCCCAAATTAACTTCTGTGGCTGAAATTGTTTCTGAATTGAGATTGTTTTGGTGTACATATGCTAAAGGGGGAAGAATGATATTCTAATATACATCTTCCCCAGAAAGTCTTCATGAGATAACTTAAGAGTATTTTCACATCATTGTATTCTATGTAAATCATGTTAAAATGTCATCATTTACAAATCCACAGGAGGGGCTCGGTGAATTCCTAATACATATTTTCTGTCTTGTTAAGCTATTCTGATGAGTTGCAGTTAAGAATTGTATAAACAAGAGTAATGATCCTGGTGTTTGCAAAAGGGGTATTTGATTCTGCCTACCACTTGGCCCAAAGGTGTTGACCAAGAATTAAAAAGGGAGTTGACACACACCTGCATCCTTGTCCATACACTATGTCAGACCTGATTCTTCCTGCCTGGTTTGTGTCATCCTTCCACTAGGAGACTCCATCTTCAGAACGTATGGAAGAAGAAGAAGAAGAGGACGACGACTTGGAGCTCTTTGGTGGCTATGACAGTTTCCGGAGCTATAACAGCAGTGCAGGCAGCGAGAGCAGTTCCTATCTGGAGGAGTCAAGTGAAGCAGAAAATGAGGATCGGGAAGCAGGGGAGCTGCCTACCTCCCCCCTGCATTTGCTCAGCCCTGGGACTCCCCGCTCCTTGGATGGCAGTGGTTCTGAGCCAGGTGCTTTCAGAGTGTCCCCTGAAGATGGGCGGTTTCAGGAGGCTATGGAGGAAGAGGGGGATATAGGCCATGTGGGCAGAGCTGTCCAGGTGTAAAAGTTGCTTGACCTGATGTCTAAGGGCCTCTGAAAGAGACAGAAGTGCCCCAAGTAGCCCCAAGGGGCATTTCCTCTGCTGCAATCTGATTTCAAATTGCGATTTCCTTTGGTCTTTCATACGAGTAATATTTATGTGGCACACATTAGATGCCAGTCATTAATGTGGTGCTGCTTTTACATTTTTGTGAATAGCTGGTTGATTTTTAAGCCTGGATGTTGAGAAGGACACCTAAAATGTTCTGATTTACTATCCGGGAAAGGACAAGAAATAGCTTGTGGATTGGACTTTGGTTGGGATGGGGGTGTGGAAAATACAGAATAAAGTGACTTCCTGGGGAGAGGATTACTGATGAGAATCCCCATAGAGCATCTGGAAGCCAGTTAATTTCCAAGCTGTGCTACTTGGACAGCTGCTGGATCCCTGTGTCAGGGGCCCCAGTGTATGGACTGCCCGTGAAGGAGGGACTAGATGTCTGTGAGGATACTCCTGTCCCCTAGTGCCTGCACTCTTTAGAACAGTGATCTAATACTCTGCCACTTGCCTCTTCCTTTCCATCTACCTGTCTTTTCTCCCCCCCCCTTTTTTTAAAAATCTTTCTCTCTTCTATCTTCTTCCAGCCTTTCTCGTAGAATCTTAGAACTCTGGAACTAGAACCATTAGAGACCATTGAGTCCAAGGGTTCTCTATCATGGCTGTGCATTAGGATCACCTGGGGAGCTTTTAACAGACTACAGATGCCTATGTCCCGCCATAGACCAGTTAATGAGAATCTCAGGCTTAGGTAGTTTTTAAGCTCCTCAGGTGATTCTAATATGATGTCAGGATGGAAACACTGATCTAGTTCAGTCTCTTTATAGATGAGAAGAAAATCCACAGAAGTTAGGTATGTAGGCACTTTTTTTCTTCTCGTTTTCCTCTTTACAGACTTTCCAACACTCACGTGTTGCCCTGTGGATTTTCCTTCGCTCCACTGTTGACATATAGCCAGGGGATGCCAGGCAGCTTATCTTAGACAAAACAGATTCAGCTGTACACAAACCTCCTGCTCCTGTTCCAGTCGTGTCAGTCTGACTGGGGGCTGGGACTCACCTGCTTAATGCACCGTTCCAGGTTTTGAAGAGCCCATCGTTTTGTTTGATTTGGGGTGATCATATTAGGTGGGTCACGTGCTAAGTTCTCTTCCCAGCTGTCTGTGAGATGTGTGGTATCGTGGGTACAAGGGAAGCCTTCTTCTCCAAGACTAAGAGATTCTGCAGCGTTTCCTGTTCCAGGAGCTACTCCTCCAACTCCAAGAAAGCCAGTATCTTGGCCAGATTACAGGTGAGAGGCAGTCACTTGGAAGACCCTTCTGGGGTCCTGGGAGCAGAGACAGGAGCAACCAACTGGCTGATGGCAAGAGGCCAAGAGGGCTGGGGAGGAGCTTGCTTGTGGCCATCTGAGGTTGTAAGTTTCCTGCTATTTATTGTGCTCTGAAATTTAAAGGGCAGAGGAATCCATTTATGGAGCTTGTTAAATTGCAGATTTCTAGAGCTGCTCTCATTCCCCACCTTCACCTCCTGCATAGTCTGATGTGTTTAGTATGTTTTAAACAAGAGCCTTGGGGGAGCCTGATACCCTTGGTCTTTGCCCCCCCCCCCATACTTTTATAAATGCTCTGAAAGGAAGCTAGAAGACAGGCATATGTTTCACCAACCACAGTGTAGGTTTGGGAAGTTGATAACTTGTCTCTGCCTCCATGTCACAGGCAGCCACCTAGAAAGTCTTACTTTTTTTTTTTTTTTTTTTTTTTTGAGAGAGAGCAATCGTGAGCGGTGCAGAGTGAGTGGGAGAGAGAGAATCTTACTTAAGCAGGCTCCACACCCAGCGTGGAGCCCAACTTGGGGCTCAGTCTCATGACCCTGAGATCATGACCTGAGCCAAAATCAAGAGTCGGACATTCCATGGACTGAGCCACCAGACACCCCTGTAAATGGAAGGATTCTTAAAGAGATATGTTGTCTAACCCACACATTAGTTGAGAAGTGTGCTGAGGTCCAGAGAGGAAGAATGACTTACCTAAGGTAGTTCTGTTGGAAGAGCAGCAGAGCTGGAACTGGACTGTGATCTCAGGTGCCTGACTTTGTGGTTTCCTGGTAACTATGGACACCATCCACAACACTGGTTCACAAACTTCCCTGCACGTTGGGATCACCTGGAGAGTGTTCAAAATACTGAGACTCTTGATCTTAGGCTGTGAGCTCGAGCCCCATGTTGGGTGTAGAGATTACCAAAAAAAAAAAAAAAAAAAACTTTTAAAAAATAATAATAAAATAAAATATCGATGCTTAGTCTTACTCCCTAGGTTCTGATTTAATTAGGATGGATTGTGGCCTGGGCTTTATTTTTTACTATTATATATATATTTTATATATATGTGTGTGTGTATATATTTATGTAAATTATAAATCTAATATATATAATTCTATATGTTATATATATATATATGTGTGTGTGTGTGTGTGTGTGTATTTATATATATACACATAAATATATATACCCAACGTGGGGCTCGAATTCATAACCCCGAGATCAACAGTCACACACTCGGGGTGCCTGGGTGGCTCAGTCGGTTAAGTATCTGCCTTCAACTCAGGTCATGATCTCAGGGTCCTGGGATCAAGCCCTGTGCCAGGCTCCCTGCAGGAATTCTGCCTCCCCCTCCTCGCCTCATACTCATTCTCTGTCAAATAAATAAATAGTCTTAAGAGGCACACACTCCATCGACTGAGCCAGCCAGTTGCCACCTGAACATAGGGACTTTAAAGACGCCCCCCCCCAGGTGACTGTAATGCGTAGCAAAGCTTGAGACCCACTGCTCTGACATTTATTGAAAGTCACAATGTGCCAGGTCTTCTGCTTAGTACTTCCTACAATTTATCTCTCACTTTTGTGAGATAATTGCTGTTTATTGTTTCCCTCGTAGTACAGATTTTAGTCGGTGTGGAAAAATCTCTCTCCTCGGTGAGCTAATAATAGTATTGTTAATAGCTACAGTTTGGGAGTACTTGCTAAGCATTTGGACTGAGTCCAACCAATGATCTCTTAAAAATGAGATTTTTTAATTCCTATTTTATTTAAGGTTTTTTTCCTAAAGAAATTTCTACACCAAACATGGGGCTTGAACTTAAAACCCCAAGAGCAAGAGTTGCATGCTCCATTGACTGTGCTTCCCAGGTGCCCCTTAAATTCCAATTTTAAAGGCTCAAACATTTTTAGTAACTTACTCAGAGGTATACAAATGAAATTTAAGAGCCAGGCTTTGACCTCAGGTCTGTGTGGGCTTTAAACTCACATTTTTACTTCACTGATCTTTTTAAATAAATTATCTGGCAGGGTGGCTCAGTCAGTTAAGCATTTGACTCTTGATTTCGGTTCAGGTCATGATCTCAGGGTTGTGAGATGGCGCCCGTGTCAGGCTCCAAGCTGAGCGTGGAATCTACTTAAGATTCTCTCTCAAAAAAAAAAAAAAAAGATTTTCCCTCTCCTTCTGTCCCCTCCCCACCTTCATTCTCCCCCTCTCTTTCCCTCCTTCCCTCTCTAAAAATAAAAATAAAAAAATAAAAATTCTCTGGGCCTTTCTGAGCAGTGCTTAAGTTACAAATTATAGACCAGATTAGTGGCCTTTCACCTTTTGGGATGCCCCCTTGGAGCACCTGATGAAAGCCACAGACCTGCTCCAAAACATTCATGTATTTGTACAAAATACTGCCTCCTGACTCAGTTTACAGACCTCCGAAGCCCACTCTCTGCTGTAAGTCTGTGGGAGCACCAGAGGAAGGAGACGGCGGAGATGGCTGAGAGTTGAAGCCGGGAGGGAAAATTTCCTGGAGCAATCAAAGGCTTAAAAGAAAAGATAGAACAAGTGTCCCTCCCTGTCCTGTAGCTCGCAGACCCCAGTCCTCCCTGAACAATAGCTAAGCACTTACTGAGTGCTGGGCCTAATACCGGAACTCTCATCCTTGCCACCCCCTCTGAGTTAAGATTGTTATTGTTATCCACTGGATTTACAAATGAAACTGGAGAGGTTAAGTAACTGGCTGAATAGCAGAATTTGAACCTAGGCAGTCTCAGCCATTGGGCGACACACCTGTTCTCCTCCCTTCAGGGTAAACCACCAACCAAGAAAGCCAAAGTCCTGCACAAGGCAGCCTGGTCTGCCAAAATCGGAGCCTTCCTCCACTCGCAAGGGACAGGACAGCTAGCAGATGGGACACCAACAGGGCAAGACGGTAAGACAGCAGGGCACTGGTGCTCAGGAAGCTGCTGGCGGTCGGTGGGAGTGGGGTGCCTGTTCTGGGGTGGCCTGCCTAGGAGCCAGGAATGGGAAAGATGGGGCAGCTTGGCCCAGGCTCACTGTGGATTCCATCTTCCCCATTGGTAGGTCATGTGGAAATTACCCCAGAAAATCCCTTTAGTCACTCCTGAAGTGCCAGGAATTCAGAAGCCAAGAATTAGCTTCTTTTCTCTTGTATTGCTTTTGGCCCTGTGGCTTTTATTTCCCTCGGGCAGCGGAGACCCCCTCTGGTTTGGAGAGGGGTGGTGGGGTAAGGGAAGAACCTCTCTCCCTGAGTGTGTATAGCAGGTTCTAAGCATATAAGCGTTAGGTGGTCTGAGTTTCTGACTGTGCCCCTCCCACCTGTTCAGATAAGCAACGAGAGGTTGGGGGAGGTCAAAGGAATTTAAGCCTCAAGGTCTTTGGATTCCCTTCTCTTTTCCGGGGAAGAAAGATCAGACATTTCCCTTGAATGTTTCCTCCACTTCTGAGAGTCTGTCACCTTTTGGATAAGGTCCAGCCCTGTTCTAATGGCCACTGGTGGGGCAGGTATGGGGCCGCCCGGGTGGGGAAGGACCTGCTTCTACAGGCTCCTGGGGGCCAGGTTCCTAGCAGGGCTGCTGACTTTCAACTCTTCCTCTTTCTGCAGCGCTGGTCTTGGGTTTCGACTGGGGGAAGTTCCTGAAGGATCACAGTTACAAAGCTGCTCCTGTCAGCTGTTTCAAGCATGTGAGTGCCCTGGAGATGAGGGGGGGAAGAGCTGGGAACCCGGGCGCTCGCCACCCCTCTCACCTGCCAGCTTCCCAGGCATTCCAGGCTGGGCATTAGCACCAGGAAGAGAACAGTGGTGAGGTCTGGGTGGGCGCAGTCCAGCTTTGCCACTTGCTCGATTACCTTTCTGTCTACCTTTTTTCAGCATCTTCCTACAAAGCCTCATCAAGGCCTTCTAGCTCCATGCTTCCCTCTGAGGTCCTCACTCTGCTTATTTACATAATGGAACTTTGTACTAGAAATCCTTCCCCCCCCCCCCCGAGAAATCCTTTTCTTCTTTCTTCCCCGTTGTTCTGTGTTTTCCCACTGAAAGCTTGTTCTGAACTGCCCTGGGCCCCCTGGTCCGTGGGAGGCAGATGGGAATCCTCCTGGAGCCCACTTCTTCCCAGAGAGCACAGAAGAGTGAGGCCCTGGGGGGCTGGGCCTGGAGTGGAAGGACAAGCAGAGATGCTGCCCGCTGTCTTGTCTGTGGGCCAGGGAGCCGCCTAGAGCAGCACCCCTGTTCGGTCTTCCAAGCCAGGAAGTGGAAGAGGAGGCCTCTTTACTCTTGGAGTCGTCTGACCAGGATCCCCTCCTGGTAGCCGCTGAACTCTGGCAGTGCCGTGGACAGTGGAAAGTTGGGAAGTTTCTCTGCATCGCTGTTGCAGGCGCACAGCTTTCCTAGTGGGAAGTTCTTTTGCCCTGAGTTTTCACTTGCAGGGGAGTTATGTCATACTTGCATTCAGCATACCTGATTTCATAAGCTCTGCCAAGCCAGCCCTTGTGTGCCTGGGTAGCATAAACATTTCTAGGTTCTCTGAGAGACCCACTCTCTGGCCAGAGAGGTGGAATGGGATACCCCAATTAGCTTAAGCCAGGGTGAGAATGAATAAAAGGGTGAGTTTCTCCAGAGAATCAAGGTGCTGTTGGTGCAAAGTGAGGATTAGATACAGGGAAGGCAAGCAGGAAGGGTCCACTGCTGCTGGAGAGTATCTGAAGAGGAGACCAGTTGGAGAAGTGGAGAAAGAATGTACCAGAAGTAGTGTGTGAGAGCCAGCATGGTGATAGCTAGGAGACTACTGCCCAGGCTTGAGTGACGATTGAAAGAGGTGGTATTTGTGCCACGGACAGTCCCTGGTACATGGCGAGCACCAGGCGTTGTTGGGTGTTGTCACTGGTGCACAAACTGGCACAGGTGTGATATGCCCAGGACGATAGAGTGAGGAGCTGGTCCTGTAAAGATCAGCACTTGGCTGGCTGACTGGATGTCTGGCTGTTACACCCACCCTCCCATCCCATTCCCCCACCCCCATAGTCCTGCCTCAGCTCTTCAGGGACGGTGGACTCGTCTTGCTCATCTCTTCATCCCTAGTCCCATGCCTGGCTTGCCACACGCCGTGAGTCATGTGCACTGAGGTGCAGAGAAGGACGCGACGGCTCATGAGGCCAGCCACTCTCCCCTGTCCGCTCAGGCTGCTCACCGTCCCCCCGAATGCTCTCATGCCCACACAGGTTCCACTCTATGACCAGTGGGAAGATGTGATGAAGGGGATGAAGGTGGAGGTGCTCAACAGCGACGCCGTGCTCCCCAGCCGGGTGTACTGGATCGCCTCTGTCATCCAGGCCGCAGGTGGGTACTCCTCTGGCCAAGACAGGGTCCAGGTTCGGAGAGTGACATCGCACAGATGGGCAGTGTCGCAGGCAGAAATCGGCTTCATAGAGCAAACAAAAAGACCACCCGCTGGAGTTTCTGCCCGTCCGTTCTTGGGATTCTCCTACCTTCCCTGGCTTCGAAGAGGCTGCAAAGCATGGCAAGTTTGGAAACTCCCCCTTTTAAGGCTTTTTCCAGGAATGACCAGGCTGCAGAAACTTAATTCTTTCTGCTATGCCATACTGCTTTCCAAGTATGTGGCATGGGTTTATTTTGGCTGTGACTTTGTGAACAACAGGGACCCCACTTGCCCAGAAGGAGTTCTTGGAATAAGAGTCGAGTTTAGGCTTGAGAAGAAAGAAGGCCTGAGAATATACCTTTCCCCATCCCGCCCTTGCTCACTGGTGCCCTCCTTCTTTCAGGGTACCGGGTACTGCTCCGGTACGAGGGCTTTGAAAATGATGCCAGCCATGACTTCTGGTGTAACCTGGGAACGGTGGACGTCCACCCCATTGGCTGGTGTGCCATCAACAGCAAGATCCTGGTGCCCCCACGGAGTGAGTTGATGAGAACATTCCCTGTCGTGGTTCCTGCAGAGCCCTTGGTAAAAGGGGCACCCTTTGTCTTAGGTTAGACCAGAACAGAACCCACTTGCCAGCCTGCTTCCTGTCCTCCCCAGCCTCAGAAGCCCCATGGCAGATCCAGGTTGTACAGCGGGTTTTGTAAGATGTGATGGCTGGCCTGAAGACGCAGAAATAAGTTTCTCTGGCACCCCCTGTTGGTGGGAGCGTTGTCAGTCTGTATAACCAGGATTCTGCTGTGTCTCCACAGCCATCCATGCCAAGTTCACCGACTGGAAGGGGTACCTCATGAAACGGTTGGTGGGCTCCAGGACACTTCCCGTGGATTTCCATATCAAGGTCTGGCAGTGAGCACTTTGGGTCTCTTAACTGATCTCCTTCCTGCCCCTTTTCCATTTTCTCTGTCCATGCCACTCATTTCTCAAAGACTCCCTTGTTTGCCAGTCTTTAGCTGGCAGACTAGCCGTGCCAACCCAGACTCTGATCCAGCCATGTTGATCACGTTGCTTTGTCTCCAGAGCCTTACCTTTGCTCATAGCATTTTTCAGGAGCATTCGTTCCATAGATTTTATTAGGTACTTGTGTACAGGGAACTGTGGGAATACAGACCCTGTGTTCAGGATTCTCCGGTCTGGCAGAGGAAATGAAGTCTAGCTCAGGAATAATTATAAAATAGCCTGGGTTCTGAACCAGGGGTGTGCCTCCGAATTATCTCTGTGGCTTTTAATTTTAATTTTATAAAATTTAGTTCTTTAACTTAAAGAATCACGCACATGGTAAAAATTCAAAGGGAATACAAGGATACATAGTGAAGACTTCGTTTCTTCCACTTCTGTATGCCAGAGCCTCTGTTGTGGGGCTCGCTTGCATGGGGGCCTGGACTGCTGACCCGCATGCGCACAGGTGTGCTTTCCACATTGCCTCTGTAAGCGGCACAGCAGCGACCAGGGGATGCCGAGCAGCGACCAGGGGATGCCGAGCAGCTGCAGCTGTGGCAGATGGTTGAACGGGTCCTGTGGCCTGAAGGGGAGCAGCTGTCAAGGAGGGCTTCTTGGAGAAAATGGCCTTTGAATTCTACCCTGATGGGTGGGGTAGGGGTGGTCTGGAAGCCAAGAGTGGAAAGTAAGGATGGACTAGAAGCTGGGGCCCTCTCATCCAAGGCACCGGACACCTGGTGAGGAGGTTGCCACCGTGAGTCTTAGCTGGTGGAGAGTGGGCCTATGGAAAGGAATGGTTCTAGCACCTCGAGGAAGCTTTCCCTGGCTTTTTTCCCTAAAGTAGAAATGATTTTTGCTTTATTTGAACTTGCTGGGTACTGTTCATTTGCTCTTTATTTCTCTGTATTTTGCTAATTTTTCTTTTTATACTTTTTTTTAAAAAAAGATTTTATTTATTTGAGAGCGATCGTGATAGAGCATAAGCAGGGGGGAGAGGGAGAAGCAAACTCCCTGCTGAGCAGGGAGTCCGACACAGGGCTCGATCCCAGAACCCTGAGATCGTTACCTGATCCGAAGGCAGACGCTTCACCGACTGAGCCACCCAGGCGCCCCATACTCTCCAACATACTCTCCAACAAACCTGTAAGCTCTTTCTCCTGCACTCATAGCAGCTCGCACAGCGGGCAGATTCAGCAGTTGAAAACGAGTGCTCACTCGTCCTCAGCCAGGACTTGTCTGAAGCGAAGGCAGGTGATTGTGGGGGGTGCAGGCCACCAGCATCATCAAGCCGACCTCTCTACTGCTTAAATTAAAATGAGCTTGATTCTGGGGCCCCTGGGTGGCTCAGTCAGTTAAGCGTCCAACTCTTGATCTCAGCTGAGGTCTTGATCTCAGGGTCGTGAGTTCAAGCCCCGAGTTGGGCTCTACACTCTGCATGGGGCCTACTTTAAAAAAGAAAAAAGCTTGATTCTGGTTCCGTGTGAACCAGTCAGCAAGCACACGATGACTCACTGTCATATACCCAGTCCTGCAGTGGATACAAAAGCAGCTGCGTCTGAGGATTGGGGGTAGGGAGGGTAAAGGGGGGTAGGTTTGTAAAGGAAGCTCTAATCCAAATCCAGTCTAGTTCCTTTGATGCCTACAGTGTGATAAGTGCTGAGTAAAATGTTTTGAATGAATGACCCATCAGCCAAGGTCAGGGGTGTACTATGTGTTTGTCAGGTGAGAAAAAACATTGATTGAGCACTAACTCTGTGCCTAGTTCTGTGCTTGGAGCTGAGATAGTAGAAATGAATCCTCCCAAACCTGGCTTCTACCACTATGGAGCTCAGGTTCTGGGTGTGACTGAACAGAGGCCACAAAAGTAGTGTTGGACTGTGGGCTGCCCTGGGTGTTCGTAAAAGAAAGGAATGAGTCAGGAAAGGCTAGGAGGGGAAGGTGGCCCGGAGGGACCCCAACCCAGGCCTCACCCTGTGTCTTTCTCCTAAATGGGCCAATCAGGCAGTCAATTTTGAGCTGATGTCTGACTGTGGTGTAGGACTCTTATCAGCTTTGTCTGATAGCTGCTTTGTGACCTTGGAGATGCTCCCCATCCTGGTGGGCTTTGAAATAGCATGGCTTAGCGACGCCTGGGTGGCTCAGTCGGTTAAGGATCCCAGAGTCCTGGGATCTAGTCCACATCAGGCTCCTTGCTCAGCAGGGAGCCTGCTTCTCCCTCTGCCTGCCTCTCCCCCTGCTTGTGCGTGTGCACGCTCTCTTTCCCTCTCTCTCTCTGACAAATAAATCTTAAAAAAAAAAAAAACAAAACATAGCACGGCTTAGTCCCCACCGTGCCTAGGCTGGGGCTGGTTTTCCCTGGGCTGGAAAGCCCTACAGAGCTCACTGTTCCCATTTCCCTACCCCAGGCAGGACGGCACTGAGATCACAGTGACCTGAAAGACTCTCCTACCCCCTCATCCCGTGGCCTGTCATCAAGGCTCTCTAGAACAGCTTGTGGGCATCTCAGTCACTGTCCCTTGCTGGGTCAGAGTAGGGTAGCCGTTCAGAGCTGCAGCCTAGTGGGTTCACAGCTGTAATTAGACACGTGGAGGCCCCGGGGCCCTCAGCTCTCTGGCCATGAGTGTAGTATGTGCCATCAGCCGGGAGGTGGAGGGCAGCAGGAAAGCGCACAAGGCTGAACGCTGGGACCAGTTTCAAGGTCCAGCTCTGGCACTAATGAATCTGGGTGAGTGTGGGCAAGTCACTTGAGCCCTTTGGGGCACCTGTTTCCTTTGTCTGAAATGGGTTTTGTACTTCCCATCATACTGACTGGCTGGCATTTTGGTGCCCACCTTGTAAGCTGTGTGCTGTCTTCCCACATCATCCTGGGGAATTGGGGGCTGGGGTCGAACCTGGTGGGACAGGAGGGCTCATCTGCCCATTTCCTGACTCGGTGCTGGGCACGGTAAGAGATGACACAGGGAGGTGGGGCAGGGAGCCCCAGGACCACAGCAGGCCTGTGCTCTGGTGTTGCAGATGGTGGAGAGCATGAAGTACCCCTTCCGGCAAGGCATGCGGCTGGAGGTGGTGGACAAGTCCCAGGTGTCCCGGACCCGCATGGCCGTGGTGGACACAGTAATCGGGGGTCGCCTTCGGCTCCTCTATGAGGACGGCGACAGTGATGACGACTTCTGGTGCCACATGTGGAGCCCCCTGATCCACCCAGTGGGCTGGTCACGGCGAGTCGGCCACGGCATCAAGCTGTCAGGTCCGCTGTTGGGACCGGGGTGGGAGCACCTCTGCACCCCATAGCACCACCGTGTGGTGGGGGTGACCATCGCCAGCATGTGCATGGTGGTACCGAGGTCCAGAGAGGTTGCGTATTTGACCAAGGTCACTCAGTCCCTAAGGGTTTCACCGATTCGAACCTGGAGGCTACATGATGTGGGAAGCATCTGGAGGTTCAGGAGTTCCTACAGAGTGCTCCCGATGTGTTCTGTCTTCTGATCTAGGCAGGGAGGCACGGGGTGCCGAGATACAGATTACAGCACATGTAGGGCAGTCCCCACATTTCCGGGGAGGGGAGGGGGATGGCCCTGTGAGCAGCCTGCAACTCCCTTCTCTCCCTTGCTCCCCCTGCCATTGCCCCAAAAGAGAGGCGCAGCGACATGGCCCACCATCCCACCTTCCGGAAAATCTACTGTGACGCTGTTCCTTACCTGTTCAAGAAGGTGAGGCACAGCCCTCAGGCACTCCTCATCTTGCCCATAGGCCCATTCCAGGCCTCACGACCCCGGGGTGTTGCTTTCCCTCCCTGTTTCCTTCCCAGGCCTGTGGATGAGGCCAGCTCCCCCCACCCTCCACCTGGGCCACCCAGATTCCCCAGCCCCCCCGTTCCTTTTAAGGTTCGAGCTGTCTACACGGAAGGTGGTTGGTTTGAGGAGGGCATGAAACTGGAAGCCATTGACCCCCTGAATCTGGGCAACATCTGCGTGGCAACCATCTGCAAGGTGAGCCTGGGCCTGGCCCTGCAGCCTCTAAGGTGGCTTTCCGGGAGGTGGCAAGGTGGCGCAGAGCCCTGCACTCCCCGTCCATCCTCCCTTCCCCACTCTGGCTGCTCCAGGAGTGCCACGCTTCTGTGAGTAGGGGTGTTAACCTGCTCCTTGCTCAGAACCTGCTTTCGTGTCAGGCCCGAGGCACGTTGGAGAGATGCTTATTGAACACCTGGCCTGAGCCTGGTCCTGTGTCAGGTGTAGGCCCCGCCCTGTCAGCCTCCCTGGGGGCTTCCCACTGCCACACGCCCTCCTAGCCCGGAGCCATAGCTGTGCTGACTTCGCTGCACACCGCCTCCGTTATTACTGCAGCCTGAGCAGCTCACGACTCCACCTTGGTCCCCCCCCCCCCCCCCGGGGACATGCTGATTTGTGCATCTAGCCAGTCTTCTCCAGGCTGGTCCCATGTGCTCACCACCGAAAACACTGGAAAAAGACAGATTTAATCCCTCTGGGAACAGCATTTGCTGTCTAGTGCGGAAGATAAAGAACCTCACAAGAATGGGTTCCAGGGGGGCTGAGTACTTAGAAGCAGAAGTTCAGGGAAGGCTGAGATCTAACTCCAGTTGGAACCATCCACCTTGTGTCCCACCCATAGCCACCTTACCCTGGGATGGGGGGTGCAGCTCATGATACCATGGTATCTACCTGCCCCCCCACACTAGGTTCTCCTAGATGGCTACCTGATGATCTGTGTGGATGGGGGGCCCTCCACAGATGGCTCAGACTGGTTCTGTTATCATGCCTCCTCCCACGCCATCTTCCCAGCCACCTTCTGCCAAAAGAATGACATTGAGCTCACACCCCCAAAAGGTAAGACGGTCCTCACAGTGGGAAAGGGCAAAGTGTGCCCACAGGCCCAGATTCCTGGCCAGGCCAGACCCGGGGGCTTGGAGTCTCAGAGTGGATTGGAAAGCTGTCAGAGCCAGCCTAGTCAGCACTACCAGCCCGTACACTGGGCTGACTTGGCTCCGTGGCTGATGGGTGTCGTGGTGAGCAGAGCTCCCACTTCTTCCTTTAGGCAGTGAGCAACCTATACGATAGGACCAGGGTCCTAGAGCAGATACCAGCCTGGGGAGGAGGGAAGAAGGCTGCTGGGGAGACTCCGGGCTGGGTCCTGACCCAGCTTCAGGTGCCTGTTTGGTCTGTGCTCCTCTCCTTGACTCCCTCCCACCTCCCCTCCTGTACCTCCACATCTGTGTTTCTGCCCCACCAGGCTACGAGGCACACACTTTCTGCTGGGACACCTACTTGGAGAAGACCAAGTCGAAAGCAGCCCCATCGAGACTCTTTAACATGGTGAGGAGAGCGAGGAGGCATGGGGCCTGGGGCGGCCCTGCCACTGTCGTCAGTGTTAATTCCCAGCCCCTTCTCCTTCCTTGAGTCTGTACTATGGAGACCAGCCACTTCAGGGTACAAGTCCCAGACTCTGCCACAGGGCTTCTGCCAAACAGTCCAGCCTGCTCCCTTTCCCAGAGGGGCTGATGTTGGGAACAGAGAGCAATGGGATCACTGTTAGGGGACCCTTCCCCACAGGCACTCCCGGCCCACTCCCTCTCCCCGGTTCAGCCCCACTCGGGCAGGGATCTGGCTGCCATGGTCACTGCTTCGTCCCCCTCCCCAGGACTGCCCCAACCATGGCTTCAAGGTGGGCATGAAGCTGGAGGCCGTGGACCTGATGGAACCCCGGCTCATCTGCGTGGCCACGGTGAAGCGGGTGGTGCACAGGCTTCTCAGCATCCACTTCGATGGCTGGGACAGCGAGTATGACCAGTGGGTGGACTGCGAGTCCCCGGACATCTACCCCGTCGGCTGGTGTGAGCTCACTGGCTACCAGCTCCAGCCACCTGTGGCCGCAGGTCTGGGCTCTCGCGGCCCCCAGGGCCTCTTGGCTTTTCTTTTTCCTTTTTCCTTTTTCCTTCCTGCCAACCACTCCCCCTGCCCCATGCCTACCTCATTCTTTGGCATGAGACCGAGAAGTCTCCTGGACCACTTCTAATGAAAGAGTGGCCCTCGTGTCCCCCCCTCCCACTCCTGACTTGTCTGTCTCCCTCTCCCTCTGGCCTGCAGAGCGCCTTCCTTGATCTTGCCCACTCTGTCATATGCTCGTGCCCTTGTGCACCCAGGTAAACCACCCAGGCCCTTCGGAGCAGCCCCGGTGACGAGGGTGGGAAGAAGGGACAGCTGCTCTCCAGTCCGTCCCCCATTCTCATTGCCCAACTTTGGCTTTCCTTCTTGGGGTGTCCCTTGTGTAAGAGAGGCTAGTGAAGTGTGGGCAGGGGGTCTCGGGATGTGCCTATACTGTGTCCTCTTCAAACTCTTCTTACCTCTTCCCCTCATCTTTCAACAACAGAGCCAACCACACCTCTGAAGGCCAAAGAGGCCACAAAGAAGAAAAAGAAGCAGTTTGGGAAGAAAAGTAAGTGTTTCTCTCAAGCGGCTGGGCTGGTGTGGGACTTGGGATCAGCTGGGCCTCTGGGGCGGGGGGGTCACCACGTAGGTAGCGCTCTTCGTGGTCCCTCCATCTCCTCTCTTTTGCCCTTCGGCTCCAACGGGCCTGTCAGCCTGTGTCTTAAGGGACGCAAGCACAAATAGGGAGCCTTCAGTCTCTTCAGGATCCCGAGGAGAAAAGGCCAAAGATGGTATTTATGAGAGAAAAGGGGGAGGGATCCCCATCCCTGCTGGCCTGTGGTCAGAAGTCAGCACAACCCCGTTGGCCCCATCGGCAGTGCACAACTGCTGTTTGAAAGTAGGATATTTGGGGGGGTGGCAGTTTCTCCTCAAGCCTGTCATTCCTCCCTTGGGACCCTTGGGTGGGAGCTTCGATATCATTTTCTTAGGCGGGGCCCCACTCTGAACAGATCCTCAGCCGTATGCGTGCTCAGCCTGGGGGGACGGCAGGTGGGGTGGGGAGGGAGGGGGGGTAA